>NC_052153.1:155727390-156327390 GCF_902713615.1 Scyliorhinus canicula
GAGATGGGGAACTGGGTGATGGAGACTGGGGAATGGGAAGGAGATGGAGACTGGGGAATGGGGAGTGAGATGGAGACTGGGGAATGGGGAGTGAGATGGATACTGGGGAATGGAGTGTGAGATGGAGACTGGGGAATGGGGTGTGAGATGGGGACTGTGGAGTGAGATGGAGACTGGGGAATGGGAGTGAGATGGAGACTGGAGAATGGGTCAATGGATACGGGAATGTGTGAGATGGACTGAGGATGGGGTGATGATATATGGGGGGAGAGATGGAGACAGGGGAATGGGGAGTGAGATGAAGACTGGGGAATGGGGAGTGAGATGGAGACTGTGGAATGGGGTGTGAGATGGATACTGGGGAATGGGGTGTGAGATGGGGATTGGGGAAAGGGGAGTGAGATGGAGACTGGGGAATGGGGAGTGAGATGGAGACTGGGGAATGGGGAGTGAGATGGAGACTGGGGAATGGGGTGTGAGATGGAGACTGGGGAATGGGGTGTGAGATGGGGATTGGGGAATGGGGAGTGAGATGGAGACTGGGGAATGGGGAGTGAGATGGAGACTGGGGAATGGGGAGTGAGATGGAGACTGGGGAATGGGGAGTGAGATGGAGACTGGGGAATGGGGTGTGAGATGGAGACTGGGGAATGGGGAGTGAGATGGAGACAGGGGAATGGGGAGTGAGATGGGGAATGTGGGAGAATGTTTCCTGTGGGATAATAATAATCTTTTTATTGTCACAAGTCGGCTTACTTTAACAGTGCAATGAAAAGCCCCCAGTCACCGCATTCCGGTGCCTGTCCAGGTACACAGTGGGAGAATTGAAAATTCTCAGCTGGTACGGGAATCGATCCTGCGCTGCTGGTCTTGTTCTGCATTACAAACCAGCTGTCCAGCCCACTGAGCTAAACCAGCCCATCAAGAGCTCAGTGCTACTACCTCTTTTTTCTTCCTGACTGTGCAATACTTGCATTTGCAATTTAGTTAAAAAGCTAATCACAAGATGGAGGTGCCAAATGAATCACCGGATCCCCCCCAACCACCCCCCCCCCCAACCACCCCCCCCCCCCAACCACCCCACCCCCCCCCCCCCCCCCCCCCCCGTGGTATTTTTGTTTGGTGGCAGAGAATGGTTCGCCATATGTTCCACTGTTCCATAAGGAGGTGTGTGTGCAGCCTTCACATCTTTAATATATGTGCATCGAAAGACTTAATTTCTCTTTTTCTGGTCTTTTAGAACATAGAACATTACAGCGCAATACAGGCCCTTCGGCCCTCGATGTTGCGCCGACCTGTGAAACCCCTCTAAAGCCCATCTACACTATTCCCTTATCGTCCAAATGCCTATCCAATGACCATTTGAATGCCCTTAGTGTTGCCAGCAACCTCTTTCCCCCATGTTTGCATGCCACGAATACTTATCAAATCACAACTGCTCCCGATTAATTCAGACCTTCAAGATTAAGACAGCGGCTAACGGGAGTCTCGTGCCACTTAACTTACGACTGGTTAGAGGTGGGATGGGGTGCACCAGGCAAGGTGGTCCGTCCAGTTGAATCATAACTGAACAGTTGCCTTTATTGAACACTGAGTGAAAAGTGGGGAGAGCAGGGAAATGTTTGCAGGCCCGGACTGTCGGTCGCAACAAGAGTGACGTGGGAGGGGAAAATAATGGGGTTCCCAGTAGGTGGTGTGGGATGTTGAGGGGGTGAGTGATGGGAGTAGGAGACTTAGAGCTGCAATGGGATGAAGATTTGCCTTTCAGATACTATCCTTCCAAATCTGCAAGATTTGTCCCCCGGCTGACCTGGTCCCTGCCTGCATGCTTGTCCTGAGGGCTCTTTTATAGCTTGCCTGTGGAGCTTCAGAGCGATCACCTGACGTTGCATTCAGTCACTTCCTGCCTGCCCCCACCACGCGCGATTGCTCATGTCACCCATGCCCCCCCCCCCCCCTTCCTTGAAAATGAACATTAGAATCCATGTGTGCCAGCTGCCGACACACAAGTGGAGGTGGAGCACGATTTCTGCTCTGCCGTCGGACATCTGCACCTCAGATGAAATTCTGACCTTGGCGTTGTGAGACCTGATGGCGATTATTGGTCGGCTGTTGTGTCAATGGAGGAGAACCATTGCACCCAACTCTGATCCTTCCCAGACATGGAGGCACTTTCAGCAGGGAATAATGAGTGGCAGCTAAAATACGGGCCAATCATTCCCCCCCACCCCAGCCCTGCCCTCAGCATAATACTTACAATGTCTTGGCTGAGGCTGATTACATCACGCCAACCACCATTCCGGTCAAAATCTGTTACTTCAGCAGAAACTGGAGATTAAACCTGGGATAGTGCTGATCTGGGAGGTTCTGTCAATGGTGCAGTGATTAAGATAGTAGGCATCTGGGGCAGTGAAAGAATTAATTTTTATTTGTTCTGGACTTTCCTCCTTGCAGCAGATGGCGCTGTTGCATATTGTAAATCACATTATGGCTCAAGCTCCCCCCCCCCCCCCCCCACTTTGTATTTTCAAACCATTTGGAAATGACCTTATGGGGAAGGGGAAGGAAAAGAAATACCAAAGAGATTCAAAGTCTAACTTGGTTTTGTATCTTTCAGAGCTGTTGGTCCCACAGTTACCCCAGCACAGAGCAAAAACTGTTGCGGTGTTTATACTGGAGGCAGTCGCTTGAGAACAGTGATGTGACAAATTGTTGTGTCAGTGTTCTCGGTTAAAGCCCCACTCCAGGACGTGAACACAAAAGCCAAGGCTGATGCTCCCTGTGCAGTACTGAAGGCGTGCTGCATTTGTCATCTTTCAGATGAGATGTCAAACGGAGGCCCCATCTGCCTGTAAAGGATCCCAAGGCATTGTTGTGAAAAAAAAGCAGCAGAGTTATCCCTGTGTCCTGAGCAATATTTATTCTTCATCCAACCACTGTCATGTGAGAGTACCTTTACGAAATGGGTGTTTATTACTGCAGTGATGTCAGAGAGTGGGTGGAGCTGGGCTGTCTGTCAGCTTTTTACTTTCGCTTTAGGCTTTTTGCTGCAGGATGGGTTTGGTTTCATTTTAGTTTTGAAGAAGCTGCAATCACAGCAGGATGTGTACGAATCTCTGCAAGCTTATGAGTGCCCATTTGCTGATTTCAACGTGGTAACTGTTCTCAGGAGTGAAGTTAAACCTGATGTCTTTCTGTTAAAAAGTGTTTTTAAGTCTTATGGATGTTAAAAGGAAAGCTTAAAGTGTTGTAGTCTTTGGGGTTGTATTTGAAATGGGAAATGGGGAGCATGCGCGGTTGCCGTCTTCCCCTCCGCTGCCCCGCAAGACATGGAGCATTGATCTTGCGGGGCGGCGGAGGGAAAAGAGTCCGTCTTTCAGAGACGGCACCGATCGTGGGCCAGACCCCTCCTGAGCACCCCCCTGGTGCTCGATCCTCCCTCCGCCCCCCCACAGGCCCCACACGCAGCGGTCGCGCGCTGTTCACACCGGCAGCGACCAGGTGTGGTTGGCGCCGGCGTGAATCGGTCGTATTAGGCAGGCCGTTCGGCCCATCCGGGCCAGAGAATCGCCGCTCGACCGGAGTGGCGATTCTCCGAGTGACCTGTCGCAAAATGCGACACACCGTTTTGAGGGGGGTGGGAGAATCACGTGCGGGTGCCAGGGCGGCGTGGCGTGAATCGTCCGGCACTCCCGCGATTCTCCCACCCGGCGTGGGGGTTGGAGAATCGCGCCCCTGATTTTACCCTGACGCACGATTCTCGTCCCATCGGGGAACACATTCTAGGCGTCCCGTGGACGTACAATCACGCCTTTTCATCAAAATCGAGATTCACGCCTTGTGCAACCTAACCAGCCCGCTCCCATGGCACATTCCGGATCACACCCAAATATGGCAAGCATATCATTTTTTTTTAATAAATGTTTTTTATTAGGTTTTTGAACAAAGTATATTTTCCGTTATGTACACAGAATACGATATATATATATATATATAGAAGAGAAAGGCACACACAAACATACCAAAAAAAAGTTATAATAAAAAAGAAATCAAAAATGATATAAAGTAACTGGTAAGGTATTATGCACCAGCTCAACAGCAGCAACTCTGTACAATTGGCAAAATTATTTACAACACATAAGTAGGCATCTATTTGTGGGGTGGGGTGGGGGGTGGGGTGGAGATTGGGGAGGTAAATATACATTTGGGTGCCGGAGAAACAATTGCAGTGGGCAATACTGGAATGGGTTTGGTGTTGGTGTTGTCACTTGCTTCTCCCGGACGGATCTCGCTGCCGTTGTCGTCTCGCGCTCACCTCCGCTTCAGCCATTCCTCCCGTCTTTCGTCTGTATTCTCCTTGTTCTCTGTTCCTGGAGATGCCAAGTTTGTTATCATCTCCCATGCCCTCCTTCCGGCTGTCATTTCCCTGCGCCCCCCCCCCCCCACCTCCCTGGTTCTCTTCTATTGTTCCCTGTCTCTTCCCTCTTCCCCCCCCCCCACTTCTGCCCCATCCCCCCTCCTGTGGTTCGACTTTCTTCCCTCTTAGGTTTAGCTGTCTCCCCCCCCCCCCCCCCCAACCCCCCCTCCCGTTGTTCGACTTTCTTTCCTCTTAGATTTAGCTGCCCCCCCCCCCCCCCCCCCCACTCCCTCCCGGTCTATCTCTCCCTTTCATGCTTTGGCTACTTTCCCCTGATTCTTGGCTACCTGGCTATTCTGCTGCTTGTTCATTGGCCACAAACAGGTCCCGGAACAATTGGGTGAATGCTTCCCACGTTCTGTGGAAGCCGTCGTCTGACCCTCAGATGGCGAATTTAATTTTCTCCATTTGGAGAGATTCCGAGAGGTCGGACAGCCAGTCTGCAGCTCTGGGTAGTGCTGCTGACCGCCAGCTGAACAGGATTCTACAGCGGGCGATCATGGAGGCAAAGGCAAAGGCGTCCGCCCTCCTCCTCAGGAATAGATCTGGCTGGTTTGAAACCCCGAAGACCGCCACTATCGGGCATGGCTCCACCCTCATCCCCACCACTTTGGACATTGTCTCGAAGAAGACTGTCCAGTGCCCCGCAAGTCTGGGGCAAGACCAGAACATGTGGGAGTGGTTGGCCGGGCCTCCTTGGCACCGTTCACTTCTATCTTCCACCTCCGTGAAGAACCTACTCATACGGGTTCTTGTTAAATGGGCTCTATGTACCACTTTTAGCTGCATCAGGCTGAGCCTTGCGCACGTGGCGGTGGAGTTGACCCTGTGCAGTGCTTTGCTCCAGAGTCCCCACCCTATCTCAATCCCCATGTCCTCCTTCCATTTCTTTATTGTTGTGTCCAGTACGGTGTCAACCCTCTCTACCAGTCTGTCATACATGTCGCTACAGTTTCCTTTATCCAGTATGCTTGCGCTCAGTAACTCTTCCAGTAATGTCTGTCGTGGCGGTTGTGGGTATGTCCTTGTCTCCTTTCTTCGGAAGTTTTTTAGTTGCAGGTACCTTAGCTCATTCCCCTGGCTAGCTGGAATTTCTATATCAGTTCGTCCAGTGTTGCGATCCTGCCATCCGTGTATCGGTCCCTGACTGTCAGTGTCCCCTCGTCCTGTCTCCACCTTTTGAAGGTGACGTCAGTCAGTGCTGGTGGGAACCTATGGTTGTTACAGATGGGAGCTTTGTCTGACATTTTGTTCAGGCCAAATTTCTGCCGTAGTTGGTTCCAGGACTGGAGGGTGGCTGTCACCACTGGGCTGCTGGAGTGTTTTTTGGGTGGGGATGGGAGTGCTGCCGTGGCAAGGGCCCGGAGAGTGGTCCTCATGCAGGAGGCCTCCTCCATGCGCACCCACTCGGCTTCTGGCTCCTTGATCCATTCCCTTATTTGCTCGGCCGTCGCCGCCTAGTGGTAGAATTGTTGGTTAAGGGGGCTAGCACCCCCGGATTTTGTTTTTTGTAGGATCTTCTTTGGGATCCTAGCATTCCCCCCCCCCCCCCCCCCCCCCCTTCCCCATGATTAGTTTGTCTTGTGCTTTGAAAAGGGCCTTGGGGATGTAGATCAGAATGGATCTAAGTAGGAAGAGGTACCTGGGCAGTACGTTAATTTTCAAAAAGCAGGCAGCCACCAGACAAATTGCATAAATCAGGGATACCAGAATCACATTAGAAACAGAACTGGAAAAGATCAACAAAACCTTCAAGGCCTTCTACCAAGGGCTGTACACCTCAGAGCCCCCAATGGGGGAGTCCCGGATCAAACGGTTCCTTGATGGACTGGACATACCAGTCGTGGGGGAGGGCAGAAAACGGGGCCAGGAAGCACCACTCGCACTGGGAGAGATCATGGACAGCATTAGCTCCATGCAGGCGGGGAAGGCTCCGGGACCAGCCGGGTTCCCCGCAAGGGAGAGTGGGAGTGTGTTCCATCTTTGCAAGTCATTTTTTACTTCTTCTGTCAGACTGGTGAGGTTCCATTTGTGGATCCTTTTCCAGTCATGGGCTATTTGGATTCCCAAGTAGCGGAATTTGTGTCAGGCTTGTTTAAACGGCAGTCCCGTTAGTGCTGCCCCTCTTACTTGTGGGTGTACTGGGAAGATCTCGCTTTTGCTCATGTTGAGTTTGTAGCCCGGGAAGGCGCCAAACTCTTTTTTCCGTCCATGCTGCTTTGTGGGTCCGAGATGTAGAGGAGCAGGTCATCTGCATAGAGTGCGACACTGTGCTCTCTGCCGCCCCTTCGGACCCCCCTCCAGCTTTTTGCTGCTCTGAGTGCGATTGCTAGTGGTTCGAACGCTAGGGCGAACAGCAGCGGGGACAGTGGGGATCCTTGTCTGGTGCCCCTGTGCAGCTGGAAGTATCGGGTGTTGGTATTGTTGGTCCGTACCCTCGCCATGAGAATGTTGTATAGGAGCTTTACCCAGGAGGTGAACCCTGTTCCAAGCCCGAACCGCTCCAGTACCTTGAGGCGGTATTTCCATTCGACTCTGTTGAAGGCCTTTTCTGCATCTAGGGAGACAATCACCTCTGGTACTCTCTCCCCAGAGGGGATCATTATCACGTTCAGCAGGCGCCTGATATTCGAAGTAAGCTGTCTACCTTTGACAAAGCCCGTCTGGTCCTCTGTGACCACCTCAGGTACACAGTCTTCTAGCCTTTTGGCTCAGATTTTGGCCAGTATTCTGGCGTCTGCGTTTAGCAGTGAGATGGGTCTGTATGACCCACATTGCGTTGGGTCTATATCTTTCTTAGGTATCAGCGAGATTGAGGCCTGTGCTAACGTGGGTGGCAGTGTGCCCCTAGCTAGCGAGTCTGTGAACATCTCCCGCAGGTGCGGGGCCAGCGCTGTCGCAAATGTTTTGTAGAAGTCCGCCGGGAATCCGTCCGGTCCCGGCGCCTTCCCCGTCTGCATGGAGCTGATACTGTCCATGGTCTCTCCCAGTGCTAGTGGTGCTTCCAGGCCCCGTTTTCTGCCCTTCCCCACGACTGGTATGTCCAGTCCACCAAGGAACCATTTCATCCCGGACTCCCCCATTGGGGGCTCTGTGGTGTACAGCCCTTGGTAGAAGGCCTTGAAGGTTTTGTTGATCTTTTCCAGTTCTGTTTCTAATGTGCCTCTGGTATCCCTGATTTGTGCAATTTCTCTGGTAGCTACCTGCTTTCTCAGCTGGTGTGCCAACAGGCGGCTGGCTTTGTCTCCGTGTACGTACAGGGTCCCACGTGCCTGGCGGAGTTGGTGCACTGCTTTCCTGTTGGAGAGCAGATCGAAGTTCCTTTGTAGCTCTTTCCTCTTCGTCATGAGCTCTAAGATCGGGGCCTCAGAGTATTTACTGTCTACCTCCAGTATGGAGTCAACCAGCTGCTGCCTAGCCGTCCTTTCCTCCCTATCTCTTCGTGCTTTGAAAGCGATGATTTCCCTTCTTAGTATAGCCTTTAGCGCTTTCCAGAAAGTGGAGGGAGAGACCTCCCCGTTCTGGTTATTCTCCGTGTATTCTGCTATGGCTTGCGATAGCTTATTTTTGAAGGCCTTGTCAGCTAGTAGGGCAACGTCCAACCTCCATGTGGGGCGTTGGGCCCTGCCCGTTTCCAGCCTCATGTCCATGTAGTGTGGAGCGCGATTGCATATTACAATTGCGGAGCATTCCACTTTGTCTATCCCCGGAAGCACCAGTTTCCCCACCACAAAGAAGTCAATTCTGGTGTATACGTTGTGTACTGGGGAGAAGAAGGAGAACTCCTTCTCCCATGGGTAGGTGAACCTCTCGGGGTCCACCGCTCCCATCTGTTCCATAAAGTGACTGAGTTCCCTTGTCATGCTTGAGGTTGTCCCCATTTTGGGGTTTGATCTGTCAGTCGTTGGGTCCTGTACACAGTTGAAGTCCCCCCCCCCCCCCCCCCCCCATGATTAGTCGATGCGTCGCTATGTCCGGGATTTCTGCCATGGTCTTCTTGATGAAGTTTGTGTCGTCCCAGTTGGGCGCGTACACGTTAACTAGTACTAACGGTGCCCCATCCAGGGCCCCACTGACCATGACGTACCGTCCCCCTGGGTCCGTAACCGTCTTTGTCGCCCTAAACACCGTCCTCTTGCTGATCAGTATTGCCACCACCCTGGCCCTTGTCCCATAGCAGGAATGGTAGGTTTGTCCCACCCAGCCCTTCCTTACCCGCAGTCGGTCCTGCTCTCTCAGGTGTGCCTTTTGGAGGAAGACTATGTCGGCCTTCATATTTCTTAGGTGGGTGAGGACTCTGGATCTTTTCACTGAGTTGTTGAGTCCCCTTATATTCCAGGTGACTATCCTGGTGGGGGGCTTCTGCCCCTCACTCATGTGGGATGAACCATACTTACCTGGAGGACGCGCCCCTGCCCTCCGGAGTTTCCCTTTGTTAGGGGGCCGCCCAGGATGGCCGCTGTCGCTGCTCTCTCCATTGCAAATAGATGATAGTATTACAACCATGGTGATCCAGAGTAATTATTCATCATCTATTACTAAACATCCGTACAGCCATCAATCCCTTTTCCTAATGATCTATTCATCCAAAGTTGATTGACATCCAATAAATAGCTTCAAATAGTTTGTTTCAAAATACTGTTGAAAGATAATTAAGTTGTAGTTGCTGGTGGCACATAAGTCTTTCCTATTTTATTCTGAACTCTCAATCTGCATTCTTAATTTATGTTCAATATCTGTTTACGCATGTTTTCACAGCTTTTCCATTATTTAACACCCCAACTGGGAAACTTCCCAATTGCCTTTTGTCTTCTGAGAAGAAATTCTATTCTTTTTCTTCAAAGTTTCACAATTCTTCCTAATGCACCCTTTCAAACGTCGAGTGCACAGAATTCAATATCAGAGTGAAAACAGTCTTCCCAAAGGGTTGTACAGGATTAAATCAAACTGCTCCTATTTGTCAATAGCACCTACAGGTCGACACATCTCAAAGTTGGATCAGCTTTGTTGATAACACCAATACAAGAGCCACATATTTTCAACATTCACACCAGAATATCATTCATTTTTGCTGGCAGTGACAAATCCAGTTGATGTGTATAATTCACACTTTCTGCAGCAAAGTGTGTTATCATTAATTTATTTCCAAACAATTCCGTTTGTCACTCTTTACTTAAATTGCCTGTATCCCTTTGAACATTATTGTATTAATAAATTATCCAGCCTTTTCCATGTGACATGCAAGTGCATTAGTAAATTATTCAGCCTTTTCCTTATGACATGCTTTTTCCTTGTGACATACTAATGCATTTGTAAATAATACAGCCTTTTTCCTTTGTAGTGTGTTGGTGTATTAGTAAATTATCCAGCCTTTTCCTTTGTGGTGTACTGGTGTATTAGTAAATTATCCAGCCCTTTCCTGGTGACATGCTGGTGCATTAGTAAATTATCCAGCTTTTTCCTGGTGACATACTAATGCATTAGTAAATTATCCAGCCTTTTCCTTGTGACATACAGGTGCATTAGTAAATTTTCCAGCCTTTTCCTGGTGACATGCTAGTGCATTGTAAATTATCCAGCCTTTTCCTGGTGACATGCTGGTGCATTAGTAAATTTTCGAGCCTTTTCCTGGTGACATGCTAATGCATTAATAAATTATCCAGCCTTTTCCTGGTGGCATGCTGGTGCATTAGTAAATCATCCAGCCTTTTCCTGGTGACATGCTGGTGCATTAGTAAATTATCCAGCCTTTTCCTTGTGACATGCGAGTGCATTAGTAAATTATCCAGCCTTTTCCTGGTGGCATGCTAGTGCATTAGTAAATTATCCAGCCTTTTCCTTGTGACATGCTGGTGCATTAGTAAATTATCCAGCCTCTTCCTTGTGACATGCTGGTGCATTAGTAAATTATCCAGCCTCTTCCTTGTGACATGCTGGTGCATTAGTAAATTATCCTGCCTTTTCCTGGTGGCATGCTAATGCATGAGTAAATTATCCAGCCTTTTCCTGGTGACATACGGGTGCATTAGTAAATTATCCAGCCTTTTCCTTGTGGCACGCTGGTGCATTAGTAAATTACCCAGCCTTTTCCTTGTGGCATGCTGGTGCATTAGTAAATTATCCTGTCTTTTCCTGGTGACATGCTCGTGCATTAGTAAATTATCCAGCCTTTTCCTGGTGACATGCTAGTGCATTAGTAAATTATCCAGCCTTTTCCTGGTGACATGATGGTGCATTCGTAAATTATCCAGCCCTTTCCTTGTGACATGCTAATGCATTAGTAAATTATCCAGCCTTTTCCTGGTGACGTGCTAATGCACTAGTAAATTATCCTGCCTTTTCCTGGTGGCATGATGGTGCATTCGTAAATTACCCAGTCTTTTCCTGGTGACATGCTGGTGCATTAGTAAATTATCCAGCCTTTTCCTGGTGGCATGCTGGTGCATTAGTAAATTATCCAGCCCTTTCCTAGTGACATGCTCGTGCATTAGTAAATTATCCAGCCTTTTCCTGGTGGCATGCTCGTGCATCAGTAAATTATCCAGCCTTTTCCTGGTGACGTGCTAATGCATTAGTAAATTATCCAGCCTTTTCCTGGTGACATGATGGTGCATTAGTAAATTATCCAGCCTTTTCCTTGTGGCATGCTGGTGCACTAGTAAATTATCCTGCCTTTTCCTTGTGGCATGCTGGTGCATTAGTAAATTATCCTGCCTTTTCCTTGTGGCATGCTGGTGCATGAGTAAATTATCCAGCCCTTTCCTAGTGACATGCTCGTGCATTAGTAAATTATCCAGCCTTTTCCTGGTGACATGCTGATGCATTAGTAAATTATCCAGCCTTTTCCTGGTGACGTGCTAGTGCATTAGTAAATTATCCAGCCTTTTCCTGGTGACATTATGGTGCATTAGTAAATTATCCAGCCTTTTCCTTTGTGGTGTACTGGTGTATTAGTAAATTATCCAGCCCTTTCCTGGTGACATGCTGGTGCATTAGTAAATTATCCAGCTTTTTCCTGGTGACATACTAATGCATTAGTAAATTATCCAGCCTTTTCCTTGTGACATACAGGTGCATTAGTAAATTTTCCAGCCTTTTCCTGGTGACATGCTAGTGCATTGTAAATTATCCAGCCTTTTCCTGGTGACATGCTGGTGCATTAGTAAATTTTCGAGCCTTTTCCTGGTGACATGCTAATGCATTAATAAATTATCCAGCCTTTTCCTGGTGGCATGCTGGTGCATTAGTAAATCATCCAGCCTTTTCCTGGTGACATGCTGGTGCATTAGTAAATTATCCAGCCTTTTCCTTGTGACATGCGAGTGCATTAGTAAATTATCCAGCCTTTTCCTGGTGGCATGCTAGTGCATTAGTAAATTATCCAGCCTTTTCCTTGTGACATGCTGGTGCATTAGTAAATTATCCAGCCTCTTCCTTGTGACATGCTGGTGCATTAGTAAATTATCCAGCCTCTTCCTTGTGACATGCTGGTGCATTAGTAAATTATCCTGCCTTTTCCTGGTGGCATGCTAATGCATGAGTAAATTATCCAGCCTTTTCCTGGTGACATACGGGTGCATTAGTAAATTATCCAGCCTTTTCCTTGTGGCACGCTGGTGCATTAGTAAATTACCCAGCCTTTTCCTTGTGGCATGCTGGTGCATTAGTAAATTATCCTGTCTTTTCCTGGTGACATGCTCGTGCATTAGTAAATTATCCAGCCTTTTCCTGGTGACATGCTAGTGCATTAGTAAATTATCCAGCCTTTTCCTGGTGACATGATGGTGCATTCGTAAATTATCCAGCCCTTTCCTTGTGACATGCTAATGCATTAGTAAATTATCCAGCCTTTTCCTGGTGACGTGCTAATGCACTAGTAAATTATCCTGCCTTTTCCTGGTGGCATGATGGTGCATTCGTAAATTACCCAGTCTTTTCCTGGTGACATGCTGGTGCATTAGTAAATTATCCAGCCTTTTCCTGGTGGCATGCTGGTGCATTAGTAAATTATCCAGCCCTTTCCTAGTGACATGCTCGTGCATTAGTAAATTATCCAGCCTTTTCCTGGTGGCATGCTCGTGCATCAGTAAATTATCCAGCCTTTTCCTGGTGACGTGCTAATGCATTAGTAAATTATCCAGCCTTTTCCTGGTGACATGATGGTGCATTAGTAAATTATCCAGCCTTTTCCTTGTGGCATGCTGGTGCACTAGTAAATTATCCTGCCTTTTCCTTGTGGCATGCTGGTGCATTAGTAAATTATCCTGCCTTTTCCTTGTGGCATGCTGGTGCATGAGTAAATTATCCAGCCCTTTCCTAGTGACATGCTCGTGCATTAGTAAATTATCCAGCCTTTTCCTGGTGACATGCTGATGCATTAGTAAATTATCCAGCCTTTTCCTGGTGACGTGCTAGTGCATTAGTAAATTATCCAGCCTTTTCCTGGTGACATTATGGTGCATTAGTAAATTATCCAGCCTTTTCCTGGTGACATAATGGTGCATTAGTAAATTATCCTGCCTTTTCCTTGTGGCATGCTGATGCATTAGTAAATTATCCTGCTTTTTCCTGGTGACGTGCTAGTGCATTAGTAAATTATCCAGGCTTTTCCTTGTGACATGTTTGTGCATTAGTAAATTATCCAGCCCTTTCCTAGTGACATGCTCGTGCATTAGTAAATTATCCAGCCTTTTCCTGGTGACGTGCTAGTGCATTAGCAAATTATCCAGGCTTTTCCTTATGACATGCATGTGCATTAGTAAATTATCCAGCCTTTTCTTTGTGAGATGGTAGTGCATTAGTAGTTTACTCATCCGTTTCCTAAAAATCTTAAACTCACTAATACTTGTAAAAATGCCACTCTGTACTGTCGAAACATTCGTCTTATGATAAATATCATGTAAGTATATTCTATTTTACATCTGCATCTCTACGAAACAAAGGGAACAAAGAAATACACCTGCCTTTGATACTTGCAGCAATTCAAATTATTTCTTTGACATTACAATTGCTCTCAATGTGACAAGTTGAAGAGGAGAAAAACTAATCATGCAGTACTGCGACTCCTGACGGATCCACATTTGTGCTGCTGATTGCTGCACAGTGACGTATGTTATACCTGGCTATGGGTTATTGCAGGATTGGTTTCAGTTGTGATATCCTTCATGGACTCACACGTGAAGAATGGCCACTTGGTGGAGGAACTAAACAGCTGGTGCTGACCTTGAAATGTGGGCACAATTTTCCCATGCCTGTGGAGGTGGCTTTGGAGGCATTGGAGCTTGGAAGGTTAGGAAAAAAGTGTTGGGCCACACCCTTCTGCACTCCCGCCTGATGCAACAATCAATTCACTCAAGACATGAGTTGAAGTGAATCATGGCTTTAATCACTTAGAACAATGCCTGCCTGCGACTGAACCAATACTGAGATCCGCCTACAGGTCGACTGCTCTTTATACCTACCTTCAAGGGGAGAAGCCATGGGCGGAGCCCATACATGCCCCAACATGTTCCCTGATGGATAATGCCATACAATGGCCCATAGTGGAACAGAATAGGGTGGCAGTACGGTACAGACGTGGACTCTGGGAGCGTCTCTTCTGGAGCTTCATTCCTGTGAATCGATGAAGGGGGCGGGTGGGAGGGAGCGCGGGAGCCATATAGGGGCGGGAGCGCTGGTCATGGTAGGTTGGGCGGGATATGGTGGAGGCGCGGTGGTGGTGGAACCGGCGGGCGCCAGGTCCCGGAGGGAGACCATATCCTGTCGGCCGTTGGGGTGTTTGATATAAGTGTACTGGGGGTTGGAGTGTAGGAGCTGGACCCACTCTACCAGAGGATCGGACGTATGGTCCCTGACATGCTTTCTGAGTAGGACTGGCCCCGGTGTCTTCAGCCAGGATGGAAGCGAGGCCCCTGAGGTGGATCTCCTAGGGAAAACAAATAGGCGGTCATGAGGGGTCTCGTTTGTGGCCGTGCAAAGTAGGGACCTATTGGAGTGGAGCGCATTCAGGGAGGACCTCCTCCCAGTGAGAAACAGGGTCTGTAGGACGGTCTTCCAGACCGTCGCGTTCTCCCTCTCCACCTGCCCGTTTCCCCAGGGGTTATAACTGGTAGTCCTGCTCGAGGCGATGCCTTGCTGAGCAGGTACTGACGCAGTTCGTCGCTCATGAATGACGAGCCCCTGTCACTGTGGACATAATTGGGGAAACCAAACAGGGTGAAGACACTATGTACGGCTTTAATGACGGTGGACGTGGTTATGTCGGGCAAGGGATTGCAAAGAGGAAGTGGGAGAACTCATCAATAATATTGAGGAAATATGTACTGCGGTTATTGGAGGGGAGGGGCCCTTTGAAATCGATACTGAGGCGCTCAAAGGGCCGGGATGCCTTTACCAGGTGGGCTTTATCTGGTCGATAGAAGTGCGGTTTACACTCCGCACAGATCTGGCAGTCCCTAGTCATGGCTCTGACCTCCTCGGTGGAATAGGGCAGGTTGCGGGCCTTTATATAGTGGGTAAGCCGGGTGACCCCCGGGAGGCAGAGGTCATCGTGGATAGCCCGTAGTCAGTCATCTTGCATGCTGGCGCATGTGCCGCGGGACAGGGCATCTGGGGGCTCATTGATCTTCCCAGAACGATATACTATATCGTAATTATAGGTGGAGAGTTGGATCCTCCACCTCAAGACCTTATCATCCTTGATTTTGCCCCGCTGCGTATTGTCGAACATGAAGGCTACCGCTCGTTGGTCGGTGACAAGGGTAAACCCCCTACCAGCGAGGTAGTGCCTCCAGTGCCATACGATGGTTTGGGCCTCCTTCTCGATTGAAGAGTGCCGAATTTCGGAGGTGGTGAGGGTGCGCGATAAAAACGCTACTGGTCTGCCTGCTTGATTGAGGGTAGCGGCGAGGGCGACCTCTGATGTGTTGCTTTCCACCTGGAAGGGGACAGATTCATCCACTGCGCACATCGCGGCTTTGGCGATGTCCGCCTTGATGCAGCTGAAGGCCTGGCGGGCCTCAGTTGCCAGTGGGAAGATGGTGGCCTTGATTAGTGGGCGGGCTTTGTCCGCATAGTTGGGGACCCATTGGGCATAATATGAAAAGAACCCGAGGCACCTCTTCAGGGCCTTGGGGCAGTGGTGGAGGGGGAGGTTGCAGGAGGTGGCGCATACGGTTAGGGTCGGGTCCTAGAACCCCGGTTTCCACAACGTAGCCGAGGATGGCTAGTCTGGTTGTGCGGAAAACGCATTTCTCCTTGTTGTAGGTGAGGTTTAGAGTTTGGGCAGTTTGGAGAAATCTGTGGAGGTTGGCGTCGTGGTCCCGCTGATCATGCCCGCAGATGATGACATTGTCCAAGTACGGAAATGTGGCCCGCAGCCCGTACTGGTCCACACTGGGCTAAATCGCTGGCTTTGAAAGCAGACCAAGGCAGGCCAGCAGCATGGTTCGATTCCCGTACCAGCTCCCCGAACAGGCGCCGGAATGTGGCGACTAGGGGTTTTTCACAGTAACTTCATTGAAGCCTACTCGTGACAATAAGCGATTTTCATTTTTAATTTTCATTTCACCATTCGGTCCATTGTTCTTTGAAAGACCGAAACCCCGTTCGTGACGCCAAAGGGGAGCCGGAGGAAGTGGAAAAGGCGGCCGTCTGCCTCAAAAGCCGTGTCGTGGCGGTTGTCCGGGCGGATTGGGAGCTGGTGGTATGCAGACTTCAGATCCACCGTGGAGGACACCCGGTAGTGTGCGATCTGGTTTACCATGTCCGCTATCCGGGGAAGGGGGTACGCATCGAGTTGCGTGTACCGGTTTATGGTTTGGCTGTAATCTACTACCATCCGGTTCTTTTCCCCGGTCCTGACGACCACCACCTGAGCTCTCCAGGGGCTATTGCTGGCCTCGATGACTCCCTCCCGCAAGAGCCGCTGGATCTCGGACCTGATAAAAGTCCTGCCCTGTCTGCTATACCGCCTGCTTCTGGTAGCGACTGGTTTGCAGTCAGCGGTGTGGTTTGCCAAGAGTGGGGGAGGGTCAAATTTTAGGGTCGCGAGGCTGCATTTGGTGAGTGGGGGTAGGGGCCCCCGAACTTCAGGGTTAGGCTCCTGAGGTTGTATTGGAAATCTAGTCCCAATAGGAGAGGAGCGCAGAGGTCGGGGAGCACATATAATTTAAAATTGCCATACTCGGCGCCCTGTATTGCCAGGGTTGTGGTCGTGCACCCTCGGATTTGCACCGAGTGCGACCTAGAGGCGAGGGAGATGGTTTGTTGCACCGGGAAAATTGTGAGCGAGCAGCGTCTTACCATATCTGGGTGAATGAAGCTCTCTGTGCTCCCGGAATCGAAAAGCCAAGGTGTCTCGTGCCCGTTTACCCGGACGGTCATCATAGAGCTCCGGAGGTGCTTGGGTCGCGACTTGTCCAGGGTGACCGCGCTGAGTTGTGGGTTTTCGGCGTGGTCGGAGGTGCTGTGGCGGCTTCGCGATGGCTGCCCTTGTTGATCCTGCGCGTCGAGCGGCGTGGCAGATGGCGGCCAAGATGGTGGCCCCCATAGATCGCACGTGGCTGGCCGCGTGGAGGAGGATGGCCAAGATGGCGGCCCCCGTGAGTCGCACCTGCTGTGAGGGCTGGAAGGTGGCAGCCCCCACGATAGCACGAGGCTGATGATGCGTCTGCAGGGGGCGGAGTCGGCAGACATGCTGCCACACTGCGGGGTCTGCGGGCCTGTGAGTGTGAGGATCGGGCCTGTGAATTAGACCTTGGACCTGGCCTGGCAAACTTTGGCGAAATGTCCTTTTCTCCCGCAGCTGCTGCAGTTCGCGCTACGGGCCGGGCATTGCTGCCGGGGGTGTTGGGACTGGCCGCAGAAATAGCAGGGTAGCCTCCCATGATGGACGGGCGGCCGCGCGGCACAGGCCTGGGGTAGTCTTTGGTCGGGGGTCCACGTGGTCAGCCAGGAACGCGTTAAGGCTCTGGAACGCTACTTCCAGAGAGGAGGCTAACTTTACCGTCTGATCCAGGTCCAGGGCCCCCTTTTCGAGTAGGCGCTGTCTCACATAATTGGACCGAACTCCCGCCACGTAGACATCTCGGACGGCGAGTTCCATATGTTGAGTGGCCGTAACGTCCTGGTAGTAGCAGCTGCGTGCGTGGACTTTGAGGTTGTGTCGGTAGTCTTCTAGCAATTGCCTGGGATGCTAGTGGTGAGGATGTGTCGTGCGTAGACCTCGATCATGGGCCGTACATAGAGGCGTTCGAGCATCGCGAGGGCGTCTGCGCAGGAGGAGGCCCTGTCGAGTTGAACAGCGATTCAATGGCTCACCCGTGCGTGGAGGAGGTTCAGCTTCTGTTCGTCGGTGACGGAAGGCGTGGAGAAGGCTGCGAGATAGGCCTTCAAGCAGCGGAGCCAGTGCGAAAAAATTTATTTCGCTTCCACGGCCTGTGGATCGAGTTCCAGTTGGTCAGGTTTGAGGGCCGATTCCATTGTTACGTTTAAGTTGATTAAATTGATGCGACCATCAATTCACTCGAGACATGAGTAGAAGTAAACCGTGGTTTTAATCAACTTTGAACAGTGCCTGCCTGCGACTGATCCAATGCTGAGAACCGCCTACAGGTCAACTGCTCTTTACACCTCCCTTCAAGGGGAGGAGCCATAGGCGGAGCCCATACATGCCCCAACATGTTCCCCTGTGGATAATGCCATACAATGGCCCATAGGAGAAGCCCACCAGGGCAACAGCATAGCACAGATACAAATACAAGGGCAGCAGCACAAATACAAATACAATGGTGGATTATTGGTATAATACATTCACCACACCTCATCTTTGCGTTTTTCCCGGAGGGGAGCTCACAGTGTTGAGGGCCTCCCATCAGCAGCAGCAGGAAGCAAATAATGGTGATTAATGAGGTCTTTGGTGGACCATTTTTGTAAGGCCGTAGTATTTTGCCAAAGGCACCTGGGACCACCTCTGGGCCTGCAGCAAGAGGAGGCAAGAGCAGAGGGGGAGGTCAGAGAGCCATGAACTTCATATGCAGTGGTCACTTTGATCAGGTGACTGTATTTCCGGGTAACTTGATCAAGACGACACAAAATTGGCGGCACGGTCTCAGAGTGGTTAACACTGTCGCTTTACAGCTCCAGGGTACTAGGTTCGATTCCCGGCTTGGGTCACTCTGTGCTGAGTCGGCACGTTCTCCCCGTGTCTGCGTGGGTTTTCTCCGGGTGCTTCAGATTCCTCCCACAGTCCAAAGATGTGCCGGTTAGGTGGAGTGGCCGTGTTAAATTGCACTTAGTGTTCAAAAAGGTTAGGTGGGGTTACAGGAATAGAGTGTAGCTGTGGGCTTGGTGTTCTTTCCAGGGGCTGGTACAGCTTCGATTGGCCGAAAGGCCTCCTTTTGCACTGTAAGTTCCATGATTCTATGATTCACTGAACTCCTGTAGGCCCTGCACTGAGATAGCGAGCAGAATAATGTCCTGCTGTACCTACATTCAGGTTTGCAATCTGGCCGCGAGACGACAACATGACCTGCAAATTCAGGCCCATGTCTCAGAAAGACACAGGGCTGGATTCTCCGATTTTGAGGTTATATCTGGAGGAAATGTCTAATTTTACAATGAAAAAGTCGCCCCCCGCACTATTAGCCCCGCCCGGGGGGGGGGGGGGGGGGGGGGGAACAGCCCCGCCACGTAAAACTCTCAGCGTTCCCAACATAAGCGGCTAGAGAATTGCCCGGTCCGTGGCCACGCATGACAACGACCTGCAGCGGTCGTGCCATACAACATGGCGGCAGCTACGCACGGAGCCAGCCGGCCAAATAGTTTCCCCATGGCACCCCATTGGGCAGCACGGTAGTATTGTGGATAGCACAGTGGCTTCACAGCTCCAGGGTCCCAGGTTCGATTCCGGCTTGGGTCACTGTCTGTGTGGAGTCTGCACATCCTCCCCGTGTGTGCGTGGGTTTCCTCCGGGTGCTCCGGTTTCCTCCCACAGTCCAAAGATGTGCAGGTTGGGTGGATTGGCCATGATAAATTGCCCTTCGTGTCCAAAATTCCCTTAGTGTTGGGTGGGGTTACTGGGCTATTGGGATAGGGTGGAGGTGTTGAACTTGGGTAGGGTGCTCTTTCCAAGAGCCGGTGCAGACTCGATGGGCCGAATGGCCTCCTTCTGCACTGTAAATTCTATGATCTATGATCATCACTCCCTGGACGCCCCCACCAGTTGCCTAGGCCTCGCTGAAGCACCCCCTGCCAGCAGCCAGGCTCCCATCTGACTATGGCCACGCTGGACACAGTCCAAAGCCGCCACACACAGTTTACGAAAACCCTGACCACATGCGACTCGCGCGGTCGTGAACTCGGCCCATGGGGGGCGGAGCATTGTGGGAAGGCCTCAAAGTGTGTGGGGCGTGCCTCAATGCCGATTTGGAGGGGGTGGAGCATCCGAAAAATGGCGCCGAGCCCGATTCGGTCGCAAACGGGGATTTTCCGCCCGATCGCCAAATACGATTTCAGCATCGGGCAATGGAGAATCCCGCCCACTGTGTCAAGGAAAAGAGGAAAGCTGCAAATTCTTGAGCAACACAATGTCTTGCAACTAAATGTATAAGTTGTGAAGTTAGATAATTATCAACTCATCTTCTGTTGAAACTTTCTTTAATGGCTTAATTACTTCTGGACTTCAGTATTCCAATGCAGTCCAGGCTGGTCTCCCAGATTCTACACTACATAGACTTGAGGTCATCCAAAACTCTTCTGCCTGTGTGTTAACTTGCACCATAAAACTATCACTCTTGTGCTCATTGGCTTACCTTGGCTCTGGGCTACCCAATGTCGGAATTTTAAAATTCTTATCCTTGATTTCAAGTCCCTCTGTGATTTCACCAATCCCTGGGCTGAATTTTCCGGTCCCCCAGCCATTTGTTTCTCAGCGACATGCCGTTTACTGGCGATAGAATTCCCTCTTTCCTCTTTCGACATAGAAACATAAAGGGCGTGTTTCTCCCAATTGGAGACTAAGTGCTCCAACCAGGGGAAAAGCAGAGTGATAGCCACTGGTGCTCAGAGTGAACCTGACATGCCATTCAACAACACTTAGAAAATTGTTTACCCAAGATCAGGTTTTCAGTGTCATTTAATAACACGTTGGGGTTTTCGCTGGACCTGAGAGAGGCAGGCCCTGCACCTCCGAGATCGGGCCGCAGTTTTTACAGGGTGCACCGATCTCAGAATACAGCAGCAGCACCATGCCCAGATCACTGGCAACCCCCCCCCCCCCCCCCACACCATCCTAATAAATGGTAAGGGTCCCCTGCCTCAGCCCTCCCTTCAGTGCCCCTCCCAAATTTCCCCATCAGCACCCTTTAGTCCCCCCATGCAATCCCCATTTCCCTTCTCACCCTCCCCCAGTTCCCCCAATCAGCCCATCCTCATCCCCCCCCCCCCCCCCAGTGCTCCCTTCATCAATCCCCCCCCCCCCATCCCCCTTCAGCCTCTGCCCTTGGTAGTGCCAATCTGGCAATTTGCAATCCGAGGGGTTGCAAGGGGGTACAATTGCCTCTCGGTGCTGAGGGGGTCCTTCATGGGAGGTGGGGTCAGGGGGGCATGTACTGTGCTGGAGGGGCTCAAGTCAGGGGAGTCTTTCTTGGGATGGGGGTCATTTGGCTGTGATTCCCAACTGCACTCTTTAAACCCTTTACATTTCTGTCAGTATCTCAAAATTAAAGTTCTATGACAATAAAGTGAAAATCTTCGCATCTGCAGACTTAAACAGTCAATTCATTGCCCTTCAACTTTTTCAAGTCTGTTTGTAAACCTAGAAGACTAAAAGCTTTCAACTGCTTTGTCTACATTCAATTTCACAGACCATTGCCTTTTACAAGCTTTCTAATTGACAGGTTCAGACAGTTTCAAAAGGAGGATTAAGGTTGATTATTTACACAGTTCTACAGAGTTCCATTAAATCAGAGGAGCAGTTGTTTTCCTAATCGCAGTTTTTTGTAAGAGGCTGCCTCTTTGTTCTCAGTGCCTGGTAGTTCTTGAGAACAAAGAGAGCCTCTTTTTAAAAAATTGCCCAATGTCCAATTCACCAGGCCACTGGAATTTCTGCCACTGGCTGGCGGCCCTGGAGATTCATGGCCAGAAACTAGGAGCAGGAATAGGTCATTCTGTCCATCGATCCTGCTCCACCATTCAATATGATCATGGCTGATCCTCTATCTTAACGCCATGCTCCCGCACTCTACCCAAACCCCTTGATGCCTTTAGAGTCTAGATTCCTTCTTAAATATTTTCAGTGACTTGGCCTCCTTCTGTGATAGAGAATTCAGGTTCACCACAATCTGAGTGAAGACATTTTTCCTCATCTCAGTCCTCAATGGACGATTCCATATCCTGAGACTGTGAATGCTTGTTCTAGACCCCTCAGCTAGAGAAGACATCCCTGCATCCAGTCTGTCCAGCCATGTCAGAATATTATACGTTTCAATGAGATTCCCTCTCATTCTAGTGGCTATAGGCCTATTCGACCCATTTTTCCCCTCGTATGAAAATCTTGCCATCCCAGGACTCAGTCTGGTAAATCTTAACTGCCCTTACTCCATGACAAGTATACCCTTTTTTTGGTAATGAGACCAAAATTGAGCACAGTACACAAGGTGTGGTCTAACCAGGCCCTGTACAGCTGTAGGAAGACATCTTTGCTCTTGTCCTCAAGTCCTCTTGCAACGAAGGTCACCATACTATTTGCCTTCTTAACTGCTTTCTGCAGCTGCAAGTTTGCTTTCGGTAATTGATGTGCTAGGACACTCAGGTCCCTTTGTACATCAATATTTCCCAGTCTATGGTGGAAGTGCTGGGAGCACCGATTGAGATTGAGGAAATAATCAAGGGGCTGGAGGGCATGCAGTCCGGCAAGGCCCCAGGGCCTGACAGCTACCTGGCGGAATTCTGTAAGATGTTTTCAGAGGTAGCACGGTAGCATTGTGGATAGCACAATTGCTTCACAGCTCCAGGCTCCCAGTTTCAATTCCGGCTTGGGTCACTGTCTGTGTGGAGTCTGCACATCCTCCCAGTGTGTGCGTGGGTTTTCTCCGGGTGCTCCGGTTTCCTCCCACAGTCCAAAGATGTGCAGGTTAGGTGGATTGCCCATGATAAATTGCCGTTAGTGTCCAAAATTCTATGATAATCTATGGTTAACCTGGGACAAAAGTTCGGCACAACATCGTGGGCCGAAGGGCTTGTTCTGTGCTGTATTTCTCTATCTCTATCTATCTATCTATCATAGAACATAGAACATAGAACAGTACAGCACAGAACAGGCCCTTCGGCCCTCAATGTTGTGCCGAGCCATGATCACCCTACTCAAACCCACGTATCCACCCTATACCCGTAACCCAACAACCCCCCCCCCCCCCAACCTTACTTTTAGTAGGACACTACGGGCAATTTAGCATGGCCAATCCACCTAACCCGCACATCTTTGGACTATCTGAAAATGAAATGAAAATCGCTTATTGTCACGAGTAAACTTCAATGAAGTTACTGTGAAAAGCCCCTAGTCACCACATTCCGGCGCCTGTTCGGGGAGGCTGTTACGGGAATCGAACCGTGCTGCTGGCCTGCTTGGTCTGCTTTCAAAGCCAGCGATTTAGCCCAGTGTGCTAAACAGCCCCTTAGCTTAGATATCTATCACCATTTAAATAATACTGTGCCATTCTGGACGCGATCTACCGCCCATGTTGCGCCTGAATGGGAGCGCGACCTCCGCAGGATATCCCGCGTTGTGTTGCAATCCACAATGGGTGGAACCAAGCTTCACACGCCTAAATAGATTTACAACCTGCTTAGGCATGCCCACCTGGGATCTACTGGCCTCCCCAGGGAGTGCCCAGCTGGGTGCCATTCAGTGCTGGTTCACACAAACTTGGACCACGCCGAATAGCACTTGAGGTGGTCTCCTAGGTGGTCAGGGACAGTGCAGGGTGGCCCCCTGGCACTCCCCCTTGAATGCAGGCACCTTGGTACTGCCACCCTGGCATTTTTAAATGGCATCCCAAACTCCAAGGCCCTTGAGCGATCCCACATTAGATTTGATGAGGCTTTGTAAGTAGGGTAGATCCTGGGAGCGGGATCTCCCAGTCCCTATCGTCCACACTGTGCTACGGCGAACTACTTTTTGGGTGTAGCCTGGCCAATAAATTATGCCCCAAATTTTGAGTCATCAGCAAACTTGGAAGTATTACATTTGGTCCCCTCATCCAAATCATTGATGTATTTTGTGGATAGCTGGGCCCAAGCACTGATCCCTGTGGGACTTTATTAGTCTCTTTCTGCCAGTTCAAAAAGACCCATTTATTCCAACTCGCCGTTTCCTGCCTGCTAAGCCACTCCTTTAAACCTACCTCTTTGACCACACCTTTGATTATCTGCCTTAACATCTCTTTATGTGGCTCAGTGGCAAATTTTGTTTGAAAGCCCACTTGTGAAGCACCCTGGGGTATTTTACTCCTTTAAAAGTGCTACTTGAATGCAAAAGGTGGTTGTTGCAACATTTTACCTTCAGACCTTTTACAGTTCAGAGAGCTTTCAGAGGCTAAAATACAAGTCTGCATTGGTTTGCGAAAGGAATAGATTTAATAGACCGAATGATCTTTTCTTACTTTTATGTTTTCCTGAGTTGATTTTATTTCCCTCTTGTGCTTGAATGTTGAAAGCCAATATTGCTTGTCCTGACAGGAAAGAAAACTGCCCGAGCGTGCAAGCTGTTCTGATGCCTGCTGCCAACCCTCATGTGTATTTGTCTGTGCTGAATAAGTACTAAAGAATTGCTGGGAAGCACACAGGACAAACTGGATTAGCAACATTACACTAGGCCGAGAAGTATCACTGAAGCCCCATGGGGATTTAAAATGGTGGCAGCAAATCAAAGGACAAAGCGACGCCTTTGAAAAATAACAGGCTCAGTTCCTTGTGTTCATCAAGTTGCAGACATGGCTCCCTGTATTTTCTGTAAATATTGGCAAATATTGCACGCTTCGGCTCTGCAACATTTAGTCAAAATATTTTGTGTAGGTGCTGTATACTTTCTCTACTCCCAGCTGAGCCAAACTGGACTAATTCTGCATCTGTCATTTGTGTTTAATCTGAGTCTGAAACACACACACACACACACATGCATTAGGGGGTTAAAATAAAACCCTCAACAAAGCAAGACAAAATTCCTATAAAATATTTAATCATTTTGTATTTACCGCCGATTAAAATGGACATCAGTGGAGTTTAAGTAGACTGAGTACAACAGTTATAGTAATGATTATTGCTGACATTAGTAAAACGTAAGCCAGTCTCTCCATAACCTTTATTTCAGGAAGCGTATCTAACCTGATTGAGTTCTACTGATCAATAACCTGTGTCACTCTGTAAAGAATAAATCTTGAAGACTTGCTATTGATCCGTGCTCTCAACCTGGCTCCTTTATCAGTAAGATCGTTGCCGCGTGTCGTAGGACTGTGTCGCGTCCACAGCATTTCTATAGCAAATTCAGCGCGAATGTGCTGTAATTCAAACAGCTTTGTGCGGGCTACGGCACAGGGTAGTTAAATCATAGAGTTGTGCCTCTGATCCAGGACTCATGCAGCTATGTGTCAGCATAAATCTCAAGGGTTGCTGACTCAGCCAGTCTTGCAGTGAAGTCAATTATGTGCCATAATCCACGTAATGAGATTTTCTGGAGATCAGCTAAAATGTTAACCCTCAGTGCCCTAAGACTGTTTCTGTTCTCCAGTACTAAATTTCACAGGTTACATTTTGTGCACAATTTGTTAAGTGTCATAATGAGATGTGTATCTTTGCTGATTGAAACCTTTCAACATATTGTTAGCGTAATTCAGCATTAGTTTCACATTGGATTTTGGGATACTTGTTTGTTTAATTTATCCTCAGGTGATACCAGTACATTATTGAAGGAGATTATGTGCTTCAGCTGGATAGCTACTTGTCAGCCAGCATGAATATCAGGGACAGAACATTCTCCCTCTGTGCTGTAAATTTCTGACTCTTTTCTCATAAATTGTTTCATTCTGTCGCCAGAAAGGGGTGAAAGAATCCAAGGTGCAGATATTTCCTACCGTGAAAAAAAAGAGCTTTCATGTATGATGTACCATCAATTGTACGCGAGGCGAGTGATTTACCAAAGTCTGGCTTTAATTGACTAGAACACAGCTCTGCGATCGTCTACAATGGAAAGGGACGATCGTCAGTCGTCTGACCATTTATACCTCGTTAATAGAGGCGTGGTTAACTCAGGCTCTCGGCCAATCGGTCGAGAGGCACATGACCGACCAGGGCCAATGGTAAGCCGACGTTCTGGCCCAATGGCAGACGAGTATGCAGATCATATCACCACAATGTATATAACATTGTATAAAGTCCTTGGGGTGTCCAGTTATTTATCATCCATTCCCCAGCCCCATGTTGACTTCCCCAGCACAAATACCCGCTCGTTTGTTTGCCTCAACTGGCTGGATTCTCTGGTCTCCCAGCCGCGTGTTTCTCGGCCTGGCTCCGTTCTCTGGTGGTGGGATTCTGTCCCCCCCCCCCCCCCCACTGCTTGCCAATGGGATTTCCCATTGAAGCCACCCCCACACCACCGCCAAACCCGCTGGCAGGGGTGCGCGAGCGGGAAATGTGAATCCTGAGACCGGAGAATTCCGGCCAACTTCTGGACTGAGCAAGTCCTCATTCTCAGCGATCACAAGCTTCACGTAAGCTGCCTTGGCAAGCACTTTATTTTATTCCTGTTTATAAAGTTTTAACAACAGTCATAATGAAAATACCTTACAGTTAAAAATAATTTAATAAACTTACATCTGGAAGGGAAAGGAAAAGAGAAGTAGGCAGAGGAAACTTAAAGGAAAAGGAAAAAAAATTGAAAAGAGGCATTCTCTTTTTTTAATAATAATCGCTTATTGTCACGAGTAGTCTTCAATGACGTTACTGTGAAAAGCCCCTAGTCGCCACATTCCGGCGCCTGTTCGGGGAGGCCGGTACGGGAATTGAACCCGCGCTGCTGGCCTTATTCTACATTACAAGTCAGCTGTTTAGCCCACTGTGCTCAACCAGCCCCTTTATTGTCACAAGTGGGCTTACATTAACACTGCAATGAAGTTACTGTGAAAATCCCCTCGTTGCCACACTCCGACGCCTGTTCGGGTACACTGAGGGAGAATTCAGAATATCCAAATCACCTAACAGCACGGGCGGGATTCTGCGGGAATCGGCAGGACGGCAACTCCGACGCCGAGGAGTGGCGTGAACCACGCCGGCGTCAGGCCGCCCCAAAGGTGCAGAATCCTCCGCACCTTCAGGGGCTAAGCTGGCGCTGGGGTGGTTTGAGCCATGCCAGCCGGCGGGGAAGGGGCTTGGCGCTACACCAACTGGCGCCGAAGGGCCTCCACTGGCTGGCGTGAGTTGGCGCATGTGCAGGAGCGCCAGCGTGTGCTGGCGTCATCCCAGCGCATGCGCAGGGGGGTGTCCATCTCCACGGCAGCCATCGCGGAGGACTACAGCGGCTGACGTGGAAGAATAGAGTGCCCCCACGGCACAGGCCCGTCCGCGGATCGGTGGGCCCTGATCGCGGGCCAGGCCACCGTGGGGGCACCTCCCGGGGCCAGATCCCCCCGCGCCCCCCGAGGACCCCAGAGGCTGCCCGCGCAGCCAGGCCCCACCGGTAAATACCTGTCGTAACATACACCAATGGGACTGGCCGAAAATGGGCGGCCACTCAGCCCATCGCGGGCCGGAGAATGGCCGGGGGGGGGGGGCGCTGCCAGAAGCCGCCGACCGGTGCGCCGCGATTCCCACCCCCGGCACCGGAGAATTCGGCAGCCGGCGGGTGCGGGATTCACGCTGCCCCCCGGCGATTCTCCGACCCGGCGGGAGGTCGGAGAATCCTGCCCCACGTCTTTCAGGACTTGTGGGAGGAAACCGGAGCACCCGGAGGAAACCCATGCAGACACGGGAAGAGCATGCAGACTCCGCACAGACAATGACCTAAGCCAGGAATCAAACCTGGGATCTTGGCATTGTGATGCTACAGTGCTAACCACTGACCTCACCACCATCCTTGCTACCAAGAATCTAGTCATTCACATAAACGTTCCACCCATATCTGAGGTCAACTGCTTGACTTCATCATCCTTCACAATCTTTCTTAACTCAGTTTCAAGGACATCTGTGACCATCTTTACCAGGCACAACCTGCTCGCGCCCCCCTCTCCTCTCATCACACCTATAAAAAAAATCCCCTGCTCCTTCAAACCCCTTGGGCGGGATTCACCGCAATCACCGAATTGACCCGATTCCGGCGTCAAGAATGGCGCGAACCACTCCGGCATTTGGCCAGCCGGAAGTTATGGAATTCTCCGCACTTCCGGGGTCTAGGCCAGCACCGGAGGGGTTGGCGCCACGCCAACCGGCGCCGAAGGGACTGCGCGAGTTAGCGCATGTGCAGAACCACCGGGGTAGTTCATATGCGCAGATGTAGGGGTGGCGTTTCTTCTCCGCGCCGGCCATGGCGGAGCCCTACAGGGGCCGGCGCAGAAGGAAGGAGTGTCCCCATGGCACAGGCCCGCCTGCAGATCAGTGGGCCCCGATTGTGGGCCAGGCCACCTTTGGTGCCCCCCCAGGGCCAGATCCCCCATTGCACCCCCCCACCCCCACCGAGGACCTACCAGCCAGGTCCCGCCGTGTGGAACCAAGTCCAATCCACGGCAGCGGGACTGGTCAGAAACCGATGGTGCACGGCCCATCGGGGCCCGGAGAATTGCCGGAGGGGCCGCTGTCAATGGCCCCCGGCCGACATGGTGTGATCCCCGCCCCCACCCGAAAACCGGCGGCGGAAAATACGGCAGCCGGCGTCGGAGTGGCGGGGCGGGATTGGAACCGCCCCCCCAGGGATTCTCCGGGGCGGGGGATCGGAGAATCCCACCCCTTGTAATAACAGTCAGAAATCTTACAACACCAGGTTAAAGTCCAATAGGTTTGTTTCAAATCACTAGCTTTCAGAGTACCGCTCCTTCCTCAGGTGAATGGATGGTCTGAGGCATTCACCTGAGGAAGGAGCAGTGCTCCAAAAGCTAGTGATTTGCAACAAACCTGTTGGAACTTTAACCTGTGTTGTAAGATTTCTTACTGTGCTCACGGCAGTCCCACGCCGGCATCTCCACATCCTTGTAATAAGTTCAGAGAGGCGGAAGTCACTTCACCAGAATTTCTTCTATTTACAAAACCAACAGCCGAACAACCATGTGCATTCAGCTTGTTGTCTACACTGAGATTGCAGGGATCTGACACTCCCTGTTAGATACAGAGAAAGGAGTTCCCTGATTGGGCCACTAATCAGGGTACTCTTATTCTAATTGGCCAATCTCAAAAGCCTTGCCTATGTCATTACAACCCTTCCTCCCAAAGTCCAAGGAGCCCCCGTGGTCCTCGTCACTCATGGGTTTCCTGGTTTGTTTCTGCGCTGGATCTGGCTCCTCCATGTCGGCCTTTGTATGGCGTCTAGGCAGCCGCCCTTTCTGATGAGAGCGTCTGAGGGGCGGTTCCTCCGGCGGCAAGGGGACAGCCGCAGCGTCATCCATGGTGTCCATATCCGAGTCCAATGTCCTCACCAGTGGTGCCGGAGGGGCGTGAATAGTTTGTTGGGGAGGACGCTTCACGGTCCTCCGTATGCTGGTCTGAGTGAGCTCTGGGGGAGGGAAAGAATCTGTGGCACGCACCTGGTCCAGGTGCTTTTTTACCACATGTTCTCCCACACGTATATCATACGACACAGGTCCTCTCCTGGCCTTGACCGTTCCTGTTACCCATGTGGGGCCATTGTCATAATTTCTGCCCACATCTTTTTACCCGCGTTGAACTGCCTTTCTCGGTGAGTGTTGTTAATGCCCCTGCATTGGGCATCTTGGTGCCATTCTACTCTTCCGCCTATTTTGGGAATCGTAGACTCAGCCTGGTTCGGAGTCGCCTGCCCGTCTGTAGCTCCGCCGGTGCTATTCCCGTTGCGGTGTGTGGGGTTGCCCTATAGGAGAATAGACAGCGCGACAGTTGGCCGTCTACACTGGGAGTGCAGAGGATCTGATACTCCCTGTTATATACAGAGAAATGGGTTCCTTGTTTGGGCCACTAGTCAGGGAACTTGTATTCTAATTGGCCAATCTCAAAGGCCTGGCCTAAGTCATTACACCTCACTCAACTCCCCATTCTGGCTTTCATGCCAGCTGACAGGTTTAGCGGTTTGTCCTGCTTCCCTTCCAAACCACTATCAACCACCCATCAAACAAAACCTCTCAAATAGTCACTCCACCTTAGTCACCCATTTCTTGCTGGGGTCCTTGAACATGTTGTCAGATCCAAAATCAGATCTCATCTCTTGCGAAAACATTTCTACTTCGCAAATCACCATTTAGCCATTAAATACGTGAAATAAAAGTATTAGAATAAAGAAAGAATATATAACTTTAAATTGGGAACCAAATTATGTCAGTGCTCCCTGATCAGCTACCTTGTCCTCTACAACATAATTTCATTCAAAGAGAATTCTCGTCACTGTGTGAAATGTCATGTAGAGTAGGGATTTGAGTTTGTAACCCTCCAGTTCTTTACTGTTAATTTGTTAGTCATTGACAGGGTCAGCATTTACTCTCACTGCCCTTGAGCGCATGGTGGTGAGCTGCCTTCTTGAGTACTACCAACCAGTGTAGTGTGAACTACATTGCTATGGGTCTGGAGTCACATATAGGCCAGACGAACCACGGATTCCCTGCTAGTGAAGCAGATGGGTTTTTGCAACAGTCCAGTAGTTTCATGGCCACAATTATTAATGTAAACCTCTTTACCCCGATTTGTTTTGTCAGCTGAATTTAAGTTCTCCAGTTGTTGTGGTGGGATTTGAACGCATGCATTTGAATCAGTCATTTAAGGCTCTGGATTATTAGTCTCAGTAACATGAGCACTATAGCCCTGACTTCCTCGATGGAATAGGGCAAATTGCGGGCCTTTATGAAGTGATAAAAACGGGTGACCCTGGGTGACAGAGATCGTCATGCAGGGTCCAGAGTCGGTCCACTTGTGCGCTGGCACCTCGGGATAGGGCAACGGGGGGGCTCGTTGATTTTACCGGGGCGATACAAAATCTCATAATTGTAGCTGGAGAGCTCAATCCTCCACCTCAAGATCTTATCATTTTTGATCTTGCCCCGCTGCGTGTTGTTGAACATGAAGGCAACCGACCGTTGGTCAGTGAGGAGAGTAAATCTCCTGCCGGCCAGGTAATGCCTCCAATGCCGCACAGCTTTACGATGGCCTGGGCCTCCTTCTCGACGGAGGAGTGCCGAATTTTGGAGGCGTGGAGGGTGCGGGAGAAAAATGCCACAGGTCTGCCTGCCTGGTTGAGGGTAGCGGCCAGAGCGACTTCTGATGCATCGCTCTCGAATTGAAAGGGGAGGGTCTCGTCGACTACATGCATTGCGGCCTTGGCGATGTCGGCCTTGATACAGTCGAAGGCCTGGTGAGCCTCAGCCGTCGGTGGGAATACGGTGGAGTGGATGAGTGGGCGGACCTTGTCCGTATAGTTAGGGACCCACTGGTCGTAGTACGTGAAAGACCCCAGGTATCGTTTGAGGGCCTTGGGGCAGTGGGGGAGGGGGAGTTCCATGAGGGTGCGCATGCGATCGGGGTCGGGGCCCCAGAACCACATAGCCGACATAGACAACAAATGTTACCACCTGCTGCCCCAATGCACCCTTGGCAGTGACCAGGTAAGCCGTGGGTGCGTCTCTACCCATGGTTTGCCAGAGGTGTTTTGCGTATGGACAATGGGACAGCATTGATCAGCAAAGTGTTCCAGCATTTCATGTTGTCCATGCCCAACCACCCCTCCTCGAATAGACTCGTGGAGAGGGCTGTGAAAACTTTTCAAACAGCCGTGAAAAAGCAACTAACAGCATCCCCGCAGACCAAGTGAGCACATTTTCTTATTACCTATAGAATGGCGCCCCACACGACCAGCAGGGTAACTCCTGCCGAGTTGCTGATGGGCAGGCATATTCAGACCAGGCTGGACCAGGTGTTTCCAGGTTTGGCAGGGAGGATGGAGGCGAAGCAGAGTTTGCAAAAGAAACATCATAGACGGGATTCTTTGGGAATCGGCGGGGTGGACAACTCTGGCACGAAGGAGTGACATGAACCACTCCAGCATCGGGCCGCCCCGAAGGTGCCGAATCCTCCACACCTTCAGGGGATAGGCCGGCGCCGGAGTGGTTTGTGCCACGCTAGCTGGCGCAGAAGGGGCTTGGCGCCACGCCAACCGGACCTCCACTTTCCGGCGTAAGTTGGCACGTGCGCGGGAGTGCCAGCGTGTGCTGGGTCATCCCGGCACATGCGCAGGGGGGTTCATCTCCTTGCCGGCCATCGTGGACCGTCGAGGGATAGAGTGCCCCCCACGGCACAGGCCTGCCCGCGGATCGGTGGGCTCTGATCGCGGGCCAAGCCACCATTGGGGCATCCCCCGGGGCCAGAACCCTCTTCCCCCCGAGGACCCCGGTGGGCCAGCGGCTGCTGACTGGCACGGTGCAATTCCCACCCCCACCAAATCTCCGGCGCCTGAGAATTCGGCAGCCGGCGGGGGCGGGATTCATGCCCCCACCCCCCCCCCCCCACCGGCGATTCTCCGACCCAGCGGTGGGGGGGGGTGGGGGTTGGAGAATCCCGCTCCATGATACTCCAAAGCCTGAGAGAGCATTTGAGGTTAGGATATATGTTGAAGAAGTTTGGTTCTGGTCCGAAGCGGATCCCTGGAACGGTAGTGGGCAGAACAGGTCCAGTGTGGTATGGGATAGATCTCTAAGGTAAAAAGATGAAGAAACACTTAGACCATTTGAGAAGAAGAGAATCGCAGACACAGGGAGTGGGGCGACCGCCCCGAGCTTGCCTGGAAGTGATATTGCGTCAGATTAAAGTAATGCTGCAGCAAGCTATCCCGAGGAAGAGGCAAGTAATGTTTCAGTGGGACTGGAGACGCTATCTGCACTGACGCACCTTCACAAGTCGGGAGTCAACTCAATGAAGTTCAAGCTGAAGTTACTCCTAATGCTTGAACACCTGCTAGTGATTTATGATGCTCCCAAATTGTCACAAAGTCCCCAGGCCGACTTAACCTGAAAGGGACTATATTGAGATTGGTTTGTTGTATAATATCATAAATAGTTCAACTGTTATTAAAATATGTTAATCAGGAACTTAAAGGAGGGGGGATGTGGTAGTGCGCCCCTTTAAGGGACGGGTTCTCAGAGGGCCATGTGACCTATTCAACCAATCGGACTGGAGCGTGCGAATCATGGGGCTGAGCGTGGTTTTTCTACCCAGTTTAGAAACTGGGGTTGAAGTCCATCAAAAGTAAGTCCATAGAACCCCCACAGTGCAGAAGGAGGCTATTCAGCCCATTGAGTCTGCACCGACCATCTGAAAGAGCTTTCAAGGCGCTTTCAAACATCAGTTGATAGGAATTTAGGACTGGCATGTTCCTGTGAGGAAGAAGGATAAATATGGCAAGTTTCGAGAACCATGGATAACAAGCAATGTTGTGAGCCTAGTGAAAAAGAAAAAGGAAGCATTTATAAGGGCTAGAAAGCTGGGAACAGATGAAGCCCATGAGGAATATAAGGAAAGTAGGAAGAAACTCAAACAGGGAGCCCGGAGGTCTAAAAGGGGTCCTGTAAAGTCATTGTAAAGCAGCATTAAGGAAAATCCCAAGGCTTTTTATATATAAAGAGCAAGAGGGTAGCCAGGGAAAGGGTTGGCCTACTCAAGGACAGGGGAGGGTATCTATGCGTGGAGTCAGAGGAAATGAGCGATGTACTAAATGAGTACTTTGCATCAGTATTCACCAAAGATGGATGATGAGTCAGAGAAAGGGTGTGTAGATAATCTGGGTCACAATGAGATCAAAAAGGTGTTGGGCGTCTTGAAAAACATTAAGGTAGTTATGCTCCCAGGGCCTGATGGGGCCTACACCAGAATACTAGAGAGGCAAGGGAGGAAATTGCTGGAGCCTTGACAGGAATCTTTGTATCCTCACTGGCTACAGGTGATGTCCCAGAGGACTGGAGAATAGCTAATGTTGTTCTTTTGTTTAAGAAGGGTAGCAAGGATAATCCAGGAATTTACAGGCTGATGAGCCTTATGTAAAGAAAATAGGAAAATTATTGGAGAGGATTCTTCGAGACAGGATTTATTCCCACTTGGAAGCAAGTGGGCATATTAGCGAGAGATTTTGTGAAAGGGAGGTCATGCTTCAATAACTTGATTGAGTTTTTCAAGGAAGTGATGAAGATGATTGATGAGAGTCGGGCAGTGGATATTGTCTACATCTTCAGTAAGGCCTTTGATAAGGTTGCTTATGACAGACTGGTACAGAAGTTGAAGTCACACGGGATCAGAGGTGAGCTGGCAAGATGGATACATAACTGACTTGGTCATGGAAGACAGAGGGTACCAATGGAAGGGTGCTTTTCTAATTGGAGGGCTGTGACGAGTGGTGTTCCGCAGGGATCAGTGCTGGGACCTTTGCTGTTTGTAATATATATAAAGGATTTGGAAGAAAATGTAACTGGCCTGATGAGTACGTTTGCAGATGACACAAAGGTTGGTGGAGTTGCGGGTAGCAATGAGGACTGTCAAAGGATGTAGCAGGACTTAGATTGGTTAGAGGCTTAGGCGGAGAAATGACAGATGGAGTTTAATCCGGACAAATGTGAGGCAATGCATTTTGAAAGATTTAATATAAGTGGGAAATCTTCAATCAATGGCAGAACCTTTAAGGATATTGACAGGTAGAGGGATTTGGGTGTACAGGTACACATGTCACAGAAAGTGGCATTGCAGGTGGAGAAGGTAATTAAGTAGGCATAGGCATGCTTGCCTTCATCGGACGGGGCATTGAGTATAAAAGTCATGTTGCAGCTGTATAGAACCTTAGTTAGGCCACATTTGGAATATAGTGTTCAATTCTGGTCGCCATACTACAAGAAAAATGTGCAGGCTTTGGAGAGGGTACAGAAGAGGTTTATCAGGATGTTGCCTGGTATGAAGGGCAATAGCTATGAGGAAAGATTGGATAAACTCGGTTTGTTCTCACTGGAACGACGGAGGTTGAGGGGCGACCTGATAGAAGTCTGCACAATTATGAGGGGCATGGACAGAGTGGATAGTCAGAAGCTTTTCCCCAGGGTGGAAGAGTCAATTACGAGGGGACATAGGTTTAAGGTGCGAGGGGCAAGGTTTAGAGGAGATATGCGAGGGACGTTTTATTACAGAGAGGGCAGTGCGTGCCTAGAACTCGCTGCCGGAGGAGGTGGTGGAGTCAGATACGATAGTGACATTTAAGGGGAGTCATTACATTAATAACATGAGAGTAGAGCAGACATTTTCAAAGTGGGGGTCACGACCTGCGGGTGGGAAGCGAGCGCGTGTCGGGAGGGTTGCGGAGCCATCCATCACGGCATTCCCGATTGCAGGAATTCATGAGCAACAGCTACAGCAGCCGGCTTTTAACAATACCGGCAGCGAGCGGCTTTAAAAAAATGATGGCCGCAACCAGCTACAAAAATGTGGGTGCACTTCGCATGTGTGCCCGCTCAGCAGTGCACATGTGCGGAGCCCAAAGAGAAATATCACCTCCATCTGACGTCAGTGTGCTGACCCAGGAGAAGCTTTTTTTAAAAATTCAATGCAATTTTCCTGCCTGAAGCAAGGTAGAGAGCAGGTCACGCCCCTGAATGCTGACGTCACGTACTTTGGTGCGCGATTACGAATCCTCCATTTTGTCAGCAGCAAACCAGTAAATTAGTTCTAAGCCGGCCTACCTCTCGCCTTAAAGGTAAGAGAAAATGGTGGGTCATGAATGTCGGCGGCGTGGGTCGCGAAGGCCGGCCAGCGTGGATTGCGAAGGTCAGCCAGCATGGGCCACGACGGTTGGCTAGCATGGGTCACGAAGGTTGGCCAGTTGGTAAAAATGGATCCCCAGAACAAAAATTTGAAAAATACTGAAAAATAAGGGTCACGGGCCCCAGGAGTGTTAAAGATTTTTGGTTAGACAGGCAGCATGATCGGCACAGGCTTGGAGTGCCGAAGGGCTGTTCCCATGCAGTACATTTCTTTGTACTTTGTTCCTTGAGCACCCTACCTAGGCCCACTTCCCCGCCCTATTCTGTAACCCGACTAAGGCAGCAGGGTAGCATGGTGGTTAGCATAAATGCTTCACAGCTCCAGGGTCCCAGGTTCGATTCCCGGCTGGGTCACTATCTGTGTGGAGTCTGCACGTCCTCCCCCTGTGTGCGTGGGTTTCCTCCGGGTGCTCCGGATTCCTCCCACAGTCCAAAGATGTGCGGGTTAGGTGGATTGGCCATGCTAAATTGCCCGTAGTGTCCTAATAAAAGTAAGGTTAAGGGGGGGGGGGGGTTGTTGGGTTACGGGTATAGGGGTGGATACGTGGGTTTGAGTAGGGTGATCATGGCTCGGCACAACATTGAGGGCCGAAGGGCCTGTTCTGTGCTGTACTGTTCTATGTTCTATGTTAACCTGCATATGTTTAGACACTAAGGGGCAGTTTAACATGGCCAAACCACCTAACCTGCACAGTGTACGTCATTGGATTGTTGGAGGAAACCGGAGTACCCGGAAGAAACCCACGCAGACAAGGGTAGAACGTGCAAACCCCACACAGACAGTCACCCGAGGCTGGATTTGAAACGGGGTCCCTGGTGCTGTGAAGCTGCAGTGCTAACCACTGCTGCATTATCGTTCTCTGTATATAGTTCTTTTTGTTAATAAATATTTAATAAATAGTTCTGCAGTTAGTCTGTTTGGTGATCACCATTTCTTCCAAGATATTAGAAAATGAGCTGGATTTTCGAATCCTGATTACAGTCCCTCTGGCTGTGCACGATGAGGTCTGTGTCACATTTTGCTGTGATGCTTTCACAGTTGGATTGCCAGCTGGCACACATTTTCAAAGCTCACAAGTGAATAATAGCCATGTGGGGCTTATAGAGGTACATTTCTGGGAGGGAATCTACGTCTTTGGAAAAGGCAGAAAGAAGAGATAATTGGAAGGAAATAAATTGATTAAAAAATGGTCAGATGCATTACAATTCATATGGTTTGCCTGTAATGAAGTATTTGGTCAGACCGGCGCCTCGCGTACTGCAGGCCTCCCTGTCGCAGTGATTCATTTGGTCATTTTGGGTAATCAGTAGAGTGAGAAGGTGATATTGAGCGAGAGGAAAACTCAGGCTGTCTCTGGGGCTACTTGAGTTCTGTTCTGTGCAGTGGTCCATGGAAATTGCTCCCTGGTTGCAGACTAACCAATGGCTTTAACAATCTGTGACACTGCAGGAACTCGGGGCGAGACTGAAGATTAATGATTTGCCAAGTATGTACACGCTGCGGCACTTGCAAAAAGCAGCAGTGATATTTAACCCTGTGTTGCAATCTTCATTTGATTTGGGAATAAAGTTACCTTGACAAGACCAGTAAATCTTTGGGTCCTGGCTTTTGTTACTGTCATGAGAGAGACAGATGTGGTTCATCCACTTTACATCAACAAGCCTGTCCTTTAGCAATCACTATAATGGGAAATGAGAATGTACAAAACCACAATGTACTCTTTGCTGAAGGCTTATTGATGTCTTTTATTGATTAATGTAAAATAGCAATTACAGTGCGAATACTGTTTGACTTATATTCATGCATTACTCAGTTAATTTAAAAATGCTTTGAAAGGTTTATTTGTTTAATATCATCTGGGTTAATCAGAACACCGTCCTGCTTTCCGAATATACATTATGTTTACCCATTTAGATAACATCATGGGGTGAAATTAGTCTTCTGCAGTAACACAAAACAGCTGACATGAATCGGCATTTTACACCCCACATAATTTTCTTTTCCAGTGAGCGCAATGGAAGAAGTATGAAACAGGCTTTTGAAACAGAATTGTAAATATGACTGGGGGTACTGAGAACGAATGTAAATCACATGGGACAGAGGTTACTGACGATCAGGGCTTGCTGCAAGATGGTATAGTAAAGGTTTGGATTAACTGCAGTTGGCGGATGATAGGAGGTCAGCAAAAGGAGGCAAAACCTGAACAAATGCAGTGAGGTGGGGGTCAACATCAAGACTATGATGGGTTTGACCCTCATCTCATCTGATGATCATACATGTGCGCTTCTGCCAGGAATGATTGGATTGTGACCGCATGTGTCTAGAAAAAGCGCTAGAGGGAAAGAGAACACAGGACATTCAATGTGATGCAATCAGTGTTTAGACCATGTCATATTATCAGTTCAACACATTGCATCATTTCAGTACATTCCTCATCAGATCTTTGGCCTATATAATGGAATAAATTAGCTCTGGAGTCAGTCTGTTGACCGGCAGAGAGGAACTGATTGTGTAGTCATTTTGTTGACTGCGCCACTGCGGAACCAGCCACCCTTCTCTTTGCGGCTGCAGTCAAAGCTTCACAGAGTTGGCTGACAGACAATCAGATGAGAAAAAACCTTTGAGCGCCCTTGCAGTTAATGTGTCGCCTCTCTCTCTGCAGATCAACATACGGGACTTTCTTTCACAGACTAAATGAACATTTTTCTAACCTTTGTATGATGCCGATTTTGAAAGTTATCTCTCACCTCTGATGATGCAGTTGGCAAGATGGTTTCAGATTCAGTTCCTTCTGAGCTGAGTTAACTGACATCAGCTGGGTGGCAGGAGAGCTTCTATAATTGCCCATAGTGCCCTTGGCGAGGTGAGGTGGGGCACGGGGGTGGGGCAGGGGGAGGGGGGAATCAGTGATTAGAACATAGAACAGTACAGCACAGTACAAGCCCTTCGGTCCAAGATGTTGTGCTGACCATTTATCCTAATCTAAGATCTACCTAACCTACACTCGATCATACATGTGGGTGCTGCTGTCCATGTGCCTGTCCAAGAGTCGCTTAAATGTCTCTAATGACTCTGACTCCACCACCTTTGCTGGTAGTGCATTCCACGCACCCACCACTCTCTGTATAAAGAACCAACCTCTGACATCTCCACGATACCTTCCTCCAATCACCTTCAAATTATGTCCCCTCGTGACAGCCATTTCCACCCTGGGGAAAAGTCTCTGGCTATCCACTCTATCCATGCCTCTCATCACCTAGTACACCTCTATCAAGTCACCTCTCTTCCTCCTTCGCTCCAGTGAGAAAAGTCCTAGCTCCCTCAACCTTTCTTCATAAGACATGCCCTCCAGTCCAGGCAGCATCCTGGTAAACCTCCTCTGCACCCTCTCCAAAGCATCCACATCCTTCCTATAATGAGGCGACCAGAACTTTCCAGATTGTTGCTGGAAAGTTCACAAGCAAAGGGAAATTCTTTCCACAGTACCATGGGTGGAAAATGCACTTCTGTTTTTCTCAGCCAGGTAGTGTGCATCGTGTGTCTCTCTCTCAATGGATTGGCACAATAATTGTACACAGCTTAAATGACTATTGTTATCCAGCCATACACATGGTTTTATTGAGACCGGCTGACACTATCAGCAAGTAGTATAACACATGGATTTTCAGAATGAGAACCAAAAATTCTAAAACTTAAGCTATTTGACTAATTTACAGGTATTCCACGAACGATATTTAGTCTTCCTTAAAAATGTTCCATTGAAAGACTGAATTGCCTACTCCTGCTCCTATTTCTTACATTCTTATATCAATGGCGCTAAAATAGGCAGGACAGTAAGTTGTGAAGAGGGCATGAGGAGTCTGCAAAGGGATATAGACAGGTTAAGTAAGTGGGGACACATTGGTAGATGGAGTAGAATGTGGAAAAATGTGAACTTGTCCACATTGGCGGGAAGAATAGAAAAGCAGCATATTACTTAAACAGAGAGAGATTGCAGAACTCCGCATTACTCAAGGATCTGTGTGTGGACATCTGGACATGAATCACAAAAGGTTAGTATGCAGGTACAGCAAATGATTAGGAAGGCAAATGGATTGTTGTTATTTATTGCAAGGGAAATGGAATAAAAAAGTAGGGACGTCCTGCTACAGTTGTACAGAACATTGTTGAGACCACATCTGGAGTATTGTGTACAGTTTTGGACTCCATGGGCGGGATTCTCCCATCTGAAGGCGGAGTTTTGATGCCGTCATAAAAACTGGAGAGTTTAACGATGGCATCATCGGACCGCTAAGTGTAGCACTCCTCTGCCCAACAGGAGGCCAGCATGGCACTGGAGCGACCCACGCCGCTCCATCTGCCGATACTGGCATCAAATGGGTGCTGCGGGTCTGCGCATGCGCGCTGTGAATGGCGCCAATGCACGGTAACCTCCTTCTCCACGCCGGCCCCGACGCAACATGGTGTAGGGCGACAGGGGCCGGCGTAGGGCGACAGGGACGGAGCAAAAGTGGCCCCCACCACGAGAGGCTGGCCCGCCGATCGGTAGGCCCCAATCGCGGGCCAGGCCACGGTGGAGGCCCACCTCCCCGGGGTCGGATCCCCCTTCCCCCCCCCCCACCAGGCCACCCCAGACAGGATGGATGCCGTGATCCCGCCGGGTAAGACCAGATGTGAACGGCGCCGGCGGGACTCGGGCTTTTTTTGGGCGGCCACTCGGCCCATCCCGGGCGGGGTGGGGTGGGGGGGGTGGTTGGGGGTGGTGGGGGAGTGGGGGTGGTGGGGGTGGTGGGGGGGGGGAATTGCGTAGACCGGCGTTGGGGCGGTGTCGCACGATTTGCGCCCGGCCCGCCGATTCTCCGACCCGGCGTGGGCTGAGAGAATCCCGCCCCATATTTCTGAAAGGTTATAATTGAATTAAAAGCAGTTCAGATAAGATTCAATCTTCTGATTCCTGGGATAAGGGAATCATGAGGGAATGATTGACAGATTGGGCCTGTATCCATTGGAGTTTAGAAAAAAGAGAAGTGATCTTATTGGAATATACTTATTGGAAGATCCTGAGGGGGCTTGATGGAGTGGATACTGAAAGACGTTTTAATGATTTTCAAAGATACAGAGGGAAGACCTGCCATCCCCTTCCCAGGAAAGACCCCGACCTGAGCCTCTCCAGCCCAGACCGAGCCTCCTGACCCCCATCTCTCCTGAAGAATTCATCTCGGCACTCTGAAGATAAGCACAGAGCGGATACTCATCCCCTTGCGCCCCCCCCCCCCCCCCCAACTCGGCCCAGGTTCGCACTGTCAAGAGCTGAGCCTGAATGGGGACTGAATGGGAGGACTGAGGAAGAGGCTTGGAGGAGGAGAGGCCTGAAGGGGGTGTCAGAAAGAAGGGGGCATTTGGTGAGCCCATAACGAGGTGTTACTCACTTGGAGGATGCCTTGCCAGCAATTGGAGGGGGTGGGGTAAGGGGGAAGTGCTGTGTTATTCTGAGATGGGGACACCCTTGAAGAGCGGGACATGTCAGCAAGCTTAGGCCACATCCCTTGTGGTGAATGTATTCACCATAATGCATGCATGATAACATAACATGTGACCTATGACCTGGAAGTGGTGATATGAACAGCTTCCAGGTACTGTACTGTGACCCTGGTATGGCTCCACCTCTGGCTCCGCCCACACCGGGGCATATATAGGCCGGCCTCTTGTGGGCGGCATTCATCTGTACCACTGACTCTGGCTCGGCAAGTTCATGACTAATAAAGCCTACTGTTCACTTGCTCTCTCTGCCTCACTGTGAATTGGAGGTATATTAATTTATTAGTCATCGACAGCACTATGGAAGCCACTCTAAATCCAGACAGGCTCGAACTCGACGCCCGCACATCTGAAGCCAGGAAATATTCAAACATTGGCTCCGATGCTTCGAGGCCTACCTTGACTCCTCCTCAACGCCACCCACAGAGACTCTCAAGCTGCGACTCCTCCACGCTCGGGTGAGCCATTGAATCTCAGTAATGATCGAGAAAGCGGCCACGTATGAGACGGCGGTCGCAACTCTCAAGGCACTCTTCATGAAGCCCGTAAATTAGTTGTTTGCCAGACACCTCCTCACTACTCGCGTTAATGTGCCGGAGAATCGCTGGATGAGTTCCGGCGAGGAACTGCAGCTACCGAGATGTGATGGCGGAGGAACATATGAACTCACAGATCCGGGATGCCTATGTGCCGGGGTTCTGCTCGAACTATATCAGGCGACGCCTGCTGGAAAACGGGGCCTCTGACCTGCGGGAAACGGTAAAGCGAGCGACCTCACTAGAGGTGGCCTATCAGAACCTCAGCGCATTCCCCAAGGGCCGACCGAACCCCTCATGGACACACTCGTTGCGACCCCCGTCGGACCTGACTATATTGCAGGCCTGTGCCGCGCGTCTTCCAGCCCAGCCTGGGGAACCGCAGTGCTACTTCTGCGGCCAGGGTCAACACCCCCGGCAGTGCTGCCCAGTCCGCACTGCAATGTGTAGCGATTGTGGGGAAAAAGGGGCACTTCGCTAGGGTCTGTCTGGGCCGGACAAAGGCTCAGAAATCGAAAACGCACCAGGCCCGACCCACAGACTTGCAGCCCCACAGACCCCGCAATGCGGCTGCGTGCCTGCCTCGAACGCCCCCGTCAGATGCGTCATCGGCATCGTGCGACTCATGGGAGACGCCATCTTGGTCGCCGGCCCCAACACTGACTGACACGTGCGACTCATGGGAGCCGCCATCTTGGACGCCAGCCCCGGCACCGACCGACATGTGTGACCGATGGGGGTGGCCATCTTGGTTGCCATCTTCGCCCCAGTCCGCCCCTGCGACTCATGGGGGCCGCCATCTTGTGACTCCACCGACCACACAGATTACCCGCAGCTTTGCGCAGTCACCCTCGGCCAGTCTCAGCCAAAACAGCTGAAGAACTCCATGATGGTTGTCAGGGTCAACAGGCACAAGACCCCCTGTCGTTTCGACTCCGGGAGCACAGAGAGCTTTGTCCACCCCGACACGGTAAGGCGCTGCTCCCACCACACCTACCCAGCCTCCAAAACAATCTCCGTTGCCTCCGGGTCCCATTCGGATCAGATCCAGGGGTACTGTATCACCAATCTCGCGATGCAGGGTGCAGAGTATGCTCATTTTAAGCTGTACGTCCTCCCCCACCTCTGCACCCCCCTACTGCTCGAATTGGACTTTCAATGTAACCACCGAAGCCTGACCCTACAGTTTGGTGGACCCTTGCCTCCCCCTCACGGTGTGCAGCCTCGCGACACTCAAGGTTCTCCCCACTTCACTCTGAACTGTAAGCCCATCACCACCAGGAGCAGATGTTACAGTTCGCTGCACATGACGTTTATCAAGTCGGAAGTCCAACGACTATTGAGTGAAGGGATCATCGAGGCCAGCAACAGCCCCTGGAGAGCACAAGTGGTGGTCATCTAGACCTGGGAAAACAATCCGATGGTTGTGGACTACAGCCAGACAATGAACCGATTCACGCAACTCGATGCGTACCACCTCCCCCGCATAGCAGAGATGGTCAACCGGATCGCGCAGTACCGTGTGTTCTCCACGGTCAATCTGAAGTCAGCCTACCACCAGCTCCCAATCCGCCCGGAAGAGCGCCACTACACTGCCTTTGAAGCAGCCCGCCGGCTCTTCCACTTCCTCAGAGTCCCCTTCGGTGTCACAAACCGAGTCTTGGCCTTTCAGAGAACGATGGACCAAATGGTGGACCAGTACAGTTTGTGAGCTACATACCCGTACTTGGACAATGTGACCATCTGCGGCCATGACCAGCAGGACCATGACACCAACCTCCAGAGGTTCCTCCAGGCCGCCTAATCCCTCAATCTCAGATACAACAAAGAAAAATGTGTCTTCCATACTACCCGACTAGCCACCCTCAGCTATGTCGTAGAGAACGGAATCCTAGGGCCCGACTACGACTGCATGTGCCCCCTCACAGAACTCCCCCCTCCCCACAGCCTCAAGGCCCTAAAACTATGCCTGGGGCTGTTCTCCTACTACGCCCAGTGGGTCCCCAACTATGCGGACAAAGCCCACCCACTTATTCAAACCACCACTTTTCCCCTGACGTATGAGGCCTGCTCGGCCTCCAGCCGCATCAAGGCCGATATCACCAAGGCAGCAATGCACGCGGTGGATGAGTCCATCCCTTTTCAGGTAGAGAGCGACGTGCCAGACATCGCACTGGCCGCCACACTCAACCAGGCGGGCAGGCCACCAGCATATTTCTCTAGGACCTTCCACGCTTCCGAAATTCGACACCCCTTGGTCGAGAAGGAAGCACAAGGCATAGTGGAAGCTGTGCGGCACTGGAGGCACTACCTAGCCGGTAGGAGGTTCACCCTCGTCACCGACCAACAATCGGTAGCCTTCATGTTTGACAACACACAACGGGGCAAAATAAAAAATGATAAAATCTTGAGGTGGAGGATCGAATTCTCCACCTACAACTACGATTTCAAGTATCGTGTTGGGAAGCTCAATGAGCCCCCAGCTGCCTTGTCCCGCGGCACATGTGCCAGCGTGCAAGATGACCGACTTCGGGGGTCACCCGGCTTGCCCACTTCATTAAGGCCGCAATCTGCCCTTCTCCTCCGAGGAGCTCAAGGCCATGACCAGGGCGTCCCGGCCCTTTGAGCGCCTAAGCATTGACTTCAAAGGGCCCCTCCCCTCCACCAACCGGAATATATACTTTCGCACCGTCATCGATGAGTACTCCCACTTCCCCTTCGCCGTCCCCTGCGCCGACATGACCGAAACCACCGTAATAAAGGCACTGCACAGCATCTTCACACTGTTCGGTTTCCCTGCCTATGTTCACAGTGACCGGGGCACATCGTTCATGAAGATGAGCTGCGTCAGTACCTGCTCAACAAAGGCATCGCCTCGAGCAGGACTACAAGCTATAACCCGCAGGGAAATGGGCAGGTGGAGAGGGAGAACGCGACAGTATGGAAGGCTGTTCTTCTGACCCTCAGGTCCAGAAGTCTCCCAATCCCCCCGCTAGCAGAAGGTCCTCCCTGACGCCCTCCACTCCATCAGATCGCTCCCCTGCACGGCCACGAACGAGACCCCTCATGATCGTTTGTTTGTTTATCTTCCCCAGGATGTCCATCTCCGGGGTCTCGCTTCCATCGTGGCTGAAAACTCTGGGACCAGTCCTTCTCCAAAGGCACATGAGGAGCCATAAGACTGACCCCCTGGTCGACAGGGTCCAGCTGCTCCACGCTAATCTCCAGTACGCTTACATCGCGCACCAGGACGGACGGAAAGATACAGTTTCCCTACGGGACCTGGCGCCAGCTGGTCCCCCCGCCAATGCGGCCCCTGCCTACTCCCCCCCCACCCGCTGCCCGCCGCCACTCACAGCGCCCCATACGCCCCCCTAGGTCTCCTGTATTGTTCTGTGCCGACACTGCCGCCACCCATTACCCCCCACCCTACCTCCGCACCCCAACCGTCTCCGACACCCCGGACTGAGGCTCAAGCTCCAGACACAACGCCCCTGGAGTCACCACCTGCGACAACTGTGCCCGCCGCACCGCTAGAGCTGCGGAGGTCGAAGATAACGATCTGGCCTCCAGATAGACTGAATATGTAATGACCCCACGTCACCCCCGCTGGACTTGATTTTTTTAACAGGGGTTGAATGTGGTGAATGTATTCACCATAATGCATGCATGATACCATAACCCGTGACCTATGACCTGGAAGTGGTGATATGAACTGCTTCCAGGTACTGTACTGTAACCCCAGTGTGGCTTTGCCTCTGGCTCCGTCCACACCGGGGCCATATATAGGCCGGCCTCTTGTAGGCGGCATTCATCTGTACAACTGACTCTGGCTAGGCAAGTTCATCTCTCCGCCTCACTGTGAATTGAAGATATATCAACCCTCTCAAAACCAGTGCGAAACCCACCCCTCTCCACAAAAGATTCAAATTATTGTTGAATCCACCTGAGCAGCATTGCCAAGGCCAGCTGGAAACATACCAGTGTTCCCGCTGGCAGCAGCACTTCATTTTTAATCGATTGATTTGCAGCCAAGGTGGACATGTAAGATGGAGGTGAGGAGAAATTTCTTTCTTTTATAGGGTTGGAGTTTGTGGAACTCTCTAGTCCAGAGAGCCGTAGAGCAGGGCCATAGAATCATGGAATTTACAGTGCAGAAGGAGACCATTTGGCCCATCGAGTCTGCATCGGCCCTTGGAAAGAGCCTCCACCCTATCCCTGTAACCCAGTAACCCCACCTAACCGTTTTTGGGACACTAAGGGCAATTTAGCATGGCCAATCCACCTAACCTGCACATCTGTGGACCGCGGGAGGAAACTAGAACACCCGGAGGAAACCTCATCATTGAATAGTTTTAAGGAATAGGTAGATAAATTCTTGATTAACAAGGGAATCAAAGGCTCTCAGGGGGTTGGGAGAAAGTGGTGTTGAGACCACAGTCAGATCAGACATGATCTTAATGAATGCCTGGGGCTGCTGTGGAGTTCGGGATGGAGGCTGCCAGCAACCCTGGATCCCAGAACACCACAGCAGTGGTGCGTTCAGCAACTCTGGAAGTGACGTGTGGTCCATCGCTTCAGTAGGTTGTTTGGAATCAAAATTCTGCGAAGTCTTCCACAGTCGAGTGGCCGGCTCGTTGCTTTTGCTGGTTTCTTTGGTTCTTTCTGGTCGCTAACCTAATCTGTCTCGTGCCGTTCAGTTAAAGCCACTCCTGTACCTTGTTTTGTTACCTATAGAGATGGTAATCTGTGCTACTCAACTCAGTTACAGTAGACGCTCTGGAATAAGGCTAGAAGTCGTCCAGAAGTTTGATGGAAGGTTTATTGAGCAACACAACTTAAATAACTGCGTGACCCCTTTCTTAAAGAACTGCACTAGCACCAGACTAGCAGCCCTGAGCTAAATTTCTATTCCTGTTCTCCTCACAGTCACATTAGGTAAAGAGAGGAAGGGATGTCTGTGTCTCACTTTCATACACGCCAGTGCTGCCCCCTGGTGGTCTTTCCATTACCCATCAGCCCCTTCTGTACATACCCATGTAAGGATCACTACAGTGCGGGGAGCATCAATATGTGGATCTTCAGGATTCACTGTCATCGAGTGGGTCCATCTTCCAGCGTCAGAATGTTCCTGGAGATCCATCTTCTTCCTCAGGAAGTCTATCTTTTTACTTCAGCAATGTGTCAGTGATGCTGTGAGCCTTTCAAATATGGCACCCAGATACGATGGCGGGACACGCCACAGATTACAGTGCTAAATCTCCGGGTGCATAATTGATGATGTAAGGGCCAGAAGATATGATGTGATCCCTTGCTGGCATGGTCACTCCCCGTTCCCACCCCTGCATGGGATTTAGTCCCAGGGTGGGTGCTCATCTCCTTGTGAGAAAGTCTAGGACCAGAGGGCATAATCTCAAAATAAGGGGTCGCCCATTTAAAACAGAGATGAGTAACAATGTCTTCCCTCAGAGGGTAGTGAATCGGCAGAGAACTGTAGAGGTTGGGCCGTTAAGTATGTTCAAGGCTGAGATAGATAGATTTTTAATCAGTAAGGGAATCAAGGGTTATGGCGATAAGGCAGGAAAATGGAGTTGAGGATTATCAGGTCAGTCACAATCTCATTGAATGGTGGAACAGACTTGATGGGCCGAAAGGCCTACTTCTGCTTCTGTGTCTTAATGGTCTTAAGGGAGAATTCCACCCTGTGTCAATTACCTTTTCATAAACTGGTGGCAATTAATTGATTCTGTTTACTTACAACGAACAATAACCTCCATTGCTAGCAGAAATATAACACTGTATTGGGTGGCAAATGTATTGCAACATCACATTGATCATCTAGCAGGCGCCATTAAAAAGAAGTTGCTTCGTACACTTTGACCAATCCCTGAATGACCCTCGATATTATGAACAACCCCTTTTTTATGACAAGCGAGTAATAAAAGATGTCCGAATGAGTTGTGCACCCTTTGGATTTGTGGAGACAGCTCTCGCTTGTTACCGGAGTGATAACTGCTGAAAGACGTGGATTAGTAAAACTGAAGTTCTCAAAATGTGCTCTTTCCCTCTGCAGGTTGGAGTTTCAGTATGGGTTCTGCATACCAGTTCCACAGCTGGCGAGTGTTCGTCATTGTCTGTGCTCTTCCCTGTGTCTCCTCAGTTGTTGCACTCACGTTCATGCCTGAGAGTCCCAGATTCCTGCTGGAGGTAAGGTACTCAGAACCAGGGCAAGATTCCTGGGGTTGTCTTTAAATTCATTGACAATCTATGATAGACACGTTTTCCTCAGGAACAATTATGGATAGAAAGTAACTATTTTCTATTTCTTTCTAGTTGACTTTCTCCCCCCACCCCCCACCCACCCCTCTTCTTTCCTGAAGGCGCTGACACAACCTTTTGGTGGCTATATTTGTGCGTGATCTCAGAAGTGTTAGTTAGATATTTTACCATGTGGGGAACAACCTCTCGGCCCAAACCTACCATCATTCAACAGCTGCACGTACAAACAGGGCCATCGCTCAATTACAACAACAACTCACATTGCCATAGCACCAATAATGTAATATGTCCCAAGATGCTAAACAGGGGCATTATAAAGCAAAATTTGACACCAAGCCACATACTGTGGGGTAGACGACTAAATGTCCTCTTCAAAGAGTTAGGTTTCAAGGGGACCCTTAAAGGAGGAAAGAGATTTGGCCGCCAATGATATAGCAATTTAAATCAGAGGTTCAGATGCCAGAGTTAGAGGAGCACAGATATCTCTGAATGTTGTGGGGATGGCAGAGATTACAGAGATGGGAAGAGGAGAGGCCATGGAGAGATTTGAAAACAAGGATGATCAAGGCATTGCATAACGAGGAAGCAATGTAGATCAGCAGGTACAATGTTCTTTTTCCTCGTTTTTGGGATGCGGGAATCACTGGCAAGGCCAACATTTATTACCCATCTTAACTGTCCATGGGAGGCTGTTGGTGAGCCACCTTCATGCACCACAGCAATCTTTGTGGTGTAGATGCACCCAAAGTGCTGTGAGCAAGTTATTCCCAGTGACGTGTGAACAGGATTTAGTGCAACTCAGAACACAAGCAACAGTGTTTTGGATGAGGTCAAGTTTACAGAAGGTAGAACATAGGAGGCCAGCAGGAATGCATTAAAATAGTCAAGTTTGGAGGTAACAAATACATATAACCAAATTACTATGTAAAGTTAAAACGCATGGGATTGTGGGTAGTGTCTTGAGATGAATAGAAGGCTGGTTAGCAGATAGAAAACAAAGAATTGGGGTAAATGGGTCTTTTTTCAATTGGCAGGCAGTGACGAGTGGGTACCACATGGATCTGTGCTGTGACCCCAATTGTTCACATTGTGCACTAATGATTTGGATGAGAGAACTAAATGTATTATCTCCAAATTTGCAGATGATACAAAGTTGGGTGGGAGGGTGAGCTGTGAAGAGGATGCAGAGATGCTTCAGCGGGATTTGGGCAGGCTGAGTGAGTGGGGAAATGCATGGTAGATGCAGTATAATGTGGGTATATGTGAGGTTATCCACTTCTGTAGCAAAAAGAGGAAGGCAGATTATTATTTGAATGGGTGTAAATTGAGCGAAGTGGATACTCAGTGAGACCTTGGTGTCCTCGTGCATCAGTCGCTGAAAGTAAGCGCGCAGATACAGCAGGCAGTAAAGAAGACAAATGGTAATTTGGCCTTCATAGCGCGAGGATTTGAGTATCAGGATAGAGATGTTTTACTGCAATTGTATAGGGCGTTGGTGAGGCCACACCTGGAGTATTTTGTGCAGTTTTGATGTCCTTATCTGAGGAAGGATGTTCTTGCTACAGAGGGAGGGCAGCAAAAGTTTACCAGGTTGATTCCTGGGATGGCGGAACTGTCATATGAGGAGAGACTAAGCTGGTTAGGATTATATTCATTGGAGTTTAGAAGAGTGAGAGGGGATCTCATAAAAACTTATAATATTTTAACAGGATTAGACAGGGTAGATTCAGAAAGAATACTCCCGATGGTGGGGGAATCCAGAACTAGGGGTCATCGTTTGAGGATAAGGGGTAAACCTTTTAGGTCTGAAGTGAGGAGAGATTTCTTCACCCAGAGAGTGGTGAATCTGTGGAATTCACTACCACAGAAAGGCGTTGTGTGATTTTCAAAAAGTATTATTAGATGTAGCTTCTGTGGCTAAAGGGATCAAGGGGTCTGGGGTGGAGGTGGGATCAGGGTATTGAATTTTATGATCAGCCACGATCATAATCATAGAATTTATAGTGCAGAAGGAAGCCGTTCGGCCCATCGAGTCTGCACCGGCTCTTGAAAAGACCACCCTACTTAACCCCACACCTCCACCCTATCCCCATAACCCTGCAACCCCATATAACCTAAGGGAAATTTGGCATGGCCAATCCACCTAACCTGCACATCTTTGGACTGTGGGAGGAAACCGGAGCATCCGGAGGAAACCTACGCAGACAACGTGCAGACTCCGCACAGACAGTGACCCAAGCGGGAATCAAACCTGGGACCCTGGCGCTGTGAAGCCATAGTGCTAACCACTATGCTACCATGCTGCTGAATGACAGAGCAGGCTTGAAGGGCTGAATGGCCTCTTCCTGGTTCTATTTTCTATGTATGTTTCTGTGTATTTTTGGTTTCCAGTGCAGATGAACTGAGGCAGGAATAGGAACTTAAGGCTATTTCAGCCCTTTCACCAAGCTGTGGACTGAGGCCCATATTATCCTGGCTGAGATGAGCTAACTCAGTAAATGGAGGTGAGCCTGAGGTCTTCGTTACCTGTGTAGCCTATATAGGCAATGCATTGCACTTCAGCAGTAATTCATTTACACTTACAATGCATTGCACTTCAGCAGTAATTCATTTACACTTGCAATGCATTGCACTTCAGCAGTAAGACACTTGGGACATCCTCAGAATGCGAAAAATTACTGTGTAAATGCAAGTCATTTATTACACTAATAAACTGGCCAAAATTGATTAATCCTGCCTTTCACAATACTTCACTAATTTTAATATTAATAATTTACTCCCTGCAACTCCAAACCGCATTTCAGCCTTGGTCCAAATTTGGACAGAAGAGCTAAATTCTGCAGGTGAGGTGAGTGTAACTGTCCTTGACATCAACCAGTATTTGACCAAGTGCAGCATCAAGGAGCCCTAGCAAAATTGAACTCATTGGGAATCAGGAACAAAAATCTCCTCTGCCTGGAGTCAAATATAGGATAAAGGAGGATTGTTGTGGCTTTTGGAGGCAAATGATCTTAGGCCCTGGGCATAGCTAAAGGAATTCCTCAATGTAGTGTTCTAGGCCAAACCATCTTCAGCTGCTTCAAAACTGACCTTCCCTCTAAGGTTAGGTCTGAAATAGGGATTTTCTCTGGTGATTGCTCAGTGTTCAGCCCCATTCATGGTTCTCAGAAAATGAAGCAGCCATGCTACATGAAGCAAGATCTGGACAAAATTCAGGTTTAGGTAGATAAGTAGCAAATAGCATTCAGACAGACATACGAACAATCACAACAGAAATCCCACACAATGACCATTTCCAACAAGAGAGAACCTAACCGTCTCTCCTGGACATGCAGTCGCATTACCCGTCATCAACATTCTGGAGGTTACTTTTCACCAGAAAGTTAACTGGACTAGCAGATAGATACCAGTGGCTAAAAGAGCAGGTCAGAGGCGGTAAAATCTACTGGGAATAATTCACCCCCGACTCCCCATAGCTTGCTCACCATCCACAATACACATGTCAGGAGTATGATGGAATGTTCTACAAATGTCTGGATGGTGTAGCTCCAGCAACACTAAAGAAGCTTAACACCATTCGGGCAAAGCAGCCCACTTGATTTTCAACAAATGCACCAACCTAAATATCACTCCCTTCACTGCTGGCACCCTGTGGCACCTTCTAAGCCTACAACCTCCAGAAAAACAAAAGGGAGCAGATGCATGGGACGCCGCCCCTTTGAGCCATGCACCATCCTCACTTGGAACTATACCGCTGATCCTTCACTGCTGCTGGGCCCAAAGGCTGGAGCTCCCTCATGGCTCTGTTGATGTATCTACTCCACATGCAATGGTTCAAGAAGGTGGATTACCATCACCTTCGCAAAGGCAATTAGGGATGGGCAACAAATACAGGCCTGGCCAATTATGCCCATATTCCATGAATAAATCAATATCTTGGGTTCTAGATTGACAAAGATCTCACGAGTGCAATCAGTACAATTAGAAGATTGGTATTTCTGAAAATCAATACATTTAATCTTTTGTTTTTTTAGGTGGGGAAACATGATGAAGCCTGGATGATTCTGAAGCAAATCCACGACACCAATATGAGAGCACGAGGACAGCCCGAGAAAGTGTTCACTGTAAGTGTCAATGATGATGAATTCAAGGATAACTCATGTGCTTGGCTTGGTAAATTCTAGGGTGTGCTTCTCCAGCCTTGGTATGCTCTTGCTCAAGCGTAACAAGGCCGGTGAATAGCAGGATTGGCCAAAACGAGATTCGTGGTAGGTCCCAAAAAGTTTGCGATGCAACCAACCCGCTTCCATAGGCGAAATCGTGACCTCGCCGTAGCGCAGCGAGAAACCAATTATCACCACTTAAGCCCCATTTCCATACAATTAACGAAAGTGACCCCATATCCAATGGTCTCCTGTCATTCAGAGGCCTCCCCAGCAGGTGGTCACACTGGCGTTGATTAGTATTCCTTTTGAAAACCATGAACCCGGCGGAAGGGCTTCTGTGGGAAGCCAAGGAGGTGAGTAGCCATCTTTGCTCACAGGCAACGAGCCTGGGGGCGCAGGGATTGCAACCCCAGTGCTCGATGGGGGTGAGGGACCCTCGGCTGGGGGTGGGGGACCATCCGCAGGGGTGGGCCTCCATTGGAGGAAGGGAGGAGACACTGGGGAGGTCACCCGTTTGTGATCCATGCCAACACTGGATCGCTTCCCCATTCCGGGACCAACCCTTGTCCATGCCCATCTGCCTCAACAGCCATCTGTAACCCCCACTGACTGCCGAGGCCTCTGGCTGCACGGCTGAAGGCTATTGCGAATAGAGAATTGGCAATCGTGGTTAAGTGAGCACTTCACACAACCCAAGTGAATTCCCGTGGATGGGAGGGCCATGTACCATGAAGGAGTCATTGCCTAGCATGCCAATCACATCCTGATTCCTGGACACTGTGCTTGAACAATGCGGGAGGCAACACCACACCTGCAACATCTGAAGACCCAGGGGTGGGACATCGCTCTGGGGACATGTCCATGGCCAGAGGGTGGGTGAGCGCCCATGGGCGGTAGGGAGGAGGGTGGATGCATAGAGAGATGGACAATGGATCCGGAGGTCAGCCCGCATTGTGGAAGGAAGTGACAGAGGCGTCACAATGGTTGTGAAGGAAGGTGTTTAATATGCTGTACAATACACCATTCCCGATGGTGCAGCCCCCCACCTCCCCAACCCCACCCCCCTCTCCTGGTGCCCTCAGTGATCCTTGATGTGCTTGGCCCTTCTAGCGCTGACCCCGAGACGTGGCCTCATCAGAGAGGTGGAACACAGGGGAGCTGGTGGCTACTGTCGTTACTCCATGGGAAGGGTCCAGGTTGCCACTCAGTGCCCCCTCCTCCTGGTTGGTGCTTGTAGTGCCCTGGGGTTCACCTTGGGACGGAGGAGCAGTTGGTGGCCTGCAATCGGGGCAGGATATGAGGAACTGTTGAGGACTCTGGGTCTGTGCTCATTGGAGTTTCGAAGGATGAGCAGGGAATCTTATTTAAACTTGCAGAATACTGCGAGGACTGGATGGAGTGGACGTGGAGAGGATGTTTGCTCTTGTAGGAAAAACTAGAACACGAGGGCACAGCCTCAGACTAAAGGGACAATCTTTTAAAACAGAGATGAAAAGGAATTTCTTCAGCCAGAGGGTGGGGAATCTGCGGAATTCTTTGCCGCAGAAGGCTGCGGAGGCCAAATCACTGAGTGCCTTTAAGACAGAGATAGATAGGTCCTTGATTAATAAGGCAATCAGGGATTAAGGGGAGAAGGCAGGAGAATGCGGAAGAGAAACATATCAGCCATGATTGAATGGCGGAGCAGACTCAATGGGCTGAATGGCCTAATTCTGCTCGGATGTCTTATGGTTTTATGATCCCAAACATCACCAATCATTCAGGATCGCCCTGCAGCCTTCCAGAGTCAAAGTTCAACCTCTAGAGCAACCCGGGAGAAAAATTACAATTGCATTGAAAAATTATTGTTTTTAGAAAAAAAAGGAACATTTTTTGGATCGTTCTTCACAGCCAGTCAAGCAATCGGTTAAGGAAGAGCCTTAAGGAATCAACATTTCCAGTTGATGTGGGAAGGCCATGAATCATGTGTGCATGTCAAGTGACCAATATGGGGGTTTGACATTCAGAAGCAGGCAATCATGTGTTAATTCCTCCTGGAATATGTCCCACCAACTACAGACACCTGAGGCCTGGAGAAGTCACATTCCAGACCCCTGAGGCAGGTTTGCCAGCATAGATACAAATCACAATGAGAGCCGATCAAAAATGCACTTGTTTTATGTTTATAATAATAATAATCTTTATTAATGTCACAAGTAGGCTAACATTAACACTGCAATGAAGTTACTGTGAAAAGCCCCTAGTCGCCACACTCCGGCGCCTGTTCGGGTACACAGAATGTCCAAATTACCTAACAGCACGTCTTTTGGGACTTGAGGAAACCGGAGCACCCGGAGGAAACCCACACACACACAGGGAGAACGGGCAGATTTCGCACAGACAGTGACCCAAGCCGAGAATCCGCACAATTTAATTGATGTGTAAATAATCCAGCAATTTGTAGTTGTTTTTTCCTTTATTCTTTAATGGGATGTGGACGTCTCAGGCAAGGCCAGCATTTGTTGCTCGTCCCTAACTGCCCTTGAACTGAGTGGCACTTTAAGAGTCAACCACAGTGCTATGGGTCTGGAGTCGCAGGTAGGCCAGACTAGGTAAGGATGGCAGATTTCCTTCACCTAAAGGAAATTAGTGAACCAGATGGGTTTTTACGACAATCGACAATAGTTTCATGGTCATCATTCGACTTTTAAGTCCAGGTTTTTTGTTGAATTCAAATATAACCATCTACCGTGGCGGGATTTGAACCTGCATCCCCAGAGCGATGATACCACGACGCCACCGCCTCCTCCTGTGGAACATGAATTACCACATCAGTGGCCTGAGGAAAATGGGAGTTCGCCGTCAAGTTCCCCAGGAGATTCAAGAAATGCAGTATTTGCATTGTTGAAACAAATTAAACTCCACAGATTCAGGGCTGGGAATTAACAATATATGGAGCCTTTAAATTAGTTTCATGCACTACTTCTCAGATTTTTAATTACATTTCTTTCTTACTTTTCCATTCTCATTTTTCCTCCCTTTATGGAATCTTTCTTTCCTTCGCTTTATTTCTGTTTTGTATCTGATTGGAATCTCTGGCCAGAATTTTGCCATTTTATTAGCAAAACATGAACTTGGGCGGGAAAGCAGTGTGCAGCCCGCCGATTGCGCTGCCGGCTTTTCCATCATGTTTTCAAATATTTTTCCAAACGAAACCAGGAGGCCAGCAACAGCAGCTCGTGCTGTCAGGGTACTGTCCGGACATAACCCTCTCTCCCTGGGGGCTGTACTAACCTGTTCGCCAGTTCCCCATTTTACAAAACCTGTTGTAAACCCTGCCAACATGACGTCACATCAGTGGTATATGGTAATGTGTTACAGTGGGCTTCTATGATTGCATGGCGAGAACTCCGATAATCATTGGCGGGAAGCAAGGACAATCGAATGGGGAAATTCCACTGGCGTGAAAGCAGTTTTGGGACTCTCCCGTGAGTCTCCCCTGGGAACAGAGGGGGTGGGGGTTTAGGGAGATTCACCCCCATATCACCCCATTTTGTTCACTTTTTCTGTATCTTTAAGCCTCATTATTTAAGGAGATAAGATTGTCAGCCCTATCATTCACCATGGTCTCAGATGCCTTGCTGTCATCTATTTATTCATTTTTATGTGGCTCAAAAGGGGTTGAATTTTCAATGGAGAGTGGAGGCGGGACTAGGGACTAGGGATAATCTCTTGCTACCAGCCAATGTGCTTGTCTGCCACTGGGTTGACACCTCTGGGCAATTTTTGTTGAGACTCAATCGGGTGGTGGGGGAGTGGCTTATGATTACCCATGACCAACGATGGATAGCCATTTAGCCCAATTAAGTATCCATTTCGGGCAAGTGTAAGAAGCCTTCTGGCGTTTTCCAGTTTGACATCATCACGTCTAGTTTCTGTTTTTGGAGACCAGCGGTTTGAACATATTGGCCGGGATTCTCCAATCCCGCGGCCAAATTCTGACGCCGTCATGAAAAGCGGCACGAGCCACTCTGGCATCAATGGGCCTCAAGTGGCAGGTATCCACCCCTTCCTAGGGGGCTAGTATGGCGCCGGAGTGGTGTCCGCAGCTCTGGCGGCCGAAAGCATGTGCACCACAGCCAGCGCAAGTCCGCACATGCGCGCTACAGCCGGCGCAAGTTTGCCCATGTGCGTGGGTTCCCGTCTCCATGCTGGTCCCTGAGCAATATGGCGGAGCCCTACAGGGGCCCGGCGCGGAGGGACGTAGGTCCCCACAGAACTAGCCCAGCCGCCGATCTTTAGGCCCCGATCGCGGGCCAGACCACCGTGGAGGCCCCCCCATGGGTCGGATCCCCCGTTCCCCCACCAGGATGGCCCCCGCAGACAGAACTCCGAGATCCCGCCGGGTGGGACCAAACGTAACCCATGCCGGCGGGACTCGTCCGAACTCGGCGGGCACTCGGCCAAACTCGCCGAGAATTGCCGGGGGGGGGGGGGGGTGTTTAAACGTCCCCCGACAGGTGCAACAGCGATCCAACGGGCGCCCGAGAATCGGTGTCAGCGAACCGGCAGTGTGGCGTGATTCTCGCGGCTCCAGCCAATTCTCCAACCCGCCATGGGGCTGGAGGATCCCAGCCATGACGTTCGCAGAAGATTCGGCGTTAAGCCGATTTTGTATATCTAACTGAATTTAAATCCATGGTAATTAGGTTCACGCCCTCACTGGGGCCTGAGCCCCGCCGATGGATTGAGGTCATGTCCTGGCAGCAGGGTGGGGGGTTGGCGACCATGGCTGCCTCATTCAATTTAACCTCACCCCCAGCCATGCTTTCCAGAGGGGAATAGATGTGGATACACAAAGCCCTGGGAAGCGGTTCCTTTTCCTTTTTGAGGCGCCCTCTCGTTCTCCCACCTACATTAGCAGCTCCCACCTCTGCCGATCGTTCAGGTTCTCGAGGGCCTCCATTTGACCCTCCGGCCTCTGGGAGAACGCCCTCCATCCTTAGTTAGGTGGGGCTGCTCAGGGATGCCACCTGATTTGTTGCCTCCACCTAAATCTCTTTCTGGTTCCCAGCACCCACATCTCCGGTTCCCAACCTGGGATTCATCCCGGCACTAGGATTGGAAGACTGGGACAAAAATCCAGCCCAATTATTTAATCTGAAAAGAGAAGGAAAATTTCTAATGCAAGGGGCATGATGCTTGATGCCCCATTCCTGGAAATTCTGGGCCAATATAATGAAACTGGCCCCCAATAAGTTAGTAGCGATCATTGGCGAAAAAAGTTGGGTCGGTGCAAAGTGTATCCCACAAACTCAGGTTAAAGAGCTGATGTCCCGATTGACCTGAATGGAACTGGACATATGTCTGATTATCAGTGACACACTTATCTTTTGATAAACGAGGAAAGATAGCTTGAAAATGTATTTAAGTCAGAAATTACATATTCTAATGAATTGTGCTTTATTTCCCAACTCTTATCTTCACAGGTCAATAGAATCAAGACTCCCAAACTGATCGATGAACTGATAGAGATACAGACAGACACGGGAACTTGGTATATGAGATGGCTTGTTCGAATCAAGACTGAATTGCATGGCGTAAGTAAACAACTCTGATTTAATTTGGAAAAGTATCTTCCTCCTCGGTGACACATGATACAATATACCAGAAAATAATATTTCACCATTGATTTGTGAAACTAATGTTGAATGTAGACTAACCTCACAATGAAATGACAAAGCCAGCAGTTTTGTCCAGACAGTAATTTTCAACGATGAACACCTTCACTGTTGCTGAAAACAGAGACATGCTGTTGAAGTTTTTTGTCTTGTAATCATCAGGACAGATACAAGAACACCAAATTTCAAAGGGAACAATAATTTATACTGATTGGTTGGCAATCAGCTCTGATTCACCAAGACTTTGGGAGCAATTCTCTGTTGCGCCCGTCACACATGCCACTAGTCCAGGAGATCTTCCACAACCCCCCCCCACTGCTAATGTAATCAGGTTCACGCCCAACGAGGACGTGAACCTGATTACCATGGATTTAAATTAATTTAAATATACAAAATCGGCTGAACGTCAAATCTTCTGGGCATGTTGTTTTTCCCACCACTAATCTCCAAAATTGAAGACCAGACACGATGACAGGGGCTCGAAGACCATTGTAGCCCTCAAGTGATCGAGGACATGGCACGGGCACTTCCCCTCAGCACCGGCAAAGGGTGGGGTTTGAAGGGGCGGGGCCAGAGGTGGGCATGGCTGGAAGCGGTGTGGCCACCAGCAGGGCTTATAGGACAACCCATTGGGAGGGCCCCGATGCCAGAGATCAATAATGGGGGGGAGGGGGAGCTGATGGTGGCAATCAATGACAGGGAGGACCTGATATCGGTAAAGTGTGGGAACATATCAAAGGAAAACCTACCTGTTCCCTGGACAGAAGCACACCAGTTTCCTGTCTGAACCTGACACTGCCGTTTTTTGGGACGATTCAGCCCCCTGTTTTACTTTGTGAATAAATGTTAAACTGGGTAAAGATTGACTTCAGGTCTACATCACCTGGATATAAGAAGCTTAACATGAGAGAGAGACTAAATAAGACATACTAAGACAGATGGAAGCAAAAAGAATTAAGTTGAGAAACAAGCAGAGACACGCAGTTACAAAAGAGGGAGAAACTTGTTTTTAATTTTGGCTTGTGAGCTATGCCACAGGGGATTAACTTCAGTCATATATTCAGCATTTCATTGTCAGATATTCCTCTCACTCTTCATTAACAGAACATCTACTAATAATATTTCATTTAATTATCTTAAATAAATCATTTATTTTAATCATAGGTTTGAGCCTCTTTGCCAAAAGATATGAGTTGGTGTGGATTACACCATCACTCTGATGGGGTGAGGCATCTAAGAGCCAGGAACTGGCTCCAAACATATCGGTGCACCATCTTCAAAGGGTGTCCTGACCAGCGCTGCATTCCTACTGACCTACTGACTCACCCCACGGAGATCTTGAGGGATCTACCCCAATACCCATCCTTGACATTCATCACCGGCAAACCCCCCCCCCCCCTCACCCACCATTCATTACCAACATTCCACCCACCAATGCCCGCTCCCCCCCACCCTCCACACACACACACGTACACATATGCATCTCCACATGGGGCTGCCACTAGGACCCCTATGCCCCTGGCACTGCTACCTGACAGAGGTTGGCACTGGCAGATGCCAACCTGTGCAAAGGGGGCAGTGCCAGGACACTGATTAAGCATACCCCCCTATACCGCTCCCCCTCTCCTCCCCTGGAGCTATACTTACCTCTGCACCCCCGACTGCCTCACACCTTGCCAAACCTGTTGTTAATGATGCCGGTGTGACTTACACTGGCGAATATTCCATGAGAGGGGGAAGACCTGGAGAGAGTGCTTGCTAATGACATGTGTGGTGAATGTGTAACAACTATAAATTCGCACTGTACATTACCGTGTCCCTGTGGGCTCCATCTGTGAGCCATTGCGCGGCTCTGCTCACAGAGGGAGATGAGGAGCATGTACAGGGCACCGCCCTTAGCTCTGCCCCCAGCAGGAAGTGTAAGTGCTGCGTTCCTGCGAGTCCGCCTTCAGTTCAGCATAGTCGCAGGTAGGCTCAGTTGTTAGCCGATTAAAGCCACAGTTTACTTCAACTCGTGTCTCTGAATGAACTGATGGTCGCATCAACATGCTAATGCATTGAAATGAGATCCCTGGGCTCTCACAGTGCGATTCATATTACTCCACTGGCGAGAGGGGAGAGTGGAGAGGTGAAAATTCCAAAACCCAAATCTCGCCGGACAGAATTGTAAAATGCGATTTTGAGCCTACGCAGTTTGTCACAGGCGGAGAGAATGTGGGCTCAAAATCACCACCCTAATGTTTTGGCAACTCAAAATACTTTTATTGAGGAATGCCACCAGAGGGAGAGTGCGAGGGCCAGAGGACAAACGTATAGTTTGGCCCTCCCCAAATCCTCAAAGGTCATGCTAAAAAACAGAAGCTAGGATTCTTGTCATAGTCAGGGCATAGTATTGGCTGATTCTGAAAGGAAACTGCTATTTTAAATATATATATTTTGTTATGCCATTTTCTGGTTGACATATGTTGTGTTGTGGAAATTTGGATTTTAACCAGAGACTCTAATAACCACTAATCAAGCTTTTGGGTCTTCAAGTTTTGCTTGCTTTATGGTTGCTAAATGCCTCATGTCCAATGGTGCCTGAAAGACATAGAACATAGAACAGTACAGCACAGAACAGGCCCTTCGGCCCTCAATGTTGTGCCGAGCCATGATCACCCTACTCAAACCCACGTATCCACCCTATACCCGTAACCCAACAACCCCCCCCCTTAACCCTACTTTTATTAGGACACTACGGGCAATTTAGCATGGCCAATCCACCTAACCCGCACATCTTTGGACTGTGGGAGGAAACCGGAGCACCCGGAGGAAACCCACGCACACAGGGGGAGGACGTGCAGACTCCACACAGACAGTGACCCAGCCGGGAATCGAACCTGGGACCCTGGAGCTGTGAAGCATTTATGCTAACCACCATGCTACCCTGCTGCCCAAAATCATGTGACTTTTCAGGCTTTCCTGGTGATTGCCTAAAAGAGGCATTTGACCTCTTCTGCACGTAATTATTTATAACATCTGTTTTGGAATCCCTCGGCTAAATTTGACATTGCAGAGTGGAATAGGAACTGACACTGCTCTGATAAGGATTCTGGAAACTCCCATCAACAGGCAGGTGGACAAGAGGAGGACTAGAAATGTTCACCTGACTTCACAATACTCTGACACTCCACTCCCAAGTTTCTACTTTGGGGTCTTGTTTTTGGGTCTTCCAGTATAGCAAGCAGCATGATGTTCATATTTGTTGAAATAGCTGAGTAATGACAGATAATGGCAGCTCACTCAATTAATGTCAATGGGCCCCAAAGCCCATTAACAACATGGCTTGCTTGCCATGTCAAAGCTCAGATTAGAGTGTTTGTTTCAGGAGTCTGGTGTCAGGTAGGTGGATGGTGTAGCCCACCCAACAGAGCTGATTGAGTGTGGTCACGGCTTCAATGCTGGGGATGTTGGTCTGAATGGGAACACTGACATTGCTGTGCCTATCCTGCAAATGGATTTGCAGAACCTTGCAGAGGCAACTCTGGTGGTACTTCTCCTGGGTTTTGAGGTGTCTGCTGTACATAGTCCATATCTCTGAGCCATATAGGAGGGCGGATGTCACTATTATTCTATAGACCTTGAGCTTGGTGTCAGATCTGAGGGTCTGGTCTTCAAACACACTCTTTCACAGGCAACATACGGATGCACTGGCGCACTGAGGATGGTGTTGAATCTTGTCATCGATTTTTGTTGAATTTAGGTTCCTAAGGTCTGGAAAGTGGTCCATATTGTCCAAGGCCTCACTGTGGATTCTGATAACTGGGGAGCAGTGCTGTGTGGTGGAGGCAAATTGCTCGAGGACCTTTGTCTTCTGGATGTTTAGTGTAAGGCCCATGTTCTCATACACCCCGGTGATGTTATTGACAATGGCTTAGAGCTCAGCCTCCGAGTCTATGCAGACACGAGCATTGTCTGCATTCTGCAGTTCAATGACAGACGATGGGACATCCTTGGATCAGGCCTGCAGGCGGCAGAGGTTGAACATCCAGCCAGGATCTTTCTGAGGCTGAGATAGAGCATTGCAACAAGAAAGATCAAGCAGTGTTGGTGCAATGACACAGCCTTTCTTGAGTTAAGTTCGGACCTGAATTGGGTCTGTGGTGGATCACGGATCTGATTCAGCAGACAGAAAACTAAGTCTGGTTTCGGGTGTGTTTGGCAGGTTGTTTCTCGGCAGCTGCAGCACCAAGATTCACCCCATTATTCACCAGTATTTTGCTGTTTTTTTGGGTCTTGGGGAGTTTCTCCCCGCCGAAGCCCCACTTTAGTTAATTTCCTGCTGGACCCCCATCTGCTCTGGATCCCGCCCCTCCCTTTCACACTCGCAACTTTCTAGTGGCCTCTGGAACACCTCCTCATCCCCCTCTAATGGGAAAGGCCCCCCTTTGCCTGACTTCTGGCAGTGCCAACCTGGCACCTGAGCACCTTGGTAGTGCCAGCCTGGCACCATGGCAGTGTCTCTGCCAGCGTGGCACTGCCACGGTGCCTGGTTGGCAGTGCCAAGGTGCCAGGCTGGCAGTGCCAAGGTGCCCAGGTGACAGGGGAGTGCCAGGGTACTATCCTGCCCTGTCCCTGACCTCTCGGGATCTCTAATACCCTGCAAGATGCCCCGAGATGCCGTCATGCCTGGTCCATGTTTGTGGAAACCAGTGCCAAACAGTAGGGTCTTGCAGGCTCAGACCGTTGATTCTCAGGTGCCTGATGAATGTGGCCTAATGGCTCATTTAAATATAATTACCTGGATTAAGCCCAGCGAGGGCAAGATCCAGATTGCGCCGGCTGAGTAAATTGGTGATTCGCGATTGACCCGAAGCCCGACGCAAAGTCTGATTTCGGACCCTCGTGGAATTCCCCTGTTGCTGAATCGCGCCCACGACTTGCATGTCATCGTGGAACAGGTGATGCGCCATGACAAACATCATCATTATGTAAGAAGATATTGGGCGGGATTCTCTGATCCTGAGGCTAAGTGTTGACGCCGTCGGAAACGCTGTCACGTTTCCCGACGGCGTCAACACGGCCTCAGGATCAGCAATTCTGGCCCCAGGGGGCCAGCAGGGCGCTAGAGCGGTTCACGTCACTCCAGCTGCTGATCCAGCCATCGAATGGGCGCCAGGGGATGCACGCATGCGCAGTGGGTCCGGCGTGAACCTGCATGCGCAGTCCCAGCGGTTCTCTCGACCCGGCGCGGTGTTGGAGAATCCCGCCCATTATTTTTGAAATTTTACCATTTAACCTTTGAGCTTATTCTGTCATTCACTGAGATCAATGAGAACATTGCTGATCATTCCCGTGTACTTGCAACCTAACTCCCTGCTGCCTTAGCACTCAAAACTTGGCACTGGTGAATTTATACCCTTTACTGACAGCTCCTCTTGCACTTTCTGCCCCTCATGTTAGGAGCTGAGAGTATGATACATAGATCTTGTGCCTTATGATATGTGTTGTCTATTTTCTCAGATTTGGATGACATTCATGCGATGCTTCGACTATCCTGTCAAGAAAAACACCATTATGCTAATTACAGTTTGGGTAACACTGTCGTTTGGGTAAGATTTTCTATAAAATTTTCAACTTCACTGCAGCAAACCTTTGTACCATTGATTGATTTTCAATTCCTTGCATCAAAAAGTAAATGAGTCCTGGCAAACAGCGTGATTACTATGAAGACCCTTACAGGTGAAGCGGATGAATAGTTTAATAACCATTCAAAAGTGTTTACATGACTTTCCAGGCAGGTTAAAGTGGCCAGAGCAAGAACTGCAAAGAATATTTTTCTAACTTAGGAAAATCAAGTGTAACATATAACTGTTACTCAATTATTCTCTTTGTGTCTTCCCAGTTGACTGAGTGGGTAAATGTGTAAACCATGTTTACTGCTGGCCCACGCTGGCCAGGAATAGTCCAGGTTCTATCCCCAGTCTGTGGCGACTGACAGTCAGGTTACTACAATCAACGTTCCCTCTCAGAGGTGTGTGACTGTGCAGCAATCAGGAATGTACCATGGAGTGCATCAAACGAGCGCCAACATTCCCTTTGAGATGCACACGGCCACACAATAATCTCAGAAGAGCCATGAGTGCAGCAGACAGGTTACACCTTACAGCAAATGAATATTAGAGGGAACTTTAGCTACAATTGCTAACAGTCTTCCCGGTCTGGGGTGGGGAAAATCAATCAGGGTTCCTGCAAGCGAACACTTTCTATTGACCTGTGCTGGTGCAGGCGGGTCTGTGGATCCCACATGAAGCCAGGCGATCTGGCGCTCCACAGTTGGAGAGCCTTAATCACTCACTCTCAAATCTCGGCCCACGTTGCCTCTTTAAGCAATCTGGAGCAGCACTGCCAACAGCTGTTTTGCCACATTGCGGCAAATCAGGCGAGTATTTAGGATATATTTTTCGCATGTATAAGCTATTTGCATTTTTCTTTAAATTTCCGATAGTTGTTGAAAAAACAGTTCTGGTACATTTGAAGCCCATCTTGTTCATGTACATTGTTTGCAGTATTCAGTTAATTAATCAATTATGAAACCATCATTTATTGTATCAGCCCATTGTGCATTCCATTTTTATCTCTCAAGCATCACTAAACAGATTTAATTGCATAAACAGCAAAGAATTGTAGTAAATTGCTTCCTCTGCTTCAGTCAACGTGAAAGCTTCAGTTCTTGTTTCTACATCTTCTGGTGGATGCACAACCTTTAGCCCATTCTGTTACGTTTCAGTTACTATGGTCTCTCTGTCTGGTTCCCTGATGTCATCAAACACCTTCAAGCTGATGAATATGCATCCCGAGTGAAAAGGTTTTATGGCGAAAGAGTTGAGGATTTTGTGTTCAACTTTACACTGGAAAACCAGATCCACACAAATGGAGAATACATCAGGGACAGGTCAGGAATGGTTAAGTCATTCATCTTAATGCATTCAAAAAGTAAAAAGCGTTCCAGGAAAAATATTGAGAACCTAAGCTCTTTGTTTCAACATTCTGGTTCAGGGGACTTAGAGGGCTTTTTTTTTAATGTGTTTTATTCCAAACATATTCAAAGGTACAAAAACATAAATGAATCATAAAACATTCTCCACACCTCACAGTTCACAGTTTGTGCAGGTTTTCCCCCCTTTTCACCCCCTCCGCCCTCCTCTCTCTCCTCCACCGCCACCACCACCCCCCCACTCCCCCAACGAACAATTCCTGAAACATGGTCATGAACAGTCCCCACCGTATCTCAAAGCCCTGCGCTGATCCCTTCAATTCGAACGTGATTTTGTTTCCAGCTGGAGAAAGTCGTATAGGCCCCCCCAGCCAGGCCACCACCCCCGGTCGCATTGCCGACTGCCGTTCCAACAATCCTTCATCGTGCAACAAGAGAGGCGAAGGCCACAACATCGGTCTTCCCTCCCTCCATCAGCTCCGGCATTTCCAATGCCCCAAAAATCACCACCATTGGGTCCGGCCCAGCCTCTACCCCCGCAATCTTCGATAGTGACCCGAATACCCCCTCCCAGTATCTCTCCAACTTCTCGCAGCTCCAGAACATATGCGCGTGATTTGTTGGTCCTCGCCCACACTTCTCACACTCGTCTGTCACCCCCTGGAAGAACCCACTCATCCTCGTCCGAGTCATATGCACCCGATGAACCACCTTAAACTGTATCAAACTCATCCTCGCACTCGAGGGGGTCGAATTCACCCTGCGCATCATCTCACTCCACACTCCCCCACCTCCCCCCGGCTCCTCCTCCCATTTATTCTTAATCCTCACCATCTGCACTCCCCAATGCTCACTCAGCCAACCATATCGCCAATCCTACCCTCCCCTTGCACGTCTGGGAGCAGCAACTGCTCCAACAGGCTATACTCCAGCAGCTTGGGAAACTCTCCCCATACCTGCCGCACAAAGTCCCTCAGTTACATACACCAGAGCTCGCTTCCCTTCAGAAGCTCTACCCTCTCCCGCAGCTCTTCCAGAGTTGCAAACATGTCCCCCAGATATAAATCCCTCACCCTCACCAGCCCCACCTCTCTCTCCACCTGCTTTGCATGCCATCAATCTCCCCCGGTTTAAACCCATGGTTCCCACACAACGGTGTCTAGCACCGACATCTGCTCCATCCTAAAGTGCCTCCTCAACTGGTTCCCCACCCTAATCGTGGACTGTACACTGGGTTCACCGTGTACCCGAACAGCCGCTGTCACCATGGACCTCAGGCTGGGCCCCCTACAGGATACCTCTTCCATCCCAACCCGCTCTAACCGCTCTCCTTCCCACTACCGCCTCACCTTCTCCGCATTCGCCACCCAGTAATAGTGCAGTAGATTTGGTAACGCTAACCCCCCTTTCTGCCTCAGCCTCTGTAGCAGGGCCATCTTCACCCTAGGTATCTACCCCGTCCATATAAACTCCAAAATCGCTGCATCCAGTTTCCAGAAAAAGGCCTTCGGAATGAAGGTCAGCAGGATTTGGAATACAAACAGGAACCTTGGCAGAACGTTCATTCTTACCACCCGGACCCTCCCCACCAATCTAATAATAATAATCTTTATTGTCTCAAGAAGGCTTACATTAACAGTGCAATGAGGTTACTGTGAAAAGCCCCTAGTCGCCACATTCTGGCACCTGTTCAGGTACACAGATGGAGAATTCAGAATGTCCAAATTACCTAACAGCACGTCTTTCGGGACTTGTGGGAGGAAACTGGAGCACCTGGAGGAAACCCACGCAGGCATGGAGAGAACATGCAGACTCCGCACAGACAGTGACCCAAGCCAGGAATCGAACCTGGGACCCTGCCGCTATGAAGCAACAATGGTAACCACTGTGCTACCGTGTCGCCCGGGTATAAAGTATCTCATCTCCTAAAGTCTTCCCTAACCAACTTCATCAGGTTCGATGAGTGCATCGTTTCCCACTCCCCTGTCACCTGAACTCCCAAATACCTAAACATGTCCCTGGCTACCTTAAGTGGCAACACCCCAAGATTTGTTCCCCAACCCACCACATTCACCTGAAACACTTCACTCCTTCCAACATTCAGCTTATAGCTCGAAGGCGCCAAACCTCTTTAGTATGTCCATAATTCTCCCCATATTCTCCAATGGGTCTGACATGAACAACAGCAGGTCGTCTGCTTACAGCAACACCTGGTGTTCCCTACTCCCCCTCACAATCCTGTGCCACTCTACTGACCCCCTAAAGGCCATCGCCAAGGACTCTATCACCAGCGTGACTAGCAGCGGCGACAGTGGACACCCTGCCTCATTCCCCTGTGCAACCCAAAGCTCCGTGAACTCCTCTCGTTTGACCGTACACTCGCCACTGGGGCCACGTACAACAGACGCACCCATGCCACAAACTTCAGCCCAAACCCAAACCTTCCCGAAATCTCAAATAGGTACCGCCATTCCACCCAGTCAAAAGCCTTTTCCACGTCCATAGAGATCACTAACTCCAGTACCCGCCCCTTCGACATGGTCATGATCACATTTAATATTCGCCTTGCATTACTCGAAGGTTGCCTAGCCTTCATGAAACCTGTTTGGTCCTCTGCAATCTCCCCCGGAACGCACCATCCTATTCTCCCCGCCATTCACTTAGCCAACACATCCACATCCGTGTTCCACAGTGATATTGGGCTGTTTGACCCACACTCCAACGGGTCCTTCCCCTTCTTTAGGATATGCATGATTGACACCTGGGTCAGTGCCCCGGGTACCTCGCCTTCTCCAGCACCTCGCGAGACATCCCCACCAAATGCGATGCCAACTCCGTCGAAAACGCCTTATAGAACTAAGCCGGGTAACCATCAGGCCCTTGGGCCTTCCCCGACTTCATCCCTGTTATGTTATGCATCAACTCTCCCAGCTCTAGTGGCTCCCCTAGCACCTGTCTCCTCTCCTCATCCAGCCTCGGGAATTCCAGCACATCCTAAAAACACCCCATATACCCTTCCTCACCACCCGGATCGGCCCTATATAACTTCTCATAATACTCCCTGAAAGCTTTATCAATCTTCCCTGACCCCGACACTACCTCCCCCTTCCCTGCCCGCTTCCTTAGAATTTCTCCGGATGCGGCCTGCCGCTATAGCTGACAGGCTAGTATACGGCTCGCCTACTCTCCATACTCATACTGCACCCCCCTTCGACCTCCGTAGCTGCCCCATTGCTTCCCCGTCAACAGTCTGTCAAACTGCCCCTGTAACCTCTTTCTCTCTGCCAACCGCTCTTTGATGGGGCATTTGAATATTTCCTGTCCATCTCGACTATCTCGTCCAACAACCGTCCACACTCCTCCCTCCTGTCCCTATATGCCTTGAAGGAGATGACCTCCCCCTGTACCACTGTTTTCAACACCTCCCAAAATGTGGCCCCAGATGCCTCCCCATTCTGATTCAACTCCACATAGTCTCTGATCATTGACTGTACCTTCTCACAGAACCGCTTGTCCGCCAAAAGCCCTGAATCCAACCTCCATTCCGGCCTCTGCTCCTTCCTCGAACTAAGTCTAACTTCCAGCCAGTGCGACGCATGATCTGAGATCACGATTCCAGCGTACTCCGCCCCCACCACCACCACCAACACCACTCGACTCACTGCGCAAAAGTTAATTCTGAAGTATACCTTGTACACATGCGGGAAGAAGGAGCACTCCCTCTCCCCCGGGTTCCTAAACCTCCACGGATCCACACTTCCCATCCTTTCCATAAACCGTTCCAGCTCTATCGCCATGCTCAATCTTCCCATTGGCTTAAGGCTCAACGTATCCACTCTTGGTTCTAGCATCCAATTAAAATCACCCCCCATAATGAACTGATATGTGTCCAGGTCTGGAATCATTCCCAGCAACCCCTTCACAAACCCCACATCATCCCAATTCAGCGCATAAATGTTCACTAGCATCACCGGCATCCCCTCCAACACCCCGCTCACTATCACATACCTCCCACAAGGGTCCCGCACCTCTTTGATCCCTACAAACCCTGTCCTGCTCAGCAGAATGGCCACCGCCTGCTACTTTGAATCAAATCCTGAGTGAAATACCTGACCCACCTATCCCTAAGGGGGGAGCAGCCCCCTTACAAACTTGTTGCCCCTTAGCAGGTAAAATCACCCCACCCGAGGAAAAAGTCCCCCACCCTCCGTCTCCTATCAGCATTCCGTTTGTGGTAAACCACTGTTGCACCTCTATTAGAGGATGTATGGTAGGACCTTCACTACAGGTACGTTGGCGGTCCCTGCCTGCTGGCTCCCCCCAGTAGGCGGAGTATAAATATGTGTGTCCTCCATGCGGCAGCCATTTCGCCAGCTGCTGTGGGAGGCCACACATCTTAGAGTAATAAAGCCTCAGTTGTACCCAACTCAAGTCTTTGTGCAATTGATCATGCATCACAGTTTCTGGGGTTTCAAAATAGCACTCCCGGCCTTCAAAAGTCACCCACCGTTTTGCTGGGCACAGTACCCAAACTGGATCTGCCTTCGATATAGAACCGCTTTGGCCTTGTTGAACCCAGCGTGCCTTTTCGCCAGCTCCGCTCCAATGTCCTGAGAGGTTTGGATTCTGTTCCCCTCCCATTCACAGTTCCACTTATCCCTGGCCCACCGTAGGATCTTCTCCTTCTCCACAATCCCCGCCCGTGGCAGTTCCCCTGCTCTCGTCTTCTGCCTTAGGGACATGTGCACCCGATCCACCTCCGGGGCCTTGTCCAGTTGTACAGCATCCCCTCTGCCACCAGCCCCGCCAGCATCCTTGAAACATGTCTCATGGCACTTGTGCCTTCCACACCCTCTGGCAAGCCAACGATATGCCTTCTGGACCTGTTCTCCTGCACCTCTATCTTTGCCTTTAGCTACTGGCCCCTCCCATGCCACCACCCGATTGCTGTGATCGGACATCACCTTCTCCAACACCCGGATTGCGACTCCTCTGTCTCCCAACACTTCTCGACTTTCTCCATCGACCCTTTCAGAGGGTGCTACCTCCCCCTCGATGGCCTTCGATCGGTCCTTCTGCATTTCCTTTCTTTGTTGGCGAAACTTCCCTCTAATGAACGCCATCACCTGTGCCATCTGGGGTTTTCCAACTTGCGACAACCCTTCCACCTCCGCCATCGTCCTAATTGCTACTGCACCACAGGTCTCCTCCCATTCCTTGGCCAGGTCTTTATCCTTCTTTGGGGTGACACGGTGGCACAGTGGTTGGCACTGCTGCCTCAAAGTTCCAGGGTCCCGGGTTCAATTCCGGCCACGGGTGACTGAGTTCTCATGTTCTCCCCGTGTCTGTATGAGTTTCCTCCGGGTGCTACGGTTTCTTCCCACAGTCTAAAGATATGCAGGTTAGTTGGATTGCCCATGCTAAATTGCCGCTTAGTGTCCAAAGATCAGGTGGGGTTACTGGATTACAGGGATATGGTGGAGGCATGGGTTTAAGCTTAAGTAGAGTGCTCTTTTCGAGGGCCGGTGCAGACCTGGTGGGCTGAATGGCCTCCTTCTATGATTTTTCTACCGGGTCTGATAACCAGCAGACATGCTACTCATGGGGGGGGGGGGGGGGGGGGGGGGGGGGGGGGGGCTTCTCCTCCACACCTTCAGCTACACTTTCCTGTCGAAATTCCCCCATATCGGCTAAAAAGAGCTCAAACCAACGCCTTCGAGCCTGAGCAGCCCTGTGTGCAATTACTCGCTCCATGCCCGCCACTGGAAGTCAGGGTTAGTTAGCTCCACTGGAAGTCAGGGTTAGTTAGCTCCACTGGAAGTCAGGGTTAGTTAGCTCCACTGGAAATCAGGGTTAGTTAGCTCCACTGGAAGTCAGGGTTAGTTAGCTCCGCCGGAAGTCAGGGTTAGTTAGCTCCACTGGAAGTCAGGGTTAGTTAGCTCCACGGAAGTCAGGGTTAGTTAGCTCCACTGGAAGTCAGGGTTAGTTAGCTCCACTGGAAGTCAGGGTTAGTTAGCTCCACTGGAAGTCAGGGTTAGTTAGCTCCACTGGAAGTCAGGGTTAGTTAGCTCCACGGAAGTCAGGGTTAGTTAGCTCCACTAGAAGTCAGGGTTAGTTAGCTCCACCGGAAGTCAGGGTTAGTTAGCTCTACTGGAAGTCAGGGTTAGTTAGCTCCACTGGAAGTCAGGGTTAGTTAGCTCCGCCGGAAGTCAGGGTTAGTTAGCTCCACTGGAAGTCAGGGTTAGTTAGCTCCACGGAAGTCAGGGTTAGTTAGCTCCACGGAAGTCAGGGTTAGTTAGCTCCACTGGAAGTCAGGGTTAGTTAGCTCCACTGGAAGTCAGGGTTAGTTAGCTCCACTGGAAGTCAGGGTTAGTTAGCTCCACTGGAAGTCAGGGTTAGTTAGCTCCACTGGAAGTCAGGGTTAGTTAGCTCCACTGGAAGTCAGGGTTAGTTAGCTCCACCGGAAGTCAGGGTTAGTTAGCTCTACTGGAAGTCAGGGTTAGTTAGCTCCACGGAAGTCAGGGTTAGTTAGCTCCACTGGAAGTCAGGGTTAGTTAGCTCCACTGGAAGTCAGGGTTAGTTAGCTCCACTGGAAGTCAGGGTTAGTTAGCTCCACTGGAAATCAGGGTTAGTTAGCTCCACTGGAAGTCAGGGTTAGTTAGCTCCACTGGAAGTCAGGGTTAGTTAGCTCCACTGGAAGTCAGGGTTAGTTAGCTCCACGGAAGTCAGGGTTAGTTAGCTCCACTAGAAGTCAGGGTTAGTTAGCTCCACCGGAAGTCAGGGTTAGTTAGCTCTACTGGAAGTCAGGGTTAGTTAGCTCCACGGAAGTCAGGGTTAGTTAGCTCCTCCGGAAGTCAGGGTTAGTTATCTCTACTGGAAGTCAGGGTTAGTTAGCTCCACGGAAGTCAGGGTTAGTTAGCTCCTCCGGAAGTCAGGGTTAGTTAGCTCCACTGGAAGTCAGGGTAAGTCAGCTCCGCCAGAAGTCAGGGTTAGTTAGCTCCGCCAGAAGTCAGGGTTAGTTAGCTCCACTGGAAGTCAGGGTTAGTTAGTAGTTAGCTCCGCCGGAAGTCAGGGTTAGTTAGCTCCGCCGGAAGTCAGGGTTAGTTAGCTCCGCCGGAAGTCAGGGTTAGTTAGCTCCACTGGAAGTCAGGGTTAGTTAGCTCCACTGGAAGTCAGGGTTAGTTAGCTCCACCGGAAGTCAGGGTTAGTTAGTAGTTAGCTCCACCGGAAGTCAGGGTTAGTTAGCTCCGCCGAAAGTCAGGGTTAGTTAGCTCCGCCGGAAGTCAGGGTTAGTTAGCTCCACTGGAAGTCAGGGTTAGTTAGCTCCGCCGGAAGTCAGGGTTAGTTAGCTCTACTGGAAGTCAGGGTTAGTTAGCTCTACTGGAAGTCAGGGTTAGTTAGCTCTGCCGGAAGTCAGGGTTAGTTAGCTCCACTGGAAGTCAGGGTTAGTTAGCTCCACTGGAAGTCAGGGTTAGTTAGCTCCACTGGAAGTCAGGGTTAGTTAGCTCCACCGGAAGTCAGGGTTAGTTAGTAGTTAGCTCCACCGGAAGTCAGGGTTAGTTAGCTCCGCCGAAAGTCAGGGTTAGTTAGCTCCGCCGGAAGTCAGGGTTAGTTAGCTCCACTGGAAGTCAGGGTTAGTTAGCTCCGCCGGAAGTCAGGGTTAGTTAGCTCCGCCGGAAGTCAGGGTTAGTTAGCTCCGCCGGAAGTCAGGGTTAGTTAGCTCCGCCGGAAGTCAGGGTTAGTTAGCTCCGCCGGAAGTCAGGGTTAGTTAGCTCCGCCGGAAGTCAGGGTTAGTTAGCTCCACCGGAAGTCAGGGTTAGTTAGCTCCGCCGGAAGTCAGGGTTAGTTAGCTCCGCCGGAAGTCAGGGTTAGTTAGCTCCACGGAAGTCAGGGTTTGTTAGCTCCGCCGGAAGTCAGGGTTAGTTAGCTCCGCCGGAAGTCAGGGTTAGTTAGCTCCACGGAAGTCAGGGTTAGTTAGCTCCACCGGAAGTCAGGGTTAGTTAGCTCCACCGGAAGTCAGGGTTTGTTAGCTCCACTGGAAGTCAGGGCTAGTTAGCTCCACCGGAAGTCAGGGTGAGTTAGCTTCAACGCACTAATCTATGTTTCCTAATTGAGGACTGTTAGCATTTAAAAAATATATTTCATGTGATGTACCCAACATTTATTGCCCATAACTATTGCCCTATGGAAGATGCTGTCAAAAGGAGGACTGGTGATTTGCTGCAGTGCATCTTGTAGATGGTACATACTGCTACCACCTTGGGTCAATAGTGAAGGGATTGCACGTAGCAGGTGCTGGAAGGGATGGCAGTCAATTGGGCTGCATTGTTCTGCATCTTATTGAGCTTAATCCTGGCATATACCGTCACTTAACGAGTCGCTTAAATGTTCCTAATAACTGACTCCACCACCTCTGCTGGCAGTGCGTTCCACACACCCACCACACTCTGTGCAAAGAACCTATCTCTGACATCTCCCCTATACATTCCTCCAATCACCTTAAAATGATGTCCCCTCGTGACAGCCATTTCCGCCCTGGGGAAAAGTCTCTGGCTTTCCACTCTACCCATGCATCTCATCACCATGTTCACCTCTATTTGGGCAACACGGTAGCATAGTGGTTAGCACAATTGCTTCACAGCTCCAGTGTCCCAAGTTTGATTCCCGGCTTGCGTCACTGTCTGTGTGGAGTCTGCACGTTCTCCCCGTGTGTACGTGGGTTTCCTCCGGATGCTCCGGTTTCCTCTCACAGTCCAAAGATGTGCAGGTTAGGGGATTGGCCATGCTAAATTGCCCTTAGTGTCCAAAATTGCCCTTAGTGTTGGGTGGGGTTACTGGGTTATGGGGATAGGGTGGAGGTGTGGGCTTGGGTAGGGTGCTCTTTCCAGGAGCCGGTGCAGACTCTATGGGTCAAATGGCCTCCTTCTGCACTGTAAATTCTATGAAATCAAGTCACCTCTCTGCCTTCTTCGTTCCAGTGAGAAAAGCCCTAGCTCCCTCAACCTTTCTTCATAAGACATGCCCTCCAGTCCAGGTAGCACCCTGGTAAATCTCCTCTGTACCCTCTTCAAAGCATCCACATCCTTCCTATAATGAGGCGACCAGAACTGGACACAATATTCCAAGTGTGGTCTAAGTAGAGTTTTATAAAGCTGCAGCAAAACCTCGCAGCTCTTAAACTCAATCCCCCTGTTAATGAAAGCCAACACACCATACGCCTTCTTAACAACCCGATCAACTTGGGTGGCAACTTTGAGGGATCTATGTACGTGGACCCCAAGGTCCCTCTGTTCCTCCACACTTCCAAGAATCCTGCCTTTACCCCTGTATTCAGCATTCAAATTCGACCTTCCAAAATGAATCACTTCACATTTATCGAGGTTGAACTCCATCTGCCACTTCTCAGCCCAGCTCTGCATCCTGTCACTGTCCTGTTGTAACCTGTAACAGCCCTCACCACTATCTACAACTCCACCAACCCTTGTGTCATCGGCAAACTTACTAACCCACCCTTCCACTTCCTCATTCAAGTCATTTATAAAAACCACAAAGGGCAGACGGCCCAGAACAGATCCCTGCAGGACACCACTGGTCACCGACCTCCAGGCGGAATACTTTCCATCCAATACCACTTGCTGTCTTCCTTCGGCCAGCTTATTCTGTATCCAGACAATCAAATTTCCCTGAATCCCATGCCCCTAACTTTCTGAATGAACCTACCATGGGGAACCTTATCAAATGCCTTACTGAAATCCATATACACCACATCCACTGCCCAACCTTCATCAATGTGTCTCATCACATCCTCAAAAAATTCAATGAGGCTTGTGAGACATGACCTGCCCCTCACAAAGCCATGCTGACTATCTTTAATCAAACTATGGTTTTCCAAATAATCATAAATCCTATCTCTCAGAATCCTTTCCAATATTTTGCTCACCACAGACGTAAGACTGATGGGTCGGTAATTCCCAGGGATTTCCCGATTCCCTTTCTTGAACAGGGGAACAACATTCGCCCCCCTCCAATCATCCGGTACTACTCCAGTGGAGAGTGAGGACGCAAAGATCATTGCCAACGGCGCAGCAATCTCCTCCCTCGCTTGCCGTAGTAACCTTGGGTACATCCCGTCAGGCCCAGGGGACTTATCTATCCTGATGCTTTTCAAAATTTCCAGCACCTCCTCCTCCTTAATATCAACCTGTTCGAGTCTATTAACCTGGTTCACACAGCTCTCATGGGCAACATGGTACCTCTCTCTAGTGAATACTGAAGCAAAATATTCATTTCCCCCATCTCCTCACACTCTAGGCACAAGTTCCCTCTACTATCCCTGATTGGCCCTACTCCAACTCTGATCATCCTCTTATTTCTCACATAAGTGTAGAACGCCTTGGGGTTTTCCCTAATCCTTCCCACCAGGGCTTTTTCATGCCCCCTTCTAGCTCTCCTCAGTCCATTTTTGAGGTCCTTCCTGGCTACCTAGTAACTCTCTCGAGCCGAGTCAGATCCTTACTTCCTCAACCTTACGTCAGCTTCCTTCTTCCTCTTGACTAGAAGCTCCACTTCTCATGTCATCCAAGGCTCCTTCACCTTACCATTCCTTCCTCGTCTCAGTGGGACAAAACTATTCAGCACTTGCAGCAAGTGCTCCTTAAACAATCCCTGCATTACTGTTGTGCATTTCCCCTAGAACAATTGTTCCCACTTTATGCTCCTCAGCTCCTGTCTAATAGCAGTATAACCTCCCCAATCTGTTCCTCTACCTCTCTGCTGCTATTGGGCGTCTATAGAAAACTTCCAATAAAGGGACTGCTTCCACTTGTACTGACTCAGTGGACAAACCCTCATCAACTACCTGCTTTTCTGCAGCTGTGGTGCACACCCTAATTATCAGTGCCACTCCCCTTCCTCTTTTACCTCCCTCCCTATTCTTCTTAAAACATCTAAACCCCGGAACATCTAACACCCATTCCTGCCCCTGTGTATGGCTGGTTCAGTTCAGTTTCTGGTCAATGGTAATCCCCAGGATGTTGATAGTGGGGGATTCAACAATGGTTGTGCCATTGAATGTCAAGGGGAGATGGTAAGATTCTCTCTTAATGGAGATGATCAGTACCTGGCACTTAGAAGGCACAAATGTTATTTGTCATTTATCAACCTGAATATTGTGCATGTGTTGCTGCATGTGGACATGGGCTGTTTCAATGTCTGACGAGGTCTGAATGGTGCTGAACATAGTGAAATGAAATGAAAATCGCTTATTGTCACGAGTAGACTTCAATGAAGTTACTGTGAAAAGCCCCTAGTCGCCACATTCCGGCGCCTGTCCGGGGAGGCTAGTATGGGAATATTTGTGAACAGCTTCACTTCTGAACTTATGAATGAGGGAAGGTCATTGATGATGAAACATTTTTGCTTAATACATATTTTAAATCTTTTTATTAATTATGGCCCAGTAATTACAATTAATTAGTGCAAACTTACAAAAGAACAATTTCTTAGAAAGAGGGGGCACGCACAGGACATAAGTATCTGAAGGGAGGTTCAGCTTGTCTGGCTGTATGAAGAAAAGAGATCCTTAAAAAAGAGGGATAAAATTAAGATGCGGCAGATTTTTTTCTGAAAAGACTAATCAGCAAAAATAATAAATACCAAAATGTATTTTTTCTTTTAATAGGTTTACAATCATGAAGTTTAAAGCAGTAACCTTTGAAGACTCCCTTTTTAAGAACTGCTATTTTGAAGACGTCACATCATTAACTACTTATTTTAGGAACTGCACATTTATTGAAACTCTTTTCTATAACACAGGTAAATGTATAAATCAGGACTTTCATGATGAACTGTCAGTTCCAGATGTCTAATTTACTCGTAGTAAATTCATTTCATGTTCAGATAAGTTTATGAATCACTTTTTAATCATTGGTCCCAAGTTTCCTTATGTTGCGACCTCATTAGTTGCATCATGTCATGCTCGCCAGAACTGACCCCACCAGAGTTTACAATGGGGAGCATACCTTATTTACCCGGGTGTAAGCACTACTTCCATAATATTGTCAGATGCCCAGTACCAGCCATGATCCTATGAACTCTCTAAGCAAAGTTGCTGATATGTGAAAAGTCCTCTCCTTTTTTGTGGCCTGGCTTCAATACCCAATGCCGAGGTTCACACAGCCCTTGTGAAAAACTGGAATGCCTCCACTTACTCAGTTCACCAGCTGCCACTACAACATTGGCCCTCGGACATCCGTGTTTGCCCCAGCGCATGGCCACCTTTTGTCCTGTAAGAGGTGGTCAGACATTCAACCCCCTTGCAAAGCAACCTGGAATTTCCACAAATCTTTGAAGCCGCAGGTACAGCAAGATACTGCAGAACCTCTGACGAATTTCAGAATGGTTGCGTTTTACTGTTGGGGGATCTTTGAGCTCCCCGCACCCCACTTCTTAAGGGCAGGGCACCCCTGGGCCCAATCCCTGGTGTGTGACATGATGCAACTAATGAGGTAGCAACATAAGGAAACTTAACTGAGATCAGGACACGATCTAACAGCCGCGCCTTGCTTGATTTGACACACGACATGGCCGGTAATTTCCCGAGAGGCCTCTCGTGGGGTTTACGCGGCTTGCTACGCTTCGCGAGATCTAATGGGATCGCGCGAAATGTCGCGATCTGGATCCTGCCCTCAATGGGCAGAACCTACTTTTACATATTTAAGTGTGCAGTTAGACATACTTAAGAATGTCTCCGCCAGAGTTAACCAGCCCCCGGAATCAAACGGCCTCACTGAGGAGACCCCAGCCAAGCGCCGTGTTTAGCACTGGTCTCACAAACGGGGACCAGGCGAACGGCACTTGGAGGGGGTATCGCAGGCGATCAGAGGCTCCCGGATGGTCGGCCTCTGGTAGGGTGGCACCCTGGCACTGCTGATGCCACCCAAGCACCTTGGCACTTCCAGCCTGGTGCACTGGCAGTGCCATCCAGGCATTCTGGCAGTGCCACGCTGGTACCAGCCTGGCAATGCCAGGGTGCACGAGTGGAACTTCCATATGGTCAGGGGCATAACCAGGATGCCAGGCTGGCAGTGCCAAGGTGCCCAGGTGTCATTTTTCACACACCAGGGATTAGGCCCAGGGGTGCCCTGCCCTTAAGAAGTGGGGTGCAGGGAGCTCACGGGGGATCCGGGGGATCCGGGGGATCGAGATATCAGGCTGCCATTTCTTCCTGCAAAGACAAGTGGAGCTTATCAGTGTAGGAAATGAAAGTCATTGTGGCCTCGGCAGGACCTTCCCCACCAAGGCCCGAAAAAGTAACAATCATGTTCGATGGCGAGGTCGTTCCTGGTGGTACAAGCACCGGGAAACACCCAGCTAAACCCGCCCGACACAGGACTCTTTTTTAAAATTAAATTACGCCATGAGTCTGATCGGTCCAGTCTTCTAATTTATAAACATATTGGTAAATTCAACCATATCTAAGCAAAAGAAAATGACAAGTTCATGCCTGTTTGTTATTCTTTCACGGGGTGCGGACGTCGCTGGCTAGGCCAACATTTGCAGTTCTTCCCGAAAGTACACGGGAGTCAAAACAACACTTTATGTGTTGGTATGAGGTGAGGGGAGGATTCTCTATTTTAAGTTTAAAACTAACCCCTTAGTACAATATTAGTGAGGAAATTATTTTGTAAGCTGTTTTAACAAAGGTGTTAACTGCTCATTTAAGCATCTTCCTTCAAGTAGCTGACAGGGGACTGCCATTTGATTGCATTCATTCCAAAGATTTCACAGTACAGCGCTAACTCTGAAGATTAGAGACATGCTATTCATCTACAATGAACAGAATTGTCTCATAAAACGTAAACTTGTAGGTTGCCTGCAGAAGTTAGAGAGGAAGTCTTTTACATAATTAGCTGCACAGTTTTCCAATCTCACGTGCCAGGTCCACACTCTTCATTTTATCTTGGCAATGGTTGAAACAGATAATCATTATAAGGAGGAAATACCAACCATTCAGCTATTTAATCAACCATTTTATTTTTGAATCACTTCCAGCCATAAATATATGTTTCTTGATTTTCCCTCAGATCTTGAAGCGTCTAAATTCATTGATTGCCAGTTCGACAATACTACATTTCTTCACAATAAGAAAGGCTGCCAGATTAACTTTGATGAGGACTACAGTGCCTACTGGATCTATTTTGTCAACTTCCTAGGAACACTAGCAGTGTTGCCGGGCAACATTGTATCTGCACTCCTCATGGACAGGATTGGGCGCTTGACAATGTTAGGTACAAATTACCACTTACTTTTAAAACATAACCTTCTGACTGGTGCACCCCATCTATTGTACCTTATCTAACAGTAACATGTAACTAAGATCCCAACGTAATTCAAACTGTTTCATGTTTCATGCTAAATATTTGGCGCATGACCACAGGCTACCATTGTTAACCTGGCCTTGAGCCATACAAACTAGGGAGATGATGGGTTTGATCTCCAGTTTCATCCAGGGTGGTGGTCAGGCCATTACAAATTGTCTTAGTGTCACCTATCTATGGGCGGGCCAAAAATAGTTACTATGCCTTTCCACTGGCCTCCTTTGAAAGCCCCTGTGAAACATCTGGTTAAGATAGAATTAGGATAGTTCATGGTACTCCCCACCCTCCGGGGATACACTCTAGATATTTCACAGCCAGCCATCAGTTCTATTGGTATATATGAGAAAAAGTAAATTGGTGAGATTGCTACCTGAATTGAAATTCGGATCACTTTGCCATTCATCATAGTTCCTTAGGGTAGTGTCAGATGAGCCAACCTCAAACAGGCCAAAGTCCTCATTTAGTTATTCATTTTGAGGCAGGAATATCTTGAATTCCATTTTTCGCAGAGCCTAGGGCAGATCTTCTCAGCTTAGTCCCTGCTGGAATGCTGGAACCGTGTAGGTCTGGAACGTCACTCTCTGCACTGCATGTCTGGCTGTCACCCTTTACCAGAGCAAACCAATTATCATCCCGCCTCCAGACTCCCCAACCAATTAGGGAGGCTGGGCAGGATGGCGCACTCATTCTGTCAAAGAATGATTTTCAGGCAGCACGGTGGCGCAGTGGGTTAGCCCTGTTGCCTCACGGCGCCGAGGTCCCAGGTTCGATCCTGGCTCTGGGTCACTGTCCGTGTGGAGTTTGCACATTCTCCCCGTGTTTGCGTGGGTTTCGCCCCCACAACCCAAAGATGTGTAAGGTAGGTGGATTGAACACGCTAAGTTGCCCCTTAATTTTAAAAAAAATGAATTGGGTACACTAAATTTATTTTTTAAAAAGGGTGGTTTTCTAATTAAAGGGATCACAACATGGGTAACCAGGACACCTGCAGGAATGGAGGGGAAACCTGGGACGGCTGACCCACCTCCTCCCCCGGATCTCTCATTCATACCTGGAAGTCCTGAGAGGCTGCAGTGATATGAGCTCTCCCAAGGATGGGAGGAAGAGGACAACCTGTTCAAACAAGCAGGCATCGAAGGATGTAGCGAAGGAGGTCAGCAGCAGGACTGTCCTTCCTCCAATCTGGAGACACTGCACCAAGAGATCCAGGCCGTCAAGCCATGATGGGTGAATGATGCAAAACTTTCAAGTGCCAAGCCCCACACTCTTGACTATCACAGCATTCTGCACAGCACCCATCAGGACAACGTAGCTTTCAAATCTGCTCATTCCCCTCTCTGCAGGTACCTCACATCCCGATCTGACACACATAATCACCCTCAGAATATTGCCCTTTCGCACCCATGCCTCACAGTCACCCTGTACAAATGGTGTCCTTCCCTCCTCTCCACACAAGTCATCACAAACACCCACATCTTTCTTCTTTCTGTCATTACAGGGGAGGAGAGCACACAACTTGGCAAGATGTAGAAACCCAGGTGTGCGGAAGTGGGGTATGGTGGGCACAGTCCAGTGACAGCCACATTGTCAGTCACGGGCATTAAGTGCCCACCTAGTCCACTGGGAAGGAGGTCATATTCCAGGAGACTGCAAAGGTCAGCAAGTCCCAGGCGCTGGTACTCCAACGTGTTAAGAGAAACTATCCTCTGCCTGGGGGGCTTAGGGCCTCATCTCCGTCCAGCTGGATCTCAGTATTCATCCCATCTTCCCTCTGGAGGGGCATGTGGCTGAGGAGGAGGCAGCTGGTGGTGCTGCAGAAGTTGCTTCTGTTGATGCTGGAACTGTTGGTGGTGTGGCCTCTGCTCTTGACCCCCAACAGAGGAGGACGGTGGAGCTCCATTAGCTGATGAAATGAAAAATGAAAATCGCTTATTGTCACAAGTAGGCTTCAATGAAGTTACTGTGAAAAGCCCCTAGTCGCCACATTCCGGCGCCTGTTCGGGAGGCTGGTACGGGAAAAGAACCGTGCTGCTGGCCTGCCTTGGTCTGCTTTAAAAGCCAGCAATTTAGCCCAGTGTGCTAAACCAGCCCAGCACAGCATGATGCCATGCTGTGGTGATGACTGACAGCGGGGAGGTGCAACTGAAGGCGAGTGAAATTGCTGGGCAGGTGAAATACCTTCCAAAATTGCGGAAATCACCTGTAAAGCAGAGAACGCACTCTCGGAAAACAGAGAAGCTTTGAAGAGCAGTCTCTCACAGCCATGGCTGGAACTCGTCAATGTAATTGATGAAAGCCTGCACAATTTATCAGTTTCACTGAAGAAATTCTTCCTACTGTGCACTTATCTCAATGACCCTGACAAATTGCTGACAGGCTAGGAAACAGGACCAGGAACTTTTTGATTTGATTTGATTTATTATTGTCACATGTATTAGTATACAGTTAAAAGTATTATTTCTTGCATCCTATACACCGTACATAGGGAAGAACTGCAGAATGTTATGTTACAGAACTAGCTAGGGTGTAGAGAAAAGATCAACTTAATACGAGGTAGGTCCATTCAAATGTGTGATGACAGTAGGGAAGAAGCTGTTCTTGAGTCGGTTGGTACGTGATCACAAACTTTGTTATCTTTTTCCTGATGGAAGAAGGTGGAAGAGAGTATGTCCGGGGTGCGTGGGGTCCTTAATTATGCTGGCTGCCTTTCCGAGGCAGCAGGAATTGTAGACAGAGTCAATGGATGGGAGGCTGGTTTGCGTGATGGACTGGGCTACATTCACGACTTTTTGTAGTTTCCTGCGGTCTTGGGCAGAGCAGGATCCAGACCAAGCTGTGATACAACCAGAAAGAATGCTTTCTATGGTGCATCTGTAAAAGTTGGTGAGAGTTGTAGCTGACGTGCCAAATTTCCTTAGTCTTCCGAGAAAATAGTCGTTGGTGGGCTTTCTTAACTATAGTGTCGGCATGGGGGGGGACCAGGACAGGCTGTTGGTGATCTGTACACCTAAAAACCTGAAGCTTTCGACCCTTTCTACTTCGTGCCCATTGATGTAGACAGGGGCATGTTCTCCACTACGCTTCCTGAAGTCGATGACAATCTCCTCCTAGCCTCTTGGGCAAAGACTGGCTCCAGATGATCCGTCTGGGCTGGCTACAAATTTTTAAACTAGGAACCTGTGGACAATACAAGGTTCTTAGAAAATACCCTGATGTATTCCAAGAAGGTCTTGGTAGAATAACGGGAGCAAGGGCAAAGATTTAAGTGGACCCCGACGCCCTCCCCAAATATATTTTACTTACCAAAGTAGAGACTGAACTTAAGCGGTTAGAGAGCCACAGGATAACAGGCTGGTCAGTCTTTGCGGGGACTATAAAAAAATGATTAATAAAGCCTCATATTTACATCGGTACCTCATGCCACGCATATATGCCAAACTGGCAGGGGGTCAAACCTTCATCAAACTAGATATGAGCCATGCTAACTCCAGCTAGAACTAGATGAGTCACCCAGGAAATACGAGACGATTAACGCCTTTCAGTGTTTATATGAATATACATGCCTGCCCTCTGGAGTCTGGTCAGCATGTACCATTTTTCAACGTGTGATGGAGAACATTCGCCAAGGGCTAGTTGAGGTGGCAATATACGTAGATGACATACTAATCAGAGGAGCTATGGTAAAAGAGCAGCTAGCAAACCTGGAGGATATTAACTGTATATATTTATTAACTACAAGAACTATGTACATATATACAGTGAAGGGTTCAAGCTAAGAGCTGCCTCCATGCTTGCTTGTACACACTATTCTGTCCCAACACTAGACTGACCCTTAGCGCAGTTCATGTGTCCTCTTGCATCACTGTGTGGGTGGCAGTGTATTCAGTCCACGTTAACCCTAAATGTCCCAGACTTCAATAATACACCTCCCTAAAGTCTTTATCCAAAAAGTTATTCTACTTTGCCATATGCATTTACATCATTATCTCATCTCCTTCATTCAACTCTCCATGTTCATGGATTCAGGCAGTCCAGTGGCCTTATAACCCAGTGGCCTTATATCTCATTCGCACATCTGTCGGAGGAGTGATAGGCCCTGTCATTGCGAGTACCTCTGTTGATTTGGAGGTTGTTCTGGCATCTGGGTACCTTTTCAGCCTCTTTTTCATTGCTCAGTATTGAACAACTCTGTCAATTCTGCAGTTGCGGTGATAGATGGTTGTTAATTTATCCCATTTTTCTGGTCGTCCCATAAATATTTTCCTTCTCTTCAGTATGCGGTTCACTGCGGTGCACATGGAAGTTCACAGTGAAATCTTGTCAAATTGTTGACTACTTTCTTCTTTTCCAGTTTTTTAAAAGTTTATGAGCACGATTCAACAACCTCGTCACGCCCGACTTGGAGTCGGGACCTGATGGTTGAATCCCGGAAAGGCTGAAATCAACCTTCGTACTGGGTGAAAAACCTTGAAACAGTTACTGGACGTGCAAGGCCTGGTGTGATCTGGATCTCGTCCTTGCTGGATGAGATCTAGAATTGTATATTTAAATGAGCCCGGAATACAAGGGCTGTGATTGTAAGGCTGCAACTGGGCACCAATCAGTACTGGTTCACACAACCATAAACAGGCATGATGGCACCTTGGGCATCTCATGGGAGATTGAAGGCCTTGGGTGGTCAGGGACAGGACACGTGGCACCATAAGACATAGGAGCAGAATTAGGCCACTCGGATAATTAGCGAGAGGCAGCACGGTTTTGTGATGGGGAGATCGTGTCTCACTATCTTGATGGAGTTTTTCGAAGAGGTCACAAAGATGATTGATGCAGGTAGGGCAGTGGATGTTGTCTATATGGACTTCAGTAAGGCCTTTGACAAGGTCCCTCATGGTAGACTGGTACAAAAGGTGAAGTCACACGGGATCAGGGGTGAGCTGGCAAGATGGATACAGAACTGGCTAGGTCATAGAAAGCAGAGAGTAGCAATGGAAGGGTGCTTTTCTGATTGGAGGGCTGTGACTAGTGGTGTTTCCCAGGGATCAGTGCTGGGACTTGTGCTGTTTGTAGTATATATAAATGATTTGGAGGAAAATGTAACTGGTCTGATTAGTAAGTTTGCAGATGACGCAAAGGTTGGTGGAATTGCGGATAGCGATGAGGACTGTCAGAGGATACAGCAGGATTTAGATCGTTTGGAGACGTGGGCAGAGAGATGGCGAATGGAGTTTAATCTGGACAAATGTGAGGTCATGCACTTTGGAAGGTCTAATGCAGGTAGGGAATATACAGTGAATGGTAGAACCCTCAAGATTATTGAAAGTCAGAGAGATCTAGGTGTACAGGTTCACAGGTCACTGAAAGGGGCAACACAGGTGGAGAAGGTAGTCAAGAAGGCATACGGCATGCTTGCCTTCATGGCTGTGGCATTGAGTATAAAAATTGGCAAGTCATGTTGCAGCTGTAAAGAACCTTAGTTAGGCCACACTTGGAGTACAGTGTTCAATTCTGGTCGCCACACTACCAGAAGGATGTGGAGGTTTTGGAGAGGGTGCAGAAGAGATTTACCAGGATGTTGCCTGGTATGGAGGGCATTAGCAATGAGGAGCAGTTGAATAAACTCGGTTTGTTCTCACTGGAACGACGGAGGCTGAGGGGTGACCTGATAGAGGTCTACAAAATTATGAGGGTCACAGACAGAGTGGATAGTCAGAGGCTTTTTCCCAGGGTAGAGGAGTCAGTTACTCACGGGCATAGTTTTAAGGTGCGAGGGGCAAGGTTTAGAGGAGATGTACGAGGCAAGTTTTTTACACAGAGGGTAGTGGGTGCCTGGAACACGCTGCCGGAGTAGGTGGTGGAAGCAGGGACGATAGGGACGTTTGAGAGGCATCTTGATAAATACATGAATAGGATGGGAATAGAGGGATATGGACCCAGGAAGTGTAGAAGATTTTAGTTTAGACGGGCAGCATGATCGCCACAGGCTTGGAGGGCCAAAGGACCTGTTCCTGTGCTGTTCTTTTCTTTGTTCTTTGGTCCATCGACAATGCTCCGCCATTCAATCAGGGCTGATATTTTTCTCATCCCAATTCTCCTGCCTTCTCCTCATAACCCCGATTCCCTTATTAATCAAGAACCTATCTATCTCTGCCTTAAAGACACTCAGTGATTTGGCCTCCACAGCCTTCTGTGGCAAAGGGTTCCACAGATTCACCACCCTCTGGCTGAAGAAATTCCTCCTCTCCTGGCGCTCAGCACTCCCTGGCAGTGCCACCCAGGCACCCCGGCAGCACAGCCAGGTTGGAAGGGCCACTGCCAGAGTGCCAGACTGGCAGTGCCAGGATGCCAGACTGGTGGTGCCAGGGTGCCAGGTTGGCAATGCCGGGGAATGGTCCCGGGGTGGGGGTGGCCTTGCCGATAAGAGCGAGGCATGAGGGGGGCCAGAAAAGGTTGCGGGGGGGGGGGGGGGGGGGGGGGGGGGTGAAGGGAAGGTTCTTGAAAGCCGGACGGGTGTGGGGTTCTGAAAGTGGGGAGGGGGCGGGGGAGAACTAGAGATCGGGGCAGCCTTGCAAAATGGCATCCCGATCTGCGAGGAGCCGTTTCTGTTGGTGAGCTGCCCAGTGTAGGACGGATACCTAAGAGTGGCTGCGACAGGAAGGAACTGCTCAAAGTCAAAAAGAACAGCAAAGTGCCGTTGAAAAGCAGAGGCCGGGATTCTCTCAGCCCACGCCAGGTCGGAGAATCACCGGGCCGGTGAACGAAGAATCGGCGACATTGGCAACGGCATGTTGGAGCGGCGTCAGTTGGGGGCCGCTCTACAATTCTCCGCCCGGGATGGGCCCCATGGCCGCCCAAAAAAGCTCGAGTCCCACCGGCGCCGTTCACATCTGGTCTTACCGGCGGGCCCTCGGCCTCCATCCTGTCTGGGGCAGCCTGGCGGAGGGGGCGAGGGGGTCCGACCCCGGTGGGGGGCCTCCACCGTGGCCTGGCCCGCGATCGGGGCCTACCCATCAGCGGGCCGGCCTGTTGCGGTGGGGGCCTCTTTTGCTCCGCGCCGGCCCCTGTAGCCCTGCGCTATGTCGGGGCTGGCACGGAGAAGGGTGCTACTGCGCATGCGGGCATTCGCGCCAGTCGCAGTGCGCATGAGCAGTGCCCATTTGACACCGGTATCAGCAGCTAGAGTGGCGTGGGTCGTTCCAGTGCCGGGCTGGCCTCCTGTCGGGCTGAGGATCGCTACACATAGCGGTCTGATGACGCCGTTATTAAACTCTCCAGTTTTTACGACGGCGTCAACACTCTGCCGTCAGATGGGAGAATCCCGCCCAGGTTTATTCTCGGCGCTGCAGCTGCCAAGAAACACCCCGTCAAATGCGCTTAATACAGCACTTTAACTTTTTTTCATTGAATCGTGCCCAATGAATCTATTTATTCATTTCAAGCAATAACTCTGGTAACTTGAGTTATTTTTATTTCAGAGTTATCTGTAGAACTCTTACATAATTTTCATAATTTCACCTGAGCATTCAGCTTTGTTCAGAGTCTTTCTACCATGGTCACTGACTGCTCCTTATACTATTGGATCTTAAGTCAGTTAACTGAATGTATACAGTAAGAGGGTTCAAACTCGGAGCTGTCTCCATGCTTACTTGCGCATATGTCACTGTCTAACAGTAGATTGACTCCTAGGTGCGGGTAACTCTTACATCAATATGTGGGTGGTACTGTACCAATGTTAACCTATATGTGCCAGACCCCTGTTCTGTATTCCCTTGCATTGCTAGGGATTCAGCTGTTGAAGTAATTATTAAAAGGACACAAAGTAAATTGACATTTTGTCAGTTACTTCTTGTCAGTTACTTCTTGACCATTCTCATTGTCAATGATTTTTGCAATGTCAAAAGAATGGACAGGACAGTATGTGGAGCAGGCTGACCTCCATGACCTTATATTCCAATATTGTCCAATATTGTTCATTTCTGATGGGCAACATAATAAACCCAAACCAGAGATTTCACATGGTGGTGGGTGGGTGGGGGGTTATTAGGGGTTTGCATCTTTGCTAACCCTGTGCCGTTTTAAACTTATTAGTCAAATCAATGGAGAAATACACGTTGGTGGCGCAGGTAGTAGCCCATGATGCTGTCTGCCACTGGGGAATCCACATAATCTGCATAATCAGTTAAATAAAGGTAATTACGAGGGCATGAGAGAGGAACTAGCGAAAATCGACTGGAAGCAGACCCTAGTGGGGAAGACAGCAGAGCAAAAATGGCAGGAGTTTGTATGCATAATTGAGGACACTGTACAGAGGTTCATCCCCAAGAAAAGAAAGATTATCCGGGGAGGGATTAGACAGCCATGGCTGACAAAGGAGGTCAGGAAATGTATCAAAGAAAAAGAGAGATCCTATAAAGTGGCCAAAAGCACTGGGAAATCAGAAGATTGGGAAGGCTACAAAAACAAACAGAGGTTAACAAAGAGACAAATAAGGAAGGAGAGGATCAAATATGAAGGCAGGCTAGCCAGTAATATAAGAAATGATAGTAAAAGTTTCTTTCAATACATAAGAAACAAACGACAGGCCAAAGTAGACATTGGGCCAATTCAAACTGATTCCGGAAGGCTAGTGATGGGAGACGAGGAAATGGCTGGAGAACTTAATAAGTACTTTGCGTCTGTCTTCACAGTGGAAGACATGAGTAATATCCCAAAAATTATAGAGGGTCAGGGGGCTGAGTTGAGTATGGTTGCCATTACAAAAGAGATGGTGCTAAAAAAGCTAAAAGGTCTTAAAATTGACAAATCTCCTGGCCCCGATGGGCTACACCCTAGAGTTTTGAGGGAGGTGGCTGAAGAAATAGCGGAAGCGTTGGTTGAGATCTTTCAAAAATCACTGGAGTCAGGGAAGGTCCCGGACGATTGGAAGATCGCTGTTATAACCCCCTTGTTCAAGAAAGGATCAAGACAAAAGATGGAAAATTATAGGCCAATTAGCCTAACCTCGGTTGTTGGTAAAATTCTAGAATCGATCGTTAAGGATGAGATTTCTAAATTCTTGGAAGAGCAGGGTCGGATTAGAACAAGTCAACATGGATTTAGTAAGGGGAGGTCGTGCCTGACGAACCTGTTAGAATTCTTTGAGGAGGTGACAAGTAGGTTAGACCAGGGATACCCAGTGGATGTGGTCTATCTGGATTTCCAAAAGGCCTTTGATAAGGTGCCACACAGGAGGCTGCTGAGTAAGGTGAGGGCCCATGGTGTTCGAGGTGAGCTACTGGCATGGGTTGAGGATTGGCTGTCTGACAGAAGGCAGAGAGTTGGGATAAAAGGTTCTTTTTCAGAATGGCAGCCGGTGACCAGCGGTGTCCCACAGGGTTCAGTGTTGGGGCCGCAGCTGTTCACCATATATATTAATGATCTGGATGAAGGGACTGGGGGCATTCTAGCGAAGTTTGCCGATGATATAAAGTTAGGTGGTCAGGCAGGTAGTGCTGAGGAAGTGGGGAGGCTGCAGAAGGATCTAGACAGTTTGGGAGAGTGGTGCAGGAAATGGCTGATGCAATTCAACGTGAGAAAATGTGAGGTCTTGCACTTTGGAAAAAAGAATCCAAGCATAGACTACTTTCTAAACGGTGAGAAAATTCATAATGCCAAAGTACAAAGGGATCTGGGAGTGCTAGTCGAGGATTCCCTAAAGGTAAACATGCAGGTTGAATCTGTGATTAAGAAAGCGAATGCAATGTTGTCATTTATCTCAAGAGGGTTGGAATATAAAAGCGGCGATGTGCTACTGAGCCTTTATAAGGCTCTGGTTAGGCCCCATTTGGAGTACTGTGTCCAGTTTTGGGCCCAACATCTCAGGAAGGACATACTGGCACTGGAGCGTGTCCAGCGGAGATTCACACGGATGATCCCTGGAATGGCGGGTCTAACATATGATGAACGGCTGAGGATCTTGGGATTGTATTCATTGGAGTTTAGAAGGTTAAGGGGAGATCTAATAGAAACTTACAAGATAATACATGGCTTAGAAAGGGTGGACGCAAAGAAACTGTTTCCGTTAGGCGAGGAGATGAGGACCCGTGGGCACAGCCTTAGAATTAGAGGGGGTAAATTCAGAACAGAAATGCGGAGACATTTCTTCAGCCAGAGAGTGGTGGGCCTGTGGAATTCATTGCCGCGGAGTGCAGTGGAGGCCGGGACGCTAAATGGCTTCAAGGCAGAGATAGATAAATTCTTGATGTCGCGAGGAATTAAGGGCTACGGGGAGAATGCTGGTAGGTGGAGTTGAAATGCCCATCAGCCATGATTGAATGGCGGAGTGGACACGATGGGCCGAATGGCCTTACTTCCACTCCTATGTCTTATGGTCTATGGTCTTATAACGCCGCTTTAAATAAAATATCCCAACTAGAACTGTTTGGAGAATCCAGCAAACGATTGTTAGAATACAATTTGAAGCATAATGAGTAAAGTTGACGCTGACGTAATTGCTCCATTAAATAACACATTTGAAAAGTGTTTTCTATTCTGGAGGAAAAGAAAATGCAACTCTCTCGGTCCTGCTTTGAAAACAATAGTTCTGCTTTTTTTATTTTTCTCTATCACCGCGTTCTGGCGTTGATCATTTTTATGAGGTAATCGTTCAGAAGCTCCTATCCTTTCGTACGACCGCGGTTCTCTACTATTTTTATTCTCATCCTGGGATTTTGCAATTGCCGCTCTGCCTAGACAAAGATAAATGATAACTCTGGTTGCCCGAGTAGTCTCAGAGATATTGGCAGGTGAAATAGAAAGGTTTGCTGAATATACAGGTACATAATGAGATTACACTTGAGCAGTGCAAAGAATACAATTTAACAATTCAAATATTCATGGTGAATGGTGTCTCAGTGGTACAATGTGTAAACTCACACATGGGAGTGTGGCAATCTTAATAATCCTCAATGACCTCTTGATTAATCATGGAAATGGACCATTTTGAACACAGATCAAAATCCCCATTTAATCTTCCAACTGGAAGCTACTGTCTCAACTTTTAATTAAAAGTGAAACAAGTGCATTTGTATAATTAGAACAGAAATCCACTGGGTATCAGAGATTATCCTAATCCATTTACTGTTGGTATTTTCTGTTTGGTTAGGAACATAGGAACAGGAGTAGGTCACTCAGCCCCCTCGAGCCTTCCCTGCCATTCAATTATCACGGTCGATCTTTATCTTAACTCGATTTAAATTGGATTCTTGATATTTTGGTCTTGTTTGGAATCCCACAAGACACCAATTAATAGAACTTTATTTATGTTTTTTAAAAAAAGCTTTCCAGTCATAATGAACGTGAATTAGCTGATTTATTTTGAGAACACATCCAAGCCATCTTCGAGCTGTTCTTTCGGAGAACTCGTCTCCATCATTAAGCTCATGATTATGTCCTTCCGCAACATCTGTGCAGTCTTTGCATATTTGATCTCCTCATAATGTACCACACCTGCTTCTTCTGCTCTCCTCGTTTTTCTTGGATCACTTTGTTGCTGATCCTTGAAATAATTCACTTAAGCGACATTCTTTTCTAACTGTCCAGCTGTTCCTTCTGCCAGTAAGTGAAACTGATAACCATCTTGTCTTGCGTTCAAGGGTGAAAACCAACAGAGCGTCTGACCACAGTAAATATTTCACCAGTGCTAACTTTGCCACAGGGCCGGGTAGTGTCTCGGCTCGGTGATAAAATGCCTCTCTGCGGCGGGGATGCACCGTTGGAATTTTCTGTTCTGCACCCCTTGCGCATCCGACTCTGTGCCGACTGCAAAACACTTTATTGAGTCAGGGGCATGAAGGATGCAGGACAGGCTCCTGTCAAGATTCCAGATTGCCAAGATGGTGCTCGCCACTGGAAGGCCAGAAAGCCCTGATGGCACAGCAGTGGAAACAGTGGTGGCAAGGGACATCCAAGAGGCAGAAGAGCCGCCAGGGTTGAAGGAAGCTGGAGATTTTGTCAGCTTTGCCAAAGACCAAGGCAGACAAGGTTAAGTTCTGGGCGCTGCATTGAGTGGGGGAGAGGGGGGTGGTGTGGGGGCTCATCTACGTCCTTTTGCTCTATTAGTAGGATATTGAGCCATTCTTCCACCTATTGCCATCTTTCTCCAAGTGGATGGAAGGCAGCTTCACTGACAACCCAGATCCTGTCCCCTACTCAGACACCCACTCGCCACCATAGTCACCCCCACTCCTCCACCTCCAGATACGTTGGGAAGAGTTTAAGGGTGAGATTCTCTGGCCTCCCTGTAGCCTGTTTCAGGGTGGCGGCAAGTGGCCTGCCGTTAGCTGGGAGCAGGATTCACTGGTTCCGCTGCTGTCAGTGGGATTTCCCATAGAATCCACCCCACAGCGCTGGGAATCCAGCAGCGGGGTGCGCCATTGGTAGGACCGGAAGATCCTGTCGGTATGAACAGCCGGAAGAATGCGCCCTAAATTTGCCGCACATTTCTGCATCTGTTTCCACTGTCAGCACAAATTGGGTGATTATAACCACACTCTGGTGGGAGATATCCCTTCGGTGATCTCCATTTGATGAACCTGGGTGAGCGTCAGAGCAGATTCTCATGGATCCCTCCTGTTAATTCGAGCCTTAAATCTAGGATTCAAGAAGCATAAATGTAGATCCCAACCTGAGAGTAGGAACGTCAGAAAGAGATGACTAACATTGTTCATACACATCTTTACTGCACAGCAAGAGAGAATCTCATTGCTCACATTCACTGCTGCCTTGTCAGGTAAAGTAGGTGCATGCTCCAGAAAGCAGGGAAAATATTGTTAAGCTGCATAATATTGAGAGGAAATCAGTTCCTCTTTACACTACCTGTTGGTAGCATTCTCTCCTCTGAGTCAGAGATTGTGAGTTCCATTCCAGAGACATGAGCAAAAACCACAGCATGGCACTGCAAAGCTGTACTGAGGTGAGCTGCACTATCAGAGGTACCACCTTTCAAATGAGATGTTAAACCGAGGTCCCATATAGCCTCTCATGTACATAAAAGATCTTAAGGGGCTCTTTTGAGCTGCGGAGTTATCCCTAGTATCCCGTCCAACTTTATACCTCAACCAACATCACTAAAAACAACACAGGGACCGCAGCGGCTCAAGCAGGCAGCTCACCACCACCATCTGAAGGGCAATTAGGTATGGGCAATAAATGTTGGCCTAGCCAGCAATGCCCATATCCCATGAAAATGTATTTAAAAAACTTAAAAAAAGATTATCTTGTCAAGTGTCACATTGTTTGTGAGAGGTTGCTGTGCACAATTTATCCACCACATTTGCAACATTACAAAAGTGACCACAATTCAGAAAGTATTTCACTGCTTGTAAAGTGCTTTGCAATCTGGCCTCCGTGCTGCTCCTCGTGGGGGAGGCAGTTGCAGTTCCAGCAGTGGCCACCATTCCCAGCAGCTCTCAGAGGAGGGACACCTTCCCAGATGGGACGGAAGTTATGACCTCTGCCACTTAACAGCCTGGAGCCATCAAATCATGTCATGGCTTTCCTCCCCTCTGGCGATGTCTTGAGGTTGTGAAAGGCTCCATATAAATGCAAGTCTTTTAGTTCAGTCACTTGGGCAGATCACCTAGTGATTACTGTAAGTCATACCCAACCAAGGTTTTAACTTGTCTTTTTCTTCCTCACAGATACTGATAATGGTGTGTATTTCCAGGATATTTTATACCTATTTGACATAATTTCCTGTTTGCTTGTGAACCTCGGTAGGTGGATCCATGGTTCTGTCTGGGATCAGCTGCTTTTTCCTATGGTTCGGGACCAGTGAAGCCATGATGATTGGAATGCTTTGCTTGTACAATGGTCTGACTATTTCAGCCTGGAATTCCCTCGACGTGATCACTGTGGAACTTCTGCCAACCGACAGGAGGTTAAGTATAGTTTGTCACATCTTTCCTTCTATATATATATGCCATTCTCCAAGGTGAAACCTCTTTCTAAAGAATCGATGGGTTTGCAAATGATGAACCTGCTATTTTAAATGAACTAAGCCTGCCGTCACGTCCTTTAATAAACTTGCACATTTTTCACAGTTGGCTCAGTTGGCTGCTGGTTTGGGATGTGGATCATCGCTGACAGTGCGGGTTCAATTCCCGTACCGATTGAGATTATTCCTGAAACCACCGCCCTCTCAACCTTGCCCCTCACCTGAGGTGTGGTGACCCTCAGGTTAAACCACCACCAGTCAGCTCTCAAAGGGGAGAGCAGCCTCTGGTCTTCTGGGACAGTGGCGACATTTGCATTTATGTCCAATCATCACATTTCTGTGACAAATGCACTGCTGCAAATCAGGAAATGTATTCTTCAATGCTAATTGCGAATCATCACGAATCAATAAAATTTATTTACAATAATTGGATGAACCATTGTACATTCTTGTGGGTTCATAAACAATTAATTGCTTTACTGCTATTTCAGTTACACGTGCGCTGAAATCTGCTTTCCTTTCCAAACTTGACTTTAATACAGCTGAGGGTATTGGGTCTGAGCAGAAACAGTGACTGGATTTTCTTGTGGAGGTGGTGGCCCACTCCCCCCATGGCTCCTGCCCAGAAACTTGCACCCACAAGGTGGGTAAGCCATGATTTGACATTAGGCTGTTCAGTGTCTCAGATAATGGCTTGTGCCCCCATCTGGGAGGATGTAAAGCCTTCGTGAGCCTCCGGCAATGGTGGCCATTGCCGGGACTGAAACCAGTTCCCCAGAGGGGACCAGACTGTTTAGATCCGTAGGGTCAGTCAGATAGGTCCTGGTGAGGTGGATTGTGGTGGGGTGGTGGTGGCTGTGATTGGGAGGCCAATGGGTGGAGGGGGAAACAGCGGGGAAGGAGAAGGTAAGCAGAGGCAGTGATTCACCGTTGGCGAAGGCCCTCTATTGAGAACTAAAACGACAAAGTTATGGAGACAGATGTTAACCGAATAATCAGTTACAGAACTCAGTGAAGTGAGCGGTTTAGCAGAGGTGCAACTGGGAGACTGAGTTTAGCGAACAAGTTGTTTGCTATGCTGTTGCAGAGACCGTGGTCGGGATTCTCTGTCCCACCGCACCTCGTTTTCTGGTGCGCTGTGCCCCCGCCGGCAGGGGATTCTCCGTGTCCAGCAGCCGGCCAATGGGATTTCCCCATCGTGGGCGCCCCCATGCTGTTGGGACATCTGTGGTGTGACTGCGCTGCCGGCGAAACTGGGGATCTCACCGGTGGAGAATCCAGCCCAGTGAGTTTAGAATGCAGTTTTTGGGTGTCTGGGTGTTAAGGGAATGCGTTAAGAGACATTCCAATTAAATGTCTCATTTATGTTAAGTATCCAGTAATTGACACCGATATGTAAAGAAGCTTCAGGTGGCCTTTGGGGCATGTGATGTGATTATAGATTTTTTGTACAGAGTTGTGTTAAAGGAAAATAAAGGTGTTTGTGAGAAGGAGTAGAACTTTTGACTCTTCATACAAGAGCAGCTAAACAGCCAACAATGGGGAGCATTACAATACAACAATGGGGAGCAATGGGGAACAATTGGGGAGCAGTTCAAAGATGTGCGGGTTAGGTGGATTGGCCATGCTAAATTGCCCGTGGTGTCCTAAAAAGTAAGGTTAAGGGGGGGGGTTGTTGGGTTACGGGTATAGGGTGGATACGTGGGTTTGAGTAGGGGTGATTATTGCTCGGCACAACATCGAGGGCCGAAGGGCCTGTTCTGTGCTGTACTGTTCTATGTTCTATTACAAGTACGTTTGGAAGAATCAAGAGAATGCTCAGGAATTCACTGGAAGAAAACTGTTTGCAATCCCAAGCAAGAAGCCTTTGTGTCAAGCTAGTGGTAATTCTTCACTGGTTTATGTGCCTGTAAAGATATTGCAGGTGTAAAGAAATAGTGGGAATTTGAATTGTCTTTTGGTGTTTGTATTGAGACTTTTCCAACTTTTTTTTTCTGGGATAATATAGTTCAATTTTCTTGTTTAATAATCACTTGTGTGCTCGGCTCCCAGTCCAGGAACATAAGTAGAAAGGTCGGGAATTTCCGTGATATCGGCAAAGTTTGATGTCGAGCATGAACAGCAGCATTGAAACCAGCAATGATGGCTTTCTCCACCAAATGTGGCAACATTTTGGGAAATAAAGTTCAATTCATGGGTTCCATGACGTATTGCTGGAGGGGGGGCCTCTGATTCGCCCTCCTCACCAGCAATTTAGAAGTGCGAGCATTGGAGTGCCACTTTCAAAGGCTGCCCCTGCAAAGAGCAAACTGACTGGGTAGATTCTGGGCATGACTCTCTCCTCCCTGAAAGCTGCACTCACCTGAGTTTCCCTGACTCGCCAGGCGCGCACCAGTAGTGATTCATGCTGCTTTGGATGGATTTTCTGATGGGGGGGGCGGGGGATGGGGGGGGGGGTAGGGAGATGAGTCTGGGGTAGGGGGCTGATAATCGTATGTTAATTAATGATTATAATGATGTCCCTAATGATGAATAGGGGCAATCGGGCCACACTTTATCGGACGTAAAACGCGACTTTGCAGTTCTCGTCGACATTTTCCAATCCTATTGTCGAACCCAATCGATGGGAACGGGACTAGAAATCCTAGCCAAATCTGGGCTGACACTCCATGGCAATACTGTATGTGTACTGCACTGTCAAGGTGCTGGGTGGATTTTCAATGCAACCTGCTGCGTCTTTCCTCGGCAGCAGAGATGGCTCACCATTGTCCTGCAGTGGGATCCTCTGTGTCCCCTCTATTGTCAATGGGGTTCCTGCTGGGAAATTCATGGCGGGGGTGCAATCGTCGACTGGACAGGAAGATCCTGCCGGCATGATCTGCCCTCTCAAGCAACTGAGAAATATCCAATGCATCTTTCCAAGCAACAAGGGGCAGTTCTCCCCTAGGTCCTTGCCAATATTTATTCCTCATCAATGGCTTACAAAAGAGTGATCTAGTAACTATCTCGTTGTTATTTATTGGACTTGCTGTGTGCAGATTGGCTGCTGAGTTTCTCACATTAGCACAGTGATTACTATTCAAACGTACTCCATTTTTAGAACATACTGAGATCTGGACAGGTGGTAGAAATGCAAGTTCTTGCTTTCCTTTCATTCTTATGTCAGTGTTCAGCAGAAGAAACAAAGATACTTGTTTAACTTGTCAAAATGGGGACATGGTTTAGTATACTTTTTTTTTTAAAATTATTTCATGGGAAATGGGCACATTAGCTAGCCATCCCGATTGCCCTTTAACTGAGTTACTTGCTAGGCCATCTCAGAGGGCAGTTAAGAATCGATCGCATTGGCTGTGACTCTGAGTTTCATGTCGAACTGGGCTAAGTAGAAAGGCAGATTTCCTTCCCTAAGGGATATTAGTGAACTAGATGGGATTTTACAACAGTTGCCGATAATTGCCATGGTTACCATTCCTGAGATTCGCTTTGAATTCCCGAATGATTGATTGATTTAAAATCCATCAGGTGCCCTGGGGAGATTTGAACCCATGTCCCCAGAGCATTAGTCATGAGTCTTGGATTACTAGTCCAGTGACATTGCCACTACACCACCATCTCCCCAAACGAACAAACTAAGAGATATCAAAGGCCCCGATGAGTGATTGGAAAATGATTTTTCTTCATTGGGAATGGCTAGCAAATCTTGAGTATGGGTTCAAAGTCCATCTTGCCATGTGATGAAGCAAATTTCACTCAAGTGGTCATTTGTGATTGGCATTTGAAAATAAAGCTGTACGGATTTGCCCTTAAAGACTGATGTCTTTAACTAAGGCCATAACATTATTGCAAAATCCAGTCACAGGCTGTGAAGATTGAAAACTTTTAAAGACCAACAATGGGTTGCCAAAAAGAAATAAAAGGAGCAAAGGTAAATTATGAATGAAAACTAGTGCAAATTATAAACAAGGATAGCAAAAGCTTCTATAAATATATAAAGGGAAGAGAGTAGCTAAAGTGAATGTTGATCCCTTGGAGGATCAGACAGAAGAGTAAATAGTGAGTTACACAGAAATGGTGGAGACGCTAAATCAATATTTTGCCTCAGTTTTCACGGTGGAGGACACTTGTACCATCCCAATAGTAACAGATGAGGCAGAGGTTATAGAAAGGGAGGAACTTAGAACAATCATCATCATAGGGAAAAAGTACTGATCAAACTCTTGGGATTGAGGGCAGACACGTCCCCAGGGCCTGGTGGCCTACATCCTAGGGATCTGAAAGGAAGTGGTAGCAGAGAAAGTGGATCCATTGGTTATAATATTCCAAAATTCCCTGGATGCAGGAAAGGTTCCAGTAAATTGGAAAAATGCTCATGTATTCAAAAAAGAAGGGAGTCAGAAAGTAGGAAACTTTGGACCAATTAGTTTAACATCTGTCGTTGGAAAATTGTTAGAATCCATTATTAAGGAAGTAATAACAGGACATTTGGAAAATCAAAATGCAATTCATCAGGGTCAGTGTGGTTTTATGAAGCGTAATTCGTGTTTGACTAATTTGCTGGAGTTCTTTGAAGATGCAACAAGCCAAGTGGATAATGGGGATCCTATAGATGTAGTATATCTGGACTTCCAGAAGGTATTTGATAAGGCGCCACACAAAAGGTTAATACACAAGGTAAGATCACATGGGATTAGGGGTAATTTATTGGCTTGGATAGAAGACTACCTAACCAACAGAAGGAAGAGAGTTGGGATAAATGGGTCTATTGCTGGCTGGCAAGATGTAACTAGTGGGGTGCCACAGGGTTCGGTCCTCGAGCCCCCAGTATTTACACTATATATTAATGATTTGGAGGTAGGGATAGAAAGTCCTACAGTAAAATTTGCTGATTTCACTAAAATAAGTGGATAATAATGATAACAATGAGGAAATAAGGATTTATCAATAGATATAGATAGATTAGGTGAGTGAGCTAAAATTTGGCAGATGGAGTTTAACGTGGATAAGTTTGAGGTTAGCCATTTTGGTCTGAAAAATGGAAAGACAACTTATTATCTAAATGGAGAGAAACATCAGAGTGCTTCAGTGCAGAGGGATCTGAGTGTCCTCGGTGCATGAATCACACAAAACCAGTATGCAGGTACAGCAGGGAACAAGGAAGGCAAATTAAATTTTGCCCTTTAAGCTAAAGGAAGAGAATATAAAAGAAGGGAAGTGTTGCTGCAACTGCGCAAGGCATTGGTGAGACCGACCTGGTGTACAGTGCACAGTTTTGTCCCCTTATTTGAAGAGGGATGTAGCTGCATAAGAGGCAGTTCAGAGCAGGTTCACCAGATTGATTCCAGAGATGAGAGGTTTGGTCGTATCACGAGGTTGAGCAGTTTAGACCTATACTCTCTTGAGTTTAGAAGATGAGAGGAGACCTAGCTCCATAAGTGGAACTTCATGAAGCTAGAGGAGGAGGCCAGGGAGGATCTGAGGAGGTGGAATACACTAAACTTAACGTTGGCGGGGAGGGTCCCAAGTGGTGAAAATGAATATTCTGCCAAAGTTCTTGTTTATCTTTCAGGCTTTCCCGATCTTTATACCAAAGGCCTTTTTTCGGACTGTGGACACGATCATCTCTGACTTTGTATGGGCGGGGAAGGTGACGAGGGTGGGAGGACCCTGCTACAGGAGCAGAGGCAGCCGGGGGTGTTGGCGTTGCCGAACTTGCTTCATTATTAGTGGGCGGGCGAATGTGGATAAGGTACAGCGTGGTGGGAAAAGAAGGAGTAGAGTGGGTGAGGAAGGAGGAGGAATCTTGTAAGTGGTCTAGTTTGAGGGCTATGGTGGCATCGGTGTTGCCAATGGCTCCAAGTAGTATTCAGGGAGCCCAGTGGTGCAGTCCATGGTGAAAATAAGGAATCGGTTGAGGAGGCATTTTAAGGGTGGAAGGGATGTCGGGCTAACGCCGCTGTGCGAGAATCATGGGTTTGAGCTGGTGGTGATCATAGAATCATAGAATCATAGAATTTACAGTGCAGAAGGAGGCCATTCAGCCCATCGAGTCTGCACCGGCTCTTGGAAAGAGCACCCTACCCAAGGTCAACAACTCCACCCTATCCCCCATAACCCAGTAACCCCACCCACACTAAGGGCAATTTTGGACACTAAGGGCAATTTATCATGGCCAATCCACCTAAACCTGCACATCTTTGGACTGTGGGAGGAAACCGGAGCACCCGAGGAAACCCACGCACACACGGGGAGGATGTGCAGACTCCACACAGACAGTGACCGAATCGAACCTGGGATCCTGGAGCTGTGAAGGCGATTGTGCTATCCATAATGCTGCCCTAATGGACAGTGCATGCAGGAGATGGAGGGAAGTGGGCTGGTCAGATAAGAGATTTGTATTTGGAGGAAGAGTTCACCAGTCGGGAGGAGGTAAGGGAGAGGATAGAGCCAGCGAAGGCGAGTGAGTTCAGGTATCTGCAGGTTGGGGACTTTGTGTGAAAGGTCTAGAGGGGGTTCCTAGGCTGCTGAGATACCCATGCTGGAGTGACTGCTGCTTCCAGATGTGGAAGTGGAGGGAAGAATTGGGGATATATACAAGTGGCTGGGGGAGCAGGGAGATGAGCGGGTGGTGAAGATCAAGGAGAAATGAAAGGCGGAGTTAGAAGGGGAGCTCAATTGGGAGTATGGAGTGAGGCACTGCGAAGGGTAACAGGACCTCCTCTTGTGCAAGGATGAGCCTGATACTGTTTAAGGTGGTGCACAGGGTGCATTTGACTCGGGCGAGATTGATTGGGTTCTTTCAGGGGCTAGCAGATGAGTGTGAGAGGTGTGGGCGGGCCAGCAAATCACACGCACATGTTTGGAGTTGCGGAAAATTGGGAAGATTCTGGGCAGGAGTATTCGCGGTCTTAGCCAGGATAGTACAGGAGGAGGTGGACCCGGACCCTTTGCTGGCGATATTTGGGGTTTCAGAGAAGCCGGAGCTCATGGAGAGGAGGAAGGCCGATGTCTTGGCCTTCCGCTTGTCTGATTGCAACGGCGGCGAATTTTGCTGGAGTGGCGGTCGGCATTAGCCACTGGGAGTAGCAGCATGGTGGGTGACCTGTATAACTTCCTGCGGTTAGAGAAGATAAAGTATGAGTTAAGGGGGCTCAGCAGGGGATTTGAGGAAAGGTGGGGGATGTTGTGACCGTGTTTTGAGGAGCTGTTCATTGCCGTGGGTGGGGGGGGTAGGGGGAGCGGGAAGGAGAGGCGGGAGAGGGTGAAAAGGGGAAAATCTATACAGACTGTATAGTTGATTGTTGGGAAGTATTTTCCCGGTGTGTTTATTTGCTGTAACCTGCTTTGATACATGTTTGTAATAAATATATTTTTAAAAAAGAAAAAAAAAAATTTTAAAATGATAGGAGATCTAATTGAGGTATATAAGCTGATAAAAGATGTTGACAAAGTAGACGTATAGTGGGGGGATCTAGGATGAGAGGTCACTTTTTAAGGATAGGGGTACAGATTTAAAACAGAGATGGGAGAAAATTACTTATCTCGTGAATCTTGTGGAAATCATCACCCCAGATGCTGAGACATTGGGCGGGATTCTCCGCGAACCGGCGGGGCGGGCCACTCCAGCGCCAAGGAGTGCATGAACCACTCCGGTGTCGGGCTGCCCTGAAGGTGCGGAATCCTACGCACCTTCAAGGGCTAGGCCGGCAGTGGAGTGTTTGGCGCCACGCCAACTGGCGCGGAAGGGCTTGGCGCCACGCCAACCGGAGCTGAATGGCCTCCGCCGGCTGGCGCGAGTTGGCGCACCAGCGGTGTTGGCGTCATCCCAGCGCATACGCAGGGGGGTTCTTCTCTGCAACCGGCCATGGCGAGGTTGACAGCGGCCGGTGCGGAGGGAAGAGTGCCCCTACGGCACAGACCCGCCCGCGGATCGGTGGGCCCCGATTGCGGGCCAGTCCCAGTAGGGGCACCACCCCGGGGCCAGATCCCCCCTGCACCTTCTCGCCCCCCCCCCCCCCCCCCCCCCCCCAAGGACTCTACAGGCCGCCCGTGGAGCCAGGTCCCGCCGGTAAGGACCTGTTGTGATTTACGTCAGCGGAATCTGCCGGAAACAGACGGCAACTCAGCCCATCGCGGGCCGTAGAATCGCCGGGGGGGGGGGGGGGGGGCGCTGGCAGCAGCCGCCGACTGACGCGCTGCGATTCCCGCCCCCGCCAAAACCCCGGCGCCGGAATATTCGGCAGCCGGCGGGGTGGGATTCCCGGCGGTGGATCGGAAAATCCCGCCCATTGAGTAAATTTAAGGAGCAGAAAGGCAGATCGGGTAAAGGGTTATGGAGAATGAGTAGGAAAGTGCAGTTGAGGCCGGATGAGATCAGCTATGATCTTAATGAATGGACAGAGCAGGCTCGAGGGATGAATTGCCTACTCCTGCTCCGAGTTTTATGTTCTTACGTTCTTATGTTCCAGGCATACAACACCAGCAAGCTTGATAAATTTAAAAGTTTTCTTACTTCCTTGCTCCCCATCACATGCCATGGCGTCAGGACCCAACTAGTAAATACTCACACAAAATCACACCCACGTGACTCACGGCTGGGAGGAGTGGAACATAACAGGGGGGTGGCGAATTAGACTTCCAGCACGTTGATCCCATTAAAATGTATGCAAATTGGCACACAGGTTTGCATGTTCGCCGCTGGCGCAGGACAGGTTGCACATTACAGCCGGTGGTGGGACAGTAGGGAATGGGAACTGGTCTGCTGCCTGGCACTGATACCATTTTTCAGCTGAGCTCTGCCCAATCGGAATTCCTAATCGCAGTAGCAGGGAACTAAATTTGCAGATGATTTGCTAAATTTGCAAATGATACAAAGATCTGAGAGACAGGTAATATTGAGGGTTGCAGAAGGATTTGGACAGGCTAGGAGAGTGGGCAATGAATTGGCAAATGAAATACAATGTGGAAAAGTGTGAGGTTATGCACTTTGGAAGGAGGAATTTAGGCATAGACTATTTTCTAAATGGGGAAATGCTTAGGAAATCAGAAGCACAAAGGGACTTGGGAGTCCTTGTTCACGATTCTCTTAAGGTTAATGTGCAGGTTCAGTCAGCAGTTAAGAAGGCAAATGCAATGTTAGCATTCACGTCAAGAGGGCGAGAATACAAGAGCAGGGATGTACTTCTGAGGCTGTATAAGGCTCTGATCAGACCCCATTTGGAGTATTGTGAGCAGTTTTGGGCCCCGTATCTAAGGAAGGATGTGCCAGCCTTGGAAAGGATCCAGAGGAGGTTTACAAGAATGATCCCTGGAATGAAGAACTTGTCATATGAGGAATGGATCAGGACCCTGGGCCTGTACTCGTTGGAGTTTAGAAGGATGAGGGGGGATCTTATTGAAACTGACAAGATAGTGTGAGGACTGGATAGAGTGAATGTCGAGAGGATGTTTCCACTTGTCGGAAAAACTAGAATCAGAGGACACCATCTCAGACTAAAGGGACAATCCTTTAAAACAGAGATGAAAAGGAATTTCTTCAGCCAGAGGGTGGTGAATCTGTGGAACTCTTTGCCGCAGAAGGCTGTGGAGGCCAAATCACTGAGTGTCTCTAAGACAGAGATAGATCGGTTCTTGATTAATAAGGGGATCGTGGAGCACGGTGGTGCAGTGGTTTAGCTCTGTTGCCTCACGGCGCCGAGGGTCCCAGGTTTGATCCAGGCTCTGAGTCACTGTCCATGTGGAGTTTGCACATTCTCCCGTGTCTGCGTGGGTCTCACCCCCACAGCCCAAAGATATGCAGGTAGGTGGATTGGCCATGCTAAATTGCCCCTTAATTGGAACAAATGAATTGGATACTCTAAATTTATTTAGAAAAAAGAGATAAGGGGATTGGTGTTATGGGGAGAAGGCAGGAGAATGGGGATGAGAAAATATCAGCCATGATTGAATGGTGGAGCAGACTCGATGGGCCAAGTGGCCTAATTCTGCTCCTATGTCTTATGGTCTTATGGAACGTAGGGGGTGATTCTCCGAGCCACGCGCTGGGCCCGTGAATCGCCGCAACCATGCCACGACGCCCCGACGCCGGTGCGCAATTCTGCGACATGCGGAGAAATGGCTCCATTTGCGCCGGCGCGTTTGACGCGGCACTGGCTGGAATTGACGGGGCGCCGATTCTCCGGCACGGATGGGCCAAGCGGCCTCGCGGATATGACAGAGTCCCGGCGGCGCCGTTCACCCTTGGTCGCTGCAGTCGGGAACTCTGCGCAAAGGGTCGGGGGGCGGCCTGTGGTGCGGAGAAAAGCACTCCTTCACCAGGGGGGGCCTCCGATGGGGTCTGGCCCGCGATCGGGGTCCACCAATTGGTGGGCCAGTGTCTCCCTCCCCGGGCATACTTTGTTGCGCGGCCGGCCCCTGAATCCCCACGCCATGTTGCGTCGGGCCCGGCGCGCTTGAGGAATTGAACAAACGAATGTGATATAAAATAGTTAGTTAAAATATTAGTTAGAATAATGTAGATGTGAGCCAGTCTGACAGTAGTGAGTTCACAAACAAAGGACAAAGGGATTCAGAAAGCATGGCAAGGAAGGGGTGAGGGGTGCCTTGTGGAGGATGGGGAAAAAGATGCTGGGTAACAAGAGTCCCAGGTTTGAAGAATGCGAAGTGAGCCAATCAGGATATATGGCCAGGTCAGGAGGTGTATAGGATGACCTATGGGAATCTTGTATGTGAAACTTGATGCCATTTGAATGATATTCGCAGAGATTTCTTTGTCTCCGATTTCACTCGGTTCTGGAGTTTCAGAAGACCGCCTGTGCGTTCTGAACCTCTGTGGAGCGAGTCAGCCTTGCAAGTTGGTTAAAAATAAATAATACTATACCTACAAATCCATCTCGAGTTTTATTGAGGCCAGACTGATGGGTAAAGAACTCAATATTGCCATGCTGAAGAAGTCCCCCGTGCACGCACAGGTTGGCGAGGCCCAACTACGCATGCGCAGGTTGGCGCGGTGCCCATTTGGCGGCGGGAAGGGAGGCTGGGTCGGCGTTAACTGCTCCAGTGCCATGCTGGCCCCCTGTGGGGGACAGAATCGGTCATCCCCGTGCCTGTTTCGCACCATCGTGAAACGCGATGGCGTTCACGACGGCGCGAACACTTTGTCTCCATTTTGGAGAATTGCCTCTATGATCTGAACAATTGTGAAATATTGGTTTGAAACAGTTTAAATATAGGCCCATATTTTTGCCACAACAGAGAGCCTTTTCGTTGTGACAAAAATCCTGGAAATGGCTGGAAATACTGGGCAGGATTCTCTGATCCTGAGGCTAAGTGTTGCTGCCGTCATAAACGCCGTCATCTTTCTCAATGGTGTCAACATGGCCTCAGGAGCAGCGATTCTGACCCCTACAGGGGACCAGCATGGCACTGGAGCAACCCACTCCAGTGCGGCGCGGGTCTGCACATGCGCAGTGGAACCGGCGCGATTGCCGCGCATGCGTGGTGGCTCCCTTTTTCGCGCCGGCCCTGCGCAACATGCATAGGGCTACAGGGGCCGGCGCGGAACAAAAGAGGCCCCCAGCCCAAGAGGTCGGACCCTCCTTCCCTCCTTCCCCCCCCCCCTCCCCCCCCTCCCAAACAGGCGGCCTCCGGATCCATTCATGTCAAGGTAAGACCAGGTATGAACGCCGCCAGCAGGACTCGGGTGTTTTGTACGGCTGCTCGCCCCATCCCAGGCCGAGAATCTCCGGGGGTGCCCGGTAGAGCAGCCCCCGACCGCGCCGCGCCAACAACGCCAACCGCACTGGCGCCAATGACGTCGATTCTCCGCTCTTTGCAGAATCGACGGACTGGCGTTGGGGCGGCGTCGCGCAATTCTCACCCGTTCTGGCTATGCTTCGGCCCAGCCTGGTCTGAGAGAATCCCTCTCCCTAAGTCCCAATCCCGAATATGGCTTGTTCCATTTTCTTTTTTTTTTAATTTATAGAACCCAATTCTTTTTTTCCAATTAAGGGGCAATTTAGCGTGGCCAGTTCACCTACCTTGCACATCTTTTGGGTTGTCGGGGTGAAACCCACGTAAACACAGGGAGAATGTGCAAACTCCACACGAACAGTGATCCAAAGTTGGGATAGAACCTGGGACCTCGGCGCCATGAGGCAGCAGTGCTAACCACTGCACCACCGTGCTGCCTCTTGTTGCATTTTCACTGCAGCGGGACTGGAGTTCCTGCAGGGCAGGATTCGTGCATGCACCATTGAAAATAACAGGGCAGCGAGAAAGTAAGTGAGATAAGTGGATTAGATGCAGAGGGGGGAGTTCACACATTGCGGAGCGGGAGGGTCAGACATCAGGGGGTCAGACCTCAGGGGGTCTGACATTTGGAGGAGTGGGACGTTGAGCATCTGGGTAGGGGGTTTGGCTTCTGGGGTTGGGGTATCAGTCGTTCAGGGGCTGTGGGGAGGTCAGAAATTCGGGGTGGGTGGGGGCCAAGAATACTATGGGGTGGTGGAGTTCTGGGGAGTCCTCTGGGGATCTGGTGTGTGGGTGTTCTGTGCGGGGCTCGGTCTGAGTGTTTAAAATTCTTACTCTGAAGTTAGAAGTGTGTTTTTTCTTTCAAACTCTTTCAGAGTAACAAGCGGAAAATTGGCAGAAAAAGAGCCGCAGTTAGCAATTTAAATTGCTTTGTTGGATGATCACCAGCCCAGTGCAATTGGCCAGAGGAAGTTAGCCCTTCTGGATGGGCACTTGCCGTACAAACCCTGACCTAGGAACATTTGAAGGGGACTCCCCAGCGCATCTTTAGTGTTCCACCAAATCTGATGCTGGGGAGCCAGGACGTTACAGGCTAACAAGATACAATTATATTGTATCTTTAATGCAGTAACTGTCCAAAGGCCTTTCACAGAAGCATTGGGCTGGATTCTCTGTTTGGGAGACTAAGTCCCCGGGCCGGCATGAAAACGGTGGTGTTTTATGCCAGGAAAACTGGCTCAAAACGACCACCAATTCCCTGCGCTGGGTGTGGCTTGGCCAGGGTGGGCTAGCAGAGAGGCAGCGTAGAGCTCCTACCTAGGACTTTGACAAAGATACGCCGCGGAGCATTGCCGGGTCCGTGGCAATGCATGTGCATGGCTGCAGCCCACAGCGGCCGCGCCGTGCTTCATGGTGGTCGCAGCCTGCGGACCCGGACCGCAAAAATAGTCCCCCCTTCGGCCGGTTCACATGCCCGAACTGCCCCCCCCCCCACAGTGCCCCCAGCCCTGACTGAAGCCCCCATCTGCCCGATATTTGCCCTCCCCCGTCTGTGGCAACGCTGGACTGAGTCTGCAGCCGCCACACTGAGTTCACGACGGGTGAGACCACATGTGTCCCATGCCATCGGGAACTTGGCCGGTCAGGGACGGACCATCGCGGAGCAGGCCTCAGGCAATGGCTCTAGTAGTACGCTGCTTTTCAGGGACTGTGCATTGTGAGAGCGGCACTACCTCTGATTTGGGCGTCATCAGGGATTCTCCGCCCCATCGTCGAATGTGCTTTCGGCGTCAGGGATTGGAGAATCCAGCCTATAATCTAACAAAACTTCACCCAGTCACATATAAATATATTAGGACAGGTCAAACAGATTTTAATGAGCATCTTAAAGGAAGACTGAAAGGTGGGAATGCTTAATGAGAGGATTCCGGAGTTTAGGACCTTGGTTGCTGAAGGCATGGTCACTAATGGTGGAGCAATTGGAGGGGCACAGTAATCTCGGAAGGCTGTGTGGCCGAAGTAAGCTAAAGAGTTTTATGGGTTTGTCTTAGGCCACGGTGTCAAGGGTTATGGGTGGGGGGGCAGTGGAGGGCAGGCAGGAAAGTGGAGCTGAGACAACAACCAGATCAGACATGATTGTATTGAATGGAACAGGCTCGAAGGGCCAAATGGCCTACTCCTGCTCCTATGAGATGAGACGGGAGTTGAATACAAGGATGCAAATTTTAAAATCAAGGTGAAGCCAGATCTGGCAATGGGGCAAATGGGACCTGGAGCGAATTAGGATAAAGGCAGCAGGATTTTGAATGCGTTCAAAGATAAAAGAAAGGTGACGAGGCATCCAGAACAACATTGAAATGCTGTGGACAAAAACAGGAAAATGCCAGACAATCTCAGCAGGACTGACAGCATCTGTGGAGAGAGAAGGGTGCTATTTGTCAAAGTCATCCAGACCTGAAACGTTAGCTCCTTTCTCTCTCCACAGATGCTTCAGTCCTGCTGAGATTGTCCGGCATGTTGTGTTTTTATTTCCAATCCTAGCATCCGCAGTAATTTGCTTTAATCATTTAAAAATACTGTAGTTGAAACCAGAGGGAACAAAATGGGCGCTTTCTTCAACCTCTCCGTGTTGAAGATTCAGTCAGCGCATAATTAGTTTTACAATTCTAATGACATCGCTGCAACAATATGTAATAATCTTTGTGTTTAATAATAAGTTGTCCTGCTGGATATGAATAACAAGAGGGAATGCTTTGGTCATCTGCAAGCAGCTTCCGTAATTAACCTTCCTACAATCCTATTAGCTGCATTCATGCAAAAGGCCATTCAGACATCACTGAGGCAGACAATACACCAGCAGGTTTTTAAAATAATTACAGAGACACAACAATAATTCTTATAATACGGTTAAGAAAATGAACATCAAGTAATTAGATTATGGCCCAGTTTCGTAGTTGAATTATTTTTAGAATGCTGCTTTTGCTGGAACCTTGCTGTACTCCCCTCTCACTTGACATACATTGTGGCCTGTCTGAGCAGCTGCAGTAACTTTATGGCTGTGTCAGCTGGAACGTTTTACAGGGTTAGGGACAAATATATGTGGTGCCTTTCACTACTGGAAGTGCACTGTAGTTTGAACCTAGCCCATGCTATAGAAAGGAAGTTTCCAGATCCTCGATTTGTCTTTATTTGTGGTGTCAGTTGGAAAGATTACAGCATGACTAGAGTGAAAGTTATAAAAATATCACACCCATGCAGCAGGGATTGACCTTCTGCGGTGGTCATTCTCAGAGGGACCACATGAGTCACCTCGTCGAGGCAGAAACTTAGAAAGGTCGTAAACAGCACATTAAGATCTTTCAGAGGAGCATAGAGATAGGTGACATGGGGAGATGCAATTTTACACAAAAGCGTGAAGTGATGCATTTTGGTAGGAAGAACGAGGAGAGGCAATATAAACTAAGTGTGGTCATTTTAAAAGGAGTGCAGGAATAGAGGACTGACATTTGCTCACACCCCTCCACGCTGGATGTGTGTTTCCAGGCAAGAGTGTATAAAATTAGGTGTCATGCCAAGGGCTGTGTTCCCTGCAGCTACCCACCGGCCCCCACTGCAATTGTACCAACGTGAGGGCAGCACCTGGTGACCCATCCATCCTCCTATGAGCCACTTGAGACCCTTAAGTGGCCAATTAATGGCAGTGAGGCCGGCAGCAAGTGTCCAACCTGCCCCATCTCATTGGGTGCGAGGGTGGTCAACAAGTGCCCATTGGAGACCCCCAACCTCAACAGTTGCCTTGACTCTGTCTTCCCCAGTTCCTCAAACCCCTCGCCAGCATCTGCCAAACTATTCCTAATGAGAGCCCAGACACGCCTTTGTTCCAGGCTTCTCTTCGCAGCTTGATTCCCTCAGCGATTGGTGGTGTCCCAGCAGTGGCCACCGCTCCCCGTGACGCTGCTGGCTATTTGGTTGGTCAGTAACTCTCACAGGTGGGATAGGTTGTGGGGAGGAGCACCCGGATGAAACCCACGCAGACCCGGGGAGAACGTGCAGACTCCGCACAGACAGTGACCCAAGCCGGGGATCAAACCTGGGACCCTGGAGCTGTGAAGCAACAGTGCTAACCACTGTGCAACCATGCCGCCCCCAGCTGGACAAGTTGAGAAATCTGTTTCAAAAGCATTAGAGATTCCTGGCTTTATAATCAAAGATGTGGAGAATAGAGCTAAGAATTACGGCTAACTCTTTAAAATCACTGCTTAGGCCTCAGCAACAACACTACGCCCAATTCTAGGCCCCACACTTCAGGGAAGATGTGAAAGCCTTAGAGTGGATCCAGCGAAGATTGAATAAAATGGTACCACAGATGGACATCTGAATTAAGAGCAGGAGTAGGCATCTCCCTCAAGCCTGTTCCTGATCTGATTGTAACCATCCACCTCCCCCTTGTTAATTAAGAGCTTATCCACCTCTGCTTAAAAATAATCAAAGACTCTGCTTCCACCTCATTTTGAGGGAGGGAGTTCTAAAGACTCTCTACCCTCTGAGAGAAGAAAATTCTCCTCAACTCTGTTTCAAATGGGTCATCCCTTATTTTGAAACAGTGACCCCCCCTAGTTCTAGATTCTCCCACAAGAGGAAACATCCCCTCCACGCCCACCCTGTCAGGACCTCTCAGGATTCTAAAGGTTTCAATCAAGTCACCTCTTGCACTCCCATACTCCAGCGGATACAAGCCTAGCCTGTCCAACCTTTCCTCATAAGACAACCTGTCCATTCCTGGCAGGAGTTTGGTTATGTGGAGCAACTGGAGAAACTGAACAAGCTCACAGCAGGTTAAGGAGAGAATTAATAGAGCTGTTCAAAATCATGAATGGTTTTGAGAGGAACGGTTTTGATGGTGTAAATAAGCAGCAACTATTCCCGCTGACAGCAGACACAGATTTATGGTAACTGGCAAATGAATCAAAAGCAATATTTAATCCCTCTGGAATTCACTGCGCAAAAGGGTGATGCAAATACATTCAATAATGACTTTCAAAATAGAATTGGTTAGTACCTGAAGGGGACAATGTTGTGGGGAAAGGCCAGGGAGATGGGACTGATTGGTTAGCTCGATCAGTCAGCAGAGGCGCAATGGGCCAAATGGCCTCCGTGTGCTGTGTCATTCTATGAATCTATGTTCTCCAATAGAAGGCATTTTGAGATGTTCCCATCCTGATCTGAGAGTGTTGCACACTGTCCACACGAGTGGGGGAAGGATGAATTTCAGAATGATTGCTAGTGGATCACACACCTGTTATACAGCCTATCCAATTTCCCATTTCATTGTTGTCTTCAATTCACTCCAACTTGTCGTGACAGCTTTTAGACAATAGGCCAATTATTGAGACAATGCTGGGGAGAGTACTTTAAAGACAGGATCAATAAAGGCTGCATCTCCATAGAATCCCTAAAATACAGAAGGAGGCATTTGTGAGGAAGAATCCAGCACAAGTTTGAAGAGTCAAACAGAAAGTAACATAATTGACAACAATATGTGCACAGGGCCAGTAGTTCACAATTGGTTCCTTCTCTAGCCGGTACTACACTGGTCAGCTCCATTTATACAGCAGCACTGCTAATGATTGCCCTACCCCCTCCTCATTGGGGGAGCTCATGGACGCGATCCAATGTCCATGCTGTTCCGTAAAATAAGCTCCAATCAGCGCAGCATGGCCGATCAAAGTCGGGAGACTTTGCTCCCAGGATCTACCCGGCTCACAATGCCTCGCGAGTTCATACACGATCTCGAGAGATGTTGCGATGTGAACCACTTTTTGGCAAACCTGTATATTGGATCAAGACAGTTAGCCTCACTCTAATGAGCAAGTTCCTGAGGTGCCTGATGCTGTGGGATTCACCCCTTTGCCTCAGAGACCTTGGGCAAACGCTGTTCATTACTGGTCCCCAGACACGGTGACCAGATGGAATGGCACTTGTGGGGGTCTCCCAGGGGATTGGAGGCCCCCAGCTGTCTGCTGGTGTCACCTGGGAACTCTGGCAGTGCCACCTGGGTGCCATCCTGGCACTGCCAAGGTGCCTACTTGGCACTTCCAGCTGGCGTGGGCACTGCCAGGGTGCCAGGCTGGCACTTCCAAGATGGAATTTTTTTCACACACGTGATCAGGCCAGGGGTGCCCTGTGTGGGTGTTAGGGAGGGGCTGGAGACCTCCCATAGTTTATTTGGGCTGGGGGGAGGTTGTGGTTCGCTTCGGGGGCCTTGGAGATCGGGGTGACATTGTTAAATGGCGCCTCGATCTCTCACTGGGGAGTTCCGACGTGCGGAGCTCTGCACTGTACAAAACAGGGCTATGTGCAGCCGCGGCTGCGTGTTCCCTGTACAGGCCCCTTATACAACGCGTGTCACGTTGAATAGCCATGTATTTCTCAGCACTGAGAGTGCCAGGTAACATGCGGATAAACACCCTCGCTATGGGACTTTGTTCCCTTTTGGGAGAATAGAGCCCCATATTCCCCAAGAAACTTGAGGAGTGATTGCCATGCCAGAGTGGATCTCCTGAGTCACACCAGGCGATGCTTAACACAGAGTTCAGCATCAATTGTTCAACTAATTGTCCCCAGCCAATAGGATCTGGGAAGGTTATAATAGAGGCTATTTGGCATATCAAGTCTGCACCGACCTAGAAAGAGGACTCTACCCAGGCCACTCCCCTTCCCTATCCCTGTGCATTGATCATAGCCAATCATAGAATTATAGAATCATAGAATTTACAGTGCAGAAGGAGGCCATTCGACCCATCGAATCTGCACCAGCCCTTGGAAAGAGCACCCTACCCAAGCCCACACCTCCACCCCATCCCAACACCTCCCTCCTATTCCCGTACCACCCACCTACCCTTTTTTGAACACTAAGGGCAATTTATCATGGGCAGTCCACCTAACCTACACATCTTTGGACTGTGGGAGGAAACCGGAGCATCCAGAGGAAACCCACGCAGACACGGGGAGAATGTACAGACTCCGCACAGACAGTGACCCAAGCCGGGAATCGAACCTGGGACCCTGGAGCTGTGAAGCAACTGTGCTAACCACTGTGCGCCTGTGCTGCCACTGTGCATCCTCCAAGCTAAGGCCCGGGTTTGCCCACTAGCCGCCATCTTCCAGACCACCAGTACCCACTCACTAGTGCTGAGTGATCCACCCAGTGCACCTTTCCAAGCCACTGTATCTAGTTTCTAGCTAGTGCTTGGGAAGGATGGAGCTAGAGTTAGTGCAGCTTTACAACAGTGGCTGGCTTTCTCCATCACTTTTACAGTAGAGTTAAAGTCATAGGAATCGACCAAGAAGGGGAGAGCAGGATAAGAGACATGAAACTGGAAGGTTACATAGTTGTACATGAGTGCAAAACACTGCAGTACTGCCATATTGCCAGTATGTGAATTTGCTTGTGGGAAGAGAAAAGATGTGAGAAAGAGGCAGACATCCTGCTGTACTTGGCCTGCAGCCTCACCACCCCTGATGTGTCCCTTGCTGCGTGCCTCAGGCTATCTCTTCTACCTGAGTGGGAGTTAGTAGTCTCTTCCCCAACCTGCCCACTGCCTTTCCTCATGAGTCAACTGCAGCAAGAGTAGGCGTGAAATAGTGTAGAATTTTTGCAGAGTTGCACAGACCTGCAAGGCAGCTTCATATGATACGATGAGGGAAGGCAGTAGGTTGTGAGCATAGTGCGGAAGTGGGAATGCTCAGGACAGTAACGCCAATGTGATTGTGAAAACAGCAGAAGAGTGAAATATTTCCACGTTGTGTAACAGGAGAATGCTGCCTGTGCCTCTTGTGAGCAGATAATTGTGTGCTCAGAATAGAATGGCAGCCTTCTGTTTCGTGAAACGAGTGTTTGAACCATGGTGCTGAACTATGTGCTAAGCATCGCCTGCTGTGACTCAGGAGCTTCACTCTGGCGTGGCAATCTCTGCTGCATTTGCTGTGGAGGAAGGCCGTGGGATGAGATGGTACGTGATTCCCTGGCCTCGGTTTGCCCTGGACCCCCTCCTCGGGCTCCTGGGCTTTTCATTTCTGCTCGTCTCTTCCAAGTCCCTCCCAAACAATCAACCTCCAGAGATCACGGCTGTCAGTGACTGTCTCCCTGTTGTCACTATCAATATCCACCATCTTCACATTTCACTTGCAGTTCTTGTAGAAGAGGTGCGGACACTGAGGAGGTTGTGACCCAGTGGCCAGTTCACCATACAGAAAGTGCTTTGGATATATGGCCATCATCCAAAACATCAATGGCTTGGCAATGAATTTATGCTGATGGAATTAACAGGCTCCCGAACCTCTTGAGTTGGTGACTTTGTCCTGCCAAGAGGTACTGAGTATATGTCAGTAGAGATGGAAACCGTTCAGTTTTTTATCCTGCCTTGACTCTTTAACAGGCATGAGAGAGTCTGTCCACTTGCCCCCTGTATTTGGTCAGAGGGGACCAAGGCTGAGCAGCTTTCCATCAATTCTGGTGTGGGAGTAGACACCCCCTGTAGATGATCTGAAGCATATGATGCAGCAAAGGAAAGAATATGCAAAAGAGTGTAGGTGCCAGAGAACAACCCTGTTTGAACCCACAGTGGATCTCAAAGGGGTTGTCCAGATACCCCATCTCAGCTGGCCTTATCCACCATGTTGTCATGGAAATATGAAATCACATTTGAGCAACTTTGGTAGATAGCCAATTTTATCCAGCATCTTAAATAGACCACCTCTGCTCATACGGTCAAATTCCTCAGTGAGATGGGTGAAGGCATGGTTGTCTCCTTTGTTCACGGCATTTCCCTTGCAGCTGCCAGACTGAGATGGTGATGCCAATTATAGATCTTCCAGTTCTGAACCCACGTTGGGATTCAGGATATATGCATTTAACCAGCATCTGCAGTCAGATAAGGGCAACACCCACAAAGAGCTTTCCCACAATGTTCAACAGGTTTCTGCTTCAATGATTTGCGACCCTGGTTTAGGGGCTGGTTTAGCACACTAAGGGGCTGGTTTAGCACACTGGGCTAAATCGCTGGCTTTTAAAGCATACCCAGGCAGGCCAGCAGCACGGTTCAATTCCCGTACTAGCCTCCCTGAACAGGGGCCGGAATGTGGCGACTAGGGGCTTTTCACAGTAACTTAATTTGAAGACTATTTGTGACAATAAGCGATTTTCATTTTCATTTCATTTTGACTTCATTTCATTTTTTCTTTGCATCACCTTGTTACAATCCTAGACAAGACCCCAACAGTGGCTAGGATACTGGATAGAAACCTCAATATTTTATTTTAATTTTGTAAGACTGTGAGGAAAGGAAACCTCACTCCAAGACTGAGAGACCATGGTACGGGAGTCTCGGCCAGTTTGTGTGGGGCCCTGGGAGCAGGGCCCCCGATAGTGTGGCCAGGGAGCCGAAGTGTTCAGACCTGTTGTATAGTGCTCTGGGCCTGTTACATAACTGCATTTGCCTTTCATCAATAAACTTCTTTGATGACCACTGGAAGCCTCCAGTGGATGTCTCCAGCCGCCACATATTTGTTTAGGGTATCCAGAGGGGACAAATGGGGGAAGCGCCATGAAACGCTGCGGGATTCTCCGTCAGCGGGATCCTCCACTCCAACGACAGTGCACCATGGCCACAGGTTTCCCGACAGCGTGGGGTGGCCACAATGGCAAACACCGTTGGCCGGCTGAGGGAACGGAGAATCCCGCTGCTGGCAAGGGTGCGCCGTGCAGGAAAACGGGGCAGGCGGGACGGAGAATCCCGCTGCTGGCAAGGGTGCGCCGTGCAGGAAAACGGGGCAGGCGGGACGGAGAATCCCGCTGCTGGCAAGGGTGCGCCGTGCAGGAAAACGGGGCAGGCGGGACGGAGAATCCCGCTGCTGGCAAGGGTGCGCCGTGCAGGAAAACGGGGCAGGCGGGACGGAGAATCCCGCTGCTGGCAAGGGTGCGCCGTGCAGGAAAACGGAGCAGGCGGGACGGAGAATCCCGCTGCTGGCAAGGGTGCGCCGTGCAGGAAAACGGGGCAGGCGGGACGGGGAATCTTGCTGCCGGTGAGGGTGCGCCGTGCAGGAAAACGGGGCAGGCGGGACGGGGAATCTTGCTGCCGGTGAGGGTGCTTGCACAGGAAAACGGGGCTGGCGGGACAGAGAATCCCACCCAGGGTCTCAGCATAAGCAAAAGAGATAATAAGGTGTAATTTGGACCTTTACCATCTGGGTAAGGCCATGGAGTTTATTGTGCCACTGCACCATGGCCTGGGAATGATGCCTCTGACATTGATGTTTTAGTTATTTACCCCAGGCCTGTTTCAGAATTTGAAGTATCTGTTGTGCACTCTTTTTCTAAGGAAAAGAGCGTGGCTCCAGCCTCTCATTTGGCCCAGCGGGATAGCTACTGTTGCATCACCAAACCTGTTGCATCGCAAACGGAATCCATCACAGAAAATAAAACCCCCCAAAAAATGTTCAAATTGAATGCATGGTTAAACTGAAAATCCTGCTATTAACTTGTATACAGCTCCCTCTTGAATTTTAAATATAGCCCAATCTTCAAAATAAGTCAGGTCCCTTGCTCCATTTGCCCGTCACCCTGCCCATCACCTGCCTGGTTTGCACCACGCAGAAAAATTGATCCCATAGTCATGACAATTGGCAATGAGGTGGTGCAGCTGACATAGTCTGAACAAAGGCCTCCCCATTTGATTAAAATCCGGCTTTACATTGATTAAAACATCCAATTTTTGAACTTACTTTTTCTCTGAAAAATTCTAGATGTGACTCAGTCTTAGGAAAATGACCAGGAAAATAATCACTTGATATTGACAGCATGCATCATGTGCCTGCTACACTTCTCAGGAAAAATAAATGCCTTTCGTTGAAATTGATAAACTCTTTTTTTTTAACAGAGCGACCGGATTCGGATTCTTGAATGCCCTGTGTAAAGCAGCAACCGTACTCGGAAATCTCATTTTTGGTTCTTTGGTTGGTATAACCAAAGCAATCCCAATCCTACTGGCATCCACCGTCCTTGTTTGTGGAGGCCTCATGGGACTGCGGCTCCCTGATACAAGAAACCAGGTGCTCATGTGATTAGATAAAGCCATCTGATGGATTTTTAGTCGGCCAGTGGCAGCGGTCAAATGAGAGGTTTGAATTGGGAAAAAAGCCTGCAGTGTAACAGAAACAACTATTGTCACACGCAAGTACGTCTGCTGGTTCTTTGCTTTCCCTGAAGATTCCTTCTTCTATCTTTGCGCTTTCTGAACTGTACTCACTCCTACTTCACTTAAAGCCACATGATCAACAAGGCTGCTGTACACACAGGTACACAATGGTTTGTATGGCTGAGAGAGCATAAAGAAGGAATAGTAAACCTGACCTGCCATCGTTTTTTAAAATCTAGTGTGCGACCATTATTCAGGTTTATCCTCCCCTCTATAAATTTGAACCAATGTTAAACTTTCAGTCACATTAAATCAGCAAATGCGTCAAATCAGTAAAATTCTGAAGCAAAGCTGGAAGCATACAATGACATGCCATTATTCTTAATGAGGTGTTTGCAGCAGCCATCATGTGAAATCATGCCATTCCTTTCACATTGGCTAAATCACTTTGTTCTGATTTCTTGTGTTAACTTCAGTGGGCAATGCTTTGTTTTGATGGGAATAGAGATTAGAATTGCCATGCAGAAATCAATTTCCATCCGTAGCCCTTTTTGTTTGCTGTTTTTTAAATATAATTTTAAAACTGCATACAGAACTCACCTTACAGTGATAACGATGAAGCAGAATAGCTAGGTGTGCCCAACAGAAGCTCTTGCATTTCCACTTCTTTAACATTATGTTCCCATTTCCAAATACATTCAGTAACGATGCTACAGAACAACAGATACTTCAAGGTAGTATTTTATTGTACAGAGATTTGAGACATCGCAAAAGGAAAGATGCTGTACAATAGTCAGTCATGTTATTGTACTGATTATACAATGTTAAAAAGTTTAAACTGTAAATGAACTAAAAGTGTCATTTTAAACAAGAATGTACAGATTCATCCAAGTAGTTATGTTATTTTTGCATATTTTTGTACCATTTCATGTGAAAAGAGTATCTTTATTTACTAAAATCAAGGATTTTTAAAAATCACTGGTTAAACAACCAAAACCCTATAGAGTATCCATTTGTTCATTGAAACCTGAATGGCCTTTGACCTCGTGTTTGCCTGTAAAATATGCATTGTGCCTATTGTAGCTTGCATTATATATAAAATGCTGTATCCACTGCAATTGTAAATGCCAGAGCTGAATATTAATGTTAATACAACTTAAAGATGATCTGAGGAATTATTTTGATGGGAGCTATTTCCTGTCTTGTTTTAATTCCTTGCATTTAACTATCTTTGCATAGTTTTACGATGAATGGTCAAACATGGGATTTCCGAGGAGCTGCTCCTGCTCTGATGATGTAACTTATAAAGTGTGGCAGAAAGCGCAGGAGCCGGAGCAGCTGTGAGGAGATTCCCAGCCATTGTTCTGCATTTCCCAGGCCAATCCTTACATTAAATAAACACAGCTGGTGATCAGGTTTGGACTTCCTCCTTTTATATCATATTGCAATATATTTTTCTCTACCCAATTGTTCTATTAAAAAACAAATGCAAAAATATAGCGGTGTTCACCTTCCTACTATAATTAGAAAATGGAGGAAAATCTAGCCCCTTTATAGTCTATTGTCTTAATAAACAGAGCTGTTTTAATTGTCTGAGGAGCCGTACACCCTTCACGTTGTTAATTATTTTTCCACGCAATGACAAACTATTTGCATTTATAATAACACCATTGGTGAAATAAATATTATCCCAAGGGTGGCATGGTAGCACAGTGGTTAGCACTGCTGCCTCATGATGCCGAGGACCTGGTTCGATCCCAGCCCCGGGTCACTGTGCGTGTGGAGTTTGCACATTCTTCCCCGGTCTGTGTGAGTCTCACCCCCACAACCCAAAGATGTGCAGGGTAGGCAGATTGGCCACACTAAATTGCCCCTTTAATTGGAATTTTTAAAAATAAATAAATAAAATATATCCCAAGATACTACATCGATAAGTTATCAAATAAAATTATTGACAATAGAAATGAGAGCATTTTAGGACTAATTTGCTAGAATTTTTAACTTTGGTGGGATTTATTTCCGTATTGGATCACCTTCCCTTACGTCAATCTTCCTTTTCAGTGATTAGAATGAAACTTCCTGGTGGAGTGTATAACAGGTAGCCCCCGTTTACATCCCCACTGAAAAAAGCTCAGCCCATTAATCCAGTCCTTTTATAAAAATCCAAAATGCAAGCTGATTATTGAAAAATTGTAACTACAAATTGCCAGCAGAAATTTGGTGGCTGTAGCTCTCGCTGATAGAATGTGGGTGAATAAAACCTCCCGAGAGGACTAGAAAAGTCCAACGAATGATGGCAACTGATCATCAAAACATCCCATCGAGCTGAACAAGAGTTTTAAGCATTCTGCTTCCTTAGTTTGGACTTTTATAGGCATTTTGAGAATTACTTGGCAATGATTCTTCGAATGATAAGTGAACATTGTCCCTTTCTGTTGGTCTCCTCTGTAACATGTTAACCTGATCACTTAGAGCTTGCATCTGAAATCGATCTTTGGCCTTGCCTATACTTGTATACAGAGATCAAGAGTTTGCTTAAGTCTGACCTCCAGTGGGCAATCTAAACATGGCACCAAAAGCTTCAACATGAAATGAGTTCATCTCAAGACCAACTTGGAGGAGCATGATGCAATTTTTTAGCGAATTCGCTGTCAGGTGAACCCCTTCATATCCATTTCCCACAGATATCAGCTATCACATGAGCAGGAGTACATAAGAACATATGAACAAGTTCAAACAGATCAACGTTAACTTGTTGAAGTTCATCTATTAATCCTCTAATACTCCCATATGAATTTTGAACATCCGTCATGTTTTCTGCCCCGCATTTATTTTCTGGATAATCATTCCTCCACTATAATGGGATTTGTAATAATCCCGCATTTTCATTAAAAGACTATGCATTCTTACAAACTGTACAGCAGAAACTTGAGTTAATGATCAGGTTCAAGCCTCATCCTTCAAAGGTGGCAAAAAAAACTGACCCAGGAAGCCACAGAACATCCAAGGAGGTGCTTGTTGTTTCTTTCAGTTCAAACTTGGCAGCTCCATTAGAATGTACGTACGGAATTTGCATTCTGAGCTCCATAGAACTGAATATCAAGAATGTTCATTCTAAATATTCCAATTAAACAAAGGGTTTTTTTGCCCTTTTTTGTTAAGTTAAGATCTTATAGGTAGGATATGGAATTGTCTTCTGAGAAATGCTTAAAGATGAACATAATTGGCATTATTCTGCAATGTATAATATTTACCTGCCTCTATGTAAAAATGAGAACGTTTTTGTCTGTATCTTCCTCATGTTTTAGTGTTTTAGCTATGTGTATGTGTTGTAGGTCTAGTATATAACTCTGAGAACTCACTGCAGTCATTTCTTTGCATTTGTGAACTTGCGCCTGTCTCTGCCAGGGCCATCGCCAGAATTTAGTAGGCCAGGGAGACAAAGCTGTTTAGAAAGCTCAATATAATAGCGCTGAGATTATAGTAGTCTATAAAATGTATACAGTCTGTTCAAATAACGCATTCTAAAATGTGACACATGTGATTTGTGAATCCATACACTCTTAAAGAAACAAAGGTCAACAGCTACCAAATATCCAGTAGGTCAAACTATTCATAAATCATATATAACCTCTTTAGATTCTTATCATTTAAATCCAATACCACCTTATGGGATAAGTGAAATATCCTATAGGAGTTCTTGGTAATGCCTATGCAGGCTTTATGCCAAAACTTTTGTACATAGGTCCATGCAATGCTCCCTTTAGTAATCTTCGGACATTTTCTACAATTGTAATTAAAATGGGAAAATAAATGTCTGTAGGCGGAACAAAAGCTGAATTTGTTAATCAGGATTCCACTGAAACTGATCATATGTTTGTTGAAAGTATTTCAGCACAGTCACTTTACGTACTTCAGAACATAGGTTGGTGCAAACCTTCTTGTGGAGCACGAGGGTCACACTTTGTAGAGATTTGCTGACAAGGGTGGACAGTAAGATTTGTACTTCCATGGAAAGGTATTTTTGTGTCTATGAACCATTTAGTAGAAAAAAAACATAATTTAATACAGTTTTAGCATAGCATAGGCAAAGAAGCAAACTAGACCGCAGGTCTTTTTGTGGCAATCAGGAGATGCAGTTAATCGATATTTGTCAGAAATTGTAATGTAATTGCAACTGGCATACCACAGTGTTTTAACAAATTCATGTTAGTTTTGCTTTTGAAGACTTTATAATCTTTACTTCTCATTTGTAAACAGAGTTATTAATTGGAAAGGTGACAACAGCCATTTAAACCCCGTGATTGACAGCAGAAAAGGTCTCCCTCTGCCCCATCTAAACTATAAAATATTAACGATGCAAGCAATACACTTTATGTAGGTTTGAAGGGTATGCCTGTGTCTTGTAAAATGACCCTGCTCATGAAGACACTGTAAACCTGTGCAACCTGCTGAATATTTGCTTCATAAATATATATAAGTTCAGGTTACAATTCTGCTCTGCTTTCGATAACAACCTGAACTGTCAAATCTCTCTATTTCAATTCCCATTTTATCTCTTGCAACGTTATATTCCTGCACCTTTAATATAATGATTATGATAGTTCTAGGCACATTTCACAGATCGGAGCTTGTGCATCAAACCTTGCCTAAGTAAAGCAGCAGAGATACTGATGATTGGGATATCTAAAATAAAAACAGGAAAAGCTGGAACTACTCAGCTGGCCAGGCAAGACATATGGACTGAGAAGCAGAATTAGCTTTAGAAGTGTTACTCATTCAATGGCCCAGGAACTGCCCTACATATATCAGTTATTCAGGTTATAAAATTACATTTGTGCATTTTTTTCCTGATCGATGCTGTGTTTAGATTATTTTTTGACAATAAGTATTTTCAGACTTAAATCTTCCCCTTCCGTTGTAAAACTAACTTAGCAGTCCGAATACAAATTCAGAACTCATTTTTCATTTATCTTGCCCTCTATCTCCCATGCACACAAATATAATTTCTCGACTTTCTTCTTGTTATTCTTTACTAGAGTTTTAACGACCAAATATATGGGGTGTGTTCTCCATCCCGCCGCACCTGTTTTCTGTGTGCTCCCGCCGGCAGCAGGATCCTTTGTCCCGCCTGCCGGCCAATGGGGCTTCCCGTTGTGGGCACCCCCATGCCGTCAGGAAATCTGTGGGTTTGAGTGCGCTGCCAGCAAAACGGAGGATCTCGCCGACGGAGAATCCCGCCCATGTGCTTCCTTACACATTGCTGGAATAATAGAAAAATAGTCACTTGCCATATAGTTGCGCTCACCAGTCTATTCACATCAACATTTTCATGAAATGCAACACCCTGAAGGAAACATAGTCCCTAATTAATTTGCCCCATTTTTGTAACTTCCCGTAAGTACCTTCCCATAGTAACATGATTCAGATCACAAGCTCATCAATATGGGAAAATGCAAGGGCAACCCTGTCACTCCATGAATCAACATTCAAGTTATGGAGCATTCAGGAGAGTCCACTTTGAGGAGCACTGCTTGGCCTTGGACAAAACGTTAGCGAGTCACCCTGGAGTAAGGCCCGGATTATCATGAAGCTAATGACACTGGCGTTGAAGTATCACCATTTCCTGATAAAAGATCATTAAGATTTTCTTCCTGAAGTTGCTGGAGCAATTATACAATAATTCAAAAAGCTTTGCTCTCATTTTGTTTCTGTGTTAGTAAGAGAAAACGTGTTTGGGTATTCCCAAACTCAGTTTTCTGAAATTGAAGTCAATCTTCTTCATTCACATTGATCTGAAACCATGACTATGAATTAACTCTTGTGACAGGGTCCCCCCCCCCCCCCCCCCCCCCATGCCACCGGGAATTAACTCTTGTGACAGGGTTTCCCTCAACACCGCACCGCGAATTAAGTCTTGTGACAGGACCACCTCCTCCCCCCCGCAACCCCGCCACCCCCCTATCCCCCCGACCAACCAACCTCTCTCCTCCACAACTAGGCCCAATGCTTCCCCTCTAACAAGGCCTCTGATACCCCTACCACGCACCTCCGACCATCCACCCCCAATACCAAGGACCTAACGTCCCAACTCCGGGATTGGCAGTACCCCTCAGCTGACCCCCTTTGTTGGAACCACAGCTCAGGCCTTGCCCCTAACTCTGGTTACCACCACCCCTCCCTTATTCCTGGCACAGGCTTAGCTGTTACTGTGGCCGTCAATGACCAGCTCCCCTCCTGCCTGAAGGCCTGGCTGTCAAGCAAACTTGTCCTACGGTGGCGTTTAAACAACATTATGTATGGGGGGATTCCAGAATTGTGCGTTCCCTTCCCGACTTCCTGATTGACCAGCTCCCTGCGGGTCAGGTCAGTAAAAATTCTACCTCATATATTTCTCTCATATAGCTGTGTATTGGTCTACAGCTGTTATCTGCACACCAATACACAGATGCAATATGGGCAGCATCAAGAGTTATCCTTTCAGACAAATACATCAGATTATCCATTAAAATTAAATTAAATCTGTGTCAACTATATTGTAAATTGTATGGTAAAACTAGTAACTTAGAGATCAAATTGAGTTTGCGCCTGATCATACCCCCTGTACTGCTATGATTTGGCTTTTTAAACTTCACTGAAACTGAGTAATATTTCACTGATGGTCTATAATGGGTGAAGTTTCTACATGTGTAATCCTGAAGCATTCTTTCTACAGGCGTACTAAAGAAAAACATGCACTGATATTTAACTTACTTGACCAATTTATAAAACAGGATATATAGATATATATATATATATATAAAATATATAGATATTTGAAGGGGCTTATGACTATATAACAAACTAATTTAACTTTTACTCTCTATAACTCTCCTTTCCTTAATGTTGGCGATGTCCCTGACATTTAAGTCTGCACATATCTCCATGGAAGTTTTGGAAAAGAAGTAACACGCATAATCATCTTTGTGCACTTGCTATTGTACGTCAGCTGATTGTGTACAAGTTCTGATTTCTTTTCTGTTAAGGTTGTCCAAACTGGGATGCATCTTGCTAGTATGCTGCAACCAATGGGATTTCTGTACACTGGAACTACAATGTGTTTGGCATAAGTCTCTTGAAGCTGTGTCTATTGTGAAAGGGCATGTCAAATGTACAATATCAATTTAAAAATGTGGGTTTGTGTATGAAAAAAAATTGCCAAATAAATACCATTGATGTAATGAATAAAAATGTGAGCCACATGAAAGCCAGAGCGTTTTTGCTCTATTGTATTGAAATAAACAAAACAGCAATGTTCTCAGTAGAGATCATCCGCAACTGTGTTTTTATTAATTATCATGTTCATAAACTGAAGTGTGATTGAAAGCTAAAATACAGGAATTCAGACTTTAAAGATTCCTAATAAGTAATTAAATATGGATGGGCAAGAACCTTAGATGGCTTAACACTATTGTGACTGCAAGTCTAATGATGCTGACATAGAACATAAAACAGTACAGCACAGAACAGGCCCTTCGGCCCTCAATGTTGTGCCGAGCCATGATCACCCTACTCAAACCCACGTATCCACCCTATACCCGTAACCCAACAACCCCCCCCTTAACATGTCACGTCCTGAGGTACAGATCTCATGAAGAATAAACCTGCCCATTCAAAACATAGAACCAACATTCTAATTCATATATAGATGAGGACACTTTTCCTAAGAATCAGTCAGCCTCTCTGCTGATGCCATTTTAATACCAAGGCCTGAACCAGGAGTGTTGATGATATTTCCCGGGTTCACAAACCCAACCCAGGAGCAAGTGCCCTGGAAGTTGGGATTTTTGTTCCAGGTGCTAGGATGTTCTGGGAGTCAAGCGGAGTGACCTGAAATGAGTGCAGAGGCAGGCGGGGCAGAAGACCTGCCTCTGTGCATTGCTACTTCGTCAAAGATTTTTTTTAAAGCGTTGAAATAAAAAAAGCTCTCCAGCCCTCATACTTCATTTCCCCACACACTCCTATGTCACTGAAGACCTAGACACATCCGACCATGGCCTTGAATATTCTCCATACCAACCTATATCCCTCTACCCACTCCCATAGCCCCTCAAATCCTCCATGCCAACCTGTGACCATATACCCAACCTGTGGCCCTTCATAGTCCCAATGCCACTTTTGTTCCAACATTTGGCAACTCATGTTCCCCCCACCATCCTTTGTCCTTATATCTAACAGAACAACTCACCCGGTATCCATCACAGGCAGACCTTAGGAGTCATGCTGAGATTAAGAGTCTTTTGCAGACTTTTTTTGAAAGAAACACTCACTTTCATAAACCCCATTAACTACATATCTATTCCTTCAACTGCCCAATCCCTTATAAAAACAACAATTCATTCAAGCGTTTAATCCCTTATAAAACGAGCATTGGAATTCATCTTCCCCTTTCAAAGAGTCGCCAACCACTTGGAGCTGCCAATCAAGCTACGAAACAGAAGACTGTGATAATAGAACATTGTGAAATCAGTCATCCAGCATAAATCCAATAGTGATGATTCTCAGGCTTGCGTCAACAGACAGAGTGAAGCAATGGTTTTTTTTTTAAACAGTCCACACAGTTTTCCTTCAAAGGCAAGATGTTTAAATTCCTTGACAACTTGACAGTTGCTTTGGATAGGTTCTCTTGACAGCTCTCTTGACAGTTCCAATGTAGTTTTATGCATATTCGTGTTCACTTTCCACAATCCCAAAGGACACCTTACCTCTCCCAAAGGTGTCCTAGGACTAGGTCTTCAGGTGTACCCTACCTCTTTGAAAGGGTATGACCAGATATGACCAGAGGCCTGTGCAAAACACACATGTGCAAATCTCGATCAGGCCCCATTCTCTCCCCTACTTCTTGTTGCAAAATTCAGGCCCAAGAGATTAATACCTATTTTATCATTAATAAACAAAGTGAGCAATCAGCTTGAAGTGTACACTGGCATGATAAGGTGCCACAAATTTGCCACGGCAAGAATTCCACCTTTCATATTAAAAGCCTCCTCGCTGAAAAAAGAAGAGACCATCGCGCTCCCACTTCTAATCATTATCCAATGATTTCTCCTGAACAAACAAAATACTGCAGATGCTGGAAATCTGAAATAAAAACTGAAAATGCTGGAAATATTAAGCAGGCCTGATAACGCCTATGCAGAGAGAAACAGAGTGAAAATTTCATGTCCTAATCCTTCATCAGAAGAGGCAAAATTTACCTTTCATGTAGGTGAAATGGAAGTGGCAGTTTAAAGGGTAGGGCAGAAATAGAATACATCAAACGTTCAACTGACTGGAAATTTCTCAATTTGAAATGGCACAGTACAAACTACTTAAAATTGCAAGGCCACTTTCGAAAGTAAAGGTGCATAAGCAAACGCGACATCCTTGGGAGAGTGTGAAGAGAGGCACTTTTCCGATAATTTAAAGATCCATTGAAATTCATACATGTCTAAGGAAGGGACATTGGGCACGGTTTAACCATTTTGTTGCGTCTAGCGCAGATCTGGGTGCTTTGGGTAGCTAACAGGAAAGGTCAAAATCTAGATACGCGCCAGGCGCAAACTAGTTTACAATTCACCTGGCCCGCTCCGGATGGCTCGTTCCGGATCTCGCCCAAAATGGGTGAGCATATCATGAACCCTCATTTGCATTCATTTCAATCTCATTAACGAGATTGAAGTTGAATGCAGCGGTCCTAGGAATTACCCGGCTCTTCAGCGGGAAGTCAGGCCTTTTGGACTATTTTTCAAAAAGGTGAAGGCAAGTGAGGAGGTGAGTAACCATTTCCAGTTTTTGGCAGGCAGCTCAAGGACACCGGAGCTGTTGCCCCAGTGTTGGGGGGATTTGGGGGTTCACCCCTAGGCTGGGGGATTGAGGGCCTTTGCATCTATGAGGCTTCAAGCCATTTTAAATATTGTGGAGACACATAACAGGGACAACCACAGCTGCAGCCTGTCAGACCTTCCAAACTCTTCCAGGACAGAGCCCTGCTGCAGCTTAGCACCTGAAAGTCAATTTCACTCCCTTTGACTGTAAGCAGCCTCTCGCTTCACAGCTGAATGCTATTTCAACTGAGGAATTAGCCTTGTTAGTTGTGATAGCGCTTCACACTCCTCAACTTTCAAGAGCTTCCTCGAGGGCACGCATGCAATGTTTCAGTGGATGATTAGCGTACTGCATGTCAAGCAAACTTTGATGCCTGAAAAGTGTGCCTGAACTTTAGGAATATCAGCACCATCGAGGCAGCTGCCAACTTTCAAACACTAAAGATCAGGGCTTCAAGATTGGGGATCCTCTCGCAGCTAAAGGGTAAGTGCGTGGATCAGGGGAGCGCACATGAGCACAGTCCTGCCAATTTTCCCAGCACAGGTCTGGGGTCTGGGGGTCTAAGGGCTCCTGACATAGCTGGGGGTGAGTGTGCAGAGCAAGTTTTGCCAGCAGAACTGGCTTGCTGCATGGCACTCTGAGAGAAGGTGGGACATGTAAAGGTGGGGGAGATTTGGGGGATTTGAGGGTTCCGGGGTGGACGCCCTAACTGATTGTCAATCCATCCCCTGTCAATCCATCCCCTTCTCTAATTCCTTGCAGATACTAAAATGGTTGCTGGAGTTGATCCTGCAAAGGCTGCCCTAGCGTTGCTGGCAGCAGCAGAGGCAGCCAGACGTCGGAGAAGGCAGCAGTGACAATGCAGGCTGGAGGGAAGGGTGCTGCCTCACACCCTGAAGTCCTGGCTGTCCATCAGGCTGAGGAGGGACCCAGAAGGTGAGGCCAGCGATGGCCAAGGTATACAGGCGTTGTTGGTCATTTAGTAAGAAGATGGATAGCATTTGCTGCAGATGACTGCGTCTCATGAGAGAAACTATGTCCTCATGGACTTGGCACCACATCGAGGAGGAGGACATCCACTCCCGGTGGCCATGAATGTCATCGCTGCACTCAACCTTTGTGCCACCGGTTCGTTCCAGGGCTCAAGCAGGGACTGCTGCTGAATTTCACAATCTACAGCCTACAGGTGCATCCTGGAGGTGATGGATGTGCTGTATACCCGGTCATCAGACTTTATCACCTTTGAGCTAGACCAGGCCCACCAAGATCCCTGGGCTGCAGGATTTTTTGCCAACGCTGGGATGCCCAAGGTCCAGGGGGAAATCGATGACATGCATGTCGCCCTGTGCACCCCAAGGCATCAAGGATGCCCTTTATTAATAAGCAGAGGGGTTCCACTCCCTGACTGTTCAGATCCTGTACGACCACCGCCTCCGTATAATGCCTGTGAATACCCATTGCCCAGGGAGCGTGCATGGCAGCTACATCCTGGGGGCACTCGGAGACCCCAATGAACGTGAAACCATCCCAGGATGACGGGTTAGCTCTTGGTGGATAAGGGATACCTGCTGAGGCCCTGGTTGATTATGCTGATGGGGGAGCCACTATTTCCCTCCATCCCCTCGCTTCCCTCTTTTCCCCAATCCTACCTTCCCCTCTCCTCCATTTCCCTTCTACCCCCATTTCCCTCCTTCCCCTAATCCCTCCTTCCCCTTCCCCCTCCCATCCATTTCTCTCCTTCCTCCCCATTTCCCTCCTTCCCCAATTTCTACTTACCCCTCTTTCCCTCATCCCCCATTTCCCTACTTACCTCCAATTCCCACGCTCCCCCATTCCCTGCCCCCCCACATCACCCCGCCCCCTCCCCTACTACCCTGTTCCACCCTCCCAGGGTGTAACATCACCCCAGGGTTATGGGCCTGTGTCGGCATTGTCAGCGGGTCAATATACTTGCAAAGTAGGAGAGTGATGCTATCTCGCTGTGAGGAAATCTCTGGTACTCCTCAGTTTCTGCAAAAGTCTGACCCTTGTCTTTCTGCTGACAGCGGTGCCACACCCAGCCTCTGAACATGGTCTGCATTGGAGGCTTTTGACCTTGGGCCACTGTGCCCAGGGGCCGCGGTGTGGGTGAAGTGGGGGCTACACATGCTGGGGGTGCAGGTAGGCTCACTTTGAAGATTAACGTGACAGAGGCTTCACATGCATCAGGTGTCACTTGTTTTAATAGTGAACATTTAGCATTTCCATTCCCCCTAGCTACAGATAGTGACTCTTGCTTCCCGGTGCCAACTCAGTGCTCCTCACTCTTCTTGATCGACACCATGGTGCAGACAGTGGGGAACCGTCATGACTGGCTGAGCCACTGGAGGCAGTCTGCTGCTTTTCGCTCCCTGTGGCTTTTGAAATCATTGGCGGACGTCCTCTGGAAAGCCTGAAGCCGGCCGACTTACCGATGTCACAGGCTTCGCCTTGTCACCCTCTTCTGCCCGCTGCCCTTGAGTTGCGTCGGTGTCAGAAGGGGGGGGGGATTCAGAAGAACTGGAACCACCATCATCTCCTTGGTGGCAAGTCCTGGGATGGCCTCCTGCGCTTCCTCATCCCTGACTATACCCGGATCTCCGGATCTATGCCCTTGAGGACTCCATGGGACCGAGGAACAACTGAAATGAGCTCCAAAGGCCTCTGAGTCATCTGGTTCTGCCAGTCCTGACAGTTCCACATTCTCTGCGCCATGGTGTTGATGCCATCAATGACTGGGGCGTGATGTTAAGTGCCTCTGTAATATCCATCTGCATCTGGGACATGTCCCTCAGGGACTGAGACATGACGTCAAGGCCCTAAACATGGTTGTCACAGACTGAGCCATGCCTTGGGCACCGCCACTCAAGGAGCGGACGTCGTGCCCCAGACTTTCCACTACGGTCATCAGCCTAGAAGTGTTGGCCTCGGTGCCACACATTGTCGGCACCATCTCCTGTGCCCGAAGCCTTTGGGATTCCTCCAATCAGCTCTGAACTCACTGGAATGTTGCTGACATTCTCTCCTAGATGTCACGGCTGTGTCCTATCATCTGCATCAGCTCTGGGAGAACCGTATCCAGAGGTTTGGCATCTGACTGGGACCCAGCTGAGTCCTGGGATCCAGCAGACCTCTGATTTCTGTCTCCCTTGAATGTTCCTGTCTCCACCTGATGTGTATCAACAACTGTGTGGAGCTCACCAGATTGTGCCCCAGAAACCTTTCACTAATGTCACCCACCGAGCTGGGTGTCTCTGCACTGGTGGAAAGTGGGGGTTATAGTGGTGACGCCTTGTTGGTGGTCTCCTCGGAGCTCTCCTCTGAGGTGGTCTCTTGGGTGTTGGGGGTGGAGGATGACTCCTAATGGCCTCATTAGGTGGAGATCCTGCGGGACAATGGACATGTGATCAGTGAGTTGGCAGGATCATTTTGTCTGCCATGAACAACTCACTTGAGGCAAGTAATCTGGGCAAAGTGGCAGTGGATCCTCACCTCTATCACATAGCCAACCTTGCTGTCGGTAACTGCTCTCTCCTCGGTCAACCCCGCAACCTCTATAAAACGTTTCTTATAGGGGGTGAGGTCTCAGATCTGTGGCATTCCTCCCACTTCCCCGTCTTGGCCCTTTCCCACTTATTATGGGCTATTTACTCCTGTGGGACAATGAGAAGGCATTGTGAGCCGCGCACTTGAAGGGCAGGGGCGTCTATAGCATGTGGCATGTGTGGGCACCAGACTTGGACCTGAAAGGGTTGTGCTCATATATTCATAGATTCATAAGATACAGGAGCAGAATTAGTCCATTCGGCCCATCGAGTCTGTTCCATCATTCAATCATGGCTGAAAAGAACCTGAAAAGAACCAGCACTGTTGCCCCCATAATTATTTACATGGTAGAAGAAGATTTTTTGTTAACTGCCATTCTATTCCTTATCCTTGCCAGTCTTATTTTCTTCCTCACTTCCTCTCTCACTCTCTCAACTTATCCAGCTGGCCTGTTTCTTGCTCGAGGAATTCACCTGGTATCCATCATGTATTCCTTTTTCATTTAATCATATTATCTATCTCCCTCATTATCCAAGACTTCCTGGGCTGAATTCTCCAATCGCCGACACCGAAATCGTGTTCGGCGTTCGGCCGGTGAATCCACGTTTCCGCTGGAATCGGGGGCGGTGCCGTTTTTGCGAGGCTCCGCCCCCTCAAAACTGTCGTACTCAGGGAGTACGCTCATGCCATATGGACGGCCTCAGGACGTCACCTGATGCCCTCCCCCAATGCTCCTCCCCCGATGGGCCGAGTACCCTACGCCATCGCTCGCGTGTCCTCACACCGTTCGGGGACCTTGCGAGGTGGCTATGGACTGTGTCCATCGCTGCCACAGTTGGAGGGGAGCCGTTCTGCTGGCAGAGGGGACTTTAGCAGGGGCTAGGGGGACTGGTGAGGGATGGTCCGGGGTGGCAAGGCTGGTTGCGGGGGGGGGGCATTTTTTAACAGGCCGGGTCCACGCCGGCCGGCACCATATAGATGAAGGGCAGGCTTTGAGGGGTCATAAGGTGAGTTACTTGTCATAATATCCACTCATGTATATCATGAGATGCAGACAGGCAGTGAATTACACACAGGATAACCAATGAACACACATGACACAGAACAACCAATCACCAGACAGGACACCACCACTATAAAGCCCACAGGGCATTAAAGCTCTCTCTCTCTCACAGGACACGGCTAGGGAGATAGTCACAGTGCACAGGCCAATGAACATCATCATCGTGTGGTAGAGAGCTAGTCTAGTCAAGGCAGTAGGAGGTTATCAGTTAGATTAGATCAGCAATCAACATGTTCAATAAAACAGTGTTGGACCATCTCCTGTGTCGGAAGCCTGTTTTTCGTTTTACTGCATCCAGTTGCAGTCGATGTTAGACCAGCACAGATAACACATCAATACTTGCCACATGATTCCTAGCCTATGACCTGCCCTGGTAGTCACAGTATTAATGTGGCTAGTCCAGTTCAGTTTCTGATCAATGATAACCCCCAGCGATGATGTTGACTGTGGGGGATTCAGTGATGGTAATGCCATTGAATGTCAAGGGGACGATGGTTAGATCCTCTCTTGTAGGAGATAGACATTGCCTGGCACTTGTGTGGTGATTAGAATTAGAACAGTACAGCACAGAACAGGCCCTTCGGCCCTCGATGTTGTGCCGAGCAATGATCACCCTACTCAAGCCCACGTATCCACCCTATACCAGTAACCCAACAACCCCATTAACCTTATTTTTTAGGACACTAAGGGCAATTTAGCCTGGCCAATCCACCTAACCCGCACATCTTTGGACTGTGGGAGGAAACCGGAGCACCCGGAGAAAACCCACGCACACACGGGGAGGACGTGCAGACTCCGCACAGACAGTGACCCAGCCGGGAATCGAACCTGGGACCCTGGAGCTGTGAAGCATTGATGCTAACCACCATGCTACCGTGCTGCCATAAATTCACTCGAGACACGAGAGGAAGTAAACTGCGGCTTTAATGGACTTACAACTGAGCCTGCCTGCGACCAGAAGAACTGAGGCAGACTCACAAGGCTGCAGCACGGTATACTTCCGGTAGTGGGAGGGGCCATGGGCAGAGCCAAGGGTGGAGCCCTGTACAAGCTCCTCATCTCCCCCTGTGGGCAGAGCCGCGCAACGGCAAACAGAGAGAGCCCACAAGGACACAATGCTGTACAGTGTGAATTAAGCAATATACATTCACCACATTCACCCCCTGTAAAAAATATTAAGTCCGGCGGGGGTGACGGGTCTACAGATTGAGCCGGTCCGGTGGTGCTGGGATCGGCAGAGCACTGGGGTTGCAGCCTCTTCGGATGGCTGTGTGCTGACGGGCGGTGTGGATCTGAGGGTGGACTCCGGGGGTGGTTCATTCAGAGCTTCGTTCCTGACCGGTGCGACGGGCGAACGTGGGCGCAGGAAACCTGTAGGCGTGGGGGCGCAGAGCATGGGGGGTCGGGTTGGGTGTAGTGTGAGGGGTACCTCGGCGGCGGTGGTGGATCCTGCAGGCGCGAGGTCCCGGAGGGAAACAGTGTCCTATAAAGGCGTAGTGTGGGTTCAAGTGTAGCAGTAGTACCCTTTCTACTAGTGGGTCCGTATTATGTGTGCGGACGTGCTTCCGGAGGAGAACCGGGCCCAGTGTCCTCAACCAAGATGGGAGCGAAGCCCCCGTGGTAGTACCCCTAGGGAAAACAAATAATCGCTCATGAGGGGTCTGGTTAGTGGCAGTGCACAGGAGGGACCTAATTGCATGGAGCGCGTCGGGGAGGACCTCCTGCCAGTGGGAGGTCGGGAGATTCCTGGACCGTAGGGTCAGTAGGACGGTCTTCCAGACCGTCGCGTTCTCCCTCTCCACCTGCCCGTTCCCCCTGGGCTTATATCTGGTAGTCCTGCTCGAGGCAATGCCCTTGTCGAGCAGATACTGGCGCAGCTCGTCGCTCATGAAGGACGAACCCCTGTCGCTGTGTATGTAGCTGGGGAAGCCGAACAGGGTGAAGACACTGTGTAGGGCTCGGATGACTGTATGGGAGGTCATATCGGGGCATGGGATAGCAAATGGAAAACGGGAGAGTACATCTATGACGTTGAGGAAGTACACATTTCGATTGGTCGAGGGGAGTGGCCCTTTGAAATCGATGCTCAGGCGTTCAAAGGGCCGGGAAACCTTTACCAAGTGGGCCTTGTCTGGTTTATAGAAGTGCGGTTTGCACTCCGCGCAGATCGGGCAATCCCTGGTGATGGCTTTTACCTCCTCGGCAAGGCAGATTTCGGGCTTTGATGTATTGGGCGAGCCGGGTGACCCCGGGTGGCAGAGGTAATTGTGGATAGCCCATAATCGGTCGTCTTGCGTGCTGGCGCATGTGCCGTGGGACAGGGCATCTGGGGGCTCGTTGAGCTTCCCCGGCCGATATATAGAACATAGAACAGTACAGCACAGAACAGGCCCTTCGGCCCTCGATGTTGTGCCGAGCAATGATCACCCTACTTAAACCCACGTAACCTGTATACCCGTAACCCAACAATCCCCCCATTAACCTTACACTACGGGCAATTTAGCATGGCCAATCCACTAACCCGCACATCTTTGGACTGTGGGAGGAAACCGGAGCACCCGGAGGAAACCCACGCACACACGGGGAGGACGTGCAGACTCCACACAGACAGTGACCCAGCCGGGAATCGAACCTGGGACCCTGGAGCTGTGAAGCATTGATGCAAACCACCATGCTACCGTGAGGCCCCTAAATGATGTCATAATTATAGGTGGAGAGTTCGATCCTCCACCTCAAGGTTTTATCGTTTTTTTTATTTTGCCCCGTTTGCGAGTTGTCGAACATGAAGGCAACCGATCTTTGGTCGGTGATGAGGGTGAACCTTCTACCTGCGAGGTAGTGCCTCCAGTGCTGTACGGCCTCCACAATGGCTGGAGCATCTTTTTCAACTGAGGAGTGTCGAAGTGGCGGCTTTGGCGATGTCCTCCTTGATGCAGTTGAAGGCCTGGTGGGCCTCGGCTGACAGTGGCAAGAGTGTGGTCTTAAATAGTGGGCGGGCTTTGTCCGCATACTGAGGGACCCACTGGGCGTAATAGGTGAAGAATCCAAGGCACCTCTTGAGGGCCCTGGGACAATGAGGGAGAGGGAGTTGTAAGCATACGGTCCGGGTCAGGGCCCAGGATTCCGTTGTCTAGTCTGGTTGTGTGGAAAACGCATTTCTCCTTATTGTATGTGAGGTTGAATTTCTGGGCGGTTTGGAGAAATCAGTGGAGGTTGGCATCGTGGTCCTGCTGGTCATGGCCGCAGATGGTGACGTTATCCAGGTACGGAAATGTGGCCCGCAGCCCGTACTGGTTCACCATTCGGTCCATTGCTTGTTGGAACACCGAAATCCCATTCGTGAAACCAAATGGAACCCGGAGGAAATGGAAGAGGCGGCCATCTGCCTCTAACGCCGTATAGTGGCGGTCCTCCGGGCGGATTGGGAGCTGGTGGTATGCAGACTTCAGATCCACCGTGGAGAAGATGCGGTACTGGGCGATCTGGTTGACCATGTCTGCAATTCGGGGGATGGGGTACGCATCGAGGTGCGTGAACCGGTTAATGGTTTGGCTGTAATCAACCTCCATCCGGAGCTTTTCCCCGGTCTTGACGACCACCACCTGAGCTCTCCAGGGGCTATTACTGGCCTCTATGACTCCCTCACGTAGGAGCCGCTGGTCTTCGGCTCTAATAAATACCCTGTCCTGCAGGCTGTACCGCCTGCTGCGAGTGGCTACGGGTTTGCAGTTAGCCGTGAGATTAGCGAAGAGTGGAGGGGGGTCGAACTTTAGAGTCGCTAAGCTGCATATCGTGAGAGGAGGTAGGGGTCCGCCGAAGCTGAGTGTGAGGCTTCTAAGATTGCATTGAAAATCGAGCCCGAGTAGGAGTGGGGCACAGAGGTCTGGGAGTACGTACAGCTGGAAATGAGAGTAGCTGGCGCACTGTATTGTTAGGGTCGCAATGGTACGCCCTTGTATTTGGACCGAGTGCGAACCCGAGGCGAGGGAGATAGTTTGCCGTGCAGGGAAGATAGGGAGCGAGCAGCGTCTTACCAGGTCTGGATGCACGAAGCTCTCGGTGCTCCTGAAGTCCAAGAGGCACAGTGTCTTGTATCCGTTGACCTGAACGGACATCATCGAGCTCCTGAGGTGCTTTGGCCGCGACTGGTCCAAAGTGACTGCTTTGAGTTGCGGGTAGTCAGTGGCTCGATCAGCAGTGCTGGAGTGGCCCCATGATGACTGTCCGCGGAGGTCGTAGTCGTCAAGATGAATATCGGGTGATGGCCAAGATGGTGGCCCCCGTTGATCGCACGTGGCGGGCGATGAAGAAGATGGTGTCCAAGATGGCCGCCCCTGTGGATCGCACGTGGCAGCGGTGAGGAAGATGGTGCCCAAGATGGCGGCACCATGACTCGCACATGGCCGGCCGCGTGGGGGAGGATTGCCAAGATGGCGGCCCCCATGAGTCGCACATGGGGGAGGATTGCCAAGATGGCGGCCCCGATGAGTCGCACATGTCGGGCGGAGTCGGCGGACACGCTGCAACATTACGGGATCTGCGGGCCTGCGAGTTGGGGGAGCGATTGCTGTGGACTGTGGGGGAGTTGGAGGGTTTCGATTTCGACAGGCATACTTTAGCATAATGTCCTTTTCGGCCGCAGCTGCTGCAGGTCGCGTTGCGGGCCGGGCAGTGCTGCCGTGGGTGTTGGGGCTGACCGCAAAAATGGCACGCTGCTCCATAGTGGGTGGGTGGCCGCGCGGCACAGGCCTGGGGCAGTCGCTGGTCGGGGGTCCACGATGGGGTCGCGTGGTCTGGGGGGAACGAGTTCAGTCTTTGAAACATGACCTCCATTGAGGTTGCTAGCGCTACCGTGTCCTCCAAGTTCTGGGCCCCTTTTTCGAGGAGTGCTGGCGCACGTAGTTAGACCGGACCCCTGCAACATACACATCACGGACAGCGAGTTCCATATGCTGGGAGGCAGTTACAGCTTGAAAGTTACATTCCCGTGCAAGGGCTTTTAGATCGCGCAGGTAGTCCTCTAGCGACTCTGCGGGGCGCTGGCGGCGGGTAGCGAAAATGTGCCGCGCATAGACTACATTTACAGGTCGCACGTATAGTCGGTCGAGCAGAGCGAGGGCCTCGGTGTGCAAGTCGGTACTGTTGTGTTGCGTAGGATGCGATGGCTCACCCGTGCATGCAGTAGACTGAGTTTCTGCTCGTCAGTAGTAGCGGAGGTAGTCGACGCAGCCAGGTAGGCCTTGAAGCACCGAAGCCAGTGTAGAAAGATTTCCTTCGCTTCTGTAGCCTGCGGGTCGAGTTCGAGTCGATCAGGTTTGAGGGCTGATTCCATAGTGGTTTTCTTAAGTCTATATTCACTCGAGACACGAGAAGAAGTAAACTGTGGCTTTAATAGACTTACAACTGAGCCTGCCTGCGACCAGAAGAACTGAGGGCAGACTCACAAGGCTGCAGCACGGTATACTTCCGGTAGTGGGAGGGGCCATGGGCGGAGCCATGGGTGGAGCCCTGTACAAGCTCCTCATCTCCCCCTGTGGGCAGAGCCGCGCAACGGCTCACAGACAGAGCCCACAAGGACACAATGCTATACAGTGTGAATGAAGCAATATACATTCACCACATGTGGTGCAAATGTTACTTGTCACTTATAGCCAAAGCCTGGATATTGTCTAGGTTTTGCTGCATGGGAACATGGACTACCTCATTATCTCAGGACTCGCGAATGGTGCTGAACATTGTGCAGTGATCCGCAAACAACCCCATTTCAGACCTTATGATGAAGGGAGGTAATTAATGAAGCAGCTGAAGATGATTGGGCCTAGGACGCTACCCTGAGGAACTCCTGCAGTGATGTCCTGGAGCTGAGATGATTAACCGCCAACCACCACAACCATCTTCCTTTGTGCCAGGTATGACTCCAACCAGCGGAGAGTTTTCCCCCTGATTCCCATTGTCTCCAGTATAGGGCTCCTTGATGCCCATACTCGGTCAAATGCTGCCTTGATATCAAGGACAGTCACTCTCACCCCACCTCTGGCATTCAGCTCTTTTGTGTATGTTTGAACCAAGGCTGTACTGAGGTCAGGAGCTGAATGTGCCTGGCAGAACCCAAACTGAACGTCTGTGAGCAGGTTATTGCTGAGTAAGTGCCGCTTGATAGCATGGTTGATGACCCCTTGCATCACTTTGCTGATGATGGAGAGTAGTCCGATATGGTGGTAATTGGCCAGGTTGGATTTGTCCTGTTTCTTGTGTACAGGACACACTTGGGCAATTTTCCATATTGACGGGTAGGTGCCAGTGTCATAGCTGTACTGGAACAGCTTGGCCAGGGGTGCAGCAAGTTCTGGAGCACCAGTCTTCAGTACTATTGCTGTTTCATGATATCATGTAGAGTGAATTGTATTGGCTGAAGACTGGCATCTATGATGTTGGGGACCTCCGGAGGAGACCGAGATGGATTATCCACTCGGCACTTCTGGTTGGAGATTGTTGCGAATGCTTCAGCCTTGTCTTTTGCACATATGTGCTGGGCTCCTCCATCATTGAGATGGATATATTTATGGAGCCTCCTCCTACAGTGAGTTGTTTAATTGTCCACCACCATTCACAGCTAGATGTGGCATGACTGCAGAGGAGACTGTATTGTGAGCAGAAAATATACTATACTAAATTGAAAGAAGTACTTGTAAATTGCTTTATTACCAAGAAGGAATGTGTAATGCTTTGGAGGGTGAGAAGAGGTAAAAGGTAGGTAAAAGAGGAGGTATTTTATTTTATTTAATTTTTCTTTTCTTTTCATGTACTTAATGATCTGTTTGAGCTGCTCATAGAAAAATACTTTTCACTGTACCTCGGTACACGTGACAATAAACAAATCCAATCCAAGGGCAGATGTTATGGGCTGGATTCTCCCATTCCTGAGGCTAAGTGTCAACACCAACGGAGGATCCATGGTGTTTCACGATGGAAAAAATGGCACATGTGGCCCACGCGGTCGGGAATTCGGCCCATCGGAGGCGTAGCATCGCGGGTGGGCCGGCTAATGACATACCAACGGGGTTGCGACTGCGCGCAGCACACGTCCCGATGACACCGATTTAGAGGGGGCGGAGCATCACAACCTGCCTGACGTCAGACCGGTGCCTGCCCTGATTCCGGGAGCATGGGGAGACATTCTCCGTCCAATCACCGTTCCCAATTTCGGGCTACAGAGAATCCTGCCCATGGTTTTTGAATTTCAAAGCCAGTCAGTGAAATAATTCTCGGAGCCAGTGACTGGTTTGTTTTTGGTTCCCCACTTGAAGCTGGGGTTTCTCTGTAGATCACTTCTCCTCTGATAGGCCGTGAACTATGTCCAACTCCACTAGAATTGTGGGAGGATTGAACTGCACACCCCTGCAATGGCAAAGGTGGAAGTGCTAGTCAGGTAGGTCAGCACCATTATCCCATGTCTGTGAAAAATGCTGGAAATAATAATGGGAGAATCCCCTAACTAGAGACTTCAGAATTCAAATATAACAGCAACAATCACCAAGACATATTTTTGGTTTATCTTGTTATTTTGACAACTGATCCTCAATGTTGGAGTCGATTTTGTGAGCTTGATTTGTCTTTCGCCCACTGGTGATTTAAAGATAGGGGAGGTATGTAAAATCCAGTGTGTGGCCTTCCCGCTTGCCACCAAACTTTCTGAAATTTTACAGGGTCTGGGGTGGGTGTAGGGTGGCCTGCCTGCCCTTGGGCCCATTGAAGCCCCTCGGTGGCTTATTACCGGGCCTCTTCCCAGCCTTCCTGGAATTCTACCCGCCGCAAGGATACCCCCCCCCAGCTTTAGCTGCACAGGCTGGTGTCAGGCGGGGGTTAGACCTCATTTACACGTCCTCTCGGCCCATCAGAGGCACCCGCAACCCCCCTGCCTCCCAAAACACCAGTTCATCCCCCCCTTTAACCCTCCCCCATCCTCTTGAACTCACCTGGACCCATCAGTGTGGATGAATTACCTATAGAGCCTGTAGGGATAACTGCTGTAGGCTGACACTACTGGGACTACAGAGCTGCTGGCCAATTGGATTGGTTAGCAGCACTGGAAGAGGGAACGTCCTCCAGAGCAAAGATCTGAAGGCTCCCAGCGTTAGATTATTAGAGAGCAGCAGTCAGGCACTGCCGGACCTTTTAGCCAGGAGCATAGTTCCCCATAAAATCCAGCCATGGGAAGCTCACAAGATGTGAATGAGGGAGCAATCGTATCTTCACAAGCTCCAGTTCTGCTCATCTTCTAATCCGTTATTTCATCCCGGTGCACACTTCATATTTCTTTGGGCTATATGGCTTGGGCTATGTCCCTGGAAGTTCCTGATTGTTTTTTTTCTGAAGAAGAGCCAAGATGAAAAGTTGATATCCTTGTTTGTCCATGGCAGTGGGAGTGGGCTGGGATGGGGCCCAGCTTGCTGCTGAGTGGCGTATCGCCTTGGTGGGTGCTGTGTGCACTTGGACGATGGCAGCCATTGAAAAGGCTGTGCAAATTCTGTCCTGGCTGAAAATCTCAGCTCTGTGGTGCAACTGGTCAGTGCTCTCCTGGAAGAATCGCGAGGTATTTTTAAGAGAGCAGGGGAGATGCGCAAGAAGGTTTTGTATTCGAAGGAACTTTTCCCTTGGTGAGGGCGCGCTTCCATCTTTTCGAGATCCTGCGGCATGGATGTCATCGATCCTGAGGGATTCAGGAGATGGGGGCCGGATGGGGTGTGTCCCTGAGTCTGCTCCCTGGCAAGAATTGGAAGGAGAGTTCCCGATGGAGTTCAAAAATCAGCTGCCATGCTTTGGTAATCTGAATTTGGAGATTGGGTGCATCAGATTCGATGAAGCGCAGAGTATCCTGTATTTGAAGCCAGGGGTCGGTTGGGCTCACCGATCACTGGTCCTCTATTGTCCTGTTCTCAATGCTTGTGTGGAGTTGGAAGTGGCCGCACCGGTTGAGTCATTCCCCCTGGCCGGGGCCTAGGCTGTGAACCGCCTGGGTGCCGATGAGGCGGCATGGTGGAAGTGATGGTGTCTTGTGCTTCGATCATTGGAATCCTTGAAAGATCCTGGTGTGTTCATTGAGCCTGCGTTATCCTTTGCCTTCTCGTCCTATAAGGAAGATGTCTTTATCCTGCAGTTTCCCCTGTGGTTCTTCTGTTATCCTGAATGTTACTCGCTGTTGATCCTTTTGTTGAATATTATAGTTGTCTTTTATCTTCCCTGCAGGGAAGTGTGAAATGTCAGAGCGATGGCTTATGGCGTTGATTATCCTGATCTAGCAAACTCGCATTACGTCAATGTGATTTGAGAGTGAACTAATCTGTTACGGGTTTATTTTTCCTTTTGGATTTATTTATGTTATTGAATTAAAGACTCTGTGTTTTTATCCGACAACTGCCTGGGCAGATATTCTCTTTCATCCTGGGGAGGTTCCTTCTGACTCTTGCTTGGGAATGAATTCTTTAGTCTGTCTTTGATTCTCTCTTTACTCCTATTGGAATGTGGTGTCTATTATTGGAACAGGTGGGACGAGTAGTTATGGCAGGTTGTTGGGGAAGACAGTTGCTCTGGGTATCCTTTTTGCAACTGTGGTTGCTTTACATTAGTCTGGGCGTTCTCTCCTTGGCTTTTTTTTTCTCTTCTTTTCTTCACCTGGGACCGTTGTGCTGGTTCTTATCCTGTTCTCGCCCGATGGTGTGTGTGTGTGGGGGGGGGGGGGGGGGGGGGGGGGGGGGGGGTGGGAATGGTGCGGAGGGGCGGGGTGGGTCAACCCTCCTTCGCAGGAAGCCCAATTACTGGGTGTTTTGCTGCCCCTGGAGGCCTCGGGTGTCCCTTTTCGGGGTATCCTGGGGGTCTGAGTTTTGTTTTCCAGGTGGATGGGGACTGGGGGATGGGCATGTTCTGTGCTGGGTGTATATCTGGTGGGGGGGGGGCACTTCTTATCGATTGAGTGGCCTGTTCTTCTCTTCATTGGGGGATGCCAGGAAGGTTTGAGGCATGGGATGGATCCTGGTCCTTTAGGTTTCTGGTGGGTTAGTTCTGGTAGCTCTAACCCTTTTTTCCTTCTTTTTCTCCTCTGTGAGGCCCTGGAGGTTTGATTATAATCCGAATATGCTATTGCTGGTCCTCTCTCCACAATGCTTTGGAATGATTTAATTGTGCTCTGGGCCTGGATTGGGGTTAAGTTGCTTTTTGTGACATGCTTAGAACTGGGGTTTACGTGTATTTTCTTTCTTTCCTAAGGATGGGTGTGATGAATCCCTTCTTGTCTCCTGCGTGGGTGCAATGGGTTTAATATCCAAAGAGAGGAGGCTGTGATGGGTCATTGATGCCTCTGGTGCTACTGGGGTCGAGGGTGATGTACGTTGGTGTGCGCCCAATCACGCCGCAAGAGGTTTTTCCTGATTTTTTTGTGACGAATGCAGATCTGTGTGATTTGGGAATGTGTGCACCACTTTATCATGTTATTTATAACTTTATCCCACTCCTCTCTGTCTTTGGTGGGGCCATAAGAATGTCTAGCTTTGTCTAATTATTCCATCAAACAAGTTGTGATGCCATTCTCCTGTTCAATTCTGTCCTCGTGTGGGTAAGCCATTGCCCATGGAGATGTATAGTTTTGTAACTTTGTACTTTTTTTGCATTATTCTCGAAAATGTATAACCTAATAAATGTATATATATTTTTTAAATCAAGCCTGATATTTCTTTGACAGTTAGGGGAGAGTACTTATTGTACATGAAGCAAGTTTGCTGATTCTTTTAATTCACTGAGCTAAGCACTCAGTGATCAGCACACAGGAATTTTCCTTAAGGGCAGAAGCTGAGGTGACACAATCTGATTGTGTTGGTTGTTCATTCACAGAGAATGTGAGCACACAATGATAAATAGATTATTATTCTGCCTGCATTCCAGTACTTTTGAGACTTGACAACTCCAATTCAATTTTGACAAAGAAATTTATTTTCAAGGAATGGTGCATCATGTATGAAATGGACAATTACTTAGGGAGAGAAAATAAAAACAGAAAATGCTGGAAAAATTCAGCAGGTCTGGCAGCATCTGTGGACAGTAAGAAGTCTTACAACACCAGGTTCAAGTCAAGGTTTGTTTCAAACACTAGCTTTCGGAGCACTGCTCCTTCCTCAGTGAATGAAGAAGTATGTTCCAGAAACATATATATAGACAAATTCAAAGATGCCAGACAATGCTTAGAATGCGAGCATTTGCAGGTAATTAAGTCTTACAGATCCAGAGATAGGGGTTAAAGATGTGCGAATTGTCTCAAGCCAGGACAGTTGGTAAGATTTTGCAAGCCCAGGACAGATGGTGGGGGGATGAATGTAATGCAACATGAATCCAAGATCCCGGTTGACGCCGCACTCATGTGTGCGAAACTTAGCTATAAGTTTCTGCTTGGCGATTCTGCATTGTCGCGCGTCCTAGAGGCAGCCTTGGAGAACGTTTACCTGGAGATCAGAGGCTGAATGCCCTTGACTGCTGAAGTGTTCCCCGACTGGAAGGGAACATTCCTGCCTGGTGATTGTCGTGCGATGTCCGTTCATTCGTTGTCGCAGCATCTGCATGGTCTCGCCAATGTACCACTCTTCGGGACATCCTTTCCTGCAACGTATGAGGTAGACAACGCTGGCCGGGTCGCACAAGTATGTACCGCGCACCTGGTGGGTGGTGTTCTCATGTGTAATGGTGGTATCCATGTCGATGATCTGGCACGCCTTGCAGAGATTACAATGGCAGGGTTGTGTGGTGTCGTGGTCGCTGTTCTGAAGGCTGGGTAGTTTGCTGCAAACAATGGTTTGTTTGAGGTTGCGCGGTTGTTTGAAGGCAAGTAGTGGGGGTGCGGGGATGACCTTGGCAAGATGTCCATCTTCATCGATGATGTGTTGATGGCTGCAAAGATGTTGTAGTTTCTCCGCTCCAGGAAAGTACTGGACGACAAAGGGTACTCTGTCAGATGTGTCCCGTGTTTGTCTTCTGAGGAGGTTGGTGCGTTTTCTTGCTGTGGCGCATTGGAACTGTCGATCAATGAGTTGAGCGCCATATCCCGTTCGTACGAGGGCATCTTTCAGCATCTGTAGATATCTGTTACGCTCCTCGTCTGAGCAGATCCTGTGTATACGGAGGGCTTGTCCATAGGGGATGGCTTCTTTAATGTGTTTAGGGTGGAAGCTGGAGAAGTGGAGCATCGTGAGGTTATCCGTGGGCTTGCGGTAAAGTGAAGTGCTGAGGTGACCGTCCTTGATGGAGATGAGTGTGCCCAAGAATGCAACTGATTTTGGAGAGTAGTCCATGGTGAGTCTGATGGTGGGATGGAACTTATTGATGTAAAGAAGTATACCGACAACTCAACAACCAGGAACACTACAGACAGTTACCCGCAATCCAACCAAGGAACACATCCGCCAACTCAACAGACTGATCAAGACCTTGGATCCAGACCTTCAGAGCACCCTACGTGCTCTCATCCCACGTACTCCCCGCGTTGGAGATCTCTACTGCCTCGCAAAAATACACAAGGCCAACACACCAGGCCATCCTATCGTTTCAGGCAATGGAACCCTGTGTGAGAACCTCTCTGGCTATATCGAGGGCATCTTAAAACTCATTGTACAAGGTACGCCCAGCTTCTGTCGCGACACGACGGACTTCCCACAGAAACTCAGCACCCATGGACCAGTTGAACCAGGAACATTCCTCGTCACAATGGATGTCTCGGCACTCTACACCAGCATCCCCCATGACGACGGCATTTCTGCAACAGCCTCAGTACTCAACACTGACAACTGCCAATCTCCAGACACAATTCTGCAACTCATCCGCTTCATTCTAGGTCACAACGTCTTCACCTTTGACAACAAATTCTTCATCCAGATGCATGGAACAGCCATGGGGACCAAGTTCGCACCTCAATATGCCAAGATCTTCATGCACAAGTTTGAACAAGACCTCCTCACCGCACAGGACCTTCAACCGATGTTATACACCAGATACATCAATGAAACTTTTTTCCTTTGGACCCACGGCGAAGAATCACTGAAACGACTACACGATGACATCAATAAGTTCCATCCCACCATCAGACACACCATGAGGGTGAAAAAGGGGAAAAATCTGTATAGACTGTATAGTTGATTGTTGGGAAGTATGTTTCCCGGGGCGTTTATTCGCTGTAACCTGTTTTGATACATGTTTGTAATCAAATACATTTTTTTTTAAATGAAAGACCCAACACAAAGGATCCTTGGCAAAGCTCAGGGACATCATGGACTATTGATGGCAGATCCGGACACTTAATACACAAATTGAAAAGTCTCCACCATGTGATTTTGGTCACTCAGAACCATCCATGAAACAGACAATAACTCAATGCTGAACGCACGAACACAAAGAAGGAATCATAGCAATGCATTCCGCTACTCCTGGCTCAATAAGGAATCACACTCCATTGCAACTGCATGTCCATTTTGCCAACTATAAAATAACGCATTGAGTGATGTTTAACTTCATCACATCAACAGAATTTGTTTTTGCGCCTCCTTTCACTTCAGCTTTGACTTATTTCCCTGTCTCCACCCTCCCCACAGACACAACACAAACTTGGCAGAGCCTCACAAATAAGTAAAATCCATTTTGAAATTGTACATAGGCTGAAACAATATTTTTCCCCCATATTCAGCCAGTTGCCTTTCAATGCACACATTCCTTTAAGTTTGAATGATGGGACTGATTTTCCACCCATACCAGCACTCAAAACAAGGATAAAACTGCAAGAGGCTCTATGAACAATTATTCGGATGAGCTGACTGGGGCGTATTGGGAGCAGCTAACACATTGTGCCACCGGCTATGTTTGCACCAGCAACGAAGTGAGAAAGAATTTGGTCCAGAGTTCGAAATTAGCATTGTAACAGGAAATCAAGATTATCACTTTAAAAAAGTGAATTCCAGTTGTACCCACAGATTAACAGAAATATACGAATTGCACCTATGCAATGAATGGGAGTCAAGATAACCCTGTTGATAACATGATCAATTGTACCCCTTCCATCATTCCTGTGAATACAAGCCATACATCGTTACAATGTACACGTTCATTCCCCAGTGATATATCAATACATTGTACCTCGCAACATAGCTTACGTCATGCAATAGTTAAATGTTTATCTGGCTTTTGGCACTCTTTTAATGGTAGCTGTAAATTAACAAACCCTCAAAACCACAAGCTCGACAACAAAATAGTTCCACTAAAACTCCATGGTTACTGATATTAGGCAGCAGCAGGTCTATAGACAACGAACTCACCTTTTTTAAAAATGTATTATTTCATGGGATGTGGGTGTTTTTGTTGCCCATTCCTAGTTACCTTTGCAGTGAGTGCCTTGCTCGGCTGCTTCAGAGGGCAGTTAAAACTCAACCACATGGTTGTGGGTCTGGCGTCACTTGTAGGCCAGATCAGGGAAGGATGGCAGATTTCCTTCCCAAAGCATTACTGAAGCAGTGTTTACAACAGTTAATGATAGTTTCATGGTCACCATTCTTGAGACGAGCTTTCTGTTCCAGGGGTAGGATTCTCCCGCCGGACCTGTTTTCTGGTGCAGTGCCCCTCCGCCGGCAGCGGGATTCTCTGTCCCAGCAGCCGGCCGATGGGGTTTCCCATTGTCGGCACCCCCACGCCTTCGGGAAATCCCTGGCCGTGAGTGCGCTGCCAGCAAAGCGGAGGACCTCGCCAATGGAGAATCCTGCCCCAGATTTATTCATTGAATATAACCTGGGCCTCTAAGTAACTGGTCCAGTGACATCAGCGCTACGCCATCATCTCCTGCCTCCACAAAGTCCGTTCAGGATCTAAAAGAAACAAATGAAGAATGTGATGGAATCTCCCTAATTACCTGGATGGGTGCAGCTCCAACAACATTCACGAAGTTCGATGCCATCCAGGCCGAAGCATTCTGCTTAATTAGCGCCCCATTCACAGCTTAAATATTCACTTCCTCCACGACCAACACACAGTAGCAGCAGTGTGTACCATATACAAGATCCAGTGCAGCAACTCGCCAAGGTTACTTCAATAGGACTTTCCAAAACTGCACCTTCTACCTCCTAGAGGCACAGGAGCATTAGATACATGGGAATGCCATCACCTGCGAGTTTTCCTCCAAGGCACACACCATCCTGACCTAGAACTATATCGCTGTTCCTTCACTGTCGCCGAGTCAAAATCGTGGAACTCCCTCCCTAACAGCAGTACGGGCGCACCTACACCATATCCACTGCAACAGTTCAAGACAGCAAGTCACCACCACCCTCTCAAGGGCAGTTAGAGGTGCGCAATAAATGCTGGTTCTGCCTCGGGCACCAACATCCCTGTAAACAAAGAGAAAGATAATAATTACACAGGTAGCAAAACAGTAACTTCACAAAAAACATGGGATGGAAAATTTGGAGAGCAGACAAAAGTCTATTGACTTTGGGTGGGAATTTCTGACGGGACTGGAAAATCCCACCCATGATATCAACTTCCATTTCATCGGAGCTATCAGGGACAAAACTGAAACAACTTTTGTTGATGATTTATAAAAGTATTCACTTCATTTTTTTAATGCTACGTTTGGTGGCTCGAGACAGTGGAGGCTTTGAGTAGTGAACAAAGGGGTTTATTGATGAAAGGTAAAGGCAGTAAAGTAACAAGCACAGAACACAATGTAACACTGTAAATTCTGTGCTGTAAATTCTAATTCTATGAACAGGTCTTTACACTTTTGCTCCAGGGTCCACACTGTCCGGGATCCTGCTCCATTGGCCAGGATTCACGTGCTTACGCATGATTGTCCCTGAGCCGGTCACGTGATCCATGGAGCATGTCCTCTGAAAGGAGCCACACTACCACAAATTTCCCCCCCCCCCCACCTCCCCATTAGTCCCTCATTACAACTAAAAAACTATGTGCAAAAGTTTGGGGTGCGCTCCACACTCCTCCCTTTGCTCCCCATTGTGGGAGATAGCATACCTCTTCCGAGGAGGAGGGTGCGGGGGAGGGCCAGGGTGGGAAGGACATGTGGTCTGGGCAGGCACATGACCTGTGCGCCAGGTCGCTGCGGACAATCTACTAGCCTCCAGGTTCACCGACCAGGGCACTTGGCCCCCAGCAGCTCAACCGTCCTGCCCCACCCCAGCAACCCCCACACCCCTTCCAAACGGACAGCCCACCCCCCTCACACCATCTCCCCAACCCCAGCACCCCCAGCCCCCCCTCCAAGTTTCCCAACAGCTACATCGTGGGAGGATGGCCCTGGGTGGGTCTGGTCCATGGGGTGGAGGATGACTGGCTTTGCGATGAGCTCTGGTGCTCGCGGAACTTCTGACACTGTCTGGCTCGCGCCCCGGCGTCACATTCCACTGTCCACCCGGGTGATCCCTGCATGCATGCTGGCAATTCCATCACATGGGCCCATAGTCCTTCTGAGGGCACATGGCCAGCCCCCCTCCTCCATCCCAGAACCCATCCTCCACCCCACCACCCCAGCTCCCACCTCTGCATCCCACCTCCGCCACACTGCCCCCCAATGGATCGCCACACGCCAGCGGGGCATCATGTGGCCTGCCCAGGTGCAACGCCCACGGTAGCCCCGAAAGAGGGAGTGCCGTATGGGGGCTGCAGAGCATACCCCTGGCAAGGGCAGTGACAGTCAACAGTACCCTTAGCAGCAGGGACAGCGCCAGGACCAGAGGTCCCATGTTGCCAGGCACCGATGGGTCAGGGATGAGGGGCTGGGGGAGGGGGGCATGCGGGTGCACCGTTTAGTCTGGTGCACCAGGCTGGGCACAGAGGTATGTACCATGCTAACACGTCGGCCTTTCACCACCTGCAGACAACAGACTTCGGAATACAACAAGCAATGGCATCCTCCTTCCTAGTGTTATAGGCCAGGGTATAGAGAACCCCAAAGTGTATCATGGAGTTCACCTGACCCACAACTTTTAGTAGATTGTGGTATGGGGAGCACACGGCCCACTCTACAGGTGTGGGAGAGCAGAAATGGAAAAGTATTTTTTAAAGCAAAACAATGTTTATTCTTTGAACTCAAGTTGATCTTTTTAAAACATGCAGTGAACATCTTAGCAACCATTAATTCAAATACAACCCCCAAAGAATACAACACTAAGTAATCCTTTAAGCTTTCCCTTTAACATCCATAAGACTTAAAACACCTTTTACCAGAAGCACTTCAGGTTAAATTCACGACTGTTATTAGTTTTAATTCACCAGGATCGATTTACAGTCTTTAGATTACAGAGAGAGACTCTAATACACCTTCTGGCTGTGACTGCAGCTATCAAGCTCTGAAAACGAAACTAAAACACACCCTGCAGCAAACAGCCTAAAACGAAATTAAAAAGCTGACAGACAGCCCAGCTCCACCCATTCTCTGACATCACTGCATTAATAAACACCCATTTCTTAAAGGTACTCTCACTACAGATATTTATATACACACCCATTTATAAACACCCACTTCTTAAAGGTACTCTCACATGACACTTGTCGCCACAGCTCTCTGGGATGCACAGAAGCTTTAAGAGATGGAGCTGCTCGAGGAGGAAGACCATTCAGCAACTGAGCCTGCGCCAGAGGAGCAGGAGGAAGCCGGTGTGAATGGAGAGCTGACCGCCCAACAGGCTGAGGAGGAGGAAGAGGTGACCATGCCCAGTGTCGGCCCATTCCATCTGGGTTGGCAGTAACAACGGGTATGGTCCATGAGGATGATGACAAACTGCTCTGGAATGAGCTCTGATGCTCCGCATTGTTTGACAACTCTTGGCAATGGGAGCACTCTACTTTTCTGGCCTTATGGACATTAATGCTACGCTTAGGTGGATCCCCAGATGGTACATCAGGATTGGAGGTGGCCTGCTGTGATTCCCCCCCTGTCACCTGGGTCCCCTTTGACACCAATATTCTGGTGTGACCGGACATGGATGGGCCCGACTGCTGCTCTGGTGGCATGGTGCCGTCCTGTTTTGCCTGCTGCCCATGTGATGCGCCAGAGACTGGAGGGGGGAGCCTGAGGTGCTGCGGCATTCTGGCATGTCCCCTGCGGGAGACACCATCATGAGGCTCATCACCTCCTCCTCCTTAGCCCCTGGGCTACTCCATATGAAGAGGGTGCAAGCTGAGCTAACTGCTGAGGCTTCCTGAAGTTCTGAAGACCCACTGCCATCTCGACCAGGGTCTGCATGTCATGGAGCACAGGGAGTGGACCACCTTAATCTGGGATTGCACCACATCACGCTGTGACTGTACCACCACCTGCTCAGTGTGTGCCACATCAGCCAGTGACTGCACCACCTCGCTCTGAATTGGGCCACCTCCCTCTGTGTCTGTGCCATGTCGGCCAGCGCTTGAGAAATGCTATCGATGCTCTCAGCTAAGGCCCGCTGTGACTGGTCCACGCTCAGAAGCGCTGCTGCAATGTATAGGTGGCTTTGGGACATGGCTCTCTGTGATAGCAGCACGGTAGCATAGTGGTTAGCATCAATGCTTCACAGCTCCAGGGTCCCAGGTTCGGTTCCCGGCTGGGTCACTGTCTGTGCGGAGTCTGCACGTCCTCCCCGTGTGTGCGTGGGTTTCCTCCGGGTGCTCCGGTTTCCTCCCACAGTCCAAAGATGTGCGGGTTAGGTGGATTGGCCATGCTAAATTGCCCGTAGTGTTCTAATAAGTAAGGTTAAGGGGAGGGGGGGTTGTTGGGTTACGGGTATAGGGTGGATACGTGAGTTTGAGTGGGGTGATCATTGCTCGGCACAACATCGAGGGCCGAAGGGCATGTTCTGTGCTGTACTGTTCTAAATTCTAAATTCTAAATAGGGCAGCCCTGTCCTGGCACTTGGCTACTGCCTGGACAGAGTGCCCCAGGCCTTGGACATCATGTTGATCCATGGCCGAAATCTTCGTCCTTAAGGCCTCCACTGTAGACGCCACCCATGCGATGTTGGCCTGGGTGACATGCATGGTCGGCACCACCTCCTGCTGCTGCAAGTGGTTGGACTCCTCCAACTGCACCTGCAGATGCTGGATGTTCGCCGACAACCCCTCATGTCGCCCTGGGTCTGCAACAGCATCTCCACAATTGTCCGTTCCTCGACCTCCTGACCCATAGACCACAATCTGTAAGGATAAACAACACCTCCTCCACAATAGTCCTCAATACCGGGGCCCCACATGGCTCCGTACTTAGCCCCCTACTATACTCCCTATACACACACGACTATGTGGCAAAGTCTGGCTCCAACTCCATCTCCAGGTTTGCTGATGACGTAGTGGGTCGGATCTCAAATAAAGATGAGGCAGAATACAGGAGGGAGATAGAGAACCTAGTGGAGTGGTGTAAGGACTACAATCTCTCCCTCAATGTCAACAAATCTAAGAAGCCAGGGCAGCACGGTGGCGCAGTGGATTAGCCCTGCTGCCTCACGGCGCCGATGTCCCAGGTTCGATCCCAGCTCTGGGTCACTGTCCGTGTGGAGTTTGCACATTCTCCCCGTGTCTGTGTGGGTTTCGCCCCTACAACCCAAAGATGTGCAGGCTAGGTGGATTGGCCACTCTAAATTGCCCCTTCATTGGAAAAAATGAATTGGGTACTCTAAATTTAAAAAAGAAACAAAGCTAAGGAGCTGGTCATCGACTTCAGGAAGCCAAGTGTCTGCATCAATAGTGCCTAGGTGGAGAAGGTTGACAGATTCAAATTCCTCGGTGTGAACATTACCAACAATCTATCCTGGTCCACCCATGTCGAACTACGACCAAGAAAGCACAACAGCACCTATACTTCCTCAGAAAACTAATGAAATTCGGCATGACGTTAGGGAGCTGCCGGGACATTCAGAGGGGGATGTCAGCAACACTCCGGCAGGCCCATATCCGATTGGAGGAGTCCCAGAGGTTGTGGGCGAGGGGGCATGGTGGCATAGTGGTTAGCACTGCTGTCTCACAGCTCTGGGGACCCGGGTTCAATTCTGGCCTTGGGTGTCTGTCTGTGTGGAGTTTGCACTTTCTCCCCGAGTTTGCATTGGTTTCTTCCAGGTGCACCAGTTTCCCCCCTCAGTCCAAAAATGTGGAGTTTAGGTGGATTGACCATGCTAAACTGCCCCTCAGTGTCCAACAGGTTGGGTTGGGTTACGGGATCAGGGTTGAGTAGAGTGCTCTTTCCAAAGGGCAGTGCAGACTCAATTATCCAAATGGCCTTCCTCTGCACTGGAGATCCGATGTTTCTATGTCCATATTGACTCTTACTAATTTTTATAGATGCACCAGAGAAAGCATCCTATCTGGCTGCATCACAGCCTGGTATGGTAACTGCTCGGCCCAGGACGGTAAGAAACTACAGGGAGTCGTGAGCACAGCCCAGTCCATCACACAAAACCATTATAGGGAGTATAGTAGGGGGCTAAGTACGCAGCCTTGTGGGACCCCAGTATTGAGGGCTATTGTGGAGAAGATGTTGTTGTTTATCCTTACTGATTGTGGTCTGTGGGTCAGGAAGTCGAGGATTCAGGAGGGAGGAGGCAAATCCTTTGTTTTGGAGCTTTGATATGAGCTTGGCTGGGATTACAGTGTTGAAGGCGGAGCTGTAGTCAATAAATAGGAGTCTGATGTAGGAGTCTTTGTTGTCGAGATGCTCGAGGGATGAGTATACGGCCAGGGACATGGGGCTGGATACTCCGATTCTGAGGCTATGTTTCCACGCCGGCGTGGGAATGGTGGCGTTTTACAACCAAAAACGGAGTAAAACGGCCACCGATCTTCCATTTGGCTGGGGGCTAGCATGGAGCAGCGTGGAGCATCCGGCTCTAGCTGCCGATACGGCCCGGAGAATTGCCGCACCGTGCAACATGGCGCAGGCCGCTCGCGGACCCAGCCTGCAAATTAGTGCCCCACTTTGGCCGGCTTGCGCACCCCAGCCCACCCCCCTCAAAAGTGCCCCCAGCCCCTGACAAAGTCCGCCATGCCCGCGGATCGTCTCTCCCCTGACTATGACGGCGCTGGACTGAGTCCGCTGTGGTCTGGTTGTAGTAGTATGCAAATTGCACTGGATCAAGGCATTCTGGGAATATGGAGTAGATGTGTCTCATGACCAACCTCTCAAAGCACTTCATACTGATAGATGTCAAGGCCACCGGACGGTAGTCGTTGAGGCACGTTGCCTAGTTGTTCTTTGCCACCGGTATGATGATAGTCTTCTTGAAGCAGGTGGGAACCTCGGAATGGAGTTGGGAGAGGTTGAAGATGTCTATGATCACACCCACCAGTTGGTCCATGCAGGATCTCAGTGCACGACTAGGGACTCCGTCGGAACCCATTGCTTTCCAAAGGTTCACTTTCAAGAAGGCCAATCTGACTTTGGAAGCTGTGATGATGGGTATGGGTGTGTCCGAGGCTGCTGGGGCAGCTGAGAGCGGTTTGATGGTTTCCTGCTCGAAACAAGCATAGAATAGATTCATAAGCTGACTGAGTGATTTGGAGTTGGGCTTGCTTGGGACTGTGAGACTGGATAAGATTGCAGGTCTGACTTGCACAGTTGCTCAGGGGGAATGCTCTGTGCTTTGCCTCCTCCCCTATTTTGTTTGCCTGGAAATAAAACCTGAGGCAGTCGATATATTGACTGCAGTCCTCTGTGGAGGAGTTCATAGAGTCTATGAAGCATTCTGGTGAGTATATATTTTATTTTCTTCGGTCGACATGTAAAATATAAAACTCATAGGTGTAGGGCTAGGGGCAGAACCAGGATAATTTATCATCGTAGCCAGATGTGAAGGTGTGCTCCCAGAGACTTTGACATTTGAACAATGTTGTTTTGTTAGCTGCATGCTTCGAGCTAGTCCATAGTACACTCATTCTAACAAGGAAAACTTGCTCCCTTAGAGACATGCACACTACATGTTGATTGATTGTTCAGGTCATGTGAGCCTTACTCAGTAAGGCTGGTCTTAAAGTAACAAAGAAGGCAGAATGAGAACTGTTACACACAATAGAAACATACACATTTCGCAACCCTAAGCCAAGTATATTGTTTGCTAGTATTTCCTGAACAGCCATCATCTGAGATGGTGCGAGTGCTGCTGGACTACAACGGCGGAATTCCATCCGAGATGAATGGAGTTCTCTGTTGTAGGTGGCTCTCCCGTGGCGTTCTTGCAGCGGGCGGGGTGGGAGAATCCAGCCTTAAATGTTGACATCTGGGCAGGATTTGTGGACTTCTACGACAGCAAAACTGGCACCACACTGGGCCGATTCAGCGACCATTAAGTGGCTAGCACCGGCGCCACATGGAACGCAATCAATTCCAATGAGAAGCAGTGCAGGATTCGCCGGATCCATGATTGACACTCAGGAGGCTGACAAGCTGCAGCCGCATATACACACTGCACTCCCCACACACACCATCTCAACCTACTAAATGCCAGCAAGACACGCAGCCCTGAAGTTCACCGACATGAAATGTGGAGGAGAGGTGGGTGACCCTGTCTGTAGGGTGAGAAGAAAGATGCCAGCTGCCACCATTCGGCGGGCCTGGATGCAGGTGGCAGAGGTGGTCGGGGCTGTGGGCAACGCCGTCTGGACTGGCCTGAAGTGCAGGAAAGAGTGTACAACCTCCTCAGAGTGGCCAGGGGAAGTAGGCAGCACTGTGCCCCAGGCACTAACCCCCTTCCTACACACCCATTATCCTAACCTGCCCTCCACACAGAGTGCGGCTGAACCCCTACCCTGCACCACATGCGCTCATACCTGGCCACCATGGCTGGGTGCCCAAGACACTGAAGCCAACAGTTACTGATCTTTGGGCTGTATGCATCAGACCGTCTAACGTTTCCTGCCTACCTAATTGCCGGAACCCCGATGCACCTCAGACTCCACCCATCCTGTCCCTGGTGAATCACATAGGCAGCAGGCAGAACAGGACGGCACCATGCCACCTGGGTCACCCGAGCAGCAGGCCCGGTTGCCCCAGAAGATGCCCGCAAACGGGGACACAGGTCACAGGGCAGGAATCACAGCTGGCCACCTCCACTCCTGATGTACCATCTGGGGATCCACCTAGGGGTAGCATTAGGGCCGCAAGGCCAGACAATTAGACACCAGTTAAGTTAGCACAGGTGCAGGGCACAGTTTAGTGATAGGGGCTAGGGCACAAATCTCTATATATGTTGTCACATTAAATACCTGTTCACAGAGTTAGTACCTGCCCGCCTCGGTGCTCTGTCAGATGGGTGTGTGCCGATAGGCTGGTTGCAGACGGGGCCGTGGCGGGGGGGGGGGGGGGGGGGGGGGGGGGGCTTGAAGTGCCAGGATACGTTTGTGCCAGGATGAAAGCGTTTGTGCACATTGCCCGGGTATCAGGCGCAGTCGTGCATGATGCGCATCTCATGGCCACATACTAGTGCACGTTCATCGAGTAGAACCCCTTTTCGTTTGTGAAGAGTAGCCTGTCATCTGCAGGGGCTCGTAGGGTGACATACATCCAGACGATCACTCCCTGGACCTGAGGCATCTCGGCGATGGCAGTGAATGCTGCTGCCCAGGCATCCTGGTGGGCACGGTCCGCATTAAAACGGATATGTTGTGCCAACTGGACATGTAGGACGTCCTTGACAGCGCAGATGCAACCACGAACCGAGCTCTGTGAGATCCCAGACAGGTCCCCACTCGGCACCATTACGGCCAATGTCACCCTGCAGGACCAGGGGCCAAGGTGGGTGGTCAGTGGGATGCACAATGGCAATGGCGGTTTCATGTCTGGACATTGCCCCAGTTGTTGTGTGTGTGTGTGTGGTGGTGGGGGGGGGGGGGGGGGGGGGGGGTCACCCGGCCCCATGGCCCATTCTGCCATCACTCCCCCAACCCCCTGGTCCTGGCAAGGCACCCCCACCCCAGCCTGCCCGACGGGTATCAGGATCAGCAGCCCATAGTCACACCTCTCCGTGTAAGAACACATTTCTTCCTTCAGACTCCACGGATGCGTGAACACACACAACCGCTTAACCAGCCCATTCAAACCTCCCCATGTTCCATGTGGCCAGCTGGCTCGGGAGTCTCCCCACTACCATCCCCTGCCGATCAGCCATATCCATTTTGTGCCAGTCCTCGGCCCACGTCACACACCATTCCAGGTGCGCCCTTGAATGTCGGCCGCCATCTTTTCCTTCCCAACTGCATCACACCAACCGCACCCTTGTCTGCAACCCAACCCCCCACTATCCTCCCCCCCACCACCTTTAAATAAAATACCTTTGAACAAAATACCAACACCATCACCACCCCCCCCTCCCTCCCAGCCTTCTTCCTGACTACCCCCACCTCACTCCCCTTAACTAGCCTGCCCAGCTAGCTTGGTAACCCCCGCCCAAGGAGTCTGACTCCCACTCCACGACCAGCCCACCTCCACCCCACCACCAACAAACAAAGAAAAAACAATCACCATCGCCGCACCCCCTGCGAAACCCAGCCCAAACTACCCACCCCGTACACTATACAACAAACACAAAACACCTCTCCAAGGTTCAGTGTCCTCACACTCCTTCCAGTCCATGCTCTCTCAGTCCATCGCCTCCTCTGGCGACTCAAAATAAAACGCCTGTTTCTGATGAGTCATCCACAAGCAGGGGGGTACAAAAACTCAAACTTCACTCCCTTCTTAAAGAGGGCAGCCTTTACCCGGTTGAATCCGACCCTTCGCTTTGCCAACTCTGCACCGTGGTCGTGGTAGACCCGCAGCTCACTTCCAGGTGCATGTCCTGCTCTGCCTCGCACATTTCAAAATCTTTTCTTTGTCCAAGGATTGATGCAGCTGCACCACCATCGCCTGCAGGGGCTTCCCACCTGCAGCCTCCTCCTCAGTGCCCTGTGCACCCGATCCACCTTGAAGGGTCAGTCAAAAGCCCCCTCCCCTTCAACCTCTCCAGCATCCTCGCCACATACTTGGCAGCCTTCATTCCCTCGGGCGTTCCAATGATCCTCAGGTTCTGTCTCCTGGAGCGGTTCTCCAGGTCCTCTAACTTTTCTCAGTCTCTTCTGGCTGTCTGAAACCATTACCAACCCGGTCTCCAAAGAGGCCATCCGCTCTTCGTGCTGCACCACCGCCTGCTCCACCTCCTGTATTGCCAGCCCCTGAGCCTCCAGTCTCTGCCCCACTTTCTCAATCACTGCTCTGAACGGCTCCACCATCTTAGCCAGGTCCTCCAAAGCCTCTTACCTCTGGAATTTTCTATTCAAAAACTCCACCAGCTGCTCTGTCTTTCTCGTGGTACTTCTCATCCTCTGATCCAATAATAATATAATAATCGCTTATTGTCACAAGTCGGCTTCAATGAAGTTACTGTGAAAAGCCCCTAGTCACCCCATTCCGGCGCCTGTTCGGGGGGCCTGTACGGGAATTGAACCCGCGATGCTGGCCTTGTTTACCAGAGGAGTAATACCTTCCCTGGGCACTCACACACCTTTTGCCCTAAAAAAAAACTCTGGGGAAAACTGGGGAGGGGAAGGACGAATGAAATCTACTTGAGCCGGAGCCACCATATGTGCAACCACTCAGTCCATGGGCGCCACTGGAAGTCACAGCCAATAAATCTATAAACATATCTGTAAAACCGAATGCAGATTTCCTGATTGGGTGGGTCTGACCAAGCCTCTACAATTGAAACCTTATTTCCTCATTTTAAATTCCAACCCTCTTGATAAAAAAAACAACCATCTTATTAGCTTTCCTCATTTTTTTTTCAGTAATTAATGTACATGACACCAAAATCCCTTTGCTCCTCCACAGCTCTTTGCCTCTTCCATTAAAAAAAAATTTTTTCCTCAAATGCAAAGTGGACAAATTGACATATCTCCACCTGGAACACCTTCAGCCACAATTTGATCCATTCACATCCCTCTTGCTTCCAGCCACACAGTTCACCAGTTCAGTTGGACATACAACTCTAATCTTTCACCCTGTGATTAGTATATCTGGCTAAAAACTGAGGTCCAAATACAGATGCCTAATTATGCAGAGACTCTGCGACTCTGCGAATGATTTCTCCACCCCCCTCATTGGGGAAGCTCATACTCCCTAAGGATTGTGGGATTACCATTAGTCCCCAGCCAGTGGTAAGCAGGCAGGTTATAACATCCCTCCCTCCCCCCCAAAGTCCAAGGAATCCACCGAAGACCCTGGCGAAGGAGAGTGACGGACTCTTTTTGCCACAGGCTGGACACCATTTGCACAGTCTCCATGCGGTTCTGCAATGACCTGCGCAGGTTTTGAGTGCGGTGCCAGAGGAAGATCGAGAAGAATACTTTCCACTGTGGTCTCGGCGGCTGTAGAAGTGAGCTCCAGGGGCAGGGAATCTTTGGAAGAAGCGGCCTTCTGGACCGAACGTGGTCTACCTGCTTGCGTGGAGACGAACCTGGGCTTGCATCTGGTAAGAGATAGGGCCCGTTTGGCGAAAAATAACGTCAGGTACCCACTGACACTACCAGCAAAAGTTTGAGCGAACACTGAGTGACAGGGCGCAAACTGCCGAATCGGCCAATGCCGAGAAAGGCCATACCCCTGCCGCTCTTGACTGCGGCGTACCATTGCGCCAATGTCCAGGAAAACCATGCTAAGGCGGGTGCAAAGTCTCCGGCCTATTAGGAGTTCTGTGGGAGTTATCACAGTCACCACATGTGGAGTGGTCCCATATGAAAACAAAAAAAAACAGCTAGTCTTGTGTCCATAGACCCAGAAGACTGTTTCTTTAGGCCCTGTTTGAATGTCTGCATTGCGCGCTCCGCCAACCCATTGGAAGCCGGGTGGTATGGAGCGATCCGGATATGGCGTATGCCGTTCATCTTCATGAACCTTGCACACTCCTCACTTATGAGGTGGAGATGCCGGCGTTGGACTGGGGTGAGCACAGCAAGAAGTCTTACAACACCAGGTTAAAGTCCAACATGTTTGTTTCAAACACTAGCTTTCGGAGCACTGCTCCTTCCTCAGGTGAACGAGGGTCACCTGAGGAAGGAGCAGTGCTCCGAAAGCTCGTGTTTGAAATGAACATGTTGGACTTTAACCTGGTGTTGTAAGACTTGAAAGGAGTGCCGTTGTCCGTGATGAGCACATCAGGGAGGCCATGCGTACTGAAAGACAAACGCATCTCGATCGTTGCGCAGGACGTTGTGCCAACCATCTTATGCACCTCTAGGGGCGGCATGTGGCATAGGGTTGGCACTGCTGCCTACGGTGCTGAGGACTCAGGTTCGAATCCCGGCCCTGGGTCACTGTCCATGTGGAGTTTGCACATTCTCCACGGGTTTGCGTGGGTTTCACCCTCACAACCCAAAGATGTGCTGGTTAGGTGGATTTTTAAAAAAATAATCTTATGTTCCTCTAGGCATTTAGACTAGGCATCGATTAATTGAAGGAACATGGATCCTTGAAGAGGACTGGCGAAATGCGCATGCAAGCGCGCCCAAGACCACCCTGGCCATTCCCAGTGATGTAGGGGCGCAGCCGGCGCCATCTTCTCAATGTCGGTGTCAAGGCCTGGCCACCAGACATAACTCCGGGCCCACATTTTCATTTTGGTCACACCTGGATGCCCATTGTGCAAGTCCCTTAGTATCAGCTCCTGTCCTTTTTCCTGGATGACCGCACGCGCCCCCCACAAGAGGATACCGTCTTCCACGCTAAATTCTGACAGCTTGGAGGAAAATGGCCACAACTAGCCTGGGAGCTGTCTATGTTGCCCACCATACAGAACTATGTGCCGAACCTTTTGACAGGACTGGCTCCGTCTGGGTCCACTCACGGATCTGTGATGCCGCGACAGGCAAGGAGTCCATAAAATTTAGGGTTGCAATCACGTGGGGGTCGACATGGCGCCGGTCGACAAAGGCATTCGGCTCAGTGCATTGGCATTCGCTACCTGGGTCCCTGGTTTATGCTCCAGAGAATACTCAGGCAGCGAGCCACAAAGGCCAGCACTGTATCCGTGCGGAAGCAATGGACGGTATTGGCTTATCCTCTCGGAAAAGTCGCAGCAGAGGCTTATGATCAGTCATATTAGTGAAATGGCGGCCATACACATACTGGTGGAAGTGTTTCACCACAAAGACCAGCGCCAGGCCCTCCTTCCTGATCAGCACGTACTTCTTTTCCACTGCAGTCAATGTGCGGGAGGCGAAAGCTATCGGCTGCTCTGCAATGTTCTCCATCTTGTGGGACAGGACGGCCCCAATACCATACGGGAATGCATCACACATGATGAGCAAAGGTATTCCAGGATCATAGTGGGTTAGTAACCCAGACAACGGCAATTGCTGTTTTACCCACTGCAGAGCAGTTTCTTGTAGCTGACCCCAAACCCAGGTGTGATTCTTCTTTAGCAGAAGGTGCAACGGGGCCAGCATAATTGCCAGATTGGGGAGGAACATCCCATAATAGTTTACGAGGCCAAGAAAAGAACAAAGATGCAAAGTGTCAGTCGGGGCGGGTGCCTGTTGAATTGCGGGCACCTTCTCTGCACCTTCTCTGCGACGGGGTGCAAACCTTCGCAGTCCACCCGATAACCCAGGTAGACTACTTCCTTCACCTGAAAGACGCACTTTGTGCGATGTAAACGGACTCCAGCCTCTGAGAAGCGTCTAAGGACAGCCTCCAAATGTCCTTGCTCAGACGTCCCTGTAATCAAAACGTCGTCTAAGTAGACAGCGACACGCGGTAAACCTCAAGATGCCCTCCATGACCCGTTGAAAGATAGCGCAGGCAGAGGATACTCCAAAGGGCAAACGTGTATATTCATACAGGCCCCGGAGTGTATTAATCGTTACATATGGCCGGGAGGCAGGGTCCAGCTCCAACTGTAGGTAGGCATGACTCATATCTAATTTAGTGAACAAGAGTCCACCTGCAAGCTTCGCGTAGAGACCTTCTATGTGAGGCATTGGGTATCGGTCAATCCAAGAAGCCGTATTCACTGTAAGTTTATAGTCGCTGCACAAGCGAACTACGGCATCATTACAGGTACAATTGGCGCTGCCCAGTCAGCGAAATGGACGGGTCTGATAATACCCAAGGACTCCAAACTAGTGAGCTCCCATTCTACCTTCTCAAGCACAGCTAAGGCACCAGGCGCGCCCAGAAATAGCGCAGCGTTGCTCCTGGTTCGACCTGGATAGGGGCTACGGCCCTTTCTACCATCCGCAAGCCAGGCTGGAATACATCTGGGTACCGTCCTAGTACCCGTCAACCTTCCAGAACCTGTTTGGAGGATGTGCTGCCACTGCAGCCATAAATGGCACAACCAGTCCCAACCCAACAAGCTGGGCCTGTGGCCACGCACCATGATAAGTGGGAAACACCCCTCCTGGCGCCCATAAACAACAGGGGTCATCGTAGTTCCTGCAATGTCCAATGGTTCCCCCGTATAGGTGGCCAACCTGGCTTGTTTATCGGTTAATGTCAGGGTCTGTATATCCTGCTTGATGTGGTTGAATGTCCTCTGGGCGATCACTGAGACCGCAGCGCCAGTGTCCAACTCCATCTCAAGCGGGTGACCATTGACCCGTACTGTCAGCTTAATGGGGGCCACACGGGGAGCTGCCACCCAATGCAGCTGCAGGAAGTCGTCCTCCGTCTCCGCGTCCTGGGGAGTAGTCACCGCAGGTTGATCCAAATGGAAGGTGCGGCCCCTGGGCTGGCCCCAGTTTCGGTCGGAACAATGGCGCCTCTGGCGCCCCCAGGACCGGCGTCCACGACGGGGTCGGCGCCTACAAGTCTGACACGGACATGGCTCCTCATTCATTGGTTCTGGAGAAGGCTCCCTTCGGGGAGGAACATCCCACGGCCACTGGCGTCGATCTGGACGGCGCCCCGCCCAAGGTACGGTAGGGGTGCGGGGAGACACTTTTGGATGGAAGAGGTTGCGCCCCAAGGCATGCACCTCCATTCCCTGCACTCCTCGTTCTGCGCTCTCTCGGGACAATACTATCTGAATGGTCTGTTGAAACGTCAATATTGGCTCGGCTAACAACTTTCTCTGGGTGGCTGAGTTGTTAATACCGCAAACCAAACGGTCGCGTAACGTTTCTGACAAAGTCTCACCATAGTTACAGTACTCGGCAATCCTGCATAGCCTGGATAGAAACACTGCAAGAGAATCTCCTGGGGTCCTCTCAGCAGTATTAAACCGATAACGCTGAACTATCGTGGACGGGGTTGGGTTAAAATGTTGCCCCACTAAGTTCACAAGTTCATCAAACGTCTTGGTGCTCACACAGCTGGGTATGTAAGGCTCCTAATCACCCCAAACGTATGCGGGCCACAGGCGGTGAGCTAAATGACCACCTGGTGCTCGTTTTCAGTGATGTTGTTTGCCCAGAAATAGTAACACATCCGTTGTGCGTACTGGTTCCAACTTTCCAGCACAGAATCAAAGACATCCAAACGTCCATACAGAGGCATGGTGTGATAGAAAACAACTTCCAACCTGTATCCAACAAAAATCCAGGGAGATGGCTTCAGCAGCGTAGACAGCTATTCACTTTAACTCTCATCACCAGTTTTGTGAGGACCACAAAGAATCCAGCATGAGTTTATAGAATAAGAAAGAAATAGCTCCGGCTCCGGCTCCGGCTCCGGCTCCGGCTCCGGCTCCGGCTCCGGCTCCGGCTCCGGCTCCGGCTCCGGCTCCGGCTCCGGCTCCGGCTCCGGCTCCGGCTCCGGCTCCGGCTCCGGCTCCGGCTCCGGCTCCGGCTCCGGCTCCGGCTCCGGCTCCGGCTCCGGCTCCGGCTCCGGCTCCGGCTCCGGCTCCGGCTCCGGCTCCGGCTCCGGCTCCGGCTCCGGCTCCGGCTCCGGCGGCAGCCTTGCTGCTCACTTCTCTCTCTCTCTAGCTGGTTCCAAACTGGCCAGCTCTATTTATGCAGGGAATCTGCTAATGATTTGTCCGCCCCCCTCATTGGGCAAGCTCATACTCCCTCAGGATTGTGGGATTGCCATTAGTCCCCAGCCAGTGGTAAGCAGGCAGGTTATAACAGTTACCCTTAACCTTAAGTGCTAGGAATACTCAGCAAGTCTGGCAGAATCTGTGGAAAAGGAAACAGATTTTAAAAGTTTCGAGTTAATTATGACTCAGGAATGAAAGGATGACAGACATTCGGAACTCCTGTGAATGGTAATTGATGCTATCTCAATTGTAAATTTTAAATCTGAGAGTGTTCATTTTTGTTCACCAAAGGCACTAACGTATATGAGGCAAAGGTGCGGATATCACAAAACCTTTCGGCCCACCAAGTCTGCCCTAGCTCTCTGAATGAGCATTCTACTGAGTCTTACTCTCTGCCTTATCTCTGTAACCTTGCACATTCTTTCTTTTCAGATAAGTAGTCCAATTCCCTTTCAAAAACTTGACCGAACCTGTCTCCACCCTCTCAGAAAGTTCATTCCAGACTCCAATCAAAATATTTCCTCATGTCACATTTGCCAATTATTTTGAATCTGTTCACTCTCGTTCTTGATGCGCTCTTCAATGGGAACCGTTTCTCACGATTTACCCTGTCCATACCCCTCAGGATCTTGAATACCTCTATCAAGTCTCCTCTCAGCCTTCTTTACTCCAAAGTAAACAGTTCCAACCTCTCCAAACTAACCTCATAGCTACAGTTACATGATGCAACAAGCCCAAGGGACAAAATGGCCTACTCCTGTTCCTATATTGTACATAGTGCATAAATGTTTATCTTAAGGCATCCAGAAATATGAACACGAGCACATGAGGAATAACATTGACCCAGAATTTCATGAGACACATCAACTCCATACTCCCAGAATGTCTTGATCCACTGCAATCCGCATACCGCCATAACCAGGCAACAGCAGACGCTATCTCCCTGGGTATACTCATCCCTGGAGCATCGCAACAACAAGGACTCCTACATCAGATTCCTACTCATTGACTACAGCTCTGCCTTCAGTACCATAATCCCAACCAAGCTCATATCAAAACTCTAAAACCTACGACTTGGCTCCTCCCTCTGCAACTGCATCCTCGACTTCCTGACCCATAGACCAGAATCAGTAATGACAAACAGCAATACCTCCTCCACGCTAGTGGAGGCCCCGCAAGGCTGCTTACTTAGCCCTTTACTATACTCCCTATACACACACGACTGTGTGGCAAAATTTGGTTCCAACTCCATTTACAGGTTTCCTGATAACATGACCATAGTTGGTCAGATCTCTAACAACAATGGGTGATAGAAAGCCCAGTGGTGTGGTGTAACGACAACAATCTCCCCCTCAATGCCAGCAAAACTAAGGAGCTGGTCATTGACTTCAGGAAGCGAAGTATCATACACACCCCTGTCTGCATCAATGGTGCCGAGATGGCGATGGTTGACAGCTTCAAATTCCAAGGTGTGCACATCATCAGCAATCTGTCCTAATACAACAGCACAACAGCGCCTATACGTCCTCAGGAAACCAAAGAAATTCACCAAAGGATGCAACCTATTTTGCTGCATCACAGCCTGGTATGGCAATTGCTCAGCCCAAGAACATAAGAAACTACAGAGAGTCGTGAGCACAGACCAGTCCATCATGCGAACCCACCTCCCGCACATAGGCTCTGTCTATGTTATGTTCTGTGTCGTGGCCGCGATAAAGATGCACACAGAGCATCCTGTTCTTTGACTAGTAAGATAGTTCATTAATAAAATGAACACGTGGAAATATAATGAACGAACTATGATACAAATGGCAACAAATAAGCGAATTCTCCTGGAGCTGCTTCTAATGTGACTATCCTCTAGTACGACTTGCTACCCACTGCCCTATCTCTGGAGTCACATGATAGATTTCTGTCCCCACCTGCTGGTCGGAGGTCATATATCTAACTATATACATTACTATGCATATGCATATCACATTAGTCTACACCTCCTGCTGCCTTGGGAAAACTGGCAGCATAATCAAAGACCCCTCTCACCCGGCTTGCTCACTCTTCCAACTTCTTCCATCGGGCAGGAGATACAAAGGTCTGAGAACACGCACAAACAGATTCAAAAACTGCTCTTCCCTGCTGTAACCAGACTCCTGACTGACCCTTTTATGGACTGACCTGACCTCTCAATGCATCTTCTCTACTGTGTAGCGCTCCAATCCGTAAGCTTCACCTGATGTCTCTGTCTATGTCTATGTATTGCATTGTGTATCTATTGTATGTCCTACGTTTTTCATGTGTGGAACGATCTGTCTGGAATGTACGCAGAACAATACTTTACACTGTACCTCAGTAAATCAAAATCAAATCATATCAGTTGCATTGATATGCCAATTGCAAGAAAATCTTTCTTTTTTAGTTTCTGCATTATTGTAATTGGATTGGATTGGATTGGATTTGATTTGTTTATTGTCACGTGTACCGAGGTGCAGTGAAAAGTATTTTTCTGCGGGCAGCTCAACAGATCATTAAGTACATGGGAAGAAAAGGAAATAAAAGAAAATACATAACAGAGCAACACATGGCATACAATATAACTACATAAGCACCCTCATCAGATGAAGCATTCAGGGTGTAGTGTTAATGAGGTCAGTCCATAAGAGGGCCATTTAGGAGTCTGGTATCAGCGGGGAAGAAGCTGTTTTTGAGTCTGTTCGTGCGTGTTCTCAGACTTCTGTATCTCCTGTACATGGAAGAAGTTGGAAGAGTGAGTAAGCCGGATGGGAGGGGTCTTTGATTATGTTGCCCGCTTTCCCCAGGCAGCGGGAGGCGTAGATGGAGTCAATGGATGGGAGGCAGGTACGTGTGATGGACAGGGCGGTGTTCACGACTCTCTGAAGTTTCTTGCGGTCCTGGGCCGAGCAGTTGCCATACCAGGCTGTGATGCAGCCCGATAGGATGCTTTCTATGGTGCATTTGTAAAAGTTGGTAAGGGTTAATGTGGACATGCCGAATTTCCTTAGTTTTCTGAGGAAGTATAGGCGCTGTTGTGCTTTCTTGGTGGTAGCGTCGACGTGGGTGGACCAGGACAGATTTTTGGAGATGTGCACCACAAGGAATTTGAAACTGCTAACCATCTCCACCTCGGCCCCGTTGATGCTGACGGAGGTGTGTACAGTACTTTGCTTCCTGAAGTCAATGACCAGCTCTTTAGTTTTTCTGGCATTGAGGGAGAGATTGTTGTCACTACACCACTCCACTAGGTTCTCTATCTCCCTCCTATATTCTGACTCGTCGTTATTCAACATCTGGCCCACTATGGTCATATCGTCAGCAAACTTGTAGATGGAGTTGGAACCAAATTTTGCCACGCAGTCGTGTGGTAAATGGAATAGAGTAGGGGGCTAAGTGCACAGCCTTGCGTGGCCCCGGTATTGAGGACTATTGTGGAGGAGGTGTTGTTGTTTATTCTTACTGATTGTGGTCTGTGGGTTAGAAAGTCGAGGATCCAGCTGCAGAGTGAGGAGCCAAGTCCTAGGTTTTGGAGCATTGATATGAGCTTGGCTGGGATTATAGTGTTGAAGGTGGAGCTGTAGTCAATAAATAGGAGTCTGATGTAGGAGTCCTTCTTGTCAAGATGCTCTAGGGATGGGTGTAGGGCCAGGTAAATGGCATCTGCTGTGGACCGGTTACGACAGTATGCGAATTGCAGTGGATCAAGACGTTCTTGGAGTATGGAGGTGATGCGCTTCATGATCAACCTCTCAAAGCACTTCATTACGACTGAATTCAGGGCCACCGGACGGTAGTCATTGAGGCACATTGCCTGGTTCTTCTTTGGCACCGGTATGATGATGGTCTTCTTAAAGCATGTGGGGACCTTGGAGTGGAGTAGGGACAGGTTAAAGATGTCCACGAACACCTCTGCCAGCTGGTCCGCGCAGGCTCTGAGTGCTCAACCAGGGATCCGTCCGGGCCCGTCGCCTTCTGAGGGTTTACTTTCAGGAAAGCCAATCTGACTTTGGAAGCTGTGATGGTGGGTATGGGTGAGTTATGGGCTGCTGGGGCACTCGACAGCGGATTGTTGATTACCTGCTCGAACCGAGCACAGAATGCATTGAGTTCATCGGGGAGGGGTGCGCTGCTGCCGGAGATACTGCTCGGCTTCGCTTTGTAGCCCGTTATGTTGTTTAGTCCTTGCCACAATCACCGAGAGTCTGTCTGTGACTCTAGCTTGGTTTGATATTCTCTCTTGGCATCTTGGATGGCTTTGCGGAGATCGTACCTGGATTTCTTGTATAGATCAGAGTCGTCTGACTTGAACACCTCAGATCTTTCCTTCAGTAGGGAGTCAATCTCGCGATCGAACCATGATTTGCGGTTGGGGAACGTACGTACAGCTTTCTTTGACATGCAGTCGTCCACGCATTTGCTGATGAAGTCTGTGACAGTGGTGGCATACTCATTTAAGTTGGTCGCTGAGTTCTTAAGTATGGACCAGTCACGTAAGAGCTCTTCTGTTTCCTTGGACCAGCGCTGCACGACCTTCTTAGCTGGATTCTCCCGCTTGAGTTTGCGCTTGGCTTTACGGCGGGTTTACGTACTACGTTCTCTGCAGCGGGTGTTCCTCCCACTTCCTGCCCCCTGGCACGGGACTTTGTAATTCTGCTTGGAATGTCTGAGCCACAGAGTGTCTTCCTCAAAATCCTTAGGGAGTCCTCAAGGATCTTTTAGTCAATTGAAGGACTGTTCTTAATCATTCCAGGCAGACTCTTTACTCATCACTTGATTCTTTTAAACGACATAAGATTGAATATTATTGACAGCTCGACAAGTGGCTGTCTGGAAAGTAGTGAGAATAGAAAAGGTTCAAGTGCAGCATTTTTCAGCCGGCTTTCCTGATGATATTGTTGTACTTTGTGAATTTATCGTATGATTTTTTAATTCTTATTAGATCGGCACCTTTATAACCTGGTGGCCTGAATGAGGTGTCAGTGGATTAACAACTTACTTATCGTAGAATTTACAGTGCAGAAGGAGTCCATTCGGCCCATCGAGTCTGCACCGGCTCTTGGAAAGAGCACCCTACCCCCTACCCAAGGTCAACACCTCCACCCTATCCCCATAACCCAGAAACCCCACCAAACACTAAGAGCAATTTTGGACACTAAGGGCAATTTATCATGGCCAATCCACCTAACCTGCACATCTTTGGACTGTGGGAGGAAACCGGAGCACCCGGAGGAAACCCACGCACACACGGGGAGGATGTGCAGACTCCGCACAGACAGTGACCCAAGCCGGAATCGAACCTGGGACTCTGGAGCTGTGAAGCGATTGTGCTATCCACAATGCTACCGTGCTGCCCTTATATATTACTATGGGCTCAGGAGTTTTCAAACTGCTTTGGAGAGAAGCCCTTTCATTGTCATTTTTTACTATTTCAATACTTCAGTTTCACCAGGAGTTAATAAGATCCAACAGGTAACAGTTCTACAGCTTAGCAATGATTCAAGAAACGCAAGGAAATTAATACTAAATGTTGAAATTACTCTTTTCATCATTGCCGCTGAAATGTTAACTATTTTGGAGCTGCTGAGCGGGATTCTCCGTCAGCTGATGCCGGAAGCGCGAACCACAATTGGGCAGAGAATCTGTTCTGACGCCGAAATCGCAGCGGGCGCCGAATACGCGCCAAACCGCAATTCTCCGTCGCCACAACAGCGGCGTCACTGTGTACCAAAACTCACATACAGTAAACACCGTTGTCATATCATTAGCGAGCCCGACCCAGTACTCTCCAGGGCCTCTGCAAATCTCTGCCTCTGATGGGCCGATTTCCCGAGGGCGCGGTTCTCTTTGCTCTTAAAAATTGTTAAACCAGCATCGTGGCTGATGAGGGAGAGAAGTGGGGCGTACGGAAAGTGTCCAACATCGCCATCATTTGCTGACAGTTGTGGCGATGGCCGGGGGGGCCTCAACATCAGAGAATTTGGCGGGTTTACGCACTACGTTCTCCGCGGCGGGTGATCCTCCCACTTCCTGCCCCCAGCACGGGACTTGGGCTCACATGAGTCATACCCAGTCACATATTTAGGGCGGCTTTGAGTTGTTGCCTGTCATTTGAGTTGTCAGGTTTGGGGATTTATATTAGCTTTTAGCAGTTTTCCAGATTGGCGGATATTTATGCAAAACATTCCCAGGCAGGGAAAAAAATCTTAAAAGCAGAATAATGTTTCCAAATAATGTTGAAATGGTTGTTTAAAATCATATTGTTGTGGAATAAGAACGTAATTGCTTTTGAAATGTTTGGTTTATTACTTGCAGCCTTGAAGTGAGGGCAGAGCTGGGCAGCACAAGATAATCTGTCTCCATGAAAAATGTTTGTCAGAAAGCTGTGCTCGATCGAACAATTTCCAAGTAATAATTGAGTCGATTTGGTCATTTGAGCTGATTTAATTATTTGGGAATTTTTGGCCAAAAGATGGAAATATGTGTCAAGGAGGTAGTGTGCTAAAAATAGCCTGAAAAAAATCAGTTGTGTTGTGCTGCTGGTGTTGGTGTTACAGAAGCCTGTTGATGCAAAGATGCCTGTTAAACCGCTTCCAACTACTTCTGCCATGCTTTGTGAGGTATGTTATTTGTAAGGGCCTCAGTGTGGTTGTGGCATGCATATTTTTGAAGCTGTTGGGATGGGATGAAACCAATCAGAATCAAGTGTTGGTTTCACACTGATTCACCATTTTGGACTGTTAACTCTTCTGCACTCCCACTTCGCTACAGAAGGACCCCCCTCTTCACCAACACAGTTTAAAATACCCCATTATTAGCACCCGTTTCCCTGGGTTTCTGTGGCTATGACTCATCTTTCGTTCTCACTCCACAGTATAAATATTCCCCACATTCTCTGACTGTTAGCTTTGCCAAAGAGCCATTGGACTCGAAACGTTAGCTCTTTTCTCTCCCTACAGATGCTGCCAGGCCGGCTGAGATTTTCCAGCATTTTTACTTTGGTTTCAGATTCCAGCATCCGCAGTCATTTGTTTTTATCCAGTTTAAAAGAATCAGCACGCTGATGCCACATTGGCTTGCACTGGGCTGCAGAAGACAATCACTAAGATGAGCAGTTAACATGAAACCTGCGTGAGGCAATGGTGCATCACATTCCTCGCACTTGCTCATTGCCCAATCAAATTTTCAGCCATGAGTTTAGCACATAATTTTAGTCCTAAATACTATCATTTCACCTTGCCTGGTAGTGTTCAATCAGAAACCGAAAAGATTGCTCACTTTACTCTGCCTCGACTCATCCTTAAAACAATACTCATTGCACTATGGTCACTTCTATTTCACATGTAGCAAGGGGGCTACAATGTGTTCTCAGCCATGGCAGAAATCGGGGTGCTACAGCTGACCATGGCACAGGGAATAAAGGACTTCTCCTTTCAGCTGTACAGCCCCCCTCTGGCCCCCTCCAGTTCATTGCCCTCTAAATTCCCCCTGTCCCTCCAAGACCCATCGGTGTGCAGCCAGCAAAGATCATCCAAATTTGTTCTTGTGGAACCATCTTCTGGATGCTCAATTGGCAATCGGCTGATGGCCATAATTTTGGTTGGTCCTCGAACATGTGCATGTGCTGAGCATGCCACCTATGTCACGTACCTTATCAAATACTTTCTGGAAATCCATTTGACCAACATCCACGTACACGTCCCTATCAGTCAAGCCATTGAGCTTCTCATACCATTCAGCTGAATTAGTCAGATATAACCTGCCCTTCCCAAATCTATGTGAACTCTTTCGATCTACTCAAGCCCTCAGTCATTCTTTCCAGTAACCACCTCACAACCGATGTTAAATGGAGGAGTCTGCAATTATCCAGTTTCACCCTCTCTCCTTCCTGCAATAATGGATGAATATGTGCATGTTCCAATCTAAAGCTATGTATGAACTTTATGGGTGACCTTATTGCTCGCAGCTCCCGCTAGAAAGGTCGATCTTGAGCAGACTGACTTTTTAAAAAAGGCTGTCCTGCGAATAATACACGGGATCAGCCTTAATGAGGTAAGGGTCGAATTTCGGCCCCTCTGGCACCGCAAGTTCCACCCTTGAGAACAGCAGGCCAATCTGATTGACCAACAACTGAGTAGTCTGAGGAGCACCAGAACACAGTAGTAGCTGCTACTGGGACTACAAGTACTCCTGAGGAGCAGATCCATGGATGCTGGACTTCCAGCTGAGTCTGGAGTGGTCGTGGAGAGATCAGGGGGCCGGGAAAGGGAGGGAGGTGGTGGAAGGGTGTGTTCTGGATGTCTGTGGGAATGCACAAAATGGGGGTTACCATCTTGGATAGGGTGCCTGTTAGCCCGAGGGTATGAAAAGTGGACTGGCCTCCTTCATTCCTACTTTCCAATCACATGTATCATTGTAGCAGAGGTGGAAATTGGTTCTTGATTGTCCAATTAAGGGCCTCAATAGGCCTAAGGGCAGGTAGGCTGGCTAACACCTTACCCGTTACCACATGAGTGACAGCTCGGAGGTGAGGGGATAGGGGACGAAGAAGGCTTGTAAGTACGCCAGGGGGGCGACAGAAAAACCTCCCAGCCACTCCACCCCCCAACATTTCCTGAATATAGAAAGCTACGCACTGCAATTTCCTCACCAATTTATTTTCAGATCTCTGATCTGGAGGTTTGTCTACCTTACATCCCTTTATTTCCACCATAATTTTTATTTAATCCGCTGTTCTTCCCCTTGATTTAGTTTAAGAACCCTTGTACGGCTGGTATTATGTCCTCTTCCTCCAATATGAAAATGGATACGGGGTACGCTTGTCTCTCTCTGTAAGCTTTTCCAATGTTACATGGGATCACTATAATGCTGGTGAATTTCCCCCTTCATGTCAATCATTATATTTGAGATTTGGCAGGTGGTTTTGCAGTCCTCCAGCTGCTGAGCCTCATTGATTTGGACTGGGGACCATCACTAACACCTACCGGTTTGCTTGCATTAGTGACTAGGAAATCAGAAGCACAAAGAGACTTGGGAGTCCTTGTTCACGATTTCTCTTAACATTAATGTGTAGGTTCAGTCGGCAGTTAAGAAGGTAAATGCAATTTTAGCATTCACGTCAAGAGGGCTAGAGTACAAGACCAGGGATGTGCTTCTGAGGCTGTATAAGGCTCTGGTCACTCCCCATTTGGAGTATTGTGGGCAGTTTTGGGCCCCGTATCTGAGGAAGGATGTGCTGGCCTTGGAAAGGGCCCAGAGGAGGTTCACAGGAATGATCCCTGGAATTAAGAACTTGTCGTATGAGGAAAGTTTGAGGATTTTGGATCTGTACTCGTTGGAGTTCAGAAAGATGAGGGGGGATTCTATTGAAACATACAGGATACTGCGAGGCCTGGATAGAGTGGACGTGGAGAGGATGTTTCCACGTAGGAAAAACTAGAACCAGAAAACACCATCTCAGACGAAAGGGACAATCCTTTAAAACTGAGATGAGGAGGAATTCCTTCAGCCAGAGGGTGGTGAATCTGTGGAACTCTTTACCGCAGAAGGCTGTGGAGGCCAAATCACTGAGTGTCTTTCAGACAGAGATAGATAGGTTCTTGATTAATAAGGGATCAGTGGTTATCGGGAGAAGGTAGGAGAATGGGGATGAGAAAATATCAGCCATGATTGAATGGCGGAGCAGACTCGATGGGCCGAGTGGCCTAATTCTGCTCCTATGTCTTATGGTCTTATGAATTATTCATTTAACCAGACTGCCAATTTCTTTATTGTCCATTATCATTCCACCTGCAATGCTCTTTTATGGACCCACAGTTCCCTTTATACGCTCTTTCTCTTGTTATAAATATTGGTGTTGTGTTCCTTGAATTTGTTTGCCTGCTCCCTTTTTACCCTCTTATTACTATCTAGGTAACGTTTTCTATAGTCTTTCCAGACCACTGAATTTCCATTTGTCTTGTATTTGTGTAATCCTTTCCTTTTAGCTTGAAAATGTCTCATATTTCATTCATTGCCCATGGTTGCTGAAACACAAATAAAGTTTTTTCCTTTAGAGGTATGTATTAGTTTTGTATCATGTTTTGGACATCTTAGCCAGAATCTTGTGGCCCCACTAACAGCGGGAAGCTTGGCGGGAGGAACATGTAATTTGGCTGGAGGCCAACATTCAGTTTCCTAACGGTGAGGTGAACTTTTACAATTCTCTTCTCGGGACTTTAAAGGTCGGTTAAAGGTGAATCCAGCGACCCGACAAGCAATGTCAGGAAGACCTTTTTCTGTGCACTAATTCTGGACAGTCAGAAATGAGAATGTTCACATTTGTGACTACATATAAGTGACATGCACCTAGTGAGGTTACCTTCTTCCTGGACATGGAAGTGAGCAGCCGCTGCTTTGGCCTCTTGAGGGCCGCCCACAAATGTCAGCTTCTTGATTGCAATCAGGTGCTGGGAGGTTAAGCCACACCAAGGCTGAACCTGGGTGGAAACTGAGGGGGGGATGGGTGGAGTGGAGGTTGGACACAGGAGGCAGGCTTGGGGTGGAGTAGAGGTTGGCACAGGAGGCAGACTAAGGGGGGGGGGGGGGGGATTGGAGGCTGGACACAGGAGGCAGGCTAAGGGGGGGGTGGGGATTGGAGGCTGGACACAGGAGGCAGGCTAAGGGGGAGTGGGGATTGGAGGCTGGACACAGGAGGTAGGCTAAGGGGGGGTGGGGAGTGGGGGCTGGACACAGGAGGCAGGCTAAGAGGGGGGGTGGGGATTGGAGGCTGGACACAGGAGGCAGGCTGAGGGGGAGTGGGGATCGGAGGCTGGACACAGGAGGCAGGCTAAGGGGGAGTGGGGATTGGAGGCTGGACACAGGAGGTAGGCTAAGGGGGGGGTTGGGATTGGAGGCTGGACACAGGAGGTAGGCTAAGGGGGGGGGGGTTGGGATTGGAGGCTGGACACAGGAGGCAGCCTGGGGGGGGGGGGGGGGGGTTGGGATTGGAGGCTGGACACGGGAGGCAGGCTAGGGGGGGGTGGGGATTGGAGGCTGGACACAGGAGGCAGGCTAAGAGGGGGTGGGGAGTGGGGGCTGGACGCAGGAGGCAGGCTAAGGGAGGAGGGTGGAGTGGAGGCTGGACACAGGAGGCATGGAATGCACTGCCTGTGGAAGTAGTTGAGTCGGAAACGTTAGGGACCTTCAAGCGGCTATTGGATAGGTATATGGATTAGGGTAGAATAATGGAGTGTAGATTAATTTGTTCTTAAGGGCAGCACGGTAGCATAGTGAATAGCACAATTGCTTCACAGCTCCAGGTTCCCAGGTTCGATTCCCGGCTGGGTCACTGTCTGTGCGGAGTCTGCACGTCCTCCCCGTGTGTGCGTGGGTTTCCTCCGGGTGCTCCGGTTTCCTCCCACAGTCCAAAGATGTGCGGGTTAGGTGGATTGGCCATGAAAAATTGCCCGTCGTGTCCTAAAAAGTAAGGTTAAGGGGAGATGTTGGGTTACGGGTATAGGGTGGATACGTGAGTTTGAGTAGGGTGATCATGGCTCGGCACAACATCGAGGGCCGAAGGGCCTGTTCTGTGCTGTACTGTTCTATGTTCTATGTACGCTCTGAATGCCAGTATCCTCCTTCAAACCTCTTGGAACAAATTCTTGAACTAATAGACCCCACCCTTTCTACATCCAGTCAGGAGCTGATAGAAAGGTAGTGCTGCCTGGAGCCTGCATCATCCAGGCCGCAGTGTATCTGTGAATGATTTGCAGCAATCAATCTAGTCAGCATTCTTTTCAGATTTGCTTCCATCTCAGTGTCATGAAGCCAGTGCTAAACCATCTAGACATGTCAACCCCATCACATCCCTTCCAGGTGAAGGTCATCCTGGAGGAACAGAGATGAGAGTTCCTCCATGCCCAGGGTTAGAACAGTCATGTGTAAAATCCCTCCCTCAGACACTATTCAGTTTGCCTCCTTGACTACTCTATGGAGAGACCATTTCCTTGTCAGTATTGGCTGAGCCCTGACCAGCAATGACCATTCACCCGGGAGGATAGAGGTTTGCAGTTGAGAGTTTGTTGATGTCTACCAGCCATCCCTTTGGATACATGAACATTGCTCCTTTCCTTCGTCCCTGACAGCACGAAAAGGCAAATCACCCAAGCCTGCTCTTTTCTGACTTTCCATAACCCTTCCCATGAACCACCCACTGCCCCTAGCACTTCCAACCTACCTTACCCACCTTCCTCCTTTAACTGTTACACTTCTCTCTATCACACTCACTGCCCAGAGAGGTCTTCCACCATAGTACACAAAACATACATGCATGGTTATCCTTCTAGCATGGTAAAGGAGGTGGAGGGACCAGCCCGGGTCGGCACAGAACACAAGGAACAACAGCCTGAGCAGCAAGAGGTACTGACCTCACGAAGGTCAGGATGCTGGCACCCAGGGACCACTACAGCATCAAGCATTGACCTGACCATGGGTACATTGCAGGCGGTGCGGCTATCTACAGATGGGCAAAAGGTGATGCCGGAATGTGGTTGCTGGCATTTGCTTTCTTCCTAATAATGACCAGCTGCTGCAAGGACATGGGGGCAATATCATGCCAGTGGCATTAAAGGTCACCAGCCCCCCAGATTCTTTACCAGTATCTCCTTCTGGGGCTCTATTGGAGACCTTTGCAACATCTCACTGTCAGAGACACGTGTCCTCTTGAGGACAGCACGCAAATGTGTCCAATTCTGCCTGGATCCCAAAAACCAAGCTACCAAAGCTTTGGATTTTGCAGCTGTCAGAGGTGTTGCACAGGTGGAAGGAGCTGTTGACTACATATATATGGCTTTGAGAACCCCTTGGCAAGAGGCAGTTACAATCATTAACATGTCTGCACATGTCTGCACATCCTCCCCGTGTGTGCGTGGGTTTCCTCCGGGTGCTCCGGTTTCCTCCCACAGTCCAAAGATGTGCAGGTTAGGTGGATTGCCCATGATAAATTGCCCTTAGTGTCCAAAATTGCCCTTAGTGTTGGGTGGGGTTACTGGGTTATGGGGATAGGGTGGAGTTGTTGACCTTGGATAGGGTGCTCTTTCCAAGAGCTGGTGCAGACTCGATGGGCCGAATGGCCTCCTTCTGCACTGTAAATTCTATGAATCTATGATTCTATGGTAGAGCATTCCACAGTTTCACCATTTTCAGTGCAAAGGTTTATCCTCATCTCAGTCCTATATGGCCTACTCCTTAACTGAGGGAGACATGGAGGGCTGAGATGTCTCTTCCAATAATAAGTGTGGTGAAGGGAATGGTAATTATGAGGGTCAGGAGTTTATATCATAGAATTTACAGTGCAGAAGGAGGCCATTCAGCCCATTGAGTCTGGACCGGCCCTTAGAGCATCCTACCCAAGCCCACACTATCCCCGTAACCCAGTAACCCCACCTTTTTGGCACTAAGGGCAATTTAGCATGGCCAATCCACCTAACCTGCACATCTTTGGACTGTGGAAGGAAACCGGAGCACCCGGAAGAAACCCATGCAGACACAGGGAGAATGTGCAGACACCGCACAGACAGTGACCCAAGCCAGGAATCGAACCTGGGATCCTGGAGCTGTAAATCAACTGTGCTAACCACTGTGCCACCGTGATGCCCACATGAGGAGGCATGTGCAGAGGTTGTTGCAAGGGTACAATATGGCAGAGGCCTGTGACAATCTAATAGCCAACAGAATCCAGGCAGAGTAAGCTGCCAACACTCTTTAGTTTTCTATCATCTTCTGCCTGGCACACCCCAGCTTCTTTTTGGCCACATACATTATACATTTCTTTAATGTACCTTGATTCATGATAGCTGAATTAAATTGCACTACTTAACATCTGCCCCGCTGGTGATTTGATCTTTTGCATGTGCCGAACTGCTGATATACAGAGCCCTGGTACTAAATGTGTGCATTAGAACCTGCTCACCACTCAGTTCACCCATGACGTCAGGCACTTGTAAGTAGAAATAAGATTTTTCTCATGCCCTCACAACGTTTGTGCGCATGGCAATTTGGAAGCAATATCAAATCACATGATGGCAGGAATGCACTAATATCACCTTCACACCCATTCCCAATGGGGGAAAACCTTGCAGAGAGCTCTTCCAGGCAGAACTAGATATATGGGTGCACAGTGAGGAGAACCAGGAGGCCACCATTTGGTCCTTCAAGATTGTTCCTCCATGCAGATTGATTAGAAAAGATTCCCCCCTTCATTGTCACTTCCTCATGGTAAACCCCTATCCCTTGACATATTTATCATGCTGGGAAGTTTTGAGGTAACTTTGGGGTCCATCCACTGAGCATGCCTCACCTGCACTATGGGTTACTGAGTGGTAGCCATTCTGGATCTTCCAATCACAGAAAGCATCAGCAACTCGAACAGGGCTCTGCAGTGTCCATGCAAGAAAGATGTTTACTTTTTTTTATTTTTTTATAAATTTAGAGTACCCAATTATTTTTTCCAATTAAGGGGCAATTTAGAGTGGCCAATCTACCTACACTGCACATCTTTGGGCTGTGGGGAGCGAAACCCACGCAGACACGGGGAGAATGTGCAAACTCCACACAGACAGTGACCCAGGGCCGGGATCCAAAAGATGTTTACTTTGGCTGGGGTGTTCACAATGATGAATCCGAGTCTCATATTAATACTGAGGCCACCTAAACCTGAAACTTGGGAAAAAGGACCTACAGCAGCTTCACAGGGATAGCCTTACAGTCCTCTGCAGAGTCTCGCACTCAAGCCTATTCTATCCCCTCTCAACTCATGAACTAAGACCTGGATACTTTAAGGAAGTCCAATGCACTTTGTTGGCAACTTTATGCAAAGTTTACTGGAACCCTTGAAAAGGAGATGACCAGACCAAATAAATCTTCATGTGAGGTCTCAGAAAGGCTTCAGTAAACTGCACGCACATCTTTTAAATTCTACATTTAAAACCCTCCTTCAATCAAGGCGAAGGTGCTTGATATCTCCTTACTTGCAACCTTCACCTGCATGTTAGCTCAAAATGATACATTACCAAGTACGGTCATTTACGATTGGACGTGCCCACCACAGCTTTCTCCAGACATGTAGACAGTCTCTGCTTTTCTCCTGTTAAGAAGACAGTGGAACGTTTCATTCTCATAGCCTAGAAACTGCATCTACAGTGTACTTGCCACTCACATAGCAGGTCTAACTCCCCTTCAATACTCCTTAAATCCACTCACATCTCACTTTATCTCATCCAGCAGAGGGCAGCAGAGCGGAGCTGCTGATTGGCTGTTGCGGGGAAAATTTGAATCAGTGCAATGCGGTCACTGTATCCAGAAGGTGGTTTGTGGAGGAGCTGTTGTCAAGTGACAGTTAAACCCCAAACACTTAGAACATAGAACATAGAACAGTACAGCACAGAACAGGCCCTTCGGCCCTCGATGTTGTGCCGAGCAATGATCACCCTACTTAAACCCACGTAACCCGTATACCCGTAACCCAACAATCCCCCCATTAACCTTACACTACGGGCAATTTAGCATGGCCAATCCACCTAACCCGCACATCTTTGGACTGTGGGAGGAAACCGGAGCACCCGGAGGAAACCCACGCACACACAGGGAGGACGTGCAGACTCCACACAGACAGTGACCCAGCCGGGAATCGAACCTGGGACCCTGGAGCTGTGAAGCATTGATGCTAACCACCATGCTACCGTGAGGCCCCTTCTTCAGTGTTTCTCTCCCTACCTCCTCCTCTAACCAAAAAAAAACAATCACTGTAAGGATCCCAGCCAAGTAAAGATCAAGAAGGAGACTCAAGGGCAGGTAGAAGTAGAAAGAAGTTAAACCGTGACGTTACAGCATGCAGGTAAGTGATTGGCTGGTGACTGGTAAGTAGTTTTTAGTTTTTCTTTTCCCTGAGGTGTTCTAATGCGGGGTGCAGCGGTTGCTGAGTGAGTGCTTGCTGAGAAGGGGAGTACATTTTTTAAAAACTTACTGTTGGGAGTTTCCAGCTGAATCCGGTCGGAGTGAGGACAGAGTGACTGCTGGGTAAGTAGCAAAGATTTAAATTGTTTGTGCGGGCCTATAACAGCTGATTGCTGTTCTCGTGCGGGGCGCAGTGGTTGCTGGTAAAGTGTTTTATTTGTACCTGTATTTAAGTTGGGCGGTTCCTAAACTCTAGACACTACACTTGTAGTGGCCCCCACCCTTCCACCTCCTCTAACCTAAGGGGTTGAGTGAATATCAGGTACGCTCTTTCTTTCTTTATTTTTCTTGTTTTATCTAGAGGGGATGGCAGGGAAGGCAGTGCAATGTTCCTCCTGCAGAATGTTTGAGGTGAGGGACGCCGTCAGTGTCCCTGCAGATTCACCTGTGGGAAGTGCACCCATCTCCAGCTACTCATAAACCGTGTTAGGGAACTGGAGCTGGAGCTGGATGAATTTTGGAAAATTCGGGAGGCAGAGGTGGTCATAGATAGTAGCTTCAGGGATGTAGTTACTCCAAAGAATCAAGATAGATGGGTGACGGTGAGAGGGGCTGGGAGGAAGCAGTCAGTGCAGGGATCCTCTGTGGTAGTTCCCCTCAGTAACAAGTATATCGCTTTGGATACTGTTGAGGGGGACGGCCTACCAAGGGTAAGCCACGGTGAATGGATCTCCAGCACTGTGGCTCAGAAGGGAAGGAGAGAGAGCAGGAGAGCAATAGTTATTGGAGACTCGATAGTTAGAGGGATAGATAGACGGTTCTGTGGCGACGAAAGAGACTCACAGATGGTATATTGCCTCCTGGGTGCCAGGGTCCGTGACTTCTCGGACTGTGTTTTCGAATCCTTAGGGGGAACAGTCACAAGTCATGGTACTCATCGGTACCAACGACATAGGTAAGAGAAGGGGTGGGGATTTAAAACAGGAATTTAGGGAGCTAGGGTGGAAGCTGAGAGCCAGGACAAACCATGTTGTCATCTCTGGTTTGTTGCCGATGCCACGTGCTAGCGAGGTGAGGAACAGGGAGAGAGTGCAGGTAAACACGTGGCTGCAGGGATGGTGTAGGAGGGAGGGTTTCAGTTACGTGGATAATTGGAGCACATTCTGGGGAAGGTGGGACCTGTACAGACAGGACGGTTTGCACCTGAACCAGAGGGGCACCAATATCCTGGGAGGGGAATTTTCTACGGCTCTTCAGGGGGGTTTAAACTAAATTGTCAGGGGGCTGGGAAAATGAGCTGTAGTCCAGAAGCCAATGTTGAGAGTAGTGAGGTACTGAGGATGGTATCAAGGTCGCAGGAATGTACCGGCAGACAGAAAGATGGGTTGAAGTGTGTCTACTTCAATGCAAGGAGCATCCGGAATAAGGTAGGTGAACTTGGAGCATGTATTGATACTTGGGACTACGAAGTTGTGGCCATTACGGAGACATGGTTAGAACAGGGACAGTTCCTACGAAAGGAGACAAGGATGTACCCACAACCGCCATGACAGACACTACTAAAAGAACTACTGGACGCAAGCATACTAGATAAAGGAAACTGTAGTGACATGTATGACCGACTGATAGAAAGGGCCGTCACTGTAGTGGATGCAACAAGAAAGAAATGGGAGGAAGACCTGGGGATTGAGATAGGGTGGGGACTCTGGAGCGAAGCACTGCATAGGGTCAACTCCACCGCCACGTGCGCAAGGCTCAGCCTGACGCAACTAAAAATGTTAACTGAATTCGTAGAATAAACTTTGTTTTGATTAAAAGTGTTTAAGGCCTCTGTTGAATAACAGGAAAAGATGTCCTGAAGCGTGGTACATTGGCAAGACCATGCAGACGCTGCAACAACAGATGAACGGTCATCGCGCAACAATCGCCAGGCAGGAATGTTCCCTTCCAGTCGGGGAACACTTCAGCAGTCAAGGGCATTCAGCCTCTGATCGTCGGGTAAGCGTTCTCCAAGGCGGCTTTCAGGACGTGCGACGACGCAGAATCACCGAGCAGAAACTTATAGCCAAGTTCCGCACACATGAGCGCGGCCTCAACGGAAACCTGGGATACATGTCGCATTACATTCACCCCCCCACCATCTGGGCTGGGCTTGCAAAATCCTACCAACTGTCCTGGCTTTAGACAATTCACATCTCTTTAACCTGTGATTATCCTTCTCTCTAGTTGCTCCGTTTGGACCTGTAAGGACTTAATTACCTGCAAAGAATCGCATTCAAAGTATCATCTTGCATCTGTGACTTTGTCTATAAATATGTTTCTGGAACCTACCTCTTCATTCACCTGAGGAAGGTGCAGTGCTCCGAAAGCTAGTGATTCAAAACAAACCTGTTGGACTTTAATCTGGTGTTGTAACCTTCTCACCCAAGTCCAATGTCGGCATCTCCACATCACCTGTTGAATAACACCTGAAAGATAGGCCTTTGTGCTTCTCATAACCAACATCTATAAACAGTTGTAGGTCAGGTGAACTCCAGGATATATTTTGGAGTTTTCTAAACCTTGGCCCATAACATTAACAAGGAGGATGTCCTGCAACTTATAAAACATTGAGAGCATGAAGTGACTGGCACACGTTCAGTGTACATGTCCCATTTGCTGGTGAGTGCTGCAACCCTAACTTATGTCTGACAACCATGTGCACTTTCACAGTTACACTTCCTAACACCCTTACGAGTGTCATTTTTCAGCGACTATTTACCCTGGTGGAGTACAGCAGATCGTTCATCCTTTTTCTCCACTGCTGGGCAGTTCTCCTTTTGACCCCACAGGCACTAACTCTGCTGCAACCTCTGCCCAGGCTGCCATGGTCAGGCGGGAGGGCATCCTGCTGTCATCTCCGGGGAAACAGCACCTCACAGCTTTCCTGGACAGCCTTGAAGAGAGTCTGCAGGGAGGTTTCAATAAACCATGGATCCACATGTTGTCTGGTCTGTGACATACTGCCTGTGATGTGGAAAATCTGGAGCAGGATGTGAATTGATGTTTGGGTTCCCTTTTAATATGGCAGCCTGACCTTCAAGTTCATGATTTAATAATGGGGACTGCAACTTCCTGCCTGCTCCCTACCACCGGATTTGCTATTCTCCTCATGGATACATAGTTAATAAGCTGAACACACAAGATCCGCGTGTTTACAGCTTCAATTTCTACTTCTGAATGACGTCTTGTTGTAGATTCAATGGGCGGAATTCTCCGCTCCCAAGCCAGGTGGGAGAATCGTGGGAGGTCCGTTCTCGCACCTCCCGCAATTCTCCCACCCCCCCCCCCCCCAAAATGGCGTGTCGCGTTTTGTGACACACCGCTCGGAGAATCGCGGGCTGCCGTTCGCGACCGTTTCATGACGGCGGCAACAACACCTGGTCGCTGCCGTCGTGAACACGGCGTGAGATGCCCGTTTGGGGCTTGTGGGAGGCCTAGAGGGGACTGAGCACCACGACCGTGCTCGGGAGGGGACAGGCCCACGATCGGTGCCCAGCGATCGTCGGGCCGGCATCTCAATGGGACGCACTCTTTCCCCTCCGCTGCCCCGCAAGATCAAGCTGCCACGTCTTGCGGGGCGGCAGAGGGGAAGACGGCAACCGCGCATGCGCGGCTGACATCATTAGGCGCGTCCGCCGCGTCATTCTCGGCGCGCCGGGCCTTGACACCAGCGACAAGGCCCCGTGGCCGAGTTTCCCGGCACGGCCCTCCTAGCCCCCCGGCGGGGGGAGAATAAGGGGCCAGGAGAGCCCTCCGACGCCGTTGTGAACCTCTCCGGGTTTCACAATGGCGTCGGGCCTTTGGGAGAATTCAACCCAATGATTAAGAGTTTTTCCTAAAATCTTCACCTCCATTTATCTTTTCTCCCATTTGACCCTCAGTTTCATCACCAGTGATTACACTCATCGCCCCTGCCAGGCTTCTTCACAGCCGCAGTAAACGGTGCTCTATGAAGGTTTAACAGAACACATCATTCAAATAGGCTAATCAGTGTATTTCCTGAGCACCAGTGCACACCTATCAGTCCACTATATGAGAGCTGACAGATTCACTGAAACCAGATAAGAGAGAGCATCATCACTTTCCGATCAGAAGCTGTACGAGTGCGTAATCTGACTTGTGTTCAGCTATTGATTTTGTCCATTGACATTGACAAATAAGGTATCAGTTCAAATTAACCTCCTCCCTGTTATTAATGGGTGTTGAGGCAGTTAGTCTCTTGTCTGTCAGGTTCTATTTTCCATTTCTAGAGTCCATTGTCAACTCACATTCACTCAGCCACGACGACATGTTCTGACAATGTATTAATGGTTCGTCACGTTAAGTATTTTTAATGCGTAGCAAATTAGTCATTAAGTTCCGTGGAAATATTGCGAAAGAGTCTGATATACAATGACATAGTCAAACTGGTTGATTAAAGTGCATTCATCAAAAAACAGCTTCACTGAACCTCCTGAATGCTGGAATTTCATTTTACTTTTTGGATTTCACAGGTTTCCTTCCACAGTGTGCCCAGAAACATGACCGGATCCAAATTCCCTCCGTTGCTCTGCTGGACTCTCAGCACAAATCGGGTCAGCCTTTGGTAGAAGGCCCAAAGAAAAGCCAGGACTTAGATATGCTGGATCACAAACTTAGTTGGGCGGCCCGGTGGCACAATGGTTAGCACTGCTGCCTGACAGCGCTAGGGACCCGGGTTCAATTCCGGTCTTGGACGACTGTCTGTGTGGAGTTGGCACTTTCTCCCCGTGTCTGCATGGGTTACCTCCGGGTGCTCTGGTTTCCTCCCACAGTCCAAAGATGTGCAGGTTAGGTGGATTGGCCATGCTAAATTGCCCTTAGTGTCCAGGGATGTGCAGGTTAGGTTACGGGTATAGGGAAGAGTCAACCGAGTAGACTCGATGGGGTTTGTGTGGGTTGGGAAGACCCCAGGGGTGCAGCGGGCTTTTCTGGAATGGGCGGCACTGGTGTTGCCAAATTTGATCAATTATTATTGGGCTGCAAACATTGCGATGTTGAGGAAATGGCCCGTGGAGGAGAGGTCGGCTTGTGGATGGGTGGAGGTGGCATCGTCTCGGGGAACGAATTTGAGGGCTTTGTTATTGCTGCCTTTGCCATCCTCGCTAGCCAGCTACTCCATTAGCCCAGTGGTGGTGTCAGCCTTGAGGGTGTGGGGACAGTATCGGCAGCACTTGGGGTTAGAGGGTAATTTGTTGTGGACGCCTATTTGTGGTAACCGGAGGATTGTGCAGGCAAGATTGGATGCGAGATTCCAGGTGGGCGGTGGGGGGCAGGTGGGGATTGAGTACTTTAGGGAGTTCTTTATAGGGGAAAAGTTGCGGGGCCGGAGGAGTTGGAGAAATTGTACAAGTTGCCCAAAGGGAATGGTTTTAGGTAACTGCAGGTTCGCGATTTCGTGAGGAGGGAGGTGCCGTCCTTCCTGGGGTTGCTGCCTCCAGTGCGAGAAGATAAGCGTCTGTCAGAGGATGAAATAGGGGAAGGGAAGGTGTCGGACATTTACAAGGAACTGATGGAGAGGGAGGGCGCCCTGATGGAGGATTTTAAGCGCAAATGGGAAGAGCTGCTGGAGTGGAGGTGAGGGCTGGGACATGGGCTGAGGTCTTGAGGAGGGTGAATGTGTTCTCATCGAGTGCGAGGTTAAGTCTCATCCAGTTTAAAGTGGAGCATAGGGCTCACATAACAGTGGCAAGAGGATCAGCAGGTTCTTTGAGGGGTTAGAAAATAGGTGTAGGCATCGCATGGAGGTGTGGCAAATCATGTTGGCAAGTTCTGGGCATGTCGAAGATTGAGGGGGTTCTGGCAGGGGTTCCCGGATGTTATGTCCGTGGTTCGGGGGGGGGAGGGGGTGGGGGGCCCTGAGTCCGGAAGAGGCGATATTTGGCGTGTTGGAAGACCCGGGAGTGGAGGTGGGAAGAGAGGACGATGTAATGGCCTTCGCCTCCCTGATAGCCTAGAGATGGATTTTGTTGTGTTGCCGGAACTCGGAGCCACCGAAGGCAGGGAAGTGAGTGAGTGACCTGGCAGAACTCCTGAGTTTGGAGAAGATCAAGTTTGCTCTGCCAGGGTTGATAGACGTTTCCTCCCGGAGACGGAAATATTTTTTTAGAAAAACAAAACATTTCTTTGTGTTATTTTGGGTGAGTTTCTCACCAACTTTTTTGGGTGAGATCCAGTCTGGTATTCACCAACACTCAATCATTTTTTGGGGGCTTGGGGAGTTTCTCCCTGGTCAAGCCCACACTTTGAACTTTTTTTCAGCAGTGGAGAGCTGAACCCGGCAGTGAGACCAGCTCCTCAGAGATCGGGCACCCTTTTGAAAAGGTGCCCCAATCTCTAAGTGAGCTTGAGGGTTCCCCTCACCCATGGACAATGCCACACCCCAAAGACATGGGTATAACTGAGGACATTCCTCCCCCCCCCTCCCTTCAGGACCCCCTTTTCACCCCCCAACCTTTATGAGGCCCCTTCATACTCTCTCTTCACTCCCTTCCTTTCATACGTCCCTTACCTCCCTCCTCAGTTAGGGCGTGGCTCCCCTCAGTCCCCGACCCTTGGTAGTGCCAACTTGGCATGTGGGCACCCTGGCAATGCCAACCTGGCATCTGGATAGTGCCCCTGGCACCCAGGTGCTGCCCCTGGCACTCTGGCTGTGCCAACTGGGTACCCTGGTAGTGCCATGTGGCCACTGCCATGGTTCCCAGTTGGCACTGCTATGCTTACATGCCAGGTGAGTTCCTGGGTTTTGCCCTGCCCTGTCCCCAACCACCCGGGGGGGGCTCCAACGGCCCTGGAGACCCCCGGGTGACCATGAGGACTAGTCTCCGCTTGTGGAGACCTGTACTAATCGGCACCCAATTGAGGCCTCGCCTAATTGCTTATTTAAATCCGATTATCTGGATCCCTCAAAAAACCCAGCGAGGGCGTGATCCAAATCGTGCCGGGCGTAGCGAGTCAGGTGATTGTGATCGGCCTGGCGCTTGGCGCAAAGCCCGAGATTCACCCGTTACGTCCGGCACAGAGGCTGAATCGCTCCCGTTTCTTGAACCACTGCAGTCTATGTGGCTGAAGTACACTGATAGTGCTGTTCGGAAGGCAGTTCAAAATTCTGACCCAGGTTTGTGACCCAAAAAATGTACATGCTCATGAAGGGTGGATAAACGTTCTGTGGAACTGACGACCTGTCAAGTTCTTTAAATAACCTCCCTTTTAAAAATTAAAGAAAACAAATCTTGTGTCTGTGAGTTGAAAAAAATCTGTACTACCTGTTTGTGGACTTAACCTTAAGTGCTATCATTATAGAATTATTACTTCATGATTGCTTTCCACAACCTATAATTATCACAAAGTGGGAGAGAGGGATGGGGGTGGTGTTGTAAATTTACAGTTTAATCAACAGCTCCAAGAGGTTCTTAAAGGGTTAGCTGTATTTCATGTGAGGTTATGAATAGAAATGTTTGTTTTAATAAGTGATTAAGTATTTGAGAGGGTGTAAAGGCATCAAATTTCATGAGTGTTTTTATATAGTATTATTTAGATATTTAGAAGTTTATTTTAATCCATTTTAGCATGGTTCCTTAGGTCTGCCTCTGGTGGATACTGAGTTAGTTGGAATAGAAGGTGTAAGGGCAACTTTCTGAGGTTTAAAAATTCTGTTAACTATAAAAGTGCCAAGGTTAGGAGACCTAAATCCAAATTAAATTCTCTCAACTTACAGGCCTACAAACTGCAGAAAGATTTGCAGAGAGACTTCACAGAATTATGCATGATCTATATCCGCAGACAGATTAGGTTGATCTTAGATTAGGATAAATGGTCGGCACAACATCGTGGGCAGAAGGGCCTGTACTGTGCTCTCCTGTTCTATGGTGTGGAGATGCCGGCGTTGGACTGGGGTGAGCACAGTAAGAAGTCTTACAACACCAGGTTAAAGTCCAACAGGTTTGTGATGAGACCATCAATTCACGCGACACATGGTTAGAAGCGAACAGTGGTTTTAATCGTCTTACAACAGAGCCTGCCAGTGACGAGATGAACTCGAGATGAACTGGCAGCAGGCTCACAGCACTGATCTTTATACTTCCGGTTGGCAGAGGAGCCATGGGCGGAGCCAAGGGTGGAGCCCAGTACAAACTCCTCATCTCCCCCTATGGGCAGGGCTGCGCGATTACACACAATCCGGTACAGAGTACAGGCTCAATACATGTAGTAAAATACAATGTGAATTACTGAGGTTAAGAGTTCACCACATTGACCCCCTGTGAAAAAAATCAAGTCCGGCGGTGTGATGGGTCTACAAATTGAGTCTGTCCGGTGGCCGAGTTGTCCTTTGTGATCGGCGGGGCACCGAAGTTGCAGCCTCTTCTGGTGGCTGGACGATAATGGTTGGTTGGGGTACAATGGCGGACTCCGGGGGTGATTCTGTCCGAGCTTCGCACCCGACTGGTCCGACTGGTGACGGGGAGCGCTGGACGCTTGTGGGCACGGGTGCGCGGAACATGGGTAGCGAACCGGTAGGTGCAGGGGCGTGGGGCGCGGCGAGTTGGGTGGGGTGTAGTGTGAGGGGTACCTCGGCGGTGGTAGTGGTGGGATTAGATCCTGCAGGCGCTAGGTCCCGGAGGGATACAGTGTCCTGACGGCCGTCAGGGTACTCTATGAAGGCGTATTGGGGGTTTGAGTGGAGTAGGAGCACTCTTTCTACGAGTGGGTCAGTTTTGTGTGCCCTGACGTGCTTCCGGAGGAGCACTGGGCCCGGTATCTTCAACCATGCTGGGAGCGAAGCCCCCGTGGTAGTGCCCCTGGGAAAAACAAAGAGCCGCTCGTGAGGGGTCTGATTGGTGGCCGTACATAGGAGGGACCTAATAGCATGGAGCGCGTCAGGGAGGACCTCCTGCCAATGGGAGGTCGGGAGCTTCCTGGACCGGAGGGTCAGTAGGACGGTCATCCAGACCATCGCATTCTCCCTCTCCACCTGCCCGTTCCCCCTGGGGTTATAGCTGGTAGTCCTGCTCGAGGCGATGCCCTTGTCGAGCAGGTACTGACGCAGCTCGTCACTCATGAAGGACGAACCCCTGTCGCTGTGTACGTAGCTGGGGAAACCAAACAGGGTGAAGATGCCAAGCAGGGCCCTTATGACTGTGTGGGAGGTCATATCGGGGCACGGGATAGCAAAGGGGAAGCGGGAGAACTCGTCGATGACATTCAGGAAGTACACATTCCAATTAGTCGAGGGGAGTGGCCCTTTGAAATCGATAGTGAGGCGTTCAAAGGGCCGAGAAGCCTTGAGCAGGTGGGCCTTGTCTGGTCTATAGAAGTGCGGTTTGCACTCCGCACAGATCGGGCAATCCCTGGTGATGGCTTTTACCTCCTCAGTGGAGAAAGGCAGATTTCGGGCTTTGACGTAGTGGGCAAAAAAAAGGCAAATATGTGCAAACATCCATGTACTTTCAATACTTCAATCATAACATATTGCACAAGCCCGCTCCTCTCCCACTGGTACTACCCGCCATACTTTCCCTCCTACTCTACTCTACCCCCCCCCCCCTCAACCCCCTGCTGACGCTCACTCTCCCGCAAAGAAGTCAATAAATGGTTGCCACCTCCGGATGAACCCCCGCACATATCCCCTCAAGGCGAACCTAATTTTCTCCATACCCAGGAAACTCGACATGTCCGCAAGCCACAGCTCCGTCTTCGGGGGCTTTGAGTCCCTCCACGCCAATAGTATTCGTCGCCGGTCTATCAGGGAAGCAAAGGCCAAAACATCAGCCTCGTTCTCCCCTGGACCCCCGGGTCCTCCGAAACCCCAAAAATTGCCACCCCTGGACTCATCACCACCCTTGTTTTTAGTACCCGGGACATGACACCCGCAAATCCCTCCCAGTACCCCCTCAGCTCAGGGCATGCCCAAAATATGTGCACGTGGTTCGCTGGTCCTCCCGCGCACCTAGCGCATTTGTCCTCTATCCCGAAGAATTTGCTCATCCGAGCCAGCGTCATATGAGCCCGGTGAATGACCTTAAATTGAATCAGCCCGAGCCTAGCACATGTCGCGGTCGAATTTACCCTACTCAGGGCCTCTGCCCACAGCCCATCCTCCATTTCCCCGCCTAGCTCCTCCTCCCATTTAAATTTCAGTTCCTCTGTCTGGGACCCTTCCTCCCTCATGTGCACCTTATATATACCCGAGACTCTGCCCTCCCCTTCTTCACTCCTAGAGACTATTCTGTCGAGGATCCCCATTGGCGGGAGGCGTGGGAAAGATGGGACCTGTCTACAAACAAAGTCCCGCAACTGTAGGTATCTAAAATAATTTCCCCTTACCAACCCAAATTTCTCCTCCAAGCTCCTCAGACTCGCAAATCTCCCTTCCAGGAACATATCACCCACCCTTCCCGCCCCCACCCGCCGCCATACTCGGAAACCCCCATCCATACTCCCGGGGGCAAACCGATGGTTGTCGCAGATTGGCGCCCAGATAGACGCCCCCATCTCCCCCACATGCCTCCTCCACTGGCCCTATATCCGCAGGGTCGCCACCACTACCGGGCTGGTGGTGTACTTGGCCGGCGGCAGCGGTAGAGGAGCCGTGACCAGGGCTGCCAAGCTGGAGCCCCTGCACGAAGCCGCCTCCACCCGCTCTCAAATAGACCCCGTACCCACCATCCACTTCCTTATCATAGCGATGTTGGCCGCCCAGTAATAATTGATCAGTCTCGGCAAAGCCAGCCCTCCCTCGCTGCGGTTCCTCTCCAACATCGCCTTCTTCACCCGCGGGGATTTTCCCGCCCAGACAAAGCTCATGATCAGCCCGTTAACTCTTTTGAAGAAGGACTGTGGGATAAAGATCGGGAGGCACTGAAAAATAAACAAAAATCGATGGAGGATTGTCATCTTTACAGTCTGCACCCTCCCTGCCAGCGACAGCGGGAGTGCATCCCATCTCCAAAACTCTCCCTTCATTTGCTCCACCACCCTGGCCAAATTTAGCTTATGCAGCCTGCCCCAGTCTCGTGCCACCTGGATTCCCAAATACCAGAAATTTTCCTCAACCAGCCTAAACGGTAGCCCTCTCAATCTGTTCTCCTGGCCCCTTGCCTGGACCACAAACATTTCACTCTTGACCGTATTTAATTTGTATCCTGAGAACTGGCCGAACTTCCTCAGCATTCCCAGTATAGTTCCCATCTCGGCCACTGGGTCCGACACATACAGGAGCAGGTTGTCTGCATAAAGAGAAACCCTATGTTCAACCCCGCCCCTCACCATCCCCTTCCAACCCTCTGCGGCTCTCAGCGCAATCGCCAGCGGCTCTATGGCCAGCGCAAACAGCAGCGGGGAGAGCGGGCAGCCCTGTCTGGTCCCTCGGTACAACCTAAAATACTCCAACACTTCTCTGTTGGTCCTGACGCTGGCCCTCGGGGCCTGATATAATAATTTGATCCAGTCCACCAATCCCTCCCCGAACCCAAACCGTCCGAGCACCTCCCATAGATAGTCCCACTCCACCCGGTCAAAGGCCTTCTCGGCGTCCATTGCCACCACTACCTCCACCTCCCTACTCACTGGGGGCATCATTATCACATTAAGTAATCTTCTCAGATTGGCCGCCAGCTGCCTACCTTTCACAAACCCCGTTTGATCCTCCCCAATCACCTCCAGTACACAGTCCTCCATTCTACCCGCCAGTACCTTTGCCAGGAGCTTGGCGTCTACATTAATCAGGGAGATTGGCCTGTAGGACCCGCACGCCTCCGGGTCTTTACCCCGCTTCAATATCAGTGATATGGTGGCTTGTGACATTGTCGGCGGCAGGGTCCCTCTGTCTCTTGCCTCATTAAAAACCCTCGCCAAGACCGGGCCCACCAGCTCGGAGAACTTCCTATAAAACTCTACTGGGTATCCATCCGGCCCCAGGGACTTCCCCGACTGCATGGCCTTAAGGCCCCCCAATACCTCCTCTACTCTAATCGGGGCCCCCAGCTCTTCCACCCGCCCCCCACCTACTGTTGGGAATGTTAACCCGTCCAGAAACCTTTTCATCCCTTGTGCTTCCTTTTCGACCGAGGAGTGTCGAAGTTCCGAAGCGGAGAGGGTTCGGGAGAAAAAGGCGACTGGTCTCCCTGCCTGATTCAGTGTGGCTGCGAGAGCAACCTCTGAGGCATCGCTCTCTACCTAAAAAGGGACGGATTCATCCACCGCCCGCATGGCCGCTTTGGCGATGTCCTCCTTGATACGAGTGAAGGCCTGACGAGCCTCATCCGATAGAGGAAAGAGTGTGGCCTTTAATAGTGGGCGGGCTTTGTCCGCATACTGAGGGACCCACTGGGCATAATATGAGAAAAACCCCAGGCACCTTTTGAGGGCCCTGGGACAATGAGGGAGAGGGAGTTGTAAGAGGGGGCGCATACGGTCTGGGTTGGGGCCCAGGACTCCGTTTTCCACGACATAGCCGAGGATGGCTAGTCTGGTCGTGCGGAAAACGCATTTCTCCGTGTTATACATGAGGTTGAATTTCTGGGCCGTCTGGAGAAATCGATGGAGGTTGGCATCGTGGTCCTGCTGGTCATAGCCGCAGATGGTGACGTTAACCAAGTACGGAAACGTGGCCCGCAGCCCGTACTGGTCCACCATTCGGTCCATTGCTCATTGGAACACCGAGACCCCATTCGTGACGCCAAAGGGAACCCAGAGGAAATGGAAGAGGCGGCCATCGGCCTCGAACGATGTAATGGCGGCCCTCCAGGCGGATTGGGAGCTGGTGGTATGCAGACTTCAGATCCACCGTGGAGAAAATACGATACTGGGCGATCTGATTCACCATGTCTACAATCCTGGGGAGGGGGTACGCATCGAGGAGCGTGAACCGATTAATGGTCTGACTATAGTCCACTACCATTCGGAATTTTTTCCCCGGTCTTGACGACCACCACCTGAGCTCTCCAGGGGCTGTTACTGGCCTCTATGATTCCCTCACGTAGGAGCCTCCGGATCTCGGTTCTGATAAACACCCTGTTCTGCAGGCTGTATCGCCTGCTGCGAGTGGCTACGGGTTTACAGTCCGGAGTGAGATTGGCAAAGAGTGGAGGGGGGGAGATTTCTAGCGTCGCTAGACTGCAGATAGTGAGTGGGGGTAGGGGTCCGCCGAAGCTGAGTGTGAGGCTCTTGAGATTACACTGGAAATTGAGTCCCAGTAAGAGTGGGGCGCAGAGTTCGGGCAGGATGTATAGCTGATATTCGAGTAGCTAGCGCCTTGGATCGTTAGAATTACGATGGTGCGCCCTTGGAGGTGAACAGAGTGGGAGCCCGAAGCGAGGGAGATAGTTTGCCGTGCAGGAAAAACAGGGAGCAAACAGCGTCTTACCAGATCTGGGTGTACGAAACTCTCAGTGCTCCCGGAGTCGAAGAGGCACAGTGTCCTGTACCCGTTGATTTTAACGGTCATCATTGAGTTGCGGAGGTGTTTCGGACGCGACTGGTCCAACGTGACCGCGCTGAGTTGCGGGTAGTCGGCGGCTCGATCAGCTGTGCTGGAGTGGCCCCGTGATGACTGTCCGCTGAGGTCGCAGTCTTTGATTTGAGTTTCTGAGTTTGGAGAGGATGGAGCCCAAGATGGCCACCCCCATGGATCGCACATGGTGGGCGGCGAGGAAGATGGCATCCAAGATGGCGGCCCCCATGAGTCGCACGTGGCCGGCCGCGTGGTGGGGGGTTGCCAAGATGGCGGCCCCTATGAGTCACACGTGGCGGTTGGGGGCGGAGTCGGAGTACAGGCCGCAGCGTTACGGGGCCTGCGGGCCTGCGAGTTCGGTGAGCGAGTGCTCTGGGCTGCGAGAGAGTTTGGGGCAGGAGTTTTCTTCGCCAGGCATACCCGGGCATAGTGTCCTTTGCGACCGCAGCTGCTGCAGGTCGCGTTGTGGTCCAGGCAGTGCTGCCGCGGGTGCTGGGGCTGTCCACAAAAGTGGGACGTTGGTGCAGTATAGTGGCTGGGTGGCTGGGTGGCTGCGCGGCGCAGGCCTGGGGCAGTCGCTGGTCGGGGGACCAGGATGGGGTCGCTTGGTCCGCGGGGAACGAGGTGAGGCTGCGGAACGAGACTTCCATAGTAGTGGCGAGTTCTACAGTGTCTTCTAAGTTTTGGGCCCCCTTCTCAATCAACCGCTGGTGCACGTAGTTGGACCTGAGGCCTGCAACGAATACATCTCGGACAGCGAGTTCCCTGTGTTCAGAAGCAGTTACAGCTTGATAATTACAGTCCCGGCATAAGGCTTTTAAATCACGCAGGAATTCCTCTAGCGATTCTGTGGGGCGCTGGCGGCGAATCGTAAAAACGTGGTGCGTGTAGACCTCATTGACGGGCCTCACGTACATTCTGTCGAGCAGGGCCAGGGCTTCCGTATATGAGTTGGTACAATTAAGTTGAGTAGATATACAATGGCTCACCCTTGCGTGCAGTAGGCTGAGTTTCTGCTCCTCCGTAGTTTCTGTAGTGCTTGCTTCAGCCAGATAGGCCTTGAAACATCTGAGCCAGTGTGAAAAGATTTATTTCGCCTATGCATCCTGTGGGTCGAGTTCCAGTCGATCAGGCTTGAGGGCTGATTCCATAGTCGTTTCTTACTGTTTCTTAAGAAGATTAAATTGATGAGACCATCAATTCACGCGACACGTGGTTAGAAGCGAACAGTAGTTTTAATTGTCTTACAACAGAGCCTGCCTGTGACGAGATGAACTCGAGATGAACTGGCAGCAGGCTCACAGCACTGATCTTTATACTTCCGGTTGGGGGCGGAGCCATGGGCGGAGCCATGTGCGGAGCCATGGGCGGAGCCAAGGGTGGAGCCCAGTACAAACTCCTCATCTCCCCCTATGGGCAGGGCCGCCCGATTACACATAATCCGGTACAGAGTACAGGCTCAATACATGTGGTACAATACAGTGTGAATTACTGAGGCTTATAATTCACCAGTTTGTTTCAAACACGAGCTTTCGGAGCACTGCTCCTTCCTCAGGTGAATGGAGAGGTATGTTCCAGAAACATTTATATAGACATTTATAGGGATTTGCAAGCCCAGGCCAGATGGTGGGGGGGTGAATGTAATGTGACATGAATCCAAGATCCCGGTTGAGGCCGCACTCATGCGTGCGGCCTCAACTGTTTGCAGCAAATTACCCAGCCTTCAGAACAGCGACCATAACACCACACAACCCTGCCAGGGCAATCTCTGCAAGACATGCCAGATCATCGACATGGATACCACCATTACACGTGGAAACACCACCCACCAGGTACGTGGCACATACTCGTGCGACTCGACCAATGTAGTTTACCTCATACGCTGCAGGAAAGGATGTCCCGAAGCGTGGTACATTGGCGAGACCATGCAGACACTGCGACAACGAATGAACGGGCATCGTGCGACAATCACCAGGCAGGAATGTTCCCTTCCAGTCGGGGAACACTTCAGCAGTCAAGGGCATTCAGCCTCTGATCTCCGGGTAAGCGTTCTCCAAGGCGGTCTTCAGGACACACGACAACGCAGAATTACCGAATAAAAACTTATAGCTAAGTTCCGCACGCATGAGTGCGGCCTCAACCGGGATCACCCCCACCATCTGGCCTGGACTTGCAAAATCCTACCAACTGTCCTGGCTTGAGACAATTCACACCTCTTTAACCTGGGATCACCCCCTATCTCTGGATCTGTAATGATTTGATTACCTGCAAATGCTCGCATTCCAAGCATTGTCTGGCATCTCTGACTTTGTCTATATAAATGTTTCTGGAACATACCTCGCCATTCACCTGAGGAAGGAGCAGTGCTCTGAAAGCTCGTGTTTGAAACAAACCTGTTGGACTTTAGCCTGGTGTTGTAAGACTTCTTACTGTCCTGTTCTACGTTCTATGTTCTATGACACTGTCCTCTGCCACAAGACTCTTCAAAGGGCTGGACATCACCTTGTTCTGGGTCATGGACAACAACCTTGGAGGCTGGACAAAACACCCTCCAGTACTCATGAGGCAGGATGAATGCCTCAGATCCACCCTTAATGAGCTTAATGAGGCCCAATTAGGGGCCCGGAATGCCTGGCGATCTAAATAGCACTCATTTCCAGGTACAGACTATGCCTTTGGCATTATTTCACCCATGATGCAACTCGCATAAGAGTGTGCACATGCACTGTGGTTGGCATTTTGTAGCTGTCAAAGGTCAGGACCAGAACCCCAATTTTGGATATGATCCTGGACTAGAACTCAACCATTTGCATTTGATAAAACCGTGAGGAAGTGTTATTACACCACAGGAGTGATAACACCGACCAGTAAACAGCTTTTATATTAAAACAATCTTTAACTTGAACACAGATTTAAGCTTATTCACAATAAGGAAATAGCTTTACAGTTAACAGTGCTTTGAGAGGCTGATCATGAAGCGCATCACCTCCATACTCCCGGAATGCCTTGACCCACTTCAATTCGCATACCGTCGCAACCGGTCCACATCAGATGCCATTTCCCTGGCCTTACACTCATCCCTAGAGCATCTCGAAAACAAGGACTCCTACATCAGACTGCTATTTATTGACTACAGCTCCGCCTTCAACACCATAATCCCAGCCAAGCTCATATCAAAGCTCCAAAACTTAGGACTTGGCTCTCCACTCTGCAACTGGATCCTTGACTTTCTGACCAACAGACCACAGTCAGTAAGAATGAACACCAACACCTCCTCCACAATAGTCCTCAACACCGGTGCCCCGCAAGGCTGCGTACTTAGCCCCCTACTCTACTCCCTGTACACACACGACTGCATGGCAAAACTTGGTTCCAACTCCATCTACAAGTTTGCTGACGATACGACCATAGTGGGCCGGATCTCGAACAACGACGAGTCTGAATACAGGAGGGAGATAGAGAACCTAGTGGAGTGGTGCAATGACAACAATCTCTCCCTTAATGCCAGCAAAACTAAAGAGCTGGTCATCGACTTCAGGAAGCATAGTACTGTACACACCCCTGTCAGCATCAACGGAGCTGAGGTAGAGATGGTGAGCAGCTTCAAATTCCTAGGGGTGCACATCACCAAAAATCTATCCTGGTCCACTCATGTCGACGCTATCACCAAGAAAGCACAACAGCGCCTTTACTTCCTCAGGAAACTAAGGAAATTTGGCATGTCCACATTAACCCTTACCAACTTTTACAGATGCACTATAGAAAGCATCCTCTCGGGCTGCATCACAGCCTGGTATGGCAACTGCTCGGCCCAGGACCGCAAGGAACTTCAGAGAGTCGTGAATACCGCCCAGTCCATCACACAAACCTGCCTCCCATCCATCGATTCCATCTACACCTCCCGCTGCCGGGGGAAAGCAGGCAGCATAATCAAGGATCCCTCCCACCCGGCTTACTCACTTTTCCAACTTCTTCCATCGGGCAGGAGATTCAGAAGTCTGAGAACACGGACGAACAGACTCAAAAACAGCTTCTTCCCCACTGTCACCAGACTCCTAAACGACCCTTTTATGGACTGTCCTCATTAATACTACACCCTGTCTGCTTCATCCGATGCCAATGCTTATGTAGTTACATTGTATATATTGTGTTGCCCTATTATGTATTCTCATGTACTTTCTTGAATTCTGTTCAATTCCCTTTCTTCCAATGTACTGAATGATCTGTTGAGCTGCTTGCAGAAAAATACTTTTCACTGTACCTCGGTACACGTGACAATAAACAAATCCAATCCAATCCAATCCAATCCAACAGGTACTTGCTTCCGGACACCTGCCTATACATTCTAATTGAGCAACCCATATATTTCAAATTCCATTTATGTATAAAGTTTAAAAATATATATATTTCATATTTTATACCTAACAATGAAACAATAACAAGCAGCCCAAAACCATCTCTCACCCCCAATCCCCCAAGCAAAAAGTCCCCCAATAAAACCTCCACTCGACTCCCTCCTCCCCCTACCTCCACCCACCCTCCCTGGCAATTAACGGTGACCAGATCTTTAAAATACAGAATAAACTACTCCCATCTCCAGTAGAACCTCTCAACTGCCCCCCTCATGGTGTACTTGACTCTCTTGAGGTATAAAAGCTCTATAAGACCTGCCAGCCATACAGGTGCACTGGGTGGTGAAGCTGACCTCCACCCTATCAGCACCCACCTTCGAGCAGTCAGCGAGGCGACGGCCAGACATCATCCCCCACCCCTGTCTGTAGCTCCAGCAGGTCCAACACCCCAAATATGGCCCCCAAGGGGGAGGGCTTCAGCTCAATTTGTAGAATCGCTGACATGGTGCGACAGAAGGAGACGCAGAACCTCGCAAGCTTAGGACATGACCAGAGTATGTGCACATGCTTAGCTGGACCTCTCCCAAATGCTCACACATATCCTCCACTCCTAAACAACCTATTCATCCTAGACCTAGTCAAATGGGCCCTATGCACTACCTTCAACTGTATCAACCCTAATCTCCTTATGTATAAAGTTGACAATCAGTTTTCATAGATTATCATAGAAATTACAGTGCAGAAGGAGGCCATTCGGCCCATCGAGTCTGCACCAGCTCCCGGAAAGAGCACCCTACCTGAGGCCAACACCCCCACCCCATCCCCACCACCCAGTAACCCCACCCAACACTAAGGGCAATTTCTCATGGCCGATCCACCTAACCTGCACATCTTTGGACTGTGGGAGGAAACCGGAGCACCCGGAGGAAACCCACGCACACATGGGGAGGATGTGCAGACTCCGCACAGACAGTGACCCAAGCCGGAATTGAACCTGGGACCCTGGAGCTGTGAAGCAATTGTGCTATCCACAATGCTACCGTGCTGCCCTAATGCTACCATGCTGCCCTAATGCTGCCATGCTGCCCTAATGCTACCGTGCTGCCCTAATGCTACTGTGCTGCCCTAATGCTACCGTGATGCCCTAATGTTACTGTGCTGCCCTAATGCTACCGTGATGCCCTAATGTTACTGTGCTGCCCTAATGCTACCATGCTGCCCTAATGCTACCGTGCTGCCATAATGCTGCCGTGCCATCCTAATGCTACCATGCTGCCCTAATGCTGCTGTGCTGCCCTAATGCTGCCGTGCTGCCCTAATGCTGCTGTGCTGCCCTATTGCTGCCGTGCTGCCCTAATGCTACCGTGCTGCCCTAATGCTGCCGTGCTGCCCTAATGCTGCTGTGCTGCCCTAATGCTGCTGTGCTGCCCTAATGCTGCCGTGCTGCCCTAATGCTGCCGTGCTGCCATAATGCTGCTGTGCTGCCCTAATGCTGCCGTGCTGCCATAATGCTGCCGTGCTGCCCTAATGCTGCCGTGCTGCCCTAATGCTACCGTGCTGCCCTAATGCTGCCGTGCTGCCCTAATGCTGCCGTGCTGCCCTAATGCTGCCGTGCCGCCCTAATGCTGCCGTGCTGCCCTAATGCTACCATGCTGCCCTAATGCTGCCGTGCTGCCCTAATGCTGCCGTGCCGCCCTAATGCTGCCGTGCCGCCCTAATGCTGCCGTGCTGCCCTAATGCTGCCGTGCTGCCCTAATGCTACCATGCTGCCCTAATGCTGCCGTGCTGCCCTAATGCTGCCGTGCTGCCCTAATGCTGCCGTGCCGCCCTAATGCTGCCGTGCTGCCCTAATGCTACCATGCTGCCCTAATGCTGCCGTGCTGCCCTAATGCTACCGTGCCGCCCTAATGTTACTGTGCTGCCCTAATGCTGCCATGCTGCCCTAATGCTTCCGTGCTGCCCTAATGCTACCGTGATGCCCTAATGTTACTGTGCTGCCCTAATGTTACTGTGCTGCCCTAATGCTACTGTGCTGCCCTAATGCTACTGTACTGCCATAATGCTACTGTGCTGCCCTAATGTTACTGTGCCGCCCTAATGCTACTGTGCTGCCCTAATGCTACTGTACTGCCATAATGCTACTGTGCTGCCCTAATGTTACTGTGCTGCCCTAATGCTACTGTGCTGCCCTAATGCTACTGTGCTGCCCTAATGCTACTGTGCTGCCCTAATGCTACTGTGCTGCCCTAATGCTGCTGTGCTGCCCTAATGCTGCCATGCTGCCCTAATGCTGCCGTGCTGCCCTAATGCTACCGTGCTGCCCTAATGCTGCTGTGCTGCCCTAATGCTACCATGCTGCCCTAATGCTACCGTGCTGCCCTAATGCTACCGAGCGTATTTTGGTGTAGGGTCCTTGGAGGGAGCAACCTATTTTAGGACCAGGCTGAAAACCATCAGCTCGGCTTAGAGCGCTGGAAGCAACTGTTTTGGCCAGCCAGACCTGGCCTCTCCCACTAGCTACACCAGCTGCACTCAAAGCACACAGCATTCTTTTGTCTCTTGGTACAAGATGTGTCTTGATTTGTTTAGCCAGGCTCCTCACATTGTTACACTATTACATTAACTCTCTATCTGCAAACAGGTTAAATGGCTTTTAGTATCTATTAGCAAAACGCTTCTCCTGCAAAAAACACTGATTAGCTCACTTTTAATCACAGCTCTTACAGACGTACTGGGCGGAATTCTCCGATAATGGAGCTATGTCCCTCACGCCCGCGAGCAAACGTGCGAGAATCACTCTAGACTTTCCTGGAGAAAGTCCAGAGTGATTCTCCATTTTGAAGGGGGCTGGGCCCCGGAGTAGTCCAGGCAGCTCCAGTTGCCGATAAGGGGCCCTGCACTTCTAGCCACAGGCATGCGCGTGGCGGCCGCCTGCGGCGGTGGCCCCGTGCAACATGGTGGACTCATACAGCAGGTCAGCCCCAACAATATAGGCCCCCCCAAGATCGCGCGCGCCTGCCGATCGGCGGCCCGCAATCCCGAGTCTAGCCGACCTGTAGGCCCCTCCCAGTGACGGATTCCCCCCGCCCCCCCATCAGGGCGGCCATGGATTGTGTCCGCAGCTGCCACACTGAGCTCCCGTCAGGTGGAAGCATGAGTGAACCACACCGATGGGAACTCGGCCAGTTGCCGGCGAATGATCACCGCGGGAGCCCCTTTCAATGGCCCCCGACCAGCGGCACGTCAACCACGCGTGCGTGAATGTCGCCGATTCTCCAGTCCTCGGAGAATTGCGGGAAGGCGTCTGACCCGATTGCAGGTTTCACGCACCATTCTCTGCCCCTGCGCCGTGTATGATTGCGGCGCGGAGGCTGGGAGAATCCCGTCCACTGTCTGTAAGCATTCTAACCTAGGTTTTAATAATATTACTGCAAAAATACAGGGTGGGATTCAACGTTGTTCGACGCTGATTTCTTAATCGACGATCAGGTGGAGAATCCCTTCTGACAGCTAAATGGGGGGGTTGTGCCGGTTTGACAACGGTTTTCAAGTCTCCGCTCCCTCCAAAATGGCGTCATCACACCAGGTGCCACATTGGCGCATCATTGGAAGGCCCTCCGAGTTCCCGACTACACGGTTGACGTGTGGTCTAAGCGGTGGGGAACCCGGTGTGGTGGCTGCAGACTGTGTCCAGCGCCGCGACACTCAGCCAGGTCGATGCCGTTAGCCGGGGTGGCTTCTGCAATGACTGGGGGAACTGGTGGCGGGTGGCCTATGGGATGGCCTGTGGGGTCGCATTTGGCCGGTTGGGTCCATGCACGACTGGCACCATGTTGTACGGCGCGACCACTGCAGGTCATCAGCGTGCACATGCGCGGCCAGGGACCCGGCCGTCCTTCGGCCTTTTTCAGCCAGGGAGCCGGGAGTTTCTCCCGCTGCTAGCCCCTCACAGTCCCCGAGTCGGCGTCGATTTTTGAGTCATAAAAAGTCCACGAATTCTCCTCTTCAGCCGGCACTTAGTCGTTGAAACGGAGAATCCAGCCCACAAACTATAATGCATGACAATTTCTGAGATTCATCACCATCTCTAAACTACTCTTGCACCAACAGTAGGGGCTACAAATCTAATTTTTTATGCGTCTGCCCTTCAGCTGTGGCCTTTTCTGGATGTTTCTCTCCTGACAGCCTGTAAATCAGGTTGTATTTCAGGTGGGAAACTTGAAATTTAAAACTCCACAATGCTCAGGGAAAACTCACTTCTGGTTTAATATCGGGGCCATTGAATCTGTAGAACATTATGTCAGAAAAGCTTCTATCCTGAGAGGGTCAAGTTGGGAGGTCCAAATGTTTTCATTACGTAAACATTTCGCAAAAATTTTGGAAATGTGAATGAATAGACATTCCTAAAAAATAAATGATCATTTTGATTATGATAAAGGGCACAAGGTGGCAGCATTGGATTAGTCCTCAGGGAATAACATTTACTCAGACAGTCGAAGCTTTGTTTTGAATGTTAGTATGGGAAAGGTAAGGGTCATCCAGGGCAGCGTAGTGCTCTTTTGGGACTGCAATGTACATATGGGGCTCATATCAAGAGCTCAGGGCTCTTAAGTTACACTGGAAAGGACAGAGAATGCTTGTTCCGCATGTTTGAAAAAAAAACCATAACAGAATTTCTCCTCGCTTATCCCTACAGAATTTTATTCACTTACTTGTGTTAATGTGTTATAAATTATCTTTATTTTTTTTGCCCTATCTCCTTCATTTTTATTCCCTATTCCTCAAAAGGTACATATTCCGGATGTGATATGTTTTCCGGGCACAGGTTTCACACTTTACAGGTGTGGCCCTTCTTCATGTTCAACCTACTGAGTGGGTTGGATCATCCGGTCTTGCCAAAGGCAATGGAATTTTGGCTTCCTTGCCACCTCCTTCCCCCGCCATGGTGGGGCTGGAAAATCACATCCAATGAGTGTTAACAAGCTCATGCGGGGGGGGGGTTATTGTTACTCCTAAACCTGCTCGTGCCAATTTCTACATAAATGCACTTACAGCAGCATCATTGGCTAGAGATAAGGATGTAGATACTGCAGAGCGTCAGCCTGCTTGTGTGAGCTGGGCACAAAGAACAATCTCTCAACCTGAAAAAGTAGGCCTGAGGCCTAGTTGAAACTGGGCCTCACTTAAATTAGACTATCAACTTGCAAATTCCTGCCGCATGTCCCCAGGCAGCTCACCATTGTCACTGTAATGTCTGCCAGGTCCGGAGATGGGGCAGTGGGGTGACAGGGGGTGTCCAGGGGATGGGTGAAGGTGTTGGGTGATCACCCACATTATCAGGGTGTCTAGACACAGAATTCCATTGCCACAGCCTGCAAGGTTTCTGCCACTGGCCATATGAGTGCCCATGTCCCACCACCCCTGCACCACAGCCCCAACCCCAACAACCCCGCACCCCAGCCCCTACCCCACCACCCCCACACACCACACTCCACCCCACCAACTCCTCCTTCCACAACTGGCCACCACCCGCCGGCGAGGCAGCCCACCAAAGGCAACGCCCACAATAGTCCCTGCAGGAGGGCGCCGGACGTAGTTCGCAGAGCATACCTCTGGCGTGGGTAGTGTCAGCCATCAGTAGCACTGGCAGCAGGGACTGGTGCAGGGCCAGAGATCCCCACCGTGCAGGGCACTGATAGGGCCAGGGATGAGGAAGGGGGAACAGCCGAGCGTGGATGTGGGGATAAGGGAGGAGGGGGAGCGGGGAGGGGAACATGCGGAGGCAGGGTCTGCAGTGCAGACCAGGGCCACTGCGTAGCTCATTGGACCTGGTTGGGCATGGGGGTATGCACCATGCTGACATGTTTGACTGTCCTCTACAGACCATGGACTTTGAATTCAACCAGCCATCATCCTAGTTGCTGCAGCCCTGGGGGATTCACTGAGGCTGTACAAGCTGGAGCTGCTCGAGGGGGACCCTGCAGCAGTGGAGCCTGCCACGGAGGAACAGGAGGCAGCCGGTGAGGATGAGGAGCTGGCTGCTCAACAGGCCGAGGAGGAGGAGGAGGTGGGAAGGAGGCACCACAGGAGGTCCCAAGTGTGCCGGCGGCACCTAACATTCGAGTTCCTGCCGAACCGGGCATGCCGTCGAAGACTCCGGCTGAGCAGGGAGACAGTGCCACATATCTGCCAAATCATGGCACTCCTGGCACCGGGGGGATAATGGGGGAAGACACCTGTTCCTGGTGGTCGTCAAGGTGACAGTCACCCTGAAGCTTTACGCCACGGGGTTTTTCCAGGCACCAAGTGGGGCCCTGTCTGGAATCTAACAGACCTCGGTGCACAGTTGCATCCGCGCCAGCACAGAAGTCAAATACCCGGTCGTCTCAATACATCCATTTCAATGTGGATTGAGCCCACCAGGATGCCAGGGTAGTGGGGTTTGCTGCCATCGCCAAGATGCCCCGAGAACAGGGAGTGATCGACGGGATGGATGTCGCCCTACGAGCACTGGCCCACAACAGGCCGGTCTTCACAATCCGAAAGGGGTTCCACTCGATGAATGTGCAGCTAATGTGTGACCACCAGATGCATATCATGCACATCTGCACCCACTACCCAGTCAGTGTGCACAACGCCTTCATCCTGGAACACTTGACAGTTCCTGACCCCTTTGAGGCACACCCCCAGCTGAGGGGCTGGCTATGATACATATCGACGCAGAGACCTGCTGCAACAATGCTCATGCCACGTCCAGGGCGCGATCGAGCGGTGTTTCGGCATCCTGAATATATGGTTCAGGTGTCTGGACCGCTCTGGAGGGGTCCTCCAGCATAGCAATGGGAGGGCCTGCCACATTGTGGTGATCTACTGCATCCTCCCCAACATTGCGCAGCAGAGAGGTGATGTGCTGGGGAGGGTATGAATGCTGGGCGAGGCAGGGCAGGACATGCGGCCCGGGCAGGCACAGGAGGCTGTTTCCAGGTTCACCAACCAAGCGGTACATCAGGAGGCGGTACATCAGGAGGCGGTATATCAGGAGGCGGTACATCAGGAGGCGGTACATCAGGAGGCGGTACATCAGGAGGCGGTACATTAGGAGGCGGTACATCAGGAGGCGGTACATTAGGAGGCGGTACATTAGGAGGCGGTATATCAGGAGGCGGTACATCAGGAGGCGGTATATCAGGAGGCGGTACATCAGGAGGCGGTACATCAGGAGGCGGTACATCAGGAGGCGGTACATCAGGAGGCGGTACATCAGGAGGCGGTACATCAGGAGGCGGTACATCAGGAGGCGGTACATCAGGAGGCGGTACATTAGGAGGCGGTGTATCAGGAGGCGGTACATCAGGAGGCGGTGTATCAGGAGGCGGTACATTAGGAGGCGGTACATCAGGAGGCGGTACATTAGGAGGCGGTACATCAGGAGGCGGTACATTAGGAGGCGGTGTATCAGGAGGCGGTATGTTGCGATTCCTGCTTTGTGACCTGGGTTCCCTTTAGCAGCCGTCTTCTGGAGCGACCGGACCTGGGATGGCCAAGCTGCTGTTCGGGTTTCCCAAGTGGTGTGGGTGCTGCTCTGTTCTGCCCGCTGCCCATCAGATGCCGCCAGGGATAGGAGGGGGGGAGCCTGAGTCACTGTGGTGCTCTGGCACCTCCCCTACGGGAGTCAGCGGCACAGGCCCCATCACCTCCTCCTCCCTCGGGGTGCCTGATGGCCCCAGCTACTCCATGAGATGGGGGTGCGAGCGGAGCTAACTTATGCAGCAACTCCCCGCCAACTGGCACTGCCAGTCCTGGTGGCCCGATCCCGCCCCAACCAGGGTCTTGGTACTCGAGGAGCACAGGGGTAGACCACCTCCCTCTGGGCCTGCCCCTCATCATGCTGTAACTGTGCCCCCATCGCCTGGGTCAGTGCCGCATCAACCAGTGACTATACCACCTCCCTCTGGGTCTGTCCACATCAGTGAGCACTTGGGTAATGCCGCCAATGCTTCAGCCATGACCCGCTGTGACTGGGCCACATTCTGGAGCGCCGCTGCAATGCCCAGGTGGCCCTGGCACATGGCTGCCTGTGATAAAACATAAACATAAGAACTAGGAGCAGGAATAGGCAATATGGCCCCTCGAGCCTGCTCCGCCATTCAATGAGATCATGGCTGATCTTTTGTGGACACTTTCCGGCCCGAACACCATAACCCTTAATCCCTTTATTCTTCAAAAAACTATCTATCTTTCTCTTAAAAACATTTAATGAAGGAGCCTCAACTGCTTCACTGGGCAAGGAATTCCATAGATTTACAACCCTTTGGGTGAAGAAGTTCCTCCTAAACTCAGTCCTAAATCTACTTCCCCTTATTTTGAGGCTATGCCCCCTAGTTCTGCTTTCACCTGCCAGTGGAAACAACCTGCCCACATCTATCCTATCTATTCCCTTCATAATTTTAAATGTTTCGATAAGATTCCCCCTTATCCTTCTAAATTCCAACGAGTACAGTCCCAGTCTACTCACCTCTCCTCGTAATCCAACCCCTTCAGCTCCGGGATTAACCTAGTGAATCTCCTCTGTACACCCTCCAGCACCAGTACGTCCTTTCTCAGGTAAGGAGACCAAAACTGAACACAATACTCCAGGTGTGGCCTCACTAACACCTTATACAATTGCAGCATAACCTCCCTAGTCTTAAACTCTATCCCTCTAGCAATGAAGGACAAAATTCCATTCGCTTTCTTAATCACGTTGCACCTGTAAACCAACTTTTGCGACTCATGCACCAGCACACCCAGGTCTCTCTGCACAGCAGCATGTTTTAATATTTTATCATTTAAATAATAATCCCTTTTGCTGTTATTCCTACCAAAATGGATAACCTCACAATTGTCAACATTGTATTCCATCTGCCAGACCCTAGCCCATTCACTTAACCTATCCAAAACGCTCTGCAGACTTCCGGTATCCTCTGCACTTTTTGCTTTCCCACTCATCTTAGTGTCATCTGCAAACTTGGACACATTGTCCTTGGTCCCCAACTCCAAATCATCGATGTAAATTGTGAACAATTGTGGGCCCAACACTGATCCCTGAGGGACACCACTAGCTACTGATTGCCAACCAGATAAACACCCATTAATCCCCACTCTTTGCTTTCTATTAATTAGCCAATCCTCTATCCATGCTACTACTTTACCCTTAATGCCATGCATCTTTATCTTATGCAGCAACCTTTTGTGTAGCACCTTGTCAAAGGCTTTCTGGAAATCCAGATATACCACATCCATTGGCTCCCCGTTAACTACCGCTCTGGTAATGTCCTCAAAAAATTCCACTAAATTAGTTAGGCACGACCTGCCCTTTATGAACCCATGCTGCGTCTGCCCAATGGGACAATTTTCATCCAGATGCCTCGCTATTTCTTCTTTGATGATAGATTCCCTACTACCGAAGTTAAGCTCACTGGCTAATAATTACCCACTTTCTGCCGACCTCCTTTTTTAAACAGTGGTGTCACGTTTGCTAATTTCCAATCCGCTGGGACCATCCCAGAGTCTAATGAATTTTGGTAAATTATCACTAGTGCATAATTTGCAATTTCCCTAGCCATCTCTTTTAGCACTTTGGGATGCATTCCATCAGGGCCAGGAGACTTGTCTACCTTTAGCCCCATTAGCTTGTCCATCACTCCCTCCTTAGTGATAACAATCCTCTCAAGGTCCTCACATGTCATAGCCTCATTTCCATCAGTCACTGGCATCTTATTTGTATCTTCCACTGTGAAGACCGACCCAAAAAACATGTCCAGCTCTGTCTTGGGCCTTGGCCACCGCCCACACAGAGTGCCCCAAACCTTGGACATCCTGACCCATGACTGAAAACTTCATCCCTGAGGCCATGTGCCATTATCTGGCAATGTGCCATGGGGAACTGTACCTGCGCCTCGGTGACCACCCTCTTCCAGGCCCACCAATCAGGTCCAGTGCCACTTCGCTGCTGCAGTGAGGGACTGCAGGTCCGGCAATCTCCCTCCGGTCTTTTCCCTTCCTGGCGGTTGTGGGGGGGTGGGGTGAGGTGAGGGCGTGACAGAAAACACATAGTGTAGACAGTCAGCCACATGCGGCACAGGGGGTGGTAGCTGATGGCCCTTGTAGCCAGGGCACCCGGCCATGGTAGCCGGTATGGGTGCGGCAGGTAGTGCAAGGTGGGGGTTCAGTCACCCTCTGGAAAGGGGGGAGGGGAGGTCGGTGAGTGATGGGGTTATGGGTGTGTGGGTCGGGGGTTACTGCCAGGGGTACAATGCTGCCTATTTACCCTGACAGCCCTGAGGAGGTTGTGCAGTTTTTTGTACGGCACTGTTGGCCTGTTCTTGCCTACAGCACTCACAGATTCTGAGGGCCCCCTTATAGGTGAGTTGGAGCATTCATGGGTTGTGTCGGGGTGGGGGGGGGGGGGGGGATTCTCGAATGAGGGCGCCATTTATAAATGCCGTCCCGATCTCCTCGTGCTCTGAGATGTTTTGACGAGCAGATCTCAGTGCAGGAAAGGGCTCTAGGTGCGGCCTCGGCGGGGTGTTTCCCGCTGAGCCCCGCATTTCAATAGTGTTTGCAGCGCTGCGAGCTCTGGGAAACACCCAGCTAAACGCGCTCTACACGGGACTCTATTGTAATTCGGCTACATTGTACTCTACATCTACCCTGTCAACCCCCTTTAGAATCCTATATACAGCAATTAGAGATCCTCTCATTCTTCTCAACTCCAGAGACTCTCGGCCTAAACTATTCAATCTCTCTTCATAAGGCTGAGAGGAAGAACTGGAATGACACAATTGGTGAGCTTTAAGGAAGAGGTGCTTCTTGTTCACGCTGCACATTCCAAGGATGAAAGGTAGGGGAACCAGACATAGGGGCCGGGATTCTCTGACCCTGCGTCGGGTCTGAGAATCCCCGGGCGGAGGCGCGAATCCCGTCCCGCCGCACCGACGCCGGCTGCCTTATTCTCCGGCGCCGTTTTTTGGGGGTCGTTGACAGCGGCTCCCTACCCCGGCGATTCTCTGGGCCCCAATAGGCCGAGTGGCCGTCCAGTTTTGCCCAGTCCCGTCGACGTGAATTGCTCACCTCACGCAAGGCGGGACCTGGCAGGTAAGTGTGTGTGGGCGGTCCTGGGGGAGGGTGCAGGGGGATCCAACCCAGGGGGGAGGGGGCCCCCACGGTTGCCTGGTCCGCGATCGGGGCCTACTGATCCTAAAGGCGAGCTGGTTCTGTGGAGGCCTTCTTTCCTACGCGCTGGGCCCCTGTAGGGCTCCGACATATTGCCCGGGGGCCGGCACGGAGAAGAGAACAACCGCGCATTCGCGGAAATATGCCGGCTGGTCCGCGCATGTGCAAGATTACGCTGGCCGTTCTGCGCATGCACGAACTTGCGCTGGCCCTTTGGCGCCAGCTGGAGCAGCGGGGATGACTCCGGCAGCAACCTAGCCCCCTAGAAAGATGAGAATTCCTCGCTTTGGAGGCCCGTCGACGCCGGAGTCGTTGACACTGGTTTTTCCTCCTTGTGTGACGAGGAATTATGATGAAACAAAAAAAAGGTGTATGGCGCATGTCAGGTGAATTCTGAACTGGTCAATGAAAGAATTGAGAATACAATGCAGTTAACATAAAAGGGAATGAACAATCTTCTACAGTAAATACGAAGCGGGTAGTAAGAGGTGGAGTGGGCTCCATTAGGGACAACAAAGGTGATACAAACTCAGCCTCATTTAAAGCTGTGATTGTGTTCCTGGAAATTGCAATTTGAAGTGAAGCAACTATGCGAATCATGTGGACCATGTGAATCAATGTTAAAGTTGGAATTAGATTCCTTCAGACATTTGTTGCCTGGAAAAAAAACTATTTTTTAAAACTTTGTTCATGGGATCGTGGTTTCTCTGGCTGGATCAGCATTTATTGGCCATCCCTAATTGCCCTTGAACTGAATGGCCTGTTAGGCCATTTCAAAGGGTATTGCTGTGGGTCTGGAGTCAGATGAGGCCAGGCCTGGTAAGGTTGACAGGTTTTCTTCCTCAAAGGACATTAGTGAACCAGATGGATTTTTACAACAATAAACAATGGTTTAATGGTCATCATTAAGCTTTTTACTTTATTGGATTTAAATTTCACTATCTGCCATGGTGGGATTGGATTGATCGATTGATTGATATTTATTATCACATGTACTGAAGTACAGTGAAAAGTATTTTTCTGCGGCCAAGGGAACGTACACAGTACGTACATAGTAGACAAAAGAATAATCAACAGGGTACATTGACAATGGTACATCGACAAATAGCGATTGGTTACAGTGCGAAACAAGGGCCAAACAAGAGCAGCATAGAGCGTCGTGAATAGTGTTCTTACAGGGAACAGATCAGCCCAAGGGAGAGTCGTTGTGGAATCTGGTAGCTGTGGGGAAGAAGCTGTTCCTCTGTCTGTATGTGCGGGTCTTCAGACTTCTGTACCTGCTGTCTGATGGAAGGGACTGGAAGAAGGCAATGCCTGGATGGGAGGTGTCTCTGATAATGCTGTCTGCCTTCCTGGGCAATGGGAGGTGTACACAGAATCAATATGAGGCTTGTCTGATGTGTTGGGCTGAGTTCACCACACTCTGCAGTTTCTTGGGATCTTGGGCCGAGCAGTTGCCATACCAAGCTGTGATGCAGCCGGATAGGATGCTCTCTGGCACGTCTGTAGACGTTTGTGAGAGTCGATGCAGACATGCTGAATTTCTTTAGCTTCTGTAGGAAGTAGATACGTTGTTGGGCTTTCTTGACTGTTGCATCAATGTGAGTGGACCGGGACAGACTGTTGGTGATGGTGACCCCCCAGGAACTTAAAGCTATCAATCATCTCTACTTTGGAGCCATTGATGTAGACAGGGGGTGGACGGATGTAGACCCAGTTCCCCAGAGCATCACCCTGGATTTCTGGTTCAGTGACAGCACCACCTCCCTACAAGTTGAAATACTGTACCAAACATGTGCAGCATTGTGCACTCCGAACACAATTATCTTACAAAATAAAATAAATCCCTGTAAAAAATAAATTATAATTTATGTTTAAATTCAAATGAGATAACACTCATTAGCCTGAAGACGTTTTAAAACATTCAATTTCACAGCTCAGCTAATGGCTTTTCTTGGTTTCTGTGCAGCAGCAGGCACACTGCTGGCACTTACTGGCTGTTCCTGGCTCATGTTTCAAAGTAATTTAAAAGTCTTACCCACAGCAGGTGCTGCTGAAACTCTAAAATTTAAATCAAGTCTAAATCCAACTTGGAAAAGAATAAGTCTGGCTTTAGTTGCCTCTTTTTTTTAAGAATTGACGTCACCTCGAATACAGTACTTCTTCACAATGATTGGGTCTCGGGACCCAATGTTACATGATGGGAACCGACCCACGATGACACACAGGCTATGCAATGACAATGAACGGCAATGACTCGAAAGCAGATCACAACTTAAGTGGGAGAAAAAAGAACTGAAACAAAAATAACTTTAAAATGAAACAGTTTAAAGCGGAACAACTTAAAACGGGGACTTACTGTATGCTTAGCTAAGCAGGACAGGGCTAGGATACATAATGGGACACACGGTAGCACAGGGGTTAGCACTGTTGCTTCACAGCACCAGGGACCCGGGTTCGATTCCCGGCTTGGGTCACTGTCTATGCGGAGTCTGCAAGTTCTCCCCGTGTCTGTGTGGGTTTCCTCTGGGTGCTCCGGTTTCCTCCCACAAGTCCCGAAAGATGTTTCTGTGCAGCAGCAGGCACACTGCTGGCACTTACTGGCTGTTCCTGGCTCATGTTTCAAAGTAATTTAAAAGTCTTACCCACAGCAGGTGCTGCTGAAACTCTAAAATTTAAATCAAGTCTAAATCCAACTTGGAAAAGAATAAGTCTGGACATTCTGAATTCTCCCTCCGTGTACCCGAACAGGCGCCGGAGTGTGGCGCCTAGGGGATTTTCACAGTATCTTCATTGCAGTGTTAATGTAAGCCTACTTGTGACACTAATGAAGATTATTATTATTTTTAAAAATAAATTTAGAGTACCCAATTAATTTTTTCCAATTAAGGGACAATTTAGCATGGCCAATCCACCGACTTTGCACATCTTTGGGTTGTGGGGGCGAAACCCACTCGAACACGGGGAGAAGTGCAAACTCCACACGGACAGTGACCCAGAGCCGGGATCGAACCTGGGACCTCAGCGCCGTGAGACTGCATTGCTATCACTGTGCCACCGTGCTGCCAATGAAGATTATTATTAATAATGATGACACATTTCCACCACTCCCCACTTCTCTGCCGCGTGTTTTGCCATGGCAGAGATGACCCACCATTGGCTGGAAAGCAGGATCTTTCGGTCCTGCTTCTATCCACGGGGTTTATCGTTGTTCTCACCCTCCGCCGCAAAGTCGGGGGTTGCCATTGGCAGAACTAGAAGATCCCGCTGACGATAACAGCCAGTAAATCTCGCGGAATGAGTATTTTGTATCAGTGTTTACTTAGGAGGAGGAATCTGACAAAATATTGGTGGGAGTGAAGATAGTAGAACGGATGGATACTGTGTAAATTGAGAGAGTGGGTATATATATAAGACATATGATTCTCAGGGGGCTTGACATAGTAGATGCTGGGAGGATGTTTCTTCTTGTGGGAGAGCCTAGGACCAGAGGGCATAATCTCAGAATAATGGGTTGCCCATTTAAAACTGAAATATGGAGGAATTTCTTCTTAGAATATAGTGGGCGCGATTCTCCGCTGCCCACGACGGGTCGGAGAATAGCGGGAGGGCCTTCCCGACATTTTTCCCGACCTCCCGCTATTCTCCACCCCCCCCCCCCCCACGGCCGCCCCACGACACGAATCGCTGCTCGCCGTTTTTTACGGTGAACAGCGATTCTCCCCTGGCCGATGGGCCGAGTTCCCAGGCATTTACGGCCGTTTTCACGAACGCAAACATACCTGCTCTCACCGTTCGTGAAAACGGCCGCAAAGTGCCGTCCCGGACAACCATGGCACCGATTGGCACGGCAGAACCACGGCCATGCCAAGGGTGGCATGGGCCCGCGGTCGGTGTGCACCGATCGTGGGCAGCGGGTCCGATACCCGCGCACTCTTTGTTCCTCCGCCGCCCCGCAGGATCAGTCCGCGGGGCGGCTGAGGGGCATGACAGCCCGCGCATGCACGGGTTTGACGCATATGCGTGATGACGTCATCCGCGCGTCAGCCGACGTGACGCTTGGCGCGCGGGCTTAGCGACCAGCGCTAAGCCCGCGATGCCGTTCTTCACGGGGCCGCGCTGCTAGCCCCGACCAGGGGGGGAGAATCGGGTCCCAGGAGGGGGCGCGGAGGCTGCCGTGAAACACGGCCAGTTTCACGGCAGCCTTTACGACTCTCCGCATTTGAGGAGAATCGCGCCCAGTGAATCTATGGAATTCTTTACCACAGAGAGCTGTAGTGGCTGGGTCATTGAGTATGTTATAGGTTGAAACAGACATGGAGATAAGGCAGGAATGTGAAGTTTGGGATTTTGTCAGATCAGCCACTGAATGGGCCGAGTGGCCTTCTTCTGCTCCTACATCTTATGGTCTTACAGTCTACTGGGAATGCTGGCTATACGTAGCATAAAGGTGTGTCACCTGGTTTGGATGGCTTGCATCCCACTTGCTGACAGAAGTGGTTAGGGATGGAGATAGTAGCAAACTTGCTATTATCTTGCATCTTCGCTAGATTGCTACAATGATGTCCTGGAGTTGAGATGTGGCTTCTAACAATAACAACCGTCTTCTTTAATGCTAGGTATGCTTCAACCATTGGGGTGTTTTCCCCTTGATTCCCATTTTGCTGGGGCTCCTAGCATGATGCCACATTCAGTCCCAATGCTGCCTTGATGCAGTAACTCTCACCTTTTAAGTTCATCTCTTTTGTTCATGCTTGGATCACAAATGTAATGAGGTCAGGAGTCAAATGGTCCTGGTGGTACCTAAACTGAGCATCAGTGAGAAGTTATTGCTGTGAAGTGCCGCTTGATAGTACTGTCAATGAAACCTTCCATCACTTTGCAGATGATCGAGAGGAGGCTGATGGGGCAGTAATTGACCGGATTGAATTTGTTCTGCTTTTTGTGAACAGGACATAACTAGGCAATTTTCCACCTGGTCAAGTGTTTGCCAGTGTTATAACTGTACAACCTGGCTGAAGGAATGGCTAGATATGGAGCACAAGGGGCAGCACAGTGGCACAGTGGTTGGCATTGTCCGTGTGGAGTTTGCATATTTTCCCTGTGTCTGCGTGGGTCTTGCCTCCACCACCCAAAGATGTGCAGGGTAGATGGATTGGTCACACTAAATTGCCCCTTAATTGGGAAAAAAATGATATAGAACATAAGCTTTCAGTACTATTGCCACGATATTGTCAGGGTCCGCCAATCTTTGCAGTGTTCAGTGCCTTCAGCATTTTTTGATATTAAGTTGAGTGAATCGAATTGGCTGAAGACTGACATCTGTGATACAGGGGGGGTCTCAGGACATGGCAGAGATGGATCATCCATTCGACACTTCTGACTGAAGATGGTTGTGAATGCTTCAGCCCTAGCCTTTGCTTTAATGTGCTGGCTTCCCCCATCATTGAGAATGGGGATAGTTGTGGAGGCTCCTCACCCTCTCCATTGTTTGATTGTCCGTGAGCATTCATAACTGGATGTAGCAGGACTGCAGAGCTGTGATGTAATCCATTGGTTGTGGGATCACTTTGCTCTATCTACTTTGGAATTGACAGGAAATATTGAGAGAGTGGATTGCAAAGCATATGGGATCTTGGGCTTCATAAATAAAGTAAGAAGTCTTATAACACCAGGTTAAAGTCCAACAGGCTTGTTTTGAATCACTAGCTTTCGGAGCACTGCTGATTCACCTGAGGAAGGAGCAGTGCTCCAAAAGCTAGTGATTCGAAACAAACCTGTTGGACTTTAACCTGGTGCTGTCAGACTTTGTACTGTGCTCAGCCCAGTCCAACGCTGGCATCTCCACATCATGGTTTCATAAATAAAGGCATTGAGTACAAAAGTTAAGCTGGACTTTTATAAAGCTCTTGTCAGATCCCAACTATAATATTGTGCCAAGTTCAGTTCACGACACGTTAGGAAAGATGTGTGGGTCCTTGAAAGGGTGCAGAAGAGAATAGTTCCAGGGATCGGGAACTTAATTATAAGGCTAGATTGGAAAAGCTGGATTTGTTCTCCTAGGAGCAAAGGAGATTGAGCGGAGATTTGATACACCAGTACAAGAAAGCGATATGTCTGGCTAAGGTAGACAAGGAAGAGCTGTTCCCATTAGGTGATACTACAAGAACTAGGGGACACATAGAACCATAGAATACCTGCAGTGCAGAAGAAAACTGTTCAGTCCATCAAGTCTACACTGACTCTCTGAAAGAGCACCCGACCCACGACCTTGCCCTATGCTGTAACCCCATAACACTACCTAACCTTCACATTATTGGACACTGAGAGGCAATTTAGTATAGCCAGTCCACCTAACCTGCACATATTTTGGGCAAGAGCTGTAAGAGGAATGTTAGGAAGAACGGTTTTACACAGCGAATGTTAATGACCTGGAAATTTCTGCACACAAATATGGTGGAAGCAGAAACAATCAATGATTTAAAAAGAAAATTGGATGGGCACTTGAAGGAAATAAACCGACAGAGCCACAGGGATTGAGTGAGGGAGAGGGACTGACTGGATTGTCCAGGAGAGCCTGTATTGACACAATGGGCTGAACGGCCTCCTTCTGTGCCATAAATGACTGGGACTCAGAGACTGCAGTAGTCGCTTTGAAGACATGTAGACCTACAAAATGGGTGTGATGCTTAATGATTTCTGCCCCTATTTGCAGTAAATTGAGTAGATCTCTGTAATACATTGATGCAATGCTCTTGGAAAAACTCCCGTTTTTTTGACAAATAATTGCCAAGTTTACTCTGTTTTTCTTATTAGAATAGGGGGTTGGATTCTCCGATCCCCGACACCGAAATCGCGTTCGGCAACGGGGCAGAGAAAAGCGGTGTACTCACAGAGTATGCCACATGCCGTATCCACGGCCTCCGTACATTGGCTAAGGCCCGCCCTGTGATGCTCCGTCCCCAACCGGCTGAGTTCCCGACGGTGTGGATCACGTATGGTCTCACCCGTCGGGAACTCAGTGTTGTGGCTGCGGACTCAGTCCAGAGCCGACACAGTCGGGGGAGGGCCAATCCGGGGGCAGGGTGGACATATTCAGGGCTGAGGGCACTGTGGGGGCCCGGTCCGGGGCGCGCGAGCCGGCCGAAGGGGGGGGGACTATTTTGTGGGTGGGATCCGCCATGAAGCACAGCGCGGCCGCCACAGGCTGGCACCGTGCCCAGGCGTGGCCACAGACCTGGCAAATCTGCAGGCCATATCGGCAGCTAGAGCTGGAAGCTCTATGCTGCCTGGCTGCTAGCCCCCCCAGAACATTGAATCGGTGGGCATTTTTCACGCCTGCGTGGGGACTTAGTCTCCAGAACAGAGAATCCAGCCCAGGATGTGCAGGCCACCTAGGCTGAGGCATATCACGTCAGTCCTCACCTTTCAGATCCAGGCCTGGATAGGCTTCTGATGTTGATGGAACTTCATGATCTGCAGCCTTAGGGAAGTAAAAAATAAATCTACATTATCTGAAATAAATATTTTGATATCCTTTCATATTACATTTCTGTAATATCATTACAAAAACATTACCATTAATTTAATGCTATTAAATTATGTACTTTAATGTGCTTAGTTATATTATTATGGTCTGAATCTTTTGAATAAGAGGAAGCCACTGTACTCAAAGATTCTCCCAACCTGCAGCTCCTGTAAATTTCTCCCGCAATCTTCCTAGCTCAGCTGTCCAAGAGATGGGGAGCAGAGAGTCCTTAGGGAACTTCATCAAGATGGAGGAAAGTCGGGAGAAGACAGGACAAATCCCATTTTTATGGCATTAGCTGTCATATGGTAGGTTTAATGGTCCAGTCTTTGGAGATTCGTAACTTGATCAGTGGATGAGTGAATGGCTGAGTGGGTGAATGGGTGAGTCAGTGAATGGGTTGGTGAGCGCATGGGTGAGGTGGGTATCTGGCCAAGATTGATAGGTGGGTGACATGGGTTGGTGGACAGAGTGGTAGATAGGTAGGGTGGGTGGGTGGATAAAGTGGATAAGATGGTAAGTAGGTGGGTGATGTTGGCTAGGTGTATGAGGTGGGTGGGTTGGGGGGGGAGTGAGGTGGATGAGCTTGGTAAGTGGGTGGGTGAAGTGGGTAAGTGGTCAGATACGTCAGGCACATAGGTATTTAGGTGGGTAGGTGGGTGAGGTAGGTAGGTATATTAGTTGGGTAGATGGGTGAGTGGGTAATGGGGTCTTGTTGGAGTTGTAATTGGGTTGAGGGTCTAGACAGGTAGTTGGGAGTAGGCGGGGTGGGTCAGGGGGTAGTTAGGTGGTTGTGGTGGGATGGTCAGTTAGGTCTGTGGTTAGTCAGGTGTGTGGAGGGGTAGTCAACTCAGGTCTGGGGTCGTCGCATGGGCAAGGGGTAGTCGCATTGGGTTGGAGGTAGATGGGTGTGGTCAGGGACTAATCGGGAAGTTTGGGGGGTAGTTGCATGGTCAAGGGGAGTCAGGTAGTTGGGTCAGTGAGAAGGCCTGGGGATAGGCGTTGTAGCAGAGAAAACGTACAGCAATTCGGCTATAGTGTACTTCACTCTACTGTTCACGAGAAAACAGGCGAGGCCATTATTGCGAGCTTTAGTATGGGCTACTGATGTTCCAAGTGGGCACATCAAAGAGCCCTGAATCAAAGATTATACTCCAGATTTGATTACAAGAAATTAGCATATACCAATCATTTTTACTAGTTATCCATGTCCAGTCACAACTATTGATTAGGTTCACATCATGCACAGCATATAAGATCAATTAGCGAATCATAACATGGGCAGGTCTACTTAATTGTAAAATCCAATCAATACAAAGACACGTACATGCTGTCCTCTAATATCTATCACCAGTTTCTCGTTATAAGGCCTGTGGGTATCAATCACACCCTGTCTGATTCCTCTAACTTATAATGCCTGTTTCCCAAGGTAAAAATGTTACAGCAATAAACAGACCTATGCGAATTTTCCTCCCTTTCTGTCTACTTCCAGACAATCTGGCACCAGAGCAAAGTGGTAAAAGAACTGACATTGTTCATTGCCATCCTTGATAATGACCATCTGTGGCTTCCCTTTTGCTGGGGCCCCATCACCAGCAAGATGTGTCCTTGAGGTCGTTTCCTGCAGCTAACAACTTCAGCTAAACTGTTTACGTGGCAGAGATCGATTCAGAAGAATTTTAACCCCTTCAGCACTTAGTGGATAACTAGAGTTCTAAAACTAATTCTGGTATAATGTCCAAAACTACACTCTTTCAGAGATCAAGGGGGGGTGGGGGGGGGGGGGGGGGGGGGGAAGACGCGGGGGACGCGCGGGGGGGGGGGGGGGGGGGGGGTTATTGGGAGGTTGTATAGTTACCCAGATGTTACACTAGGTTTTACTCTGTTCAATATTTCCAAGTTAAATACTCTACGGGCAATTCCCATGTCGGTCCAAACATCAGAATTTCCACAGGGTCCCAACACGCAGTCATACGTCTGGCCTTTGATGATCTGGCGACCTAAAGATTTGCCACTATGTATATATCCTACCCTTCACTGCAAAGATATCCCATTGTGATCTGAACAATTTTCATGTATGAACTCACATCTGCCCTTGTCCATATCTCACTATTTCTTAATAAGATAATTCATTACATCTTAATACGTTTCATTCAGAATGACTACATTTGATTGAACGTTTAGTTAGATTTTCCCCTTCATGATTTACAGGATGACAATTTGATTTCTAAGTTTGTGCTTAATTTAGCATGACTTATATTTTGTCTTCTTCCAAAAGTTAGAATTAATTGTTCTGATATAATTATATCATTACTTTTTTTCTCACCAAACTCGAACTGTCTTTTGCAAAATGTAAAATCTTAATTTATAAGGTTTACCGAATATTGATCTGGTGCATTCCCCAGTGTGTATGATTATAGAACAATAATGAGGTTCCCACTTTGATTTGAAAACTAAAAATAATTGGCGAGTAAGTGCTCATTTTATTTCTGCAGCGTATTCCATTTAGTAAAATGTAAAACAGGAAATCTTTAGTATAGTTTTAAAATTATATGTTCACTTTAGGGCACAATGCTGACTTTACGTTGAAAGTATCCATCAGTTCATAATGTAAGTCCGAACAAAGATTAAAATATAATTATGTAATTTTTTGATCAGAGTACGGAACATGTTACACCAATGAATGTTCCTTTGACAGGCTGAGCTTGTTGTACTCTTTTAATCTTTTAACCTCTTCCCCCACCCTCATTGAAATTATATTTTATGTTTTGCTACAGTTTTCTATTGAACAGTTGCGCATCGTTCAACTCATTGGGTGGGATTCTCTGTTGGCTGATGGCAGAATCGTGTTGATGTGCCATCAATTGGACTCAAGACATGATTAGGATCCAAACTGTGGCTTTAATCAGCTAGTTGTTAGCCCGGTGGTCGACTACAGAGTAAGGCCAACCGCCGGGAACTCTGGGTACTTATACCCCGCCTCAGAGGCGGGTTCTACTTGCCTCTCAACCAATTGGTGAGCAGTCACATGACTAGTCCCAGCCAATCGGACGAGAGGCACATGACCAGCCAGAGCCAATGGGAAACCCATGCTCTGCACTAATGGCAGTGCTCGCATTCACACCACCACATTCATCCCTTTTGGAGAAAGAAGGCGGGGGGGTGTAAGTGGAAGAGAGAGAGAGGGGTGGGAGGGGGGGGTCCAAGGACTGGTGGTATGAGCAGCGAAAATCGAGAAAGGTGGGCTGCCCAGTGGCTCGTGGCAAAAAAAACAATACTACTACTACTTTAGGTGCAACAGAATAACAACAAAGTCCAAAATGTCCCATGGCCGCATCAGATGGACACGATCAGCCTATGAGGTTTGCGTGGTATTCTAGAGAACCGTCGCAGTGGAGCCGGTGACGTCGGGCCGATGGCCGTCCTTGCCTCCGGGAGCGTCGGTCGTAGATGTGTCTCCATACCCCGGGCCGGTGGTGGAGACGCTGTAATCGGGGGAGAGGGGACATGTGCGCTGGGTCGTGGGAGCGCGGAGGGGCTCTGGGGGGGATTGGGGTTGGGGGGGTGTTGATGTAGGGGGAGAAGGCCGCACGCCGGCGGGTGGCAGGTCCCGAAGCGAGACCGTATCCTGCCGATCGTCGGGATACTCCACGTACGCATACTGCGGGTTGGCATGGAGTAACTGGACTCGCTCAACCAACGGGTCGGACTTGTACACCCGCACATGCTTCTGGAGGAAGATGGGCCCGGGGGTGGCCAGCCAGGTCGGGAGAGGGGGTCCTGAGGGCGACTTCCTGGGGAAAACAAGAAGACATTCATGGGGTGTTTGATTAGTGGTAGTACAGAGGAGAGACCGGATTGAATGCAGGGCGTCGGGGATGACTTCTTGCCAACGGGGAATAGGGAGATCTCTGGACCGTAGGGCCAGCAGAATGGCCTTCCAAATGGTGCCATTCTCCCGTTTGACCTGACTGTTACCCCGGGGGTTATAACTGGTCGTCCTGCTAGAGGCTATGCCCCTGCTGAGCAGGAACTGACGCAGTTTGTCACTCATAAAGGAGGACCCCCGGTCGCTGTGGATGTACGCAGGGTAACCGAACAGGGAGAAGATGGATAGGAGGGCCTTTATGACGGTTGTTGTGGTCATTTCGGGACAGGGAATGGCGAAAGGGAAGCGGGAGTATTCGTCGATAACACTCAAGAAATATGTGTTACGGTTGTTGGAGGGGAGTGGACCCTTGAAGTCTATACTGAGACGTTCAAAGGGGCGGGATGCCTTGATCAGATGCGCTCGTTCGGGGCGGTAGAAGTGCGGTTTGCACTCGGCGCAGACGTGGCAGTCCCTAGTGACGGTCCTGACTTCCTCAACGGAGTAGGGCAGGTTGCGGGTCTTAATAAAATGGTAGAAACGGTTGACCCCTGGATGGCAGTGGAGGGAGCGGAGGCGGTCAATCTGCGCGCTGGCTCAGGTACCACGGGATAGGGCATCGGTAGGCTCGTTGAGCTTCCCAGGACGATACAAGATATCGTAGTTGTACGTGGACAACTCGATCCGCCACCGCAAGATCTTGCCGTTCTTGATCTTGCCCCTCTGTGCATTGTCGAACATGAAAGCTACTGACCGTTGGTCTGTGAGGAGGGTAAACCTCCTGCCAGCCAGATAGCATGCATCGTGGCCTTTGCGATATCCACTTTGATGCGGCTAAAGGCCTGGCGGGCCTCCATCGACAGGGGAAAGGAGGTGGACTGGATGAGGGGTGATTAATGGAAGGCGTGTCCCCCTACAAGTCACTCTACACCAACCGAAAGGGGTTCCACTCAAAGTATGTGCAGCTGATACGTGACTATGAGCTGCTCTTCATGCACGTCTATGCCCGATACCTGGGCAGTGTACACGATGCCTTCACGCTGGCACACTCGGCAATTACTGACATGTCGAGGCGCTCCCCCCAACTGGGGGTTGGCTACTGGGCTACAGGGGTTATCCACTGCCATTGTGGCTGATGACACCTACCCGCAGGCCACAGACCAGCGTGGTGTCCACTACAACGATGCTCATGCAGCGACCAGCAGCTTGATCGAGCAGTGCTGGGAAGGTCACACTCATCGCCTGTTGAATCCTCCACAACATCAGGCAGCAGAGGGGTGACGTTCTGGAGGAGGAGGAGGATGAATGCCAATCATCGGCCGACGAGGAGAATGCGGGGAGGGTGGGCAGGACATGTGGCCAGGCAGGCACGGGAGGCCGCACGACGTGTGCGCCAGGGCCAATATGCACGGGACGCTCTGATCGCTTCCAGGTTCACCAACTACAGTGAGGGGAATCTGGCCAGAGGCATGGATACTGCATTCCACCACCCCCCCCCCCCCCCCCACCCCCCACCCCCTCCATGATACATACCTGCTGCATTACGGGTTGGGGGCCCTGGATTGGCGGCAACACCAGGTCTGGTCCATGGGATAGATGACGACAACCCGCTCTGGGATGAGCTCTGGTCCTCCATATTGTCTAACAATGTCTGATTCGGACTTCCGGTGGTAGCCATGGAGTGAACAGTCACACATTTAGCAGCTCGCCCTTCTAGTGGCCTTTTTTTAAAATTTAGAGTACCCAATTCATTTTTTTCCAATTGTGGGGCAATTTAACATGGCCAATCCACCTAACCTCCACATCTTTTGGGCTGTGGGGTGAAACCCACGCAAACATGGGGAGAATGTGCAAACTCCACACGGACAGTCACCCAGAGCCGGGATCGAACCTGGGACCTCAGCGCTGTGAGGCAGCAGGGCTCACCCACTCTAGTGGTCTTCTAACAGCTTTTAAGCTGGATTTATGTGGGAATTTCTCAACATAAATTGCTAAAAGTGAGAGGAGAAGGAGGCGACCCCCAATTTATGGAATCGCACCCAAAAAATAGTGGGAGAATAAGAAATCAAAGGATGGATGGAAACAAATCTCAGAAAGCAGTGGGTTTAATGACAACAAGGCAAAGTTCGACTGAGTCTGCACAATGGACGATGGACCAGTTGGTCGAAATTCGGCCAGCATCGCAAGGAGTGTGCTGAGGCCCTGATCCAGGCGGTGACCTCGATTAAGGGGGTGGTCGACCGGGTGGAGGAGAAAGTGAAGACTCAGGGACAGGAGATTCAAAAGCTGCAGGAGCAGGCAACGTAATGAGTGGAGGAGTCCACAGCGATGGCAATGGAAATTGGCATTCGAGAGGAGCGGCAGAGATGGCTGTTGGAGAAGGTGGAAGACCTGGAGAATCATTCTCACTGGCAGAATATCCGGATCGTCGGTCTGCTAGAGGGGAAGGAGGGATAAGATGTTGGTGGGTATGTGGGGAAGGTGCGGGAGAAGCTGATGGAAGGTCCGTTCCCCAAGCTGTTGGAGGTGGACCAGGCCCATTGGGTTCTTATGCATAAGCCCCAGGGTTGTGAGCCCCCGAGGGCGATTATGGTATAGCCGCATCTGTTCCTGGATAAGGAACGTATTATGAAGTGTGCTGGGCAGACGAAAGGGTGCACCTGGGAAGAGTCAGAGATCCGGGTGTATCAGGATTGGGGAACAGAGCTTGTAAAGAGGAGGGCGAATTTTAATAAAGTCAAGGCGGCTCTGTATGCAAAAGACATAAAATTTGGACCCCTCTACCCGGTCTGGGTGACCCATAAGAACCATGAGCTATACCTTGGCTCGCCGGAAGAGGTGGAGGTCTTTATGAAAGACAAGAACTTGGTGGATACATAAGGACTTTAAAACCTAAACTGTGGTGGACTGAGTTTTTTGTAAGAAAGGGGTGTGGGGGGGGGGGGGGGGGGGGGGGGGGGGGGGGGAGTTTTTTGCGATTCTTTCTTTCTCTGTCTGGAAAAATCTCAACCATGCAATTCTGTAATTTAATTTGTGACTTTCAGGAGGAGAAGGGCTTTTTCTGCTTGATTTGATTGTGATTTGTTGTTGTATGTGTCGAATTGCAATGAAAAGGGTTTTGAGTTGCAATGTTGTTTCTCTTCTGTTGCAAAAAAGATGGTTGAGTTTCTGTCTGCATAATTTTTTTCCTACCCTGTTTGATGTCTCTTCTATTGTTTTGATTCAATTTGAAGGTGATGGGATAGATAAAATTCTGTTAAGGGAGGGGGGTGGGCCTCTGCGCCTGGGCCTTGGGGAATTGTTTGTTTGTTTTCTGTGTTTGATGTTATTGTGTTGAGAACTTATGTTAAGGGGGGGAGGAGATCCGGCAGGTTGTAGAATGTCAGGCGCTGGGGACGAGAATGTTAGGCGCTGGGGACATTGCTAGGCTAGCTGGATAGCTAGTTAACGGGAGCAAAGTGGGGGGAGAGCTGAGGAGAGATGGAGTAGGGGGGAGGGGGGAGGGGGCGGGGGAGGACTGCTGACGAGGAAGGGACTATCGGGGATTGGAGATGGAGAGCAGAGGGCGGTAGCTGCCGAGGGGCGGACCAAGGGAGGTGCGGGCATGGGCTAAGGGCTGGCCCAGGAAAGGTCATGGCTGATCAACAGGGGAGGGGGCCGAGAGCCCCCCTGACCAGACAAGTTACGTGGAATGTTCATGGACTGAATGGGCCGGTCAAAAGGGCCCGTGTGTTCGCACACCTGAGACTGTTAAAAGCGGATGTGGCCATGCTACAGGAGACACACTTGAAGCTGGGAGACCAATTCAGATTCAAGAAGGGATGGGTCAGGCAGGTGTTTCATTTGGGACTGGACTATAAAACAAGGGCGGAGGGGTGGGGGGGGGGTGGGGGGGGGGGTGGCCATCCTGATTATCAAAAGGGTGGCATTCGAGGTGGGGAGGATAGAGGCAGACCCAGGGGGTAGATTTATTCTGGTCAGTGGGAAGCTGGAGGGAATGGCAGTGGTGCTGGCAAATATATACCCCCCCCAAACTGATATTGCGTTTGTTAGGAAGGTGCTGGGAAAGATCCCTGACCTGGACTCGCACTGACTGGTTATGGGGGGTGATTTCAACACGTCCTGGATCTGAGACTGGACCGGTCGAGTTCTAGGTCAGGGTAAGTATCAGCAATGGTGAAGGAATTGCGGGGGTTCATGGAGCACATGGGAAGGGTGCATCCGTGTAGATTTGGGAGGCCAAAGAGCAAGGAATATTAATTTTACTGCCATGTGCACAAGGTATACTCCAGGGTAGATTTCTTTGTGCTGGGTAAAACACTGTTAGCGGGAGTGGAGGACACTGAGTGCTCAGCAATTGTGGTGTCAGACCACGTGCCACATTGAGTAGACCTACGGGCAAGCACGGGAAAGTCTCAGCACCCACAGTGGGGATTAGATGCCTGGCTGCTAGCGGACAAAAAGATCTGTGAGCGAGTGAGGGAGGCCATCGGGGGGTACATAAAAAACAATGATACAGGAGAAACTGCGGCAGGAGTAGTTTGGGAGGCATTGAAGGCAGTTATCAGAAGGGAATGTATTTTGATTCTGGCCCATAGGGAGAAAACTGAGCGGACGGATCTGGACAGATTGGTAGGAGAAATCTTACAGGTGAACATGAAGGATGACTCTGAGTCCAGAATTGGCAATATCTGGGTATCGGAAGATCCGGGGGCCAAGAGGGGGAGGGAGGCCGATGTCCTGGCCTTCTCCTCCCTGGTGGCCCGGAGACGGATTTTGCTGGGATGGAGGGACTCGGAGCCCCCGAAGTCAGGAGTGTGGGTCAGCGATATGGCAGGGTTTCACAGTCTGGAGAAAATCAAATTCGCTTTGAGAGGATCAATTCAAGGGTTCGCCCTGAGATGGCAGCCGTTCATAGACTACTTCAAGGAGAATTGAACGTCAGCAGTAAGGGGGGAGGGAAAAAAGGGGAGGGCGAGGAAAACAGGAGGCATGGCAATGTTACAACGGGACAGAGAATACAGTTTACGGGCAGCTGAGAATAGAGCGGGGGTTGTAGGGGGTGTTGTGCTGTGGTTTTAAAAAAAAATTAAATTTACGTGTGTCGACCCATGCGGTTGTTTAAGAGATGTTAATGTGTTAAACTGTGAAAATTACAAATGCTTCAATAAAATATTTTATTTTTAAAAAATGTTTCATTCCTGCCTACTGTACCACTTTCCATTATCCAGCTGGGTGATCCGTGCATGTGAACTGGCCATTCCATCACACGGTGCCATTGAATCCCTGGGGCGGTGGGAATGATTGGTGGGGGGGGGGGGGGGGGGGGGGGGGGTGGAGCCCAGACCACCCACAACGCCTGCCCATTTCCCCCCACCCCAGTCAGCCCAGACCATCCCAGCCCTCACACTCACCTGACAGAGAACCGGGACAGATTGTAACAGTGGTAGGAGGTGTTTAATGTGACAACATATATACAGATTTGAGCCCTAGTTCCCACAACTAAACTGTGCACTGTATCTGTGCCTACTAAATTGGTGTCTAACTTTCTGGCCTTATGGGCCCCAACGCTACATCTAGGTAGATCCCCAGACAGTACAGCAGGAGTAGAGGCGGCCTGCTGTGATGCCCGCCCTGCAACCTGGGTCCCCATTGGCGGCTGTCTTCTGGGGCGACAGGGCCTGGATGGTCCCGGCTGCAGCTTGGGTGTCCCAGGTGGTGTGATGCCGCCATGTTCTGCCCGCTGCCCACCAGATGCACGAGGGACAGGAGGGCGGGGGTCCGGGGTGCTGCGGTGTTCTGGCACCTCTCTTGTAGGAGTCACTGGCACGGGCCCCATCAACCCCTCCTCCCTCGGGGTGCCCGAAGGCCCCTGTGCTACTCCATTGGACGGAGGTGCGAGTAGAGCTATCTCCTGAGATTCACCCACCACCTGGCGCTGCCAGTTCTGGAGACTGCTCCGGTCTCGACCAGGATCTGCATGCTCATGGCCATGGAGAACAGGGAGTGGACCATGTCCATCTGGGACTGCACCACATCACCCATTGACTGTGCCACTATCTTCTGGATCCGTGCCACATCAGCCTATGGCTGGCCCACCTCCCTCTGGGACTGGGCCACTGCCACGTTGGGCAATGCCTGGCCAATGCCAGCGATGTTCCCAGCCATGTCCTGCTGTGACTGGGCCATGTTTAGAAATGCTGATGTGATTTCGATTCCCCGGAGGAGGCGTGGGCCTTCGTGCGGACGGAGAAACTGGACTTGAACTAGGGATTGGGGGTTGCGAGGTCGGCTGTAAGATATTAGTGCTGGATTCGGCTGTTGCTGTGTTCTCTTTTTCTTCTGTTTTTTTCTTCTTGTTTTAGTACTTTTGCAATTTTGATATGGTTATTTACGGGGGGGGTTGTTCTGCTATGTTTTTGTTTTTGTGCTTGGGGCATTGTTTGGGCTGTGTATCTTGCGGGGAGGGTCGGGGGGGTACGTTGTATTCTACGTCGGAGTGGGGGTATGGAGGGGGGCTGATATTTGGGAGCTGCGTCAGAAGGGTGTGGTGGGGCAGGGCGAAAGCGCGGGCTTTCCTCTGGTTTCCCGCGCTGCGGGGCTGGGGGGCGGAGATGGTGACGGGGGAGGTGGGGCCTTAACTGGTTCTTCCCCGCGCTGGAGCGGTGCCAGGAGGAGGGATAGATTGGGGGATGATCCCACTTCGGGAGGGGTCGGGCTATTGGCGGGAGTTTCCGGGGTCAGCAGAAGTTAGCTGACCCACGGAAGTACAATGGAGGACAGTTCGCGGCTGGGAGGGTTCCTAGCCTGGGGGTGAAGGGAGGGGGGAAAGGGGAATACCGGGTTGCTGCTGGTAGGGTCAAGAAGGAGCTGGTGGGGGCTGGGGGGACAGAGGTGAGGGGTTGTCGCTATGGGGACGGGGTCGAGCAGGGGATGCTGGCCTGGGGCGGGCAGTCGACGGGCTATGGCTAGCCGACGGGGGAGGGGGGCGGGACGCCCTCTGATCCGGTTGGTCACCTGGAATGTGAGAGGGTTGAATGGGCCGGTGAAGCGGTCAAGGGTACTGGCTCACCTGAAGGGGCTAAAGGCGGATGTGGCAATGCTTCAGGAGACCCACCTGAGGGTGGCGGACCAGGTCTGCCTGAGGAAGGGATGGGTGGGGCAGGTTTTCCACTCGGGGTTGGATGTGAGGAACCGGGGAGTGGCGATTCTGGTGGGGAAAAATGTGTTGTTTGAGGCATCGGAGGTGGTGGCGGATAAGGGGGGTAGGTATGTGATGGTTAGGGGCAGGCTACAAGGAGAGAAGGTGGTACTGGCTAGTGTGTATGCCCCAAATTGGGACGATGCGGGCTTTATGAGGCGTATGTTGGGACGGATCCCGGATCTGGAGGCGGGAGGTCTGATCATAGGGGAGGACTTTAATACGGTGTTGGATCCTTCACTGGATCGGTCCAGCTCTAGGACGGGTAGGAGGCCGGCGGCGGCCAAGGTACTGAGAGGGTTTATGGATCAGATGGGTGGAGTGGATCCATGGAGGTTTGTGAGGCCGAGGGCACGCGAGTACTCTTTCTTCTCCCACGTACATAGGGTCTACTCTCGGATAGATTTCTTCATGGTGAGTAGGGGATTGATTCCGAGAGTAGAGGAGGCCGAGTATTCGGCCATTGCAATCTCTGACCACGCTCCGCATTGGATAGAGTTGGAAATGGGGGAGGTGCGAGACCAACGTCCATTGTGGCGGTTGGATGTGGGGTTGTTGGCGGAGGAGGAGGTGTGTAGGAGGATCCGGGCAAGTATTGAGGGGTACCTTGAGGTGAATGATAGGGGGGAGGTTCAGGTGGGGATGGTCTGGGAAGCCCTGAAGGCAGTAATTCGTGGGGAGCTGATATCCATCCGGGCACACAGGGAGAGGAGCGAGAGGAGTGAGAGGGATAGACTGGTGGGAAAGATGCTGGAGGTGGACAGGAGGTATGCAGAGGCACCAGAGGAGGGACTGTTGGGGGAGAGGCGCAGCCTGCAGACTAAATTTGATTTGCTGACCACTAGAAAGGCTGAGGCACAGTGGAGGAAGGCACAAGGGGCAGTGTACGAACATGGTGAAAAGGCGAGTAGGATGCTGGCTCATCAGCTCCGTAAGCGGGATGCGGCTAAGGAGATTGCTGGAGTGAGAGACAAGAGTGGGAATGTGGTGCGGAAGGGGGTAGAGGTGAATGAGGTCTTCAAGGACTTTTACGGGGAACTGTACCAGTCGGAGCCAACGGGGGAGAGGAGGGGAATGGAGAGGTTCCTTGACAGGCTTTCTTTCCCGAAGGTGCAGGAGGAGAAGGTGGAGGGGCTGGGTGCGCCGATTGAGCTGGAGGAGCTAGTTAAGGGGATCGGGCAGATGCAGTCAGGGAAGGCACCGGGGCCGGATGGGTTCCCGGTGGAATTTTATAAAAAGTTCGTGGACCTAGTGGGCCCCTTGCTGGTGCGGACACTCAACGAAGCGTGGGAAGGGGGGACTTTGCCCCCGACGATGTCACGGGCGCTGATCTCGTTAATTTTAAAGAAGGACAAGGACCCCCAGCAGTGTGGGTCATACAGGCCCATATCTCTCCTCAACGTGGATGCTAAGGTGCTGGCAAAAATCCTGGCCACCAGGATAGAGGACTGTGTGCCAGGGGTTGTGCATGAGGACCAGACAGGTTTTGTGAAGGGAAGGCAGCTGAACACGAATGTGCGGAGATTGCTGAATGTCATTATGATGCCGGCGATTGAGGGGGAGGCAGAGATAGTGGTGGCGCTGGATGCGGAGAAGGCCTTCGATAGAGTGGAGTGGGGGTACCTATGGGAGGTGTTGGGGAGGTTTGGATTTGGTGAAGGGTTCATTAGATGGGTGAGGCTGCTATATGAGGCCCCGATGGCGTGCGTGGCCACGAATAGGAGGAGGTCGGAGTACTTCCGGCTTTACCGAGGGACCAGGCAGGGTTGCCCCTTGTCCCCCTTGTTGTTTGCACTGGCAATCGAGCCGCTGGCGATGGCATTGAGAGATTCGGAGAGGTTGAGAGGCTTGGTGCGAGGTGGAGAGGAACATAGGGTGTCGTTGTATGCCGACGACCTGTTACTGTATGTGGCGGACCCGGTGGGAGGGATGCCGGGAGTGATGGAGTTACTAGCCGAGTTTGGGACCTTCTCAGGTTATAAATTAAACTTAGGCAAGAGCGAGGTGTTTGTGGTGCACCCTGGAGACCAGGAGGAAGGAATTGGTAGGCTCCCGCTTAGGCGGGCAGGGGAGAGCTTTAGGTACCTGGGGGTGCAAGTGGCCAGGGACTGGGGGACTCTCCACAAGCATAACTTTACCAGACTGGTAGATCAGATGGAGGAGGAGTTCAGGAGGTGGGACATGCTGCCATTGTCGTTGGCGGGGAGGGTGCAGTCCGTCAAAATGACAGTGCTTCCGAGGTTCTTGTTCCTTTTTCAGTGCCTGCCCATATTTATCCCCAGGGCCTTCTTTAGGAGAGTGACCGGCAGTATTCTGAGCTTTGTGTGGGCACATGGGACTCCGAGAGTGAGGAGGGTATTCCTGGAGCGAGGAAGGGATAGAGGCGGGCTGGCGCTGCCCAACCTTCTGGGGTACTATTGGGCAGCCAATGTGTCAATGGTGCGTAAATGGGTGATGGAGGGGGGAGGGGCGGCGTGGAAAAGAATGGAGATGGCGTCATGTAGAGGTACAAGCCTGGGTGCCATGGTAACGGCACTGTTGCCGCTCTCCCCCAAGAGAGTTACCACGAGCCCGGTGGTGGCGGCGACCCTAAGAATCTGGGGACAGTGGAGAAGGCATCGGGGGGAAACAGGGGGCTCGATGGAGGCTCCACTGGGTGGCAACCATCGGTTCATCCCGGGGAACACAGATGGGTGATTCAGGGGATGGCAAAGGGCGGGCATCAGCAAATTGAGGGACCTGTTTATTGGCGGGAGGTTTGCGGGCCTGGGGGAACTGGAAGATAAATTTGGCCTTCCCCAGGGAAACATGTTCAGATACCTGCAGGTAAAGGCGTTTGCTAGGCGACAGGTAGAGGGATTCCCTTTGCTGCCCTTGCAGGGGACGATGGACAGAGTGCTTTCGGGGGTGTGGGTAGGAGAGGGGAAGGTGTCTGACATCTATAAGGTAATGACATCTATAAGGTCATTTTTCATTTCATTAATGCAGGAGGTGGAGGAGTCGTCAGTGGAGGAGCTGAAGGCTAAATGGGAGGAGGAACTCGGGGAGCAGATAGAGGACGGGACTTGGGCGGAGGCCTTGGAGAGAGTCAACTCCTCCTCCTCATGTGCGAGGCTTAGTCTCATCCAATTTAAGGTGCTGCACCGGGCCCATATGTCCGGGACTAGGATGAGTAGGTTCTTCGGGGGTGAGGGCAGGTGCACCAGATGTTCGGGGAGTCCTGCGAACCATGCCCATATGTTCTGGGCATGCCCAGCACTGGAAGAATTCTGGAAGGGGGTGGCGGGGACGGTGTCGAGGGTGGTTGGATCCAGGGTCAAACCAGGGTGGGGACTCGCGATCTTTGGGGTTGGGGTGGAGCCGGGAGTGCAGGAGGCGAAAGAGGCCGGTGTCCTGGCCTTTGCGTCCCTAGTAGCCCGTCGAAGGATTCTGTTACAATGGAAGGATGCAAGGCCCCCAAGTGTGGAGACCTGGATCAGTGACATGGCAGGATTTATAAAATTGGAAAAGGTCAAATTTGCCCTGAGAGGATCAATGCAAGGGTTCTATAAACGATGGCAGCCTTTTCTGGACTTCCTGGCTCAGAGATAGGTAACTTGGTTAATAGCAGCAGCAACCCGGGGGGGGGGGGGGGGGGTGCATTATTGTAGTGTTTATTCTATAACTGTATAGTGTGTTAATTTGCGTTGTTGTTAAAATGCTGTGTTGTTCATGGGGATGGGGCGAATGTATATGATTGTTAATATTATTGTTATTTTCGGTATTTTACTAAGGTGCGTTATTGTTGTATAAAATCAAAATTTCTCAATAAAAATTATTTAAAAAAAAAAAAAAGAAATGCTGATGTGATGCCCAGGTGGCTCTGACACATGGTTGTCTGAGAGATGGCAACCTTGTACAGGCCTCAGCCAGTGCCTGCACAGAATGCCCCAGACCTTGGACATGCTGACCCATAGCCAAAACTGTCGACCGAATGCCTCAACTGCGGACGCCACCCGTGCGGTGTTGGCCTGGGTGGCACACATGGTCGGCACCACCTCCTGCTGCTGCACCCAGTTGGACTCCTCCAACTGCACCTGCAGGTGCTGGACGCTTGTCGACAAACCCTCATGTAGTCCCTGGATTTGCGATTGCATCTCCACGATCAATGGGACTGTCCGTTCCAGAAGCTCGAAACCTGTCGGGACGGCAGCTAGTCCCTGGGGTCAGCCCGCCCTCCAACCTTCCGCCCCCTTGGGAGTTCCTACCTCCACCTGATGGACCGGATCAGCTGTGTGTTGCGCACTAGAGATTGTCCTCGGAGCCTCTTCACTAAAGTATCCAACCAAGGTGAGTGTCTCTGGGATGGTGGAGGGTGTTGGAGACAGCTGTGACCTAAAATCTGTGTCAAAATCGGACTCAGGCTTAGGGATGTTCTGAGTCTCGGGTCAAGGGCTGCCATCTGAGCTCCTCTCCTCACCACTGCTTGGCTCACAGGGAGTGCTTTGGCTGTGGCACTGGCTGGGGGTTGGGATGCCAGATGGACCTGCCCTATCACCAGCAGGTCCTGCAAGACACAAGACAAGACGCATGATTCGACTGCAGGCTGGGGGATGGAGTGGTGGTGTGGGTGGTGGTGGTTAGGTTACGGGTGTGTGGGATGTAGGTTAGTGCCAGGGGCACAGTGTTACCTACTAACCCTGGCTGCCCCGGGGAGGTCGTGCAATGGGGGCCATATCGGCAGCTCAAGCTGCAAGCTCTACACCGGCTCCCTGCTGGCCACCTGCAAACGGGCAATCGGGGGCCTTTTCACACCAGTTTTCCTGGCGTAAAAGATCACAACGGCGTCAGCACTTAGTCTTAAAATTGGAGAATCCAACCCCACATTTTTAGGAGCCCGATGCACTGCTCAATGACAGTCAAGGTGGCCACAAGAGCCTCGTTGTATCGGGTCTCCACATTGGTCACTGACCTCCATACTGGCATCATTAGCCAGGTCCTGAGAGGGTAGCAGTGCCGGCCCTAGGGTTGCTGGCGCCCCAGGCAAGCTGAACTTCGGCGCCCTTCGGGGGGGGGGGGGGGGGGGGGGGGGGGGGTCGGGTCGGGTCGGGGGGGGTCGGGTCGGGGGAGGGGGGGGTCGGGTCGGGTCGGGGGGGGGGGTCGGGTCGGGGGGGGGGGTCGGAGGGGGGGGCGGAGGGGGCCCGAGGGGGTGGCGGAGGGGGCCCGAGGGGGGGGGGGGCCGGAGCGACCTGGTACATGATCGGGACTCACCGATCGGCGGGCCGGTCTCTCTGTCGACAGGCCTCCTTTCTTCCATCGGCGAGCCTGGATCCATCCGCCATGTTTGTGCGGGGCGGCCTGGGGGAGGGCGGCCACCGCGCATGCGCTGGTTCGCACCGGCCCAACTGCGCTTGCGCGGGACCCGAGTCTTTTACGCAGTGCCGGGTCTCTGACGCCGGTCACGCACTCCTTGATGGCGCCCCCAGCACATGGCGCCCCGGGCGACTGCCCGAGTTGCCGGTACCTTGAGCCGGCCCTGGAGGGTAGCCCTTCTCCATTAGAGCCAACCAGCCATCCTGGGGTGGTCCTCGAAGAGCCGAGGATGTCCGACTGTCCCAGGATGTAGCTGTCGTGCACACTCTCCAGAAAGCGTGTGGTGGTCGCACAAGAGCTGGATGTTCAGGGACTGGAACCACTTCCTGTTAATGTAGGGCACTCCCCGATGGTGTTTGGAAGGCGTCATGCATGCTATCTATTGGCTCCTGGAATTGGGCATCCCGTTGATGGCAGAGAATCATGATGCCAGGCATCTTGTTGCGCCTGGTCTATGTCAAAGTTTATATAGTTTGCTGCCCAGGCAAACAGGGTATCTGTGAATTCACAGATGCACTTGTGGGCTGTAGCTTGTGCAATGCCATACTAATCCCTGCTCAAGCCCTGGAATTATCCTGAAGGTCAAGATTGCGGTGTCCTTAATGACCTCTGGGAGCTGCTATCCTCCTCCTCCACATGGTGGCAAGTTTGCAAGGACATGGAACAGGGGCTGCACTGTTCTCTTGTTGAGGGAGAGTCTTCTCCAGCACATGCTATCTGTCATCTGTTCAAAAGACCACGCTGAGCGCTGACCTGATTGTGATCTAACCGGCCTGCACCCATCGGCCAAATCAGGATCTGGCCTGAACATGGGGAGAAACTAATAGTCACTATTTAAGCCCAACCTCCTTACAATTAATGGAGCAACTCCCTATCTAACAGCCTCCGGTAATCTAACGGCCTCCACAGCAAGTGGCCATGTGGGCGCCGATTACTACTCCTTTGAAAAATGTGAAACTGGCAGAAGGGCTGCTGCGGGACCTGACAGCTCGATGAATATTTACAGGATACAGGGAGCAGTCAGCAGTGAGTGGGCAGCAGCCTGTAACTTGTACAAATGGGTGCATTTAAAACAAATACTGCTGCAATGGCAGCCTGAGCCAGGCCACCTATCCTGAAAGAGATACCCTGAATCCACAGACCTGTCACCAAGTCGCTCCCCAGGAAGCTGTGTCGGCACGGCTCCCCAGTGAAAGACAGGACAAGATCAAGATGAAGAGACAAGATGGAGCTGTACGAAAATGGTTTTGGTGACAAATCAGATGTGGAGATAAGAGATGAAGGAATCTCAGTTCCGGTTTTACAAATTATCAGGATTTCACAGCCCTGGGTCAAGTGTGACATGACAGCGAGATAGGACTAATGCACAATCAATGGACACGAAACGTAGATAAAGTCCGAACGATAGGCTTTAATACACAAGAAGTGTACCCGGCAGCAGACATACAGAAGAATGGCAGACTACCGGGGAACACGGGTTCTTATACCCCGCCTCGTAGGCGGAGCTACCTACCTCTAAGCCAATCGGCTGAGAGGCACATGACATACCTGGGCCAATGGGCAGCAAGCCCTCTGCACCAATGGCAGCTCACACTTCCAGGTACCGTAATACCCCTCGTCATACTACCACAAGGACGAAGGAGCCCTGTTAATTGGTCATTCACCTTACTACTGCTTGTGTGAACCTTCATTGTGCAAAATGGCTATTGTGCTTAAACACAATAATTATAAAACACGACTTCTTCTATGTGAAGCGCTAGAATGCTTTTGAAAGGTGTTGATAAAGCTTCCTCTAACTACTTCAACCACAAAATGAGATTGATTCTGCTTTCGTTACAATACTTCAAGACATCGTGGGCAGAATTCTCCGTCGATTGATGCCAATTGGGCGGAGAATCAGTTTTGACGTGGAAATCGTGGCGGGCACCGGTTTCATGCCAAATTGCAATCCTCTGGTGCCTCGACAGCGGCGCCAATGCGTTCCAGAATGCATGTACAGTAAATGTCATTGGCATATCATTAGCGGGCCTGACCTGGTCTTCTCCGGTGCCTCCGCGACGCTTCACCTCCACTGGGGCGAATTCCCAATGGCGAGGTTCAATTGTGCTTTTAAAACTCGGGAAACAGGCGTCATGGCTGCTGAGGAAGAGAGAAAGGGTATGAAAAGTGTCCAACATTACCATAGTTTGCTGACAGTTGTGCCGCTGGCCGGGGGCTTCTGCAGGGGCTGGGGGGGGGGGGGGGGGGGGGGGGGGGGAGAGGTGCAAGAGGTGGCCATAAGGTGAGCTGTGGGGTTGGGGTGGACTGGCGCAGAGAACCATTGCTGCGGCCTGCAAGGCAACCAGGCAGCTGTGCACGCCACCGACTCCCCACTGTCAACCTAGGGCCACAGGTCGTATGGTACCCCTCCAGGGCAACCCCCGAGGTGCCCTCTGTCCCCAGCTGGCCCATCAGCAGGATGGGCGCGCTCCAGCACAACCATTACCCTCTTGTTGGCTGGGATGAATGTGTGTGGGGAGCGTAACATGTATATGCGGCTGCAGCTTGTCAGCCTCCCGAGTGTCAATCATGGACCCGGTGAATCCTGCACCATTTCTCATTGGAATCAATTTTCTTCCACGTGGTGCCGGTGCTAGCCCTTCCACGGTCATTGAATCGGTCCAGGTGCGGCATCAGTATTGCTGCTGTGGAAGTCCACTAATCCTGCCCCGCCTGGCCCGGAGAATTCCGCCCACGGCTTTCCTGTAACAGAACCTGCCAGAGATTGAATTTTAGAAATGTATCTATTTTTCAAGTATCTTATTTCTAGGGCACTGTTCTACAAGTTACTGTTAATCATTCTCCATAAAGTGCACAAGTGCTGCCAAGCAAAGCAGTGGACTGTTGTAAGGATTAAATGTGCAGCTATTGTAAAGGGTCATGTGTCTCACTAGACTTGATGCTTCTCTGCTATGTAACTAAAACCTTTATATAATGTTGGCACACAGCCCACATATTTCTTTAAAGAAACTACAAGACCGGACAAAAGGTGGCGAAGAACTTATGAAAACATTGGTACTTTAGTGGCGTGTACTGCATTGTGAACTTTCTTTCCTCCCTTTGTTTAAACAATGCACTGTCAATCTTATTGGTTTAGTTTACAGCACATTATTTCAGATCCTGTTACTTTCACTCATGATCATAGGATACACTGGATGATGCTTGAGATTATAAGATACATCACTTGATGCATATTCATACCTGATGACACAAACAGTTGACATTTTTTCCCTGCTAGCAACAGACCATTACCGAGAATTGTAGCATTTCAAATAATACGTTTTCTTGTGTATTATTCGTTTTGATTTTTCACTTCCCTTTTCTTATCTTACTCATAAACTGACTTTGCTGGTGGCAAGTGCTAAGTGGTGCACGATGCAAATGACTATTCTTCATTTATAAGCTATTATGATGATCATTGACATGATAATCAACCATGAGAACATGACTGCTAAATCTAATCCTGTCTGCTCCTGGTATCTTCCATGTCTACTTTTTGGCAAGTCACTGAATAGTAATCAGAAGTGGAAACTATGGTTATTTTTTCTTCCTCTCGCCCAAGGGCCTGGAGACAAATTATCCTTCATCATTGCCCTAGCTGAGATAAGTGATCTCATCACAAATGTGTGATTTTTCTAATCTACATGGCTGTTTCTAGGCGGAAGGAGTTTGAAAACCAATATATCCATTGGTACAGATCCTAGAATCATAGAATGTATAGCAAAGGAAGAGCACATTTGTCCCATTGTGACTGGGATGGCTCTTTGAAAGAATAATTCTACTGTATCAGTCTTGTACCCCTGCCTTTCTGCATAAGTCTGCAATTTTCTTTCCTTCAATTATCTATCTAATTTCCATTTGTAGCTTGCCATTGAACTTGTTGCCAACATCTTTTCAGGTAGAGCATTCCATATCATGGCAACCCCTGTATAGACCACATAATCATAGAATTCATACAGTGCAGAAGGGTGCCATTCGGCCCATCAGAGGGTGCACCAACACTCTGAAAGAACACCCTAACTAGGCCCACTACTGGACCCTATCCTCGTAATCCACCTAACCTACACATCTTTGGACACTAAGGGGCAATTTAACATGGCCAATCCACTAAACCTGTACATCTTTGGACTGTAGGAGGAAACTGGAGCACCGGAGGAAACCCACACAGAAACGGGAAGAACCCAAGGCCGGAATTGAACCTGGATCTCTGGTGCTGTGAGGCAGCAGTGCTAACCAGTGTGCCACCCTGCCAACCGTATAAAATTATATAAATTTTGTATAAAATTATCTTTCCTCATGTCTGGATCTTTTGGTAATTACCTTGAACCCGTGTCTACTGACTATGATCCTCCTGCCTCCGGAAACAACTCTTCATTATGTATTCAATTAAAACCCTTTATGATTTTGAACATCTAATACATCTATGCTTAATCTTCTCTGCTCTAAAGAGAACAGAGTTTTGCTCATCTCCTTGAATCTAGTAACCCTCCTCTGAATCTATTTTAAAGCCTTAACATCCTTCCAAAGGTGTGCTGCCCAGGATTTGATGCAATATTCTGCATAGAGTCTAACTTATGAGTTACTCTTTGTTTTTGTACTCCATGCATTAGTTTTTATAGCCAAGGATATAGTATACCTCATTAGCAGCATTCTCAACTTGTCCTGCCACCTTCAAAGAATTGTGTATGCACACCCACAGATTTCTCTGTTCCTGAACCACCTTTATAAATGTACTTCTCCTCATACTTCCTGTTAAAATGCAGCACTGCACATCTCTGCATCAAATTTAATGTGGAGGGTCTGCCCATTTCACCAATCTATGTCCTCTTGTTTTGGCACCTTCTTTCCTCCCCTTGTTCCCTTCTCTTGGCTATCTATGGTGGAAAACATATTTGAATGATTCATCTGCACAATACTTAGATCTTAATATTAAGTAGATGATCAGAATGTATGCCATGTGTGTTCCCTGCCAAAGACACTTAATTCTAAGACTCTGGAGAATTTCAGACATTATTCAGATGAATAAATTTAACTTTAGCCAATGCTTGACAATCTTGCAGAGATCAAAAACCTTTCTTGCTTTTGACTGCAGGAGCCTCTTACACTGTCCCCTGTCCCCTTTAAGTTAGTGGCTGTGACCTCCTTCCAAGTCATGCCCTGTGAATTTGGCTGCCAGACATCCTGACTTCTATCTTCGATTGGACAGTGAAATAACAATCCAGCGATGTCAGGAGTTAAAAATATCTCTGCAGCCATCAATTGGATGATTGTCATATAATATGGTGGAAGACGATGGTGGGGTGAGAGTCAGTGACCCACCCATTTATGGGGTTAGGTACGTTTTGGCGCAGCCATTTGGGCACGGCCGTTGTGGCACGGCCGTTTTGGCGCCAGCCGGTTTGGCGCCGGCTGTTTTGGCGCCGGACGTTTTGCCGCCAAAATAACATTTCTTTATTTGTGAATTAGCCTCAGGTGAGTTGGCTGCTGGTGCGGGTGCGTTGAGTTGGGTGCTGGTGCGTTCTATCACCATCTTTTTAACTAAACCAATTCACAACGCACCACATATGCGAGAATGTTCGCATTATTGAAAGAAATCGAACCCAACTTGAAACCCAGTTCAATCGTCTGTGATTATGAACAAGCTGCGTGCAGTGCTATGAAAGACATATTCCCTGATGTTCAAATAAAAGGATGTTTTTTTCATTTAGCTCAAAATATGCAAAAACATCTAGCTAGTATGGGGTTCTGTAGTTTGTATAACACTGATCCAGATTTTGCGTTAAAAGCTAAAATGATTATTGCCATTGCCTTTGTACCTTTGAACAAAATCGATGAACATCTGGATGCTTTAGCGACCCAACTGCCGCAAGAACTTCAAGATTTACTCAACTGGTTTGAAGATATGTTGGTCGTCTGAACAGACGAGGAAATGGTAGACGAACACCTTTATTTCGCCCTGAGATTTGGAACCTTTATCAGAGAACATTAAACGGGGAAGACCGCACAAACAATAATGCGGAGGCAGCCCACCGTCGATTGAAATATGAACTTGGCATGCATCATCCCACCATATGGAAACTAATTGATGGCCTGCGTAAAGTACAGAAAGGTAGAGATGCATATTATGAAAGGTTACTAGCCGGCCATGAACCGCCACAAAAACTAAAAAAGTATAGAGATGCAGATAAAAGAATACATGAAACTGTTCTTAAATTTGAAAACATGAATGCTATCGAGTACTTGAGGAGCCTTGCTCATAATTACCAAATGAACTAAACTAAAGGTTTTTTAACTTTAGTTTTTAACTAAATGAACTAATTTAAGGTTTTTAACTAAATGAACTAATTTAAGGTTTTTAATTTACAATAAAGATAAAAGAATACATGAAACTGTTCTTAAATTTGAAAACATGGATGCTATCGAGTACTTGAGGAGCCTTGCTCATAATCACCAAATGAACTAAACTAAATGAACTAATTTAAGGTTTTTAAATTTACTTGCAACAATTTGCAACAATTTACTAGCCACAAAAACGAAAAGAATTTCTGTTGTCTGCGCCCAAACGGCCGCGCCAAATTGGCTGCGCCCAATTGTCCCATGGCGCCCAAACGGCTGCGTCCAAACGGCCGCGCCAAAACGGCTGCGCCCAATTGTCCCATACCGCCATTTATGGTGTGAGTCCCACCTACTGAAATGGACCATAATATTCAGCTCCAATATTATGTGGATTTAATGCGGTTGGAAGATTTGCCTAGCTTTGGCTAGAGAGAGGAATCTCCAGGATAACCCTCACTATGAAGATCAATTTAGTAGTTCAAAGTTACCTGGCTGGGAAAGGAAATGGGAAGCAAGCCATGGTAATCTGAGAATAACTGTGGACTGATTGCTAGAGAATGAAGTGCCACATAAGGGACAGAGTAAAGTATAATGTGGAATGGGATTTTCTATTGATTTAAAAGTTAAATGGGTCACCTTTTCTGTACTTTAGAGTTCAACTTACCTACTGAACAATGTTTAGACAATGTTACTTTTGGTTTATTTACTGGAATTAAAGTCTTAAAATTTGAAACCTTGTTGTATGATTCGTCTAGTCAGCTACTGAAAATGTGAATATCCTTCAAAAGGTTATCTGTATATATTGGGAATTTGTCATACTTTATTAAATGCCACTTTGAAAGTCCATACACAATGCTTCATCAACCCTCTGTATTATTCGTCAAAAAACTGAATTAAGATGGTTAGCCATGACATTACATCTACAATTCTGGGTTGGTGGTCATTTATTAATCCATAATTTTTCAAGTGACAAATAATTTTGTCTCACATTATCGTCTCCAAAAGGTTTTTCCACCACTGACATTAGACTGTCTAGCCTGTGATTGCTTTGTTTACTCCTCTCTCCGTTTCTGAGCAACGTACAACTCCTGCTATCTTCCAGTCCTCTAACAGCATTGTCATATCGAAAGAGAATTGGGAGATCATGCCAAGAGTCTCTGATAACTCCATCTTTACTTCCTGTAGAAACTTCAGATGCATTCCATCTAGGCTAGATGACTTTTCTATTTTCAGGAATACCGAACTTTTCATTGTTTTCTCTTTATCTATATTAATCTAATCAAATTTCCCTACTCCCTCCTCCTGTACTATGACATAATAATAATCTTTATTGTCACAAATAGGCTTACATTAAACACTGCAGTGAAGTTACTGTGTAAAGCCCCTACTCGCCACATTCCAGTGTCTGTTCGGATACACTGAGGGGTAATTCAGAATGTCTAATTCACCTCACAGCACATCTTTCGGGACTTGTGGGAGGGAACTGGAGCTCCCAGAGGAAACCCATGCAGGCACAGGGAGAACATGCAGACTCTGAACAGACATTAGACTGTCTGGCCAAGCCAGGAATCGAACCTGGGATCCTGGAGCTGTGAAGAAACTGGTTAGTCCTGTGTCGCATTGGCTGCATTTTGTCTTTAGTGAAGGTTGTTGCAAATTATTCATCTAGAATCTCAGCCACGGCCTCTGCTTCCATTGAAACATCTCCTTTTCGATCTCTACTGAGCCTAAATTTTCCTTTCATTACAATTTATTATTTAAATGTTTATAAAAGCTATGTGGTTTCCTTCTTATGTTACCTATTGTTACACTATTGTTATCACTCTTATTTATTTTCTCAATTCTTCTCTATGAGATTTGTAGTAATATAGACAATGTACATGAATAAAATGTCACAATAAGATAAATGCAGTATATTTTCTTAAATCAAGAAGATTTAAGAATTGTCAGGTCAAAATCCTGGAACTCCTCCCCTAATTTCACTGTGGTACCGACACCACATGGTGTGCAATCATTCATGTAAGCAGTTCACCTCCACCTTCTCAAAGATAATAATGGATAGGCAACAAGTGCTGACCTTGCCAGTCCAGTGAACAAATAAAAAAATACATTGTGGAATAGTTTGTCCTCTCACTAGCAGTGTTCAGACAGGAAGAGATTTTCACCCAAAACCCCTTAAGTGCAGTAAGCCTGACTCACCATCCTGGGTTCGGGTTCATCCTGGGTACAGAACCTGAGTCCTATGCAAGAAGGCAAGTGAAGGTCTGAATGCAAATGATCAGACTACTCCATTCATCCCTTGGGATCCCAGGGTTGGTACCATTGCTTCCTTGGGCATTCTGCCCCACAGTAGGGCCAACAAATGACAGTAATTGAGGTGAACAGGAGCAAGGAATAAGATGACTGAGATAGAAATAAGATGACTGAGATATCTAGTGCAGTGCTGTAGGGTGCTTTACTGTCACATCTCTCAGAAAAGTTGTCCTATATAATTAATTGGAGATATTGTTGATATTTAGGTAAACATGACAGCCATTTTTTAAAGGTTCGATAACAGCAATGACATCCATCATCATTTTAAAAATCTCTTATACATACTTATCAACATATTTTCTCCTTTTAAAATCCAGTTCATTGAGACTTTCCATGGAAATAAAAGTCACATCCTGGAATCGTTCTTATTGATTTCCTCTGATTCATCTCTAAAAGATCAATGACCTTTTGAACTCCTGAGTTATGTACCCATAATTAATCAATGATTAATTTCCAAAGTACCAAGTCCTATTTTGTGACTTTAACTTACATCTGAAAGTAGTATATATGGTGAATAAAAGCTAATGATATTACTGGAATATTAATAAAATGGCCTAATGTGCAATGCTAAACAGCTTTACAAAGACTAAAATTGGGGTGAAGCTAACATTCCATGAATGCTTTTTTGTATTTTCGTGTTATATTTGTTACTAGCAAATTGATTGAAACACTTACAAATTATCAGTTACAAAGTAGCACTTTCTGAGTGTACAGGAATCTGAGTATGTACTGCACAGAAATATGTCCAATATATTAAAAAATCTTTTTATTTTTAGATATGCATAATACTTGAGGGAAAATAACAGAATGCTTCTCACTGAACGAAGAAGCCCATCCGAGGCCCATCTTATCAATATTGTCAAGAAACATACCATGAACGACACATTGAGAAATAGAGACAAGGTAGATGGTGAGGAAAAAGAGGTTTGATTGTAACTTCCAGTGGGGAATCTATGGGAATGGATGACAAGTGGCGCAAGAACTTCAAGGGATGACGATAGTAGAGTCCTCAGGTTGGAGGGTGGGAAGGTCCTCACATTGAGAAGCCAGTGTATCCGGGGAAGGCACCCACATGCCTCACCCACCATCAACCCAATATTCCGAAAGGGCATCCTGGTATTTCAAAAAAGAGCCAGATAACCCCGTAAGTACCCGGGAACCCTCTCCAGAGGATCACAAGTGTCAGCTGCAGGACTGCTGTTGGTGCTGTTGAAGGTCACAACTCCGGCAAGGCTGCCAATATCAGCATTATGCATGCCACCCAGGCTGGAAGCCAAAGCCACCTCAGGCCCATGCCTTGCAAGTATACCAGCCCTCAGATGACAAAACTGCATCATCATTACCAAGGTCACCCCGATTAGGATTAGGCTGCTCGTTAATCATCATTCCTGAGAGATTGAGGTGGATCGGGAGCTGCAGTCTCCGTCATTGGAGAACATACATTCCAGCATCTCCAAATGGATTTCAATCAATTTGGGAGTAACAAATATAACACTAAAATACAAAAAAGCATTCATGGAATGTTAGCCTCACCCCAATTTTAGTCTTTGCAAAGCCCCTTAAACCTAAGGGGCACCAGGCCAATCTAGCTATGTACACGGGAGAACCTTTGAAGATTATGGGGATCACCACGACACCGGTAGTTTATGGGCAGCAGTTGGCATGACTCCCACTCATAGTCGTGCGAGGATCAGGACCCACCGGCAGGAATTGGCTCCAGAAATTCCGACTGGACTGGCTGGAAATTTTTTAATTAGGGATCGGTGGATTGTACAAGATCATTAACAAATTTCCCAAAGTATTCCAAGAGGGATTTGGTAAAATAAAAGGAGTGAGGGCTAAGATCTATGTGGACCCTGATGCCTTACCAAATTTTTTCAAAGCCCGACCAGTCCCATACTCTTTGCTTGCGAAGATAGAGAAGGAAATCGAACGGTTGAAAAGCCTTGGGATATTACAGCCAGTACCATTCGCGGAGTGGGCTGTGCCAGTGGTTCCGCTCCTCAAGCCTGACAAGTCAGCTCGCCTTTGCGGAGATTACAATCAACAAAGCCTCATGACTGGATCTGTACCCCATGTCGCGTATAGAGGATTTGTACACTAAATTGGCAGGTGGTCAAACCTTCACGAACTGGATGAAACATCCAGAAAGTACGCCAAAATTTACACCCCTAAGCACCTGTACAAATATACACGCCTGCTCTTCGGAGTCTGGTTGGCAAATGCCATCTTTCAGCGTGTTAAAAATATTCTCCAAGAGCTGCCTAAAGTGGCAATATATCTCAACGACATATTAATCACAGGGGCCACTGAACAAGAACACTGAGACCCAGGCTATTAGAATAGATAGCATTGAGGTGCGTAGGGAAGAAGTGTTGGCAATTCTGGACAAGGTGAAAATAGATAAGTCCCCGGGGCCTGATGGGATTTATCCTAGGATTCTCTGGGAAGCCAGGGAAGAAATTGCTGAGCCTTTGGCTTTGATTTTTATGTCATCATTGGCTACAGGAATAGTGCCAGAGGACTGGAGGATAGCAAATGTGGTCCCTTTGTTCAAGAAGGGGAGTAGAGATAACCCCGGTAACTATAGGCCGGTGAGCCTCACGTCTGTTGTGGGTAAAGTCTTGGAGAGGATTATAAGAGATACGATTTATAATCATCTAGATAGGAATAATATGATTAGGGATAGTCAGCATGGTTTTGTGAAGGGGAGGTCATGCCTCACAAACCTTATCGAGTTCTTTGAGAAGGTGACTGATCACGGCGCTGAGGTCCCAGGTTCGATCCCGGCTCTGGGTCACTGTCCGTGTGGAGTTTGCACATTCTCCCTGTGTTTGCGTGGGTTTCGCCCCCACAGCCCAAAAATGTGCAAGCTAGGTGGATTGGCCACTCTAAATTGCCCCTTAATTGGAAAAATGATTGGGTACACTAAATTTATAAAAAAAAAAGAGAAGGTGACTGAACAGGTAGACGAGGGTAGAGCAGTTGATGTGGTGTATATGGATTTCAGTAAAGCGTTTGATAAGGTTCCCCACGGTCGGCTATTGCAGAAAATACGGAGGCTGGGGATTGAGGGTGATTTAGAGATGTGGATCAGAAATTGGCTAGTTGAAAGAAGACAGAGGGTGGTGGTTGATGGCAAATGTTCAGAATGGAGTTCAGTTACGAGTGGCGTACCACAAGGATCTGTTCTGGGGCCGTTGCTGTTTGTCATTTTTATAAATGACCTACAGGAGGGCACAGAAGGTTGGGTGAGTAAATTTGCAGACGATTTGGGGCAGCACGGTAGCATGGTGGTTAGCATAAATGCTTCACAGCTCCAGGGTCCCAGGTTCGATTCCCGGCTGGGTCACTGTCTGTGCGGAGTCTGCACGTCCTCCCCGTGTGTGCGTGGGTTTCCTCCGGGTGCTCCGGTTTCCTCCCACAGTCCAAAGATGTGCGGGCTAGGTGGATTGGCCATGCTAAATTGCCCTTAGTGTCCTAAAAAATAAGGTTAATATGGGGGGGGTTACTGGTATAGGGTGGATACGTTGGCTTGAGTAGGGTGATCATTGCTCGGCACAACATCGAGGGCCGAAGGGCCTGTTCTGTGCTGTACTGTTCTATGTTCTACGACACTAAAGTCGGTGGAGACAGTGTGGAAGGATGTTGCAGGTTACAGAGGGACATAGATAAGCTGCAGAGCTGGGCTGAGAGGTGGCAAATGGAGTTTAATGTAGAGAAGTGTGAGGTGATTCACTTTGGAAAGAATAACAGGAATGTGGAATATTTGGCTAATGGTAAAATTCTTGGTAGTGTGGATGAGCAGATGTCCATGTACATAGATCCCTGAAAGTTGCCACCCAGGTTGATAGGGTTATGAAGAAGGCCTATGGTGTGTTGGCCTTTATTGGTAGAGGGATTGAGTTCCGGAGCCATGAGGTCATGTTGCAGCTGTACAAAACTCTGGTACGGCCGCATTTGGAGTATTGCGTACAGTTCTGGTCGCCTCATTATAGGAAGGACGTGGAAGCTTTGGAACAGGTGCAGAGGAGATTTACCAGGATGTTGCCTGGTATGGAGGGAAAATCTTATGAGGAAAGGCTGATGGACTTGAGGTTGTTTTCGTTAGAGAGAAGAAGGTTAAGAGGTGACTTAATAGAGGCATACAAAATGATCAGAGGGTTAGATAGGGTGGACAGTGAGAGCCTTCTCCCGTGGATGGAGGTGGCTAGCACGAGGGGACATAGCCTTAAAATGAGGGGTAATAGATATAGGACAGAGGTCAGAGGTAGGTTTTTTACGCAAAGAGTGGTGAGGCCGTGGAATGCCCTACCTGCAACAGTAGTGAACTCGCCAACATTGAGGGCATTTAAAAGTTTATTGGATAAGCATATGGATGATAATGGCATAGTGCAGGTTAGATGGCCTTTAGTTTTTGACTTCCCATGTCGGTGCAACATCGTGGGCCGAAGGGCCTGTACTGCGCTGTATCGTTCTATGTTCTATGAACTTGGAGCAAACTTGAGGTAATTTTCCAATGCAGGCGTACATCTCAAAGAGAGAAATGTGTTCTCCAGGTAGGCAAAGTGATCTACCTAGGGTACCGGGTAGATAAGAAAGGCCTACACCCCGTGGAGGATAAAGTCAATTGCCATCATGGATGCGCTGATTCTGCAAAATACAGCAGAGTTCAGATCCTTTTCAGGCCTGATAAATTACTATGGGAAATTCATCCTACATTTGGCCACCTTGTTGTCACCCCTGCACATGTTCCTGAAAAGTCAAAGGTGATCCATTGCAGGCACCGCAGCATGAAGCCTTCGTGAAAGTAAAATAGCAACTACTGTCCTTGAATATGCCCAGTATGATCCCAGAAAGAACTAATATTGTTGTGTGATGCCTCTCCGTATGGATTGGGTGCAGTCCTCTCACATTGATGTGACATTGGGCAGGGAGAAGCCCATTGCGTACACATCCAGGACCCTGGTGGACACTGAGTAGTATTATTCACAGTTTGAAAAGGAAGGGTTGGATGTTAATTTTGAGGTGACGAAGGTCCACCAGTATGTCTACAGCCGACCTTTTGTAATCATAACAGACCACAAGCCTTTTCTGGGCCTTTTCAAAGATGATAAAGCAATTTTCCCCATCGCCTCGGCTCGGATCCAACATAGGGCCTTGATATTGGGAACCTATGAATACGCCCTTGAGCACATCCCTGCAGCACGTATTACCAACGCTGACACTCTGAGTCACTTCCTGCTGCCGCTTTGCAGGCACTGGAAGAAGTCATCATTACTATTAACTTTTTAGACGCCTTGTAAATATCTGCAAAACAGATCAGAGGTTGGACTCAGAAGGACCCCACATTATCCAAGTAATATGATCCTCAGTGGTGGGATCTGAGGACACCCCACCGATGACATAAAGCCCTTTCTCATGAAAAGAAAAGAATTAAGTGTTTAAAATAGTATTATCCTGTGTTGGCCCTGGGTAATCATCCTCCGCCCAGGTTGGCACCCAATTCTCATGGAGGTGAGACAGTAGCACAGTGGTTAGCACTGTTGCTTCACAGCGCCAGGGACCAAGGTTTAACTCCCGGCTTGGGTCACTGTCTGTGCAGAGTCTGCACATTCTTCCGGTGTCTGCATGCTCCTCATTATGGTCAACGCTTATTCTAAATGATTGGAACTACATTGCATGGCCTCCACAACTTTTCATGCAACAATAGAAAACTCCGGCAAAGTTTTTTTTACCCATGTCATACTAGAGGTCCTCATATACAATAATGTTATTGCCTTTACCAGCGAGGAGTTCCAGGCATTTTTGAAGTCGAACAGCAACAGGCACATCTGGATGGTGCCATACCGTTGTCCAATGGTCTAGCAAAATAGGTGGTAGAGACATTCAAGAACGGAATGGAGAAACAGCCAGTGGGTCCCATGGACATTTGCTTGGCTCGATTCCTGTTTGACTACTGAACCATGTCTCACATGAGAGGTGCCCTGGCAGAATTATTGATGGGACAGCGACTGTGGGCAAGGCTGATCCTGCTATTTCCCAATTTGGTGGGGAAGATGGAGTCCAAGCAGGAGAGCCAAAAGAGGAATTACAATGACAGGAGGCTCGAGAGAACGTATAAAATAGAAGATGCCGTATATGTACAGAACTTTTAAGATGGCTTCAGTGGGATCCCTGGAGTCATGTTGGAGAAGATCTGTCTCCTAGAAAGTCAAGGTCCAAGGAAAGGCTTTGAAAAAGCACCTGGACTACCTGAGGAATAGAGAGCACATTTCCCGTAGGAACTACATCCTCAACAGCAGTCTCGGTCACCTCTGGCACAAGGTCTCAACCATCGGTGACACTAGGGTCATTCCATCATGAGATCTGAGATGGGGGCTGAGCAGACTCTTTTGCCTCCGGAGGCCAGCACCAAGGACGAGCCCCCCTCCCCAACCCTCAGGCGCTTATTGAGGAAGCGGAGTTCTGCAGTCCACTTCATGCCCCAACCACAATCCAGGTCCACCTGGCCACAGACTCGAGACCGAGTGTCAAAAAGTAGAAGAGGCCCATTTCTCACTGAGTGAAGAGGATGAAATAGATTTAAGAGGGATGTTATAACCCTCATGAAGACCATGGGTGATCGCTGATTGTCCTCCCTGTAGAATATGAGTTGTCATGTTGAGCAGGTGGAGGCCCACTCAGCTGGGGCCAGCAGAGCCTTAAATATTGACCCCAGATCCGGACCGGCAGTTCCCGATAGTCTTGGGCTGGGATAGTTATTTTGATCGCTGTGGCCTTGTTTGTGTTGGAGAATAAACCTGCTTTGCCTTTTAGCCTGTGATTCCTGGGATTATTACAGATGCCATTTCTATTGATTGTCAAGAGGAGATGGCTAGACTTACTCTTTGGAGATCATTCCCCAAGCACTTTTGTGGCACAAATGTTACTTTCCAATTAACAACTTAAGCCTGGATGTTTTTCAGGTCTTGTTGCATGAAAGTACAGACCGCTTCTTTATTTGATGAATTGCCAATGGAACTGAATCCTGTGAAGTTCCACATCCTCACTTCAGACCTTGTGTGCAGTTCTGGGATCCACATTGTAGGAGGGATGTGATAGCAGTGGAAAGGGTGCAGAGGAGATTTACCTGGACGTTGCCTGGGCTGGAGAGTTTTAGTTGTGAAGAGAGATTAGATAGACTGGGATTGTTTTCCTTGGAGCAGAAGCAACTGAGGGGGTGACATGATTGAGATGTATAAGATTATGAGGGGCATAGATAGAGTTGACGGGAAGAAACATTTCCCCTTGGTGGAGGGATCAATGACCAGCAGGCACAGATTTAAGGTAAGGGGCAGGAGGTTTTGAGGGGATGTGAGTAAAATCTTTATCACCTAGAGGGCGGTGGGAGTCTGGAACTCACTGACTGAAAGGGTGGCGGAGCAGAGACCCTCATAACATTTAAGAAGTATTGAGATGTGCACTTGTGATGCCTAAGGCATACATAACTATGGGCCAAGTGCTGGAAAATGGGATTAGAATACTTAGGTGACTGTTTTTCACTGGCACAGATGCGATGGGCCAAAGGGCCTTTCCTGTGCTGTCAGACCCTATGATGGAGGGAAGGTGAACCAACATCAGGAGTAGAAACCCTGAAGGCGTGAATTCACCAGTTGCTGGATTGGAGGATTCTCAAACGGGGAAATTGGGCTTTCACCAGCGTTTGACACCCTGCTCACCCAAAACGTGCAACACAGGGCCCTGAGTGAGTGAGTGGGGCGGGGGGTGGAATTTGAAGGCTGCAACAGGCTGCCTAAACCAACAGGGGCCGCTGCCACAGAGAGGCGCTGCTCCCCATGGTATAACGGGACGCCGAAGGAAAGCCCAGCACACTCAGTGAGTGAAGTGAAGTGCAGGGGGAAGCGGGAGTCACTGCGGGACACGCGTGTACACATCAGACAATCCGGAGCGTAGTGAGGCGAGGATGTACGAGGAGAACCTGACTTTGCACAGACCCCGCTATGGATGTGAGTAATATTGTAACTGAGTGTTGGTGCACTGGGACACAGACAGATGGTGAAGCGCTCGCTCGCTCGCAAGCCGCCTCGAGCTACTTTATATCCACAGCACGCGACTCCCGGGCAAGTCTGCAACAACTTTTGCCACATAAATAAATACAAAGATGCAAATGATAATTGAAGCAGCCTCTCCTACCCTGGCAGGACCATTCCAATCCTGCGGTATTAAACCAACCGAGGCCGTTGCTTAAAATTTGGAAAACGTGTCTTACAGTTTTTGAATCTGAAGGTTTTTTTTTGGGTGTTGAGTGCACTTCACAAGGGGGACGTGTCTTCAGGTTTCCGGTTTCCTCTCGAAATGACTTTATGTTTTGTCTGAAATCTTCGCTGCTGTTTGGAATCTGAAACGTGTTCGGTTGTGTTTTTTGTTTTACCCCTCTCCCAAACTTTTTCATCTGCCGTTTGCAAACTTTCTAGCACTTTTTTTTGAGGGAGAGTTTCCCTCATGGGTGTGTGGAATTGGGTCAGAGCAGAGGCGGCGGAGGGGGTGGAACCGGATTAAAGTCTCCTGGAGATCACCGGCCTCTCGCTCTTTCTCTCTCACTCACACACCCGGCCAGGGTGCGGCTCTGCTTTAACCTGCCCTTTGAACACATGTGAACAGCTCCAGCTTTGTATTATGGACACCACACATGTCTGTGACCTCTAATTTTCAATAGCATTCACTAGGACAAATAAAGGTGTGCACAAACTCCACCACTTTAATTTTTTTTTAAAGGGGCGGTGAGGTTGACATTGCGAAACCAAAAGGGTAAATGACTTTCAGCCACCTGTTAACGAATTTGCCTGTTTTAAAGCCTTCGATCTCACAATTTCGTTAGGCGATAAGGGGACAGCAGTAATTTTCTCACTTTTTAAAGAATAACACTGTCAGGCCCTTGCTTTCTAATCTCAGAAAATCACTCCTCAGGAATCTTCCTATAATTATTGGTGAGACCATACCTGGGGTATTTCAGTCTCCTTACTTGAACAAGGATATGCTTGCCCAAGAAGAATTCAAAAAATTCACCTACTGATTCCTGGGATGAGAGGGATTGCCTGACGATTGAGTGGCTTGACACGAGAGTTTTAGAAAAATGAGAGAGAGACTCTGTGTAATACAATTGAACATCATTGAAACAAAATTAGTAAGGGACTTGATGGGACGGAAGTTGAGATCATGTTCCCTTTGCCTCTGTCGTCCCCCGGTGTGCGTGTCTGCTGGCTGTTATCCCTACCTGTTAATTGACCACCTCTGGTTTCATAATTTTGGCTTTCTTGGGATTAACCTTTAGTCTCAAGGATCCTGGAAGAGTGAAGCGTTCCCAAGAATCCCAAGAAGCGTTCCCAAGGGGCAGCAGGGTAGCATGGTGGTTAGCATAAATGCTTCACAGCTCCAGGGTCCCAGGTTCGATTCCCGGCTGGGTCACTGTCTGTGTGGAGTCTGCGCGTCCTCCCCCTGTGTGTGTGGGTTTCCTCCGGGTGCTCCGGTTTCCTCCCACAGTCCAAAGATGTGCGGGTTAGGTGGATTGGCCATGCTAAATTGCCCGTAGTGTCCTAATAAAAGTAAGGTGGGGGGGGGGGGGTTGTTGGGTTTATGGGTATAGGGTGGATACGTGGGTTTGAGTAGGGTGATCATGGCTCGGCAAAACATTGAGGGCCGAAGGGCCTGTTCTGTGCTGTACTGTTCTATGTTCTAATCTGTACGTACTCCTCCTTAGTCTCAGTCTGGAAGAGAAGGTCACCAACATCTTGCATAAGACAGTTGGATCTGGTGAATTTAAGTAACTCTTGTGTTAGTCTTTGGTGGAAGACAGAGGGAGAATTGTTAAATCCCTCCTGGAGAGGGAGGGTATTGTCCATGTGTATTGGTGTCCCCGAAAGGTAAAAGTGAATTTATATTGGCATTCCTCATTCAGGGCAATTGGCCAGAACCCATTGTTTATACCAAGGACTGTGAATAAGCATACCCGAGGGGCTTGCTTCATCATAGTTTCAGGGCTAGGAGCAACGGTGGTAGCTGTTAATGACTTATTTTTTGTTAAGCTCCTGATAATCCACAGCTAATGTCAAGATCCACCAAGTTTCCTCATGAACCATATAGGGGAAAAGAATGGGCAGTCGGTGGCCCGTTGACAGGTTTGGAACCGTTCCTCGTCTTGTAGATTTTATGAATCTGGAAAATTCCGACAAAACATCAGAATCAGGGGCCTGCCATTTACAACTGATGAGAAATCTCTTCACTCAAAGGAGTGTTAATCTTTGGATATCTCTACAGTCGAGAAACATAGAAAATAGGTACAGGAGTAGGCCATTTGGCCCTTTGAGCCTGCACCACCATTCAATATGATCATGGCTGATCATGCAAATTCAGTATTCCACTCCCGCTTTCTCTCCATATGCCTTGATCCCTTAGCCACAGAGGCCACGTCCAGCTCCCTCTTGAATATGTCCAATGAACTCGCCCCAATAGCTTTCTGTGGTAGAGAATTCCACAAGTCCACAACTCTCTGAGAGAAAATCTTCCTCATCTCAGTCTTGAATGATTTACCCCTTATTCTTTGGCAGTAATCCCTAGTTCTGGATGTCCCCAACATCGGGAACATTCTTCCCGCATCTAGCTTGTCCAGGCCCATCAGGATTTTATATATTTTGATGAGATTCCCTCTCGTTCTTCTAAACTCCAGTAAGTACAAGCCCAGTTGATCCAGTCTTTCTTCATATTTAAGTGCTGCTATTCCAGGATTTAGTCTGGTGAACCTCTGATGGACACCCTCAATAGCAAGAAGGTCCTTCCTCAAACTAGGAGACCAAAACTGCACATGATACGCAAGGTGTGGCCTCACCAAGGCCCTGTATAACTGCAGCAAGACATCAAATCCTCTCACTATGGAGGCCAGCATGCCATTAGCTTTCCTCACTGCCTGCTGTACCTGCATGCCAACCTTCAGCGACTGTTCCACCATGACACTCGGGTCTCATTGCACTTCCCTTTTCCTTAACTGCCACCATTCAGAGAATAATCTGCCTTCCTGTTTTTGCCACCAGTGGTTAACCTCACATTTACCCACATTGTATTGCATTTGCCAAGTATTTGCCCACTCAGCCAGCATGTCCAAGTCACCTTGCAGCTTCTTTGCTGCATCCTCATACACACACTGCCACCCAGCTTAGTGTCATCTGCAAATTTGGAGCTATTGCATGCAATTCTTTCATCCCAATCATTAATGTATATTGTAAACAGCTGGGGGGCCAGCACTGAACCCTGTGGTATCCCACTAGTCACCGCTTGCCACTCTGTAAAGGACCCGTTTATTCCCAGTCTCTGCTTCCTGTCTGCCAACCAGTTCTCTATCCACGTCAATACATTACTCCCAATATGGCACTGTGGGACAGCGGGGTGACATGATGGCACAGTGGTTAGCACTGCTGCCTCACAGCACCAGGGACCCGGGTTCAATTCAACCTTGGGTGACTTATTGTGGTGTTTGCACGTTCTCCCTGTGTCCTGGTGGATTTCCACTGGGTGCCATGGTTTCCTCCCACAGTCCAAAGGTGTGCAGGTTGGGTGGATTGGCCATGCTAAATTGCCCCTTAGTATCCAGGGATCTGTACGTTAGGTTAAGAGGTTATTGGGATGGGTGGAGAAATGGGTTTGGGTGTGCTCTTTCAGAGGGTCGGTGCAGACATGATGGGCCAAATGGCCTCTTTCGGCACTGTAGGGATTCTATGATTTCAATACCAATTTTGAGTTTTAATTTTGCTCATCAATCTTTTGTGTGGGACCTTGTCAAAAGCCTTTTGAAAGTCCAGATACACAACATCCACTGGTTCACCCTTGTCCACTCTACTGGTTACAGCCTCAAAAAACTCCAGAATATTTGTCAAACATGATTTCCCTTAAGTGAATCCATGCTGACTTGGACCAACCCTGTCCCTGCTTTCCAAATGTTCAGTTATTTTGTCCTTAATAATCGACTCCAGCATTTTCACCACCACCGATGTCAGGCTAACCGGTCGATAATTCCCCGTTTTCTCTCTCCCTCCTTTTTTTATAAAGTGGGGATACATTAGCTTCCCCTCCAATCCATTGGGACTCCTCCAGAGTCTATAGAATGCTGGAGATGATCACCAATGCCACTGTGGATGGTCAGTCAGAGAGGGACAGATTTGTGAATATTAAGGAAATGAATCGCGGGGGGGGGGGGGGGGGGGGGATGACAGGATGTAAACAACTGAGCTAGATCAGCAATAATTCTGAATGGTATTTCAATAAACGACTTACTCTTCCTATTTCTTGTGTTCTAATGGTCAAAATAGAATAATAAATAAATGATAACATTAACAGACTCTCTATTAGTGTAGTTGTGGTAGGGGTTAAATAAGAGTATAGACATTTTGGGCTGCTCAATCCTCTCAATGTTATTTGTTTAAGTAGGTAAAACTGAGCAATTTGGAAAACATTCATTTTGCAAACTTTGGACTTTAACCCTGGATTTTGGCATGCTGATGTCAGCACACGTCAATCCTTCTGGTAGTTTGTATTTTGCTTGCTGTTTAGGATTCTCCAAAATATTTTTGATATTTATCTGTTAAAATGCATATTTTAGGCATTGTATGCATGCAACATTTACAGGTATATTAAGATTCTTAATTCTTCTTCACTGTCCCAGCCATAGATGTGCAAAGTTTTGTTAATAATTTGTGGATGTTAGTTAGTCAACTCTCGGGAGAGCTATGTTTTGATTACTTTCAGTGGGTAAAAGTTGGGACTGCTGTGATCATTTTTTGACGCCATTTAATTTAAAGTTCCAGATAATTTCTTGCTAATATGTTTCTAATTTATGTTCAAAGGATTTCTGTTCTGCCACAAATGACTTGTATTTATATTAAGAAGTCTTACAACACCAGGTTAAAGTCCAACAGGTTTGTTTCAAACCCGAGCAGAAGGAGCCGTGCTCCGAAAGCTCGTGTTTGAAACAAACCTGTTGGACTTTAACCTGGTGTTGTAAGACTTCTTACTGTGCTCACCCCAGTCCAACGCCGGCATCTCCACATCATTGTATTTATATGGCACCCTTAATATAATAGAATAGAATGATTCAAAGCCTTGCGAGCAAAATAAAACAAAATATGACACCATGCCACTTAGATTTCATTACCAAAGAGCTAGGTTTTAAGGACTGTCTTCAAACAGGAAAGCTAGGTAGAGGGGGCAGTAATTTCTTATCTTTTATATAAAATTTAGAGCACCCAATTCATTTTTTCCAATTAAGGGGCAATTTAGCGTGGCCAATCAACTTACCCTGCACAACTTTTGGGTTGTGGGGGCGAAACCCATGCAAACACGGGGAGAATGTGCAAACTCCACACAGACAGTGACCTAGAGCTGGGATCGAACCTGGGACCGTGGCACCATGAGGCAGCAGCACTAACCACAGTGCTGTCCTGAGGGGGGCGGTAATTTCTGAGCTTGAGTCTGAGGCATCGAAAGATGTGGCCACCAAGGACGGAGTGATTAAAATCAGGGATGTTTGGAGTCCAGAATTAGATGAGTTTGAACATTGTGAGGCTGGACAAGATTAACCAAGGAAGCCCCATAGTGCGGTGGAATCTGAGTCATTAAATGGTTTCAAGGAGATAGATATATTTCTGATTTTTTTTTAAAAATGGGTTAAAGGGATATGGGCAAGAGGTGGGGAGGTGGATTTGACACCAGGAAGAGATCAGCCATGATCTGATTGAATAGCGGAGCAGGCTCGAAGGGCTGAATTGCCTACTTCTGCAACTCCTACGTTCCTTGCAATGAGGAGGAATTTGGCAAAAGACAAGAATTTTAAAATCAAGACTCTGACTGGGAGCCAGTTTAGGTCAGCGAGCATGCGTGAAAGGTGAATGACTTGAATTAAGACTCAGACAGCAGAGCTTTGGATGACTAAGTTTGGAGGGTAGAATGTGGGAGACCAGCCAGGAGTGATTGGAATAGTGAAGAATGGAAGCATGAATGAGGTATTCAGAGCAAATTAACTGAGTTGGCTGAAATTGGGCTTGTGGAAATAGGCGGTCTTCGTGATGGCTTGAATATGCGATTGGAAGCTAATCTCGGTGATAAATACGACATTGCAGTTGAAAACAGACTGGTCGAGAGTCACTGTTTAGTGTCACAGAGGGGTAGAGTTGGTAGTTAGGATTTGAAAAGTTTGGAGCAGGGAGCAAAAACAGTGGCTTCAAGTCTCCCCTGTATTTAATTGGAGGAAATTTCTGCTCCTCCTGTATTAGGCGTCACATAAGGGGACTGATAACTTAGCAGCAGTGGAAGATCAAAAGATGTGGTAAGGTAGAGCTGGGTCTCAAAAGCGTTCATGTGAAAACTAACCATGCTTTCGGATGATATCGTTTAGGGGCAGCATGTACACAAGAATTAGGAAGGCCATGGGTTGATGGCTGGAGGATACCACCAGAGGCAATGATACAGAAGTAGGAAGAGAAGTCATCAGTGCAGGAAAATTCTGGGCCTCAAGCTTTGATCAATCCGTGCTGCCATAGGAATCTGGGGCGAGGTGATTGACATTGGTATATAAAAATTTCAATCATCTATCTTATGTCTATTTTTGAGAGAAACATAAAGCACAGGTGTGACTGATATCAAGAACTGTGGAGTTTACTGACATTGGAACATTAGGCTGTGGAGTGAGTAATTAGTTGATTAAATGAACAGATCATGTCCTTTTATGTCTGGGGCCTTTATTATGACACTTCTGCAGTATTCAGTGGTGTCTGATTTTCGCACTGTGGAAGAAAACATTTGTGTCAATTAACAGATTTGAATATTTTATTTAGGCAAATGTTTTTTCGCCAATTAATGCTTATGTATATTGTGTAAGTAATTATTATGACTAGATTAAATGATAATTTCAAAGGTGAATATTTTTAAGTCAATTTTTTGGTATATTGTGTACCAAATTTTGAATTATACATTTCCTGTATCTGCACTACAAATGCTTACTTAATTATTCTTCTGCTTCCCATTCTGTTGAATACTGAAACATGAAGACAAAGACAAGATATATTTGGTCCTTTTGAATTAGCCGAATCTCAGCCGGTGAAGTATTTTACGGTGCTGAGCCAAATAGGGGAAAGAATCAGTTGCTATTTGCTACAATCTTCACTTTTTTTTGGAAGGATGATGAGGACAGATGAGGGGCTTCATTGTGATGCTCTCTGGATACCCTCTGGACTACCGGAATAATAGCGACCAAGTAGGTACTGGAAAGTGAGATTTGTCCTGCAAACCCCAGCCAACATTCTTGCCAGTGCTCCTTGGGGGGGGGGGGGGGGGGGGGGGGGGGGGGGGGGGGGGGGGGGGGGGGGGAAGAGCTAACTTGAGGGAGGTATGAATGACTGTATCCCAGCAGGCCAAATGACCCGCTCTCGCTTATTAAAAGAGTGATTGAGAAGACTCTAATTGCACTAAGAGCCGCTCGAAAGTCCACCACTCTACTAGGCGGTGCGCCAAAGACTAGTGGTTACAACTCTACCAGAATACCCAGTTTCCCTTTGACAAAAGAAATATCAGGGACATGTATGAAGAGATAAAAAAGGCAACCTGCCTAACAGCAAAGAAAACCCCTCTATATCAGAAACAGAAGGATGGGACTGATGGCAATAAATGGTTGCAGAGATGGTGGCACACTACCCTGAGTTGTACTCTAGGGAGAACACAAAGCGAAAGCACTAGAGGCTGTAGAAAGCCCACCCGTCATGGCAGAGCTGGATATTGAGCCCACAGTGGAGAAGCTTAGCAAGGCTATTGACTCAGTTGCCATGGGCAAAGCTCTAGGTGCAGCTGCTTTATCACCTGAACATCTTCAGTTGGGGAAACTAGCATGCCTGCAGCATCTGCATAACCTTCTCTGCTGCAGAGAGAGGGCAGTGCCCCAGCATAGCCCCGCTGAGCATTAAGGGGAATAGTATTTGCCTGTTTTGCCATTGTCAGATTGCAGATCCTGTTTAAATGCATCTACCCTGAATCCCAGTGTGGTTTCAGAACTGGCAGAACTGCAACTAACATCTCCTCAGTCCAGCAATTGCAAGAAATATGCTGTCTATAACATACGATGAACGTCTGAGGATCGTGGGATTATATTCATTGGAGCTTAGGAGGTTGAGGGGAGATCTAATAGAAACGTACAAGATAATGAATGGCTTGGATAGGATGGACGTAGGGAAGTTGTTTCCATTAGCAGGGGAGACTAGGATGCGGGGGCACAGCCTTAGAATAAAAGGGAGTCATTTTAGAACAGAGATGAGGAGATATTTCTTCAGCCAGAGAGTGGTAGGTCTGTGGAATTCATTGCCACAGAGGGTGGTGGAGGCCGGGACATTGAGTGTCTTTAAGACAGAAATTGATAAATTCTTGATTTCTCGAGGAATTAAGGGCTATGGGGAGAGAGCGGGTAAATGGAGTTGAAATCAACCATGATTGAATGGTGGAGTGGACTCGATGGGCCGAATGGCCTTACTTCCACTCCTATGTCTTATGGTCTTATAACAAAGGAGACAACTATATATTGCCTTCATCGATTTTGCCAAGGCATTGAACCATTGATCAGAGGTGCTCTATGTACGTTTGTGGAGAAAAGTGGCTGCCCAGCAATGTGGCTAACTGTGATCTCTTTCCATGGCAACATGATGGGTAAGGTCAGCTAAGGTGGGGCAATACTGGAACCCTTTGAGATCTGCAGTGAAAGCAAACATGGTTTTGTTCTGGTACTCTTCGGCATAGTCTTCCCTTTGCTGCTATCGTATGCATTCAGGTCATCTACAGAGGTTGTCTGCTTGCATGCCAAAACTGATGGAATAGATGTTCAACCTTGCTTGCCTGTGATCCAAGGCAAAGCTGCGCAAAGTCTTCGGGCAGTGTGTTGCCTATACTGATGCTGTCACACCAACGTTCCATACTGAGGTACACTGTCCATGGCAAATGGGCGCTTGCAGAAGTTTGGTCTGTTCTTCAGTATCAGGATGACCAATATACTGGTCCAGGATGTTGCCATACTGTCATCCGTCAGCACTGACAAAAGTGACGCTGGACATATTTCCAGGCTCCACAATTAACAGTAATCTGTCACTTGATGCTGAAATCAACACTAAAGGTGTGACTGTCCAAGCTCAGGAAGAGCATGTGGAACAACAGCAACCTGACTGAACACCAAACTGTGGATCTACCAAGCTTGCATCCTCACCGCACAGCTCTGCAGTGATCAGACTAGGAAAGTGTATGCTGCGCAGGAGAAAAATGCTGAACAGTTTCTACCTTCATTGTCTCAAATGCATCCTCAGCATCTCTTGTCAGGGCAATGTCCCCAACTCCGAAGACCTGGAATGTCAATTCCTCAGCCTAGTTCATTAGATGGGTGACAACCATACACCCAAAGACCTTCTGTACAGTGGACTCGCCACTGCATCTTGACCTCCTGCTACAAGAACATCAGCAATCAAGATATGAAGTTGGTCGACAAGGACGTTGAGCACTGGGCAACAGTCATCACTGGGAGACGGTCACTAATAGCCATGATCTGGAAGAAAGTCATAGAAAGAGCCGCGAAAAAACAGAAAGCTCAGCTGGCCGAGAAAAGAGACCAGCGAATTGTGCACTTTCTCAGCCTCCTGTCTTCCTCTGCAATAGAGGCTCCCAAGTCAAACCAGACAATGTTTAAGAATTGACCATTGTGGTAATATGACTAGAGGTACTACGGTACCTGGGAATGTAAGCTACCATTGGTGGAGAAGGCTCGCTGCTCATTGGTCCAAGTGTTTGCCTTTTCATTGGTCAAGACGTAAGGTAGCTCCGCCCAATGAGGCGGGGTATAAGAACCCGTGTTTCCTAGCGGCCATCCTTCTTTCTGTACTCGAGCTGCTGGGGAAACGTCTTGTAGAATAAAGCCTTCAATTCGGACTACTCCTTCGTTTCAGTGGTTATTGATCGCGCATCAATTTAATCTACAAGTTTTTAAAGGATGGAGCTCCGGATAAAGCCGGAGAGTCTGCGACTCAGCCCCCACGCAGCTAACACAGCAGCCACATTGAAGCACTGGCTGGCCTGTTTTAATAGCTACCTCAGCACGACGGAAAGCGTACCGACGAGGGAGCAGAAGCTACACATCCTCCACTCGTGCGTCGGCACCGCAATCTACACGCTCATCGAGGACACGACCGACTACGACGCTGCCATGGAACTGCTTAAAGGACACTTCATCCGGCCGGTAAATCAAGTTTACGCTTGGCACTTGCTGGCCATGAGGCAGCAGATCCCTGGTGAGTCGTTGGACGATTTTTACCCAGTACAAGTACTCCTTGTACTGGGGAGGAACTGCGGCTGCCCGCAAGTTTCGGCTAGCGAGCACACTGAACTCCTCATCCGAGATGCCTTTGTTGCGGGTATGCAGTCCCCACAAATCCGCCAGAGACTGTTAGAAAGGGAAACTTTGAGCCTCACGGAGGCACGGGCCCTCGCGAACTCTCTAGATGTTGTGAACAGAATCGCCCGTTCATACGCCCCCGACCGCGCGCCGGCCCCCTGGGCAGCGTGGAATTCAGCCTCCCTCTCTCCCACGGACTTGGAATCACCCCAGGCCTGCGCCGCAAGACGTCCTGAAAAACCCGCTGGGCCCCGTTGTTATTTTTGCGGCCAGGCGAAACACCCCCCGACAGCGTTGCCCAGCCCGATCGGCAACGTGCAAGGGCTGCGGGAAGAAAGGCCAATTTTGGGCCGTTTGCCAGGCCAGGGCAGTCGCTGCGGTCCCGGGCAGCGACCGCGGGACACCAACCCACCCCCCCCCCCTCTCCAAGGGCCCCGTGCGGCCCGCAAACTTCTCTGTCCCCATCCCCCAACACCCCGTGTGGCCTCTGGGCGCTGCCATCTTGTGCTTCCCACGCCACGTGCGGGGGACGGGTGCCGCCATTTTGTCCATCCCCGCCATGTGCGACCAGTGTGCGCCGCCATCTTGGATCAGCTCTGAGGACCCCGGCGCGGGTGACTACGCACCGCCCAATGACGACTCTGATCTTCTGCCATGACTCGCTTCAGTCACCCTGGACCAGTCTCGACCCTGCACCCTCTCTACGGCAACAAGGAAGGTCCTGCTCAACGGGCACGAAATGACCTGCCTGCTGGACTCCAGGAGCATGGAGAGTTTCGTACACCCTGCCACGGTAAGACGCTACGCTCTCCCTGTCTATCCGTCAAGCAAAAAATCACCCTGGCCTCTGGCTTCCATTCGGTAGAGATCAAGCGGACCTCATGGTCCAGGGGAGGGAGTTTAAAAATTACAGACTCTACATCCTCCCCCACCTCTGCACGGCCGCACTCCTGGGGTTAGACTTCCAGTGTAACCTCCAGAGCGTAACATTTAAATTCGGCGGCCCTATACCTCACCTCTCTGTCTGCAGCCTCGCGACCCTCAAGGCCGATTCCCCCGTCCTTGTTTGCAAACCTCACCCCGGATTGCAAACCTTCGCCACCAGGAGCTGACAATAGTGCCCAGGACCGGGTCTTCATCAGGTCCGAGGTCCAACGGCTTATGAAGGAAGGGCTCATTGAGGCTAATAACAGCCCCTGGTGAGCACAAGTTCTGGTGGTAAAGACCGGGGAGAAGAATAGGATGGTCATAGACTACAGTCAGACCATCAACAGGTTTACGCAGCTGGACGCGTACCCTCTCCCCCGTATATCCGACCTGGTCAACAGGATCACACAGTACAAGGTCTTCTCCATGGTGGACCTCAAGTCCGCAGCTCCCCATCCGCACGAGCGATCGCAAGTTCACTGCGTTCGAAGCAGATGGACGGCTCTACCACTTTTTAAGGGTTCTCTTCGGTTTCACAAATGGGTTCTCGGTCTTCCAATGAGAGATGGACCGAATGGTCGACCAATACGGTTTATGGGCAACCTTCCCGTATCTCAATAATGTCACCATCGGCCATGATCAGCAGGACCACGATACCAATCTCCGCAAATTCCTCCAAACCGCAAAACTCCTGAATTTGACTTGCAACAAAGACAAATGCGTGTTCAGCACCGACCGCCTAGCCATCCTCGGCTACGCAGTGCGAAATGGAGTGATAGGCCCCGACCCGGAACGCATGCGCCCCCTGATGGAGCTCCCCCTTCCCCACTGCTCCAAGGCCCTGAAGCACTGCCTCGGGTTCTTCTCGTATTACGCTCAGTGGGTCCCCAACTACGCCGACAAAGCCCGTCATCATATCCAAACAACCACTTTCCCCCTGTCGACGGAGGCCCGCCAGACCTTCAGCCACATCAAAGCGGATATCGCAAAAGCCACTATGCGCGCTATCGACGGGTCCGTCCCCTTCCAAGTCGAGAGCGACGCGTCTGACGTAGCTCTGGCAGCCACCCTCAACCAAGCGTGCAGACCCCATGGCCTTTTTCTCCCGCACCCTCCATGCTTCTGAAATCCACCACTCCAGTCGAGAAGGAAGCACAGGCCTTAGTAGAAGCTGTGCGACATTGGAGGCATTATCTGGCCGGCAGGAGGTTCACCCTCCTCACAGATCAACGGTCGGTGGCTTTCATGTTCGACAATGCACAGCGGGGCAAGATAAAAAACGACAAGATGTTGCGGTGGAGGATCGAGTTATCTACCTACAACTACGACATCTTGTATCATCCTGGGAAGCTAAATAAGCCTCCCGATGCCCTGTCCCGTGGCACCTGTGCAAACGCACAAGTGGACCGCCTCCGAGCCCTCCATGTGGACCTCTGCCACCTGGGGGTCACCCGCTTCTTTCATTTTGTAAAGACCCGCAACCTGCCCTATTCCATCGAGGAGGTCAGGACAGTCACTAGGAACTGCCACATCTGCGGCGAGTGCAAGCCGCACTTCTTCCGCCCCCAAAAGTGCATCTGATAAAGGCTTCCCATCCCTTTGAACGCCTCAGCATGGATTTCAAAGGTCCCCTCCCCTCTACCAACCGCAACACGTACTTCCTCAATGTGATTGACGAGTACTCCCGCTTCCCGTTCGCCATCCCCTGCCCCGACATGACCACAACCACCATCATAAAAGCCCTCCACAGCATTTTCTCCCTGTTCGGATTCCCCGCCTACATACACAGTGATAGGGGGTCCTCCTTTATGAGTGACGAACTACGTCAATTCCTGCTCCGCAAGGGCATTGCCTCAAGTAGGACGACCAGTTATAACACCCGGGGTAACGGACAGGTCGAGAGGGAGAACGGAGACCGTCCTACTGGCCCTACAGTCCAGAAATCTCCCAGTCTCCCGCCGGCAGGAGCCCCCCCCCCCCCCCCCCCCCAACGGCCCGGCCCTCACCAGCTCCGTCTAGGGGTGTTGAAACCTCCACGAGGACCGGATCATCGCTCCTGGAGTCATGGACGCCCGCATCTCCAACATCTCCGACGAAGCTCCGTCGGTCGCAGAGGATGTCCAAGGCACCGATCGTCTGATCGAGTCGATATGAACTCTTAATGGACCCTTTTTTTTCTCTGACTTTGTAAATAATTTGCCGTGTGTGTGATAACTCAACTCTGTACATAGTTACGGGCCAGTGGGCAGCCGCCGTTGGAGAGGTATAGTTCCATATCACTAGTCATACTACCAGTAAATTGTCCCACCCACACCGGACTACCAGTCACGGCTGGATGCCCAAGCCCCCCCCCCCCCCCCCCCCCCCCCGCTTCTCAACAAACACCCCCCCCCCCCCCCCCCCCCCGGTACCTTTCTCAACAAGGGGTGAATGTGGTAGTATGACTAGAGGTACTACGGTAACTGGGAATGTGAGCTACCATTGGTGGAGAAGGCTCGCTGCTCATTGGCCCAAGCGTTTGCCTTTTCATTGGTCAAGACGCAAGGTAAGGTAGCTCCGCTCAATGAGGCGGGGTATAAGTACCTGTGTTTCCCAGCGGCCATCCTTCTTTCGGTACTTGAGCTGCTGGGGAAACATCTTGTAGATTAAAGCCTTCAATCCGGACTACTCCTTCGTTTCAGGAGTTATTGATCGCGCATCAACCATCATGGCACAAACCATTGTCTTATGCGATGTAAGGCTGCCACCCCACCTGTGTGATGACTACTTAAAAAAGTGAGAGGCAAGTGAAACAAAAAGTTGGTTAAATCTATTGATGTCTTTCGGTAGCCACTATGTCCTTGGCTGTCAGACATGGGTAATTCTCAATGACAAACATTCACAAATAGTATTGGAATTGTTTCCAATTATCTGCAGTTTCCAGAGTTGTATTGCCTTTGTCAAGCTGAGCAATAAGTCTTGATGGGAACACAGTGTACGCTGTACAAATGTGTCTCTGTATTCTCATGATCCTCCAGGCAAAAAGTTCCAGCTCACTGACAATGCAGTTTGGGTCAAGCTGAAAATTGATCGCTGGTTGAAGTTGTTCTTAAATGGTCCCAAATAGAGCACTGCTAGAGGTATTTGAAATTGCTTCAAATGTTTGGAAATTTGTATTTGGGGACCAGAGCTTATTCCAGCTCCTTCAGTTTAAGGCACATGACTATACATCCCCTGTGTTCTCTGGTGCTCATGAATGCTGGAGCTAAGAAAGCTAAGGCATGAGTCACCCTTTTCCTTTGTGTAAATCAACATTTGACCTTGCATTGTTTAAACGATTGCATTGGCATTTGCTAATGTTGGTGAATCATCACCTTTTTTATTAGTGAAAGATAGTGGGAAATGACTCCCTCCTAGTTATTCAAGTTGACCTGGATCCTGTTCATGTTTTGTTTGCTTACATGATGGATTGTCACCTGTAGGTGATTGGGCCTTTATCATCTACAGAATCTTGTAACCAGGTGAGACATCATCCATTTTATGAGTTCATTTACGGGATGTGGGCATCACTGGTTAGACCAGCATTTATTGCCTATCCCTAGTTGCCCTTCAGATGGTGGTAGTGAGGAGTTGCCTTCTTGAACTGCTGCAGTCCCTGAGGTTTAGGTACACCCACAGTGCTGTTAGGGAGGGAGTTCCAAGATTTTGCCCCAGTGACGGTGAAGGTACGGCAAAATATTTCCAAGTCAAGGTGGTGTGATTTGGAGAGGAACCTCTAGGTGGTGGGGTTCCCAGGTATCTGCTGCTCTTGTCCTTCTAGATGGTAGTAGTTGTGGGTTTGGAAGGGGCTGTCTAAGGAACATTGGTGAGTTACTGGAGTGCATCTTGTAGATGGTACACCTGGCTGCCACTGTTCAGTGTGGAGGATTTGAATTTGGAAGGGGGAGCAATCAAGCGGGCTGCTTCGTCCTGGATGGTGTAGAGCTTCTTGAGTGTTGTTGGAGCAGCACCATCCAGGCAAGTGGAGAGTATTCCATTATGCTCCTGACTTGTGCACTGTGGATGGTGGGCAGGCTTTGGGCGTCGGGAGCTGAGTTACTTGCCATACGATTCTTAGCCTTCTAACCCTGGTAGCCACGGTATTAATATGGCTAGTCCAGTTCAGTTTCTGATCAATGATAATCCCCAGGATGTTGATTGTGGGGGATTCCATGTTGGTAATGTCATTGAATGTCAAGGGCGGTGGTTAGATCCTCTCTTGGAGGAGACGGTCATTGCCTGGCACTTGTGTGGTGCGAATGTAACTTGCTACTTGTTAGTCTTCTCTCCATCATCAGCAAAGTGATGGAAGGAGTCATCAACAGTGCTATCAAGCGGCACTTAATTGGCAATAACCTGCTCATGGACGCTCAGTTTGGGTTCTGTCAGGGTCACTCAGTTCATCAGCATATTACAGCCTTGGTTCAAACATGGATAAAAGGGCTGAATGCCAGAGGTGAGGTGAGAGTGATTGTCCTTGAAACCAAAAATTAAAAACTTGAGATCAGGCTTCCGATTGGAAACTACAGTCGGCCTCAGTGGTTTCTGCACAGCCCTCGAATGGCAAAAAGTGTAGATTGTTCCTTTTTCTTTTGCAAGCGTAAGCTTCCATGCATTTGTTGGCCGGAGAATGGCCGCACATGCGCAGTTGGTGACATCCACATCTTCAGGCCTGAAATCTGCCCTGTGCACCTGCGCAATTTGTTCTTTTCCTTTAGGGACCCTGCACCTGTGCAGAGGAGGAGACTAGAACCAAAGTGAAATGGCACAAAGATCAAATGACCTAGAAGCAAAATCCATTAACAGAGCGGTAAAAGAAGCAGGATGGGAGTTGCAGAAGGTAGATTTCCCATGACAAGGAAGTCCCAGAAACCAAGTAATGGGACCAAAAATGGGACACAAGACGAAAATTCAGTCGAGGAACCAGGAGGGTGACCACAACTAGGTCCAGTTCAGTGAAGTTAAAGTAGGAAACAGAGGGGAAGGCTCCAAATTGGAGAGAGAGCTCCAGGAAGGAGACTTAAAGCAAAATAGGCTTCCAAGAAGTGAGAAGATCCAAGGTGGCACCCAAATGTCTATAACTCTTTACTGCAGACTTGTGAAGCAGTGGTGTTCTCTTAGTATGGCTGAGTAACTGTGAAAGTGTGTGGAAGGCAAAGCTTGAATGCAAGTCATGATTCAGGGGAGAGGAACGTTGGAAGGAAGAAGAAGAAACCCTGGAGCATGGATCCTTGGTGAAGACAACAAAGAGAAAGCATTGTTTGGGAGAAGATTCCAAGGCATGGTCTGCAAGAGTGAAGATTACAGACTCTTGTGTGGAAGACCAGAGTTCCAGGCCAGTTTGCTCAGTATGACGACCTTCTGGGAGGCGTTAACGAGAAATCTGTAGAAGTTGTTTCTGGTGGCATCTGACAAGCATTGAGTGTGGGCTATTTGTGTACAGTTGCCTATCGGTTTACATGGCCTGTGTACTTAGCAAACATTGGAGTCTAAGATGGATTTAGTAGTGTATTATAATTAACCTTTCCTTGTTTAATTAATGCTTTATTCTTTTGTTCTGTGACTACCTTCAGTATCCGTCCCTCCTCATTTCTAAACAAAAGTTAGGATCTATCAAGTCGGGTTTTGCCTTGAGATCTGACTTGTTGGTAATAACATCAGCTGGGATCATAATACCATTAAAGAATAAAAATAATTGCTTGGATTTTAGAGGGTTTGTTAGCCTTGCATCAATTGGAGCACAGTAGGGTATGTATAAAGTCTTTAGTACCAACCTGACTGAGACAATGCCACCTTACTCAGAAAAATGCTCAGCATCCTAATTGAGAGCATTGTAAAGAAGGGTGCAATTCTAGGATCCTGAGTAGAGAGGCTGGAAACTAAAGTTTAAAAATATAGATGTCTAGGTTCTCCCTTCAATTTTCTAACCATCTTTGTAAGTTTATCATTATTGGATTTCATGATTTGAAAGCTCCTCCTGCCAATAGATTTCGATGCCGGATACTATAGAGATATTCTGAAGTTGAAGACAATCTGCTTCCTTGGTGCTGGATATGAAATCATTGCATGTAGTCGTCCCTTGAGATAAACCCAAGAAGTGCAACATGGCCCCAGAAATGAGAGCTATCACTTTCCTTTGTCTCATCCATACACTGGTGAGAGCATTTGACAGTGTAGATATTTAGATTGTTAGTACTACCCAATCCCTTAGCTTCCCAATCTTGTGAAAAAATTCAAACTACACACAACAAATATGAACACCAGTTGGACAGACTCCCCCCCATACCATGTGGACAGTTTTGAGCGTTAACAAATTTGTTCATCAATTACTCTGAATTGCAATGCTACGATACTGAGATATGAAAATGTTGAGGGGAAATTGATTTCCTCCTCACTTGTATACCTCCGCAACATGCTGAAGTTTATCAACTAGGTGTTTTTTTAAATTTGCTTGGCTGTTTTGAGTGTAAAAAATCATGCTGTACTTGGTTGAGCTGAAGATTAGGTTGTCCAAAGATGTCTCATTGTAGTCACTTGGTAGTTCAAAATTTGAGTATTGCTGAAAAAAGAGACATGCTGTTGAAACTTTTCATCTTGTACTCATCAGACCAGAAGTGTAAGAATACCAACTCTTAAAGGGAACAACAATTTATACTGCATAGCAAGAGGGTGCTGATTAGTAGGCGGGTGGGGTATGATTGGTAAAGGCGTTGCCATGGAAAATGCAGAAAGGATTAATTCATTGCCTCCAAGTGAAAACATCCAAGTAGCAGTGGTCATAATATGATTGAATTTCAGATTCTGTTTGAGGGAGAGAGGGGTGGGTCTAAGACTAGTGTTTTAAACTTAAGGACATTTATGGGGGCATGAAGACAGAGCTGGCTAAAGTGATCTGGGAAATTAGGTTAAGGGATAGGTCAGTAGAGACACAGTGGCAGATATTTAAAGAGATATTTTCAAATACTCAAAAGATCATTCCAATGAGAGAGGCTCTAGCATCCATAACATATGGTATCAAATCAAAAGAAAAATCATAAGTGGCAGGCCAGAAGATTGGACATAATAAAAAGAACAGCAAAGAATGACTAAAAGATTGATAAAGACGGAGTAATTTGGATATGCGAGAAAGCTAGCGAGAAGTATAAAAGTGGATAGTAAGAGGCTCTACAGGTATTTAAAAAAGAATACGCTGTGGCCTGCCAGACCAAGTCAGTCACTGCTGTTCCGCGCAGTGACCGCGGATCGCCCCCCCCCCCCCCCCCCCCCAGGGCCCCGCGCCGCGCACCGACTTGCTTCCATCACACTCGACCAGTCGCGACCATGCTCACTCGCCAAGACTACGACAACGATCCAGCTCAACGGACATAAGACGAAACGCCTACTGGACTCTGGGAGCACGGAAAGTTTCGTCCACCCCGACACGGTAAGACGCTACGCGCTCCCCATCCACCCAGTTAAGCATAAAATCGAATTGGCCTCGGGTTCGCACTCTGTCTAAATCACCGGGTGCTGCCTGGTGGACCTCACGGTCCAGGGGAGAGTTTTCAAAAACTTCAAACTCCTCATTCTCCCCCGTCTATGCACTCCGGCACTCTTGGGCCTGGATTTCCAGTGCAACCTGCAGAGCTTAACCTTCCAATTCGGTGGTCCTATCTCCCCCCATGCTGTCTGCAGCCTCGCGCCCTTCAAAGTGGACTCCCCTTCCTTGTTTGCTAATCTCACCCCAGATTGTAAACCTGTCGCCACTCGGAGCAGACGATACAGTGCCCACGACCGGACCTTCATCAGGTCAGAGGTCCAGAGGCTCATTAAGGAAGGAGTTATCAAGGCCAGCAACAGTCCCTGGCGAGCCAAGTGCTGGTAGTTCGGACTGGGGAGAAAAACCGGATGGTCATTGATTACAGTCAGACCATCAACAGGTTTACGCAGCTGGACGCGTACCCTCTTCCCCCGTATTTCCGACCTGGTTAACAGGATCGCGAAATACAAAGTCTTTTCCACGGTGGATCTTAAGTCCGCCTCTGCCATCCAGGGGTCACCCGTTTTTACCACTTTATTGAGACCCGCAACCTGCCCTATTCCGTTGAGGAAGTCAGGACCGTCACCAGGGACTGCCACGTCTGCGCCGAGTGCAAACCGCACTTCTACCGCCCCGAACGAGCTCATCTGACCAAGGCATCCCGCTCCTTTGAACGTCTCAGTATAGACTTCAAGGGTCCCCTCCCCTCCAACAACCGTAACACATATTTCTTGAGTGTTATTGATGAATACTCTCGCTTCCCTTTCGCCATTCCCTGTCCCGACATGACCACAACAACTGTCATAAAGGCCCTCCTATCCATCTTCTCCCTGTTCGGTTACCCCGCGTACATCCACAGCGACCGGGGGTCCTCCTTTATGAGTGACGAACTGCGTCAATTTCTGCTCAGCAGGGGCATAGCCTCTAGCAGGACGACAGGTCATAACCCCCGGGGTAACGGTCAGGTCGAGCGGGAGAATGGCACAATTTGGAAGACCATCCTGCTGGCCCTACGGTCCAGAGATCTCCCTATCCCCCGTTGGTAAGAGGTCATCCCCAATCCGGTGTCTCCTCTGTACTACCACTAATCAAACACCTAATGAACGTCTCCTTGTTTTCCCTAGGAAGTCGTCCTCAGGACCCCCTCTCCCGACCTGGCTGGCCACTCCTGGGCCCATCTTGCTCCGGAAGCATGTGCGGGTGCACAAGTCCGACCCGTTGGTTGAGCGAGTCCAGTTACTCCACGCCAACCCGCAGTATGCGTACGTGGAGTATCCCGGTTGGCAGGATACGGTCTCGCTTCGGGACCTGCCACCCGCCGGCGTGCGGCCCTCTCCTCTTCCATCAACACCTCCCCCCCCCCCCCCCCCCCCCCCCCCACCCCCAACCCCAATGCCCCCCACGACCCAGCGCATATACCCCCTCTTCCCCAATTACAGCGTCTCCAGCACCGGCCCGGGGTACGGAGACACATCTACGACCAACGCTCCTGGAGGCAAGGACGACCATCGGCCCGACGTCACCGGCTCCACTGCAACTGTCCACCAGAACACCACGGGCACCCGACAGGCTGATCGTGTTCATCTGATGCAACCATGGGACTTTATGGACTCTATTGTAATTTTTTTGCATCCTTATGTAGTATTGTTTATTTTGCCATGAGCCAGTGGGCAGCCCATATCTTCTCGATTATCTCTACTCATACCACATGTCCTCGGACCCCCCCCCATCTCTTCCCCTCACACCCCCCCCCCCCCCCCCGCCTTTCTCCACAAGGGGTGAATGTGGTGATATGAGTGGGAGCACTGCCATTGGTGCAGAGCATTGGTTTCCCATTGGCTCTGGCTGGCCATGTGCCTCTTGTCTGATTGGCTGTGACTAGTCATGTGACTGCTCACCAATTGGTCGAGAGGCAAGTAGACCCCGCCTCCGAGGTGGGGTATAAGTACCCAGGTTTCCTGGCGGTTGGCCTTTCTCTGTAGTCGACCACCGGGCTAACAACTATCTGATTAAAGCCAGTTTGGATCTTCATCGTGTCTCGCGTCCAATTGATGGTACATCAGCCTGATCGACTCTGGGAGCACAGAGAGCTTCATCCATCCCAATACGGTAAGACACTGCTCCCTCGCTGTACACACGATTAAACAAAATATCTCCCTGGCCTCTGGGTCCACTCTGTGGAGATCCGGGGGTACTGCATAGCCAACCTCACGGTCCAGGGCATGGAGTTAAATAACTTCCGACTCTACGTCCTCCCCCATCTCTGCGCTGCCACACCACTGCAACTGGACGTCCAGTGTAACCTGCAAAGTTTAACGTTCAAATTCGGCGGCCCCTCACTGTCTGCGGCCTCGCGACCCTCAAGGTCGACCCGCCTTCCCTGTTTGCAAACCGTACACCCGATTGCAAATCCGTCGCCACCAGGAGCAGAAGGTACAGTGCCCAGGACCGGACATCCATTAGGTCCGAAGTCCAACGGTTACTAAAGGAAGGCATTATCGAGGCCAGAAACAGCCCCTGGAGAGCTCAAGTAGTGGTTGTAAAGACCGGGGAGAAGCACAGGATGGTCATCGATTATAGTCAGACCATCAACAGGTAAATGCAGCTCGACGCGTACCCTCTCCCCCGCATACCTGAAATGGTCAAACAGATAGCGCAATATAAGGTTTTCTCCACAGTAGATCTTAAATCAGCCTACCACCAGCTCCCCATTCGCCTGGACAACTGCATTCGAAGCAGATGGGCAGCTCTACCACTTTCTAAGGGTTCCCTTTGGTGTCACAAATGTGGTCTCGGTCTTCTAACGGGAGATGGACTGAATGGTTGACCGGTACGGTCTGCGGGCCACGTTCCCATACCTCGACAATGTCACCATCTGCGGCCACGACCAGCAGAACCACGACACCAACTTCCGCAAATTCCACCATACCACAAAAATCCTTAACTTAACCTGTAACAAGGACAAATGTGTGTTTAGCACTGATCGCCTAGCCATCCTTGGCTACATAGTGCACGATGGAGTCATAGGTCCAGATCTCGAACGCATGTGCCCCTTCATGGAGTTTCCCCTCCCCCACCGCCCCAAGGCCCAGAAACGTTGCCTGGGCTTCTTTTCTTATTACGCCCACGCCCAGTGGGTCCCCAATTATGCGGACAAGGCCCGCCCACTAATCCAGTCCACGGTTTTTCCCCTATTCTCAGAGGCCCGCCAGGCTTTCAGTCACATCAAAGCAGACATCGCCAGGGCGACGATGCAGGCAATCGATGAGTCCCTCCCCTTCCAGGTCGAGAGCGACGCATCAGACGTAGCTCTGGCTGCCACCCTCAATCAGGCGGGCAGACCCGTGGCCTTTTCATGCATCCTCCACATCTCAGAAATCTGTGATTCCTACGTCGGGAAGGAGGCTCAAGCCATCGTCGAAGCTGTGCGGCATTGGAGGCATTACCTGGCCGGCAGGAGATTCACTCTCCTCACTGACCAGCGGTCGGTAGCCTTCATGTTTGACAATGCACAGTGGGGCAAAATTACGAATGATAAGACCTTACGGTGGAGGATCAAGCTCTCCACCTATAATTACGAGATCTTGTATCGTCCCGGGAAGCTCAACGAGCCTTCTGATGCCCTGTCCCGCGGCACTTGTCCCAGTGTACAAGTACACCGACTCCAGACCCTCCACGAGAACCTCTGCCACCTGGGGGTCACCCGGTTCTTTTGTTAAAAACCGCAATCTGCCATACTCCATCGAGGAGGTCAGGGCCGTAACCAGAAATTGCCAAATCTGCGCGGAGTGCATGCCGCACTTCTACAGGCCAGAGAAAGCGCACCTGGTGAAGGTTTCCCGCCCTTTGAACGCCTCAGCGTGGATTTCAAAGGGCCCCTTCCCTCCACTGACTGCAACGCGTATTTCTTAAATGTGATTGATGAATACTCCCAGTTCCCTTTCGCCATCCCCTGTCCCGACGTGACGGCTGCCACCATCATTAAAGCCCTCCACAGCATCTTTACCCTGTTCGGTTTCCCCGCCTACATCCACAGTGATAGGGGGTCCTCCTTCTTCATGAGTGACGAGCTGTGTCGATTCCTGCTCAGCAAGGGCATTGCCTCCAGCAGGACGACCAGTTACAACCCCCGTGGAAACGGGCAGGTAGAGAGGGAGAACGGGATGGTCTGGAAGGCCGTCCTACTGGCCCTACGGTCCAAGAATCTCCCAGTGTCCTGGTGCCAGGAGGTCCTCCCCGATGCACTTCACTCCATCCGATCACTACTGTGCACTACTACCAACAAAACACCTCATGAACGTCTCCTTGCCTTCCTGAGGAAGTCCTCCTCGGAGACCTCGCTCTCAACGTGGCTGGCAGCCCCTGGACCTGTCCTACTCCGCAAACACGTACGGGCTCACAAGTCGGACCCACAGGTCGAGAGGGTACATCTCCTCCATGCTAACCCCCAGTACACCTATGTGGCACACCCCGACGGCCGACAGGACACAGTCTCCCTCTGGGATCTGGATCTCCCCCCCCCCCCCCCACCAACCCCAACCATTTTTTCACCGGTGCACACTTTCCCAGGAGGATCCGTCCTCCCGCTGGTCCCATCCGGATGCGATGAAGCTGAAGACGACATGCTTCCAGAGCCATGGATGCCCGAGCCAATGACAGCATCACCGCTGGGACAGCGATGATCGCAGAGGTCGACCAGGGCCCCCGACTGGCTGATAGTTTCATTGTAAAATGAACTTGTAAATAATTGTCTGTAAATATGTGTATTGCATGTAAAGGCACCAAAGGGTACCGCTATAACCTCTACCACTGTAAAAGTAAGGCCACCACCCCCGCAGCACTCTCTTTTTAAAAACGGGGTGAATGTGGTAGGCTATATTAGGGGTATCGCGGTACATATTGGGATGTACCTTATACTGTAGTATGAGTGGTAGAACCTGCCTGCTGGTTCCTCCCAGCAGGCAGAGCATAAGAGTCTGTGTTTCACCCACAGCAGTCATTCTGTACCGGAGCTGCTGGGGTAACTACTTGTTCATTAAAGCCTTCAATTGGACTACAATCTCGCTTCAGTAGTGATTGATCGTGTATCAAAGTGTTGTTGCAATAATAATCCTGCTCCGTAGAAGAGCAATCACAGGTTCAGCAGACATTTGGTGTACATGCTTGGCTGAGGAGTGAATGGTGCAAAGTTACCATCTGTAGGATTAAGACTGAACACCTCTAACTCAGAATCCCACCTCCCCCCAAAATGTAACGGTGCCGGGTGCGACCCGCTCCGGGGGCAGTGGCAGGTGGAGAGTTTGACTGGGGAGGTACATCTGGTTCACACTGTATCGCAGATGTCCTAAGGCAAGCTCGGGGAGGACAGAAACCTCCTGTGGAGCGGACCTTGCAGAATGGGCTTCCAAATCGACTTCTCTGCTCTAATTATTGTCTGTATTTGTAATTCTATGGTTTGACCACATTCAAGGAATGAAGATGATCTAACTAAATATGACTCAATAGCTTTTTCCTGTGTTTTCCCCCCAGCCCCACCCCCACCAGCCACACCATCACACACAATTCCTTGTTCTTGCTGCATTGTGACAGATTTTAAGATCTGATAAAATTCAAAATGTCAGGCCACCCAAGCATAAAACAATGATCAAAGCTGGAGTTTTATCTTGTGACGCTCGATTCTCTTTTTGCAGTGCATTGTACTGGATCATGGTTTCATGAGTTTGGCAGCTTATTTATCTGTGGAGAGCAACAACTCGGGCATGACAAATCCTCTTCTCACTGCATGTTATCCAAATCATATTCTCACTTAATAATAATCGCTTATTGTCACAATTAGGCTTCAATTAAGTTACTGTGAAAAGCCCCTAGTCGCCACATTCCGGCGCCTGTTCGGGGAGGCCGGTACGGGAATTCAACCCGCGCTGCTGGCCTTGTTCTGCATTACAAGCCAGCTGTTTAGCCCACTGTGCTAAACCAGCCTTTGGGCCTTCTACCCAATCCAGGAGCACCAAGACCTGGCATGATGGTGCTCAGCTACCTCCTCTCCGATCACATCTTTACGCACAGACCGGGCCGGGGATCAAACCTGGGGAGCTGCCTTATTCAAGATTAGTACTTTCAGCGTGGAAAATCTAGTTTTGAGTTCTCTACATCCGCTATTTTAAAGCAATATGTTCTGCAGCAATATGGGGTCTTGAAGGGTTTCACATGACAGAGTTCTTAGTTTGTCTGCACTGGCTTATGTTTGTGGGACGGAAATAGAAGACCACAATTCTACTGACACCATCTGGAACCACGTAGGGACACTGAATGGGGATACTGTGCTTCCATGTCATGTCAGTGAGTTTGCAGCTCTTATCTGTGTGTAGAAGGGTTTTGACTGTTCTTTTGTTCAATCATCAAATAAGTTGAACGGCTGTGGCACTATTTCAGAAGGAAAACAGCAAAATAAAAGACAATGTTTTTAGATGCAATGCCAGATTCTACTAAAGACTTGTGTATTTTGTCGACTTTCCCTGGGGTGGGTATTATTTACTTTGGCACCAATTTGAGGTTCATAAATCAACCTTATTGGATCGTATTTAGAAGATTCAATTTTACATTTAGAATACTATATGGCCATGAAATAAGACTGATAAATGCTTCAGTTAATATTGAATAAATGTTTTATTGTAGTTAAATATTCTTCAGGAGCCGTGGGGCAAGAGAGTGTACAAAAAGTGAATTTTCAAGTATGTACGTTTTGGGCAGCACGGTGGCACAGTGGTTAGCATTGCTGCCTATGGCGCTGAGGACCCGGGTTCGAATCCCGGCCCTGGGTCACTGTCCGTGTGGAGTTTGCACATTCTCCCCGTGTCTGCGTGGGTTTCACCCCCACAACCCAAAAGATGTGCAGGATAGGTGGATTGGCCACGCTAAATTGCCCCTTAATTGGAAAAAATAATTGGGTACTCTAAATTTATTAAAAAAAAAAATTAAAAAAAAAAAAAAAAAGTATGTACGTTTTTTGCGGCAGGCTTAAAAAAATTTCCTGGCAGTTCCACCTGGTTGAGCAAGATAAGTATATGGGACTATAAGAAGCAGGCCACTCTGCCCATTGAGTCTGCTCCACCATTCAATGAGATCATGGCTGATCTGAGGTAACCTCAGGTCCACTTTCCTGCCTTAATCCTATAACCATTGATTCTCTTGCTGATTAAAAATCTGTTGATCTCCACCTTGAACATAATTAACAAGGCAACCTCTACATCCCTTTGCGGTAAAGATCTCCACAGCTTCTCTACCCTCTGGAAAATAAATTCCTCCTCATCTGTCTTAAATGAATGACCTGTTACCCTTTGATTGTGCCCCCTTGTTCTAGAAACTCCCACAAGAGGTAACATCCTCTCGTCATCGACCCTGTCGAGCCCCCTGAGAATCCTATATGTCTCAATAAGGTCCCTTCTCATATTTCTAAACTCCAATGAGTACAGGCCCAACCTACTCAACCTCTCCTCATAAGGAAATCCCTCCATTTCTGGGATTAACCTAGTGTACCTTCTCTGGAGGCTGTGTCTGCTTTCTCAGGTGGATCAAAATATTTCAGGGCACTATTTTGAAGAAGAGCAGGAGAGTTATCCCTGGTGTCCTGGCCAATATTTATTTCTCAACCAACGTCACAAAAATCATATTATCTGGTCATTGTTGCATTGCTTTTCAGAGCTTGCTGATGCATTTTGGCATCTGTGTTTTCTACATTACAAGAGTGACTCCAATTTAGTCGTACTTCACCAAATGTAAATAGCCTCCAGCCCTCCAATAGTAGCTATTTAAAAGCAAGGCTTTTCTTTTTAATTTCTTTGAAAGTGGGGAAGAGATACGTTCAATTCCCAAAAGCGAATTGGGTTGAAAAGGAAACTTTTGCATGCTTTTGGGGAAAAGAGTAGGGGAGTTTGACTAATTGGATAGCTTCTTCAAAGAGCAGGCACAATCCTGATGGATCGAATGGCCTCTTATGCTACATCATTCTCATTGTACTTTGATTGCTGGTATCAGCAGAGACAGCACACAAGCACACATTGGGGATTGAATTTTGTGTAGTCTTCTTCTTTTTGCTTCCTTACTGGACTGGCTGATATCCACTAGCCATTGTTGTGAAGATGCTCCAATTATTTGCATTTTGATACAATAAATTTGTACATGGGAGAGTGTTCACCGTTTCCCACAAGTGGAACTAACCTTCAGTCTCCTTCGGGGAATGTGATATGACGTATCACATTAAGAACTAGCTTGTTTTTTTTTAGAACTAGTTTCTTCAAACAGAATTTTGTGTTCTGACAGTGTTTCTGCTTTGTGGAAGAATATTTTATCGACATTATGTCTCCAACAAGGTCATGTATGTTGTCTTTCCATTTGTGCGCGAAGTATCTAATGCACCTACTGTTAGTTACACCTGTTCTTACATCCTTCAACCTCAGATTTTGTTCATAATGTTACGGAGATTGCAAACAGGAATACAGCATAGGTCTTGAGTGAACTCTATTTTTATTCATTCATAGGGTGTGGGCATTTCTGGATAAGCTAGCTTTTATCGCTCATCCCTAATTGCCCGAGAGAATGGCGATATATTTCCAAGTCAGGATGTTGTGTGACCTGGAGGGGAAAATCCAGGTGGTGGTGTTCCCATGTGTCTGCTGCCCTTGTCCTTCTAGATGGTGGTGTTTGTGAGTTTGAGAGGTGCTGCCTCGAAGCCGTGGTCAGTTTCTGCAGTGCATCTTGTAGATAGTACACACTATAGCCACTATGCATTGGTGGTGGAAGGAGTGAATGTTTATGGAAGAGGTGCTAGTCAAGCAGACTGCCTTATCCTGGTTGGTAACGAGCTTCTTGATTGTTGCTGGAGCTGCACTCATCTAGTCAATGAGAGACTATTCCATCATGTTCCTGACGTGTGCCTTGTAGATGGTGGACAGGCTTCTGATTGGGTGTCAGGTGTGAGTCACTTGCTGCAGGGATCCTAGCATCTGACCTGTACCTGGTAGCCACAGTATTTATATGACTGGTCCAGTTGAATTTTTGGTCAATGGTAACCCCCAGGATGTTAATACTGGGGGATTTTGTGATGACAATACTATTGAATGGCAAGGGGAGATGGTTAAGTTCTCTTTATTTTATTTTTTTTATTGGAATTTTTTACAAAAATATAAATACATAACAACAAGTATAGCAACAAGCAGTAATATGCAACTAACAGCCCCATAACACCCACAATTCCCCCCATACCGTAACATCACACGTATCACACTCCCCCCCCCCCCCCCCAAACAAGAGAACTTAACCATAAATTAAAATTAAACAAATCAAATTTAAATAAAATAAGCAAACATAATCAACGTCCCCCCCCCCCCCCCCGGTTGCTGCTGCTACTGTCCCAGTACCCTATCGTTGAGCCAGAAAGTCGAGGAAAGGTTGCCACCATTTAAAGAACCCTTGCACCGATCCTCTCAGGGCGAATTTGACCTTCTCAAGCTTAATGAAGCCCTCCATGTCATTGATCCAGGTCTCCACGCTTGGGGGCCTCGTGTCCTTCCATTGTAGCAAAATCCTTCGCCGGGCTACTAGGGACGCAAAGGCCAGCACACCGGCCTCTTTCGCCTCCTGCACTCCCGGCTCTACCCCAACCCCAAAGATCGCGAGTCCCCATCCTGGCTTGATCCTGGATCCCACCACCCTTGACACCGTCCTCGCCACCCCCTTCCAGAACTCCGCCAATGCCGGGCATGCCAAGAACATATGGGCATGGTTCGCTGGACTCCCCGAGCACCTGACACATCTATCTTCACCCCCAAAGAACCTACTCATCCTCGTCCCAGTCATGTGGGCCCTATGCAGCACCTTGAATTGAATGAGGCTAAGCCGCGCACACGAGGAGGAAGAATTTATCCTCTCCAGGGCATCAGCCCATGTCCCGTCTTCGATCTGTTCCCCCAGTTCCCCCTCCCACTTCGTTTTCAGCTCCTCTACTGACGCCTCTTCCACCTCCTGCATAAGCTTATAGATATCGGATATCTTCCCCTCCCCGACCCAGACCCCCGAGAGCACCCTGTCACTCACCCCCCTCGCGGGGAGCGCAGGGAATCCCTCCACCTGCTGTCTAGCAAATGCCTTTACCTGCAGATATCTAAACATGTTTCCCAGCAGGAGCCCAAATTTCTCCTCCAACTCCCCCAGGCTCGCAAACCTTCCGTCGATAAACAGGTCCCTCAGCTGTCTAATGCCCGCTCTATACCATCCCTGAAATCCCCCATCCATGTTCCCCGGGACGAACCTATGGTTCCCCCTTAACGGAGTCTCCATCGAGCCCCCCACTTCTCCCCTATGTCGCCTCCACTGCCCCCAAATCTTGAGGGTAGCCGCCACCACCCGACTCGTGGTATACCTCGTGGGAGGGAGCGGCCACGGCGCCGTTACCAGGGCCCCCAGGCTTGTATCCCCACAGGACGCGCTCTCCATCCGTTTCCATGCTGCCCCCTCCCCCTCCATCACCCACTTACGCACCATCGACACGTTGGCCGCCCAGTAGTACCCCGAGAGGTTGGGCAACGCCAGCCCCCCCCCCATCTCTACTCCGCTCCAAGAAGACCCTCTTCACCCTCGGGGTGCCATGCGCCCAAACAAATCCCATGATGCTGCTGGTCACCCTTTTAAAAAAGGCCCTAGGGATAAAGATGGGCAAGCACTGGAAGAGGAACAAGAACCTCGGGAGAACCGTCATTTTGACGGTTTGCACTCTGCCCGCCAGCGATAGCGGCACCATGTCCCACCTTTTAAATTCCTCCTCCATCTGTTCCACTAGTCTGGTGAAGTTAAGCTTATGAAGAGCCCCCCAACTCCTGGCCACCTGCACCCCCAGGTACCTGAAACTCTTCACTGCCCTCCTGAAGGGGAGCCTCCCAATTCCCTCCTCCTGATCTCCCGGGTGCACTACAAATACATTGCTCTTTCCTAAGTTTAGCTTATAGCCCGAGAAGCCCCCAAATTCCGCTAACAGCTCCATCACCCCTGGCATTCCCCCCTCTGGGTCCGCCACATATAACAGCAGGTCGTCTGCATACAGCGATACCCGGTGCTCCTCCCCATCCCGCACCAGACCCCTCCACTTCCCTGACTCCCTCAACGCCATGGCCAGCGGTTCAATCGCCAGTGCAGAGAGCAGGGGGGACAGGGGACACCCCTGCCTGGTCCCACGATAAAGCCTAAAATACTCCGATCTCTTTCCATTTGTGACTACACTCGCCATCGGTGCCACGTAAAGCAGCCTCACCCATTTGATGAATCCCTCCCCAAATCCAAACCTCTCCAGCACCTCCCATAGGTACCCCCACTCAACTCTATCAAACGCTTTCTCTGCGTCTAGCGCCACCACTATCTCCGCCTCCCCCTCCACTGCCGGCATCATGATAACATTGAGCAGTCTCCGCACATTCGTGTTGAGCTGCCGCCCCTTGACAAATGCTGTCTGATCTTCATGAATTACCTCTGGCACACAATCCTGTATCCTGGTAGCCAGGATCTTCGCCAGCAATTTAGCGTCTACGTTAACGAGCGATATAGGCCTATATGATCCGCACTGCAAGGGGTCCTTATTCCGTTTTAGGATCAAAGAGATCAGTGCCCGCGACATCGTCGGGGGCAAAGCCCCCCCCTCCCATGCCTCATTGAAAGCTCGCACCAACAGGGGGCCCACCAGATCCGCATACTTTTTATAAACTTCCACCAGGAACCCGTCCGGCCCCGGGGCCTTACCTGACTGCATTTGCCCGATCCCCCTGACTAGCTCCTCCAACTCTATCGGCGCCCCTAGCCCCTCAACCAGCCTCTCTTGAACCCTTGGGAAACATAGCCTGTTCATGAAGCTCTCCATCCCATCTCTCCCCCTCGGAGGTTCCGACCGGTACAATCCCTCGTAAAAGTCCCTAAAAACCCCGTTTACTTCTGTCCCCTTCTGCACTACATTTCCACCCCCATCCTTCACTCCCCCAATTTCCCTAGCCGCATCTCGCCTACGGAGCTGATGCGCCAACATCCTGCTCGCCTTCTCTCCATACTCGTATACCGCGCCCTGCGCCCTCCTCCACTGTTTCTCCCCCTTTCTGGTGGTCAACAAGTCAAAATTGGCCTGCAACCTGTGCAGTTCTCCCAGCAACCCTTCCTCCGGTGCCTCCGCATATCTCCTGTCCACCTCCAGAAGCTCTCCCACCAGTCTCTCCCTCTCCTTCCTCTCCTTCCTTTCCCTGTGGGCCCGGATGGAGATCAGCTCCCCCCGGATCACTGCTTTCAGAGCCTCCCAGACCATCCCCACCTGGACCTCCCCCGTATCATTGGTATCCAGATACCCCTCAATGCTTCTCCGAACCCTCTTACACACCTCCTCCTCCGCCAGCATCCCCACATCCAGGCGCCAAAGCGGGCGCTGGTCCCGCGCCTCCCCCATCTCCAGATCAACCCAGTGCGGGGCATGGTCCGAAATCGCTATGGCCGAGTACTCTGCATCCTGCACCCTCGGAATCAATCCCCTGCTCAGGACAAAAAAGTCTATCCGGGAATAAACCCTATGGACGTGAGAGAAAAAGGAATACTCCCGCGCTCTCGGTCTCCCAAACCTCCAGGGATCCACCCCTCCCATCTGGTCCATGTATCCCCTCAGCACTTTGGCTGCCGCCGGTCTCCTACCTGTCCTTGAACTGGACCGGTCCAGTGTGGGATCCAGCACTGTGTTAAAATCTCCCCTCATGATCAGGCCCCCTGCCTCCAGGTCCGGGATGCGGCCCAACAATCGCCTCATGAAGCCAGCATCATCCCAATTCGGGGCATATACATTCACCAGCACCACCGTCTCTCCCTGCAGCCTACCCCTCACCATGATATATCTGCCCTCCTTGTCCGACACCACCTCAGCCGCCTCAAACGCCACCCTCTTCCCCACTAGAATCGCCACCCCCCAGTTCTTCGCGTCCAATCCTGAATGATAAACCTGCCTCACCCACCCCTTCCTCAGACGGACCTGGTCCGCTACCTTCAAGTGGGTCTCCTGGAGCATAGCCACGTCCGCCTTCAACCCCCTTAGATGGGAGAACACCCTGGTTCTCTTAACCGGCCCGTTCAGCCCACTCCCGTTCCAGGTAATCAGCCGGATCAGAGGGCAACCCGCCCCCCTCCCCCGCCGACTAGCCATAGCTTGGCAGATGTTCGCCCCAGGCCAGCACACCCCGCTCGACCCGTTCCCCATGGCGATAGCACCTCTCCTCTTCCCCCCCCCCCCCCCCTCCGGCCCCCATCGGCTCCTTCCTAGTCGTTCCAGTAGCAACCCGGTGTTCCCCCCCCCCCCCCCCCCCCCCCCCCCCAGGCTAGGACCCCTCCTAGCCGCGACGCACCCTCCATGGTACTTCCGTGAGTCAGCTGACTTCTGCTGACCCCGGCAGCTCCCGCCAAAACCTATCCCTTCCCGGCATGGGGTCATCCCCCTCTTGCCACACCTCCTTGGCATTGCTGCAGCGCGGGAAAAAAGACCCGTAGAGGCCCCGCCCCCATCGCAAGCTCCACCCCCCTGCCCCGCAGCGCGGGAAACCAGAGGGAAGCCCGCGCTTTCACACTGCCACACCCCACCCTTCTGACGCAGTTCCCCAAAATCCAGTTTCCCCTCGATCCCCAGCCCCGTACAGAAGAGAACATATAGAACACAAACCCCCAACACTCCCCACCTACCCCACAACCATACCCAACAGACAAACCCACCCGGAAACAGAGCAAAAAGAAAACCAGCATACATAACACACATGTCGAAGTTGAAAAAGTTGAAACAGTTGGAACAAAACAGCCACAGCGGAAACAACGCCGGCCAAAGTATGTCCCCAGGCCCTAGTTCGAGTCCAGCTTCTCCGCCTGTACAAAGGCCCACGCCTCCTCCGGGGACTCGAAGTAATGGTGCCGGTCCTTGTATGTCACCCACAGACGCGCAGGCTGCAGCATTCCAAACCTGAGCTGCTTAGCATGAAGCACCGCCTTCGTCCGGTTGAACCCGGCCCGCCGCTTAGCCACCTCCGCACTCCAGTCCTGGTAGATCCTCACTACCGAATTCTCCCATTTACTGCTCCTCTCTTTCTTGGCCCAGCGCAGCACACACTCCCGGTCACTGAATCGGTGGAACCGCACCAGCACCGCCCTCGGGGGCTCACCTGCCTTCGGCCTCCTGGCCATCACTCTGTGTGCTCCCTTGAGCTCCAGGGGAAAATGGAAGGACCCCGCTCACATCAACGAGCTCAACATCGTGGTCACATACGCCGGGAGATCCGACCCCTCCAGCCCCTCCGCCAGGCCCAGGATCCTCAGATTCTTTCGCCTCGTGCGAACGTCCAGCTCCTCTAAGCGGTCCTGCCACTTTTTATGAAGTGCCTCGTGCAACTCCACTTTCCCAACGAGGACCACGGCGGCCTCCTCTCTTTCAATGGCCTGCCGCTGCAACTCCCGAATAGACTCCTCCTGTGCCGCCTGGGTCCCAAGCAGCTTGGTCGTAGTTGCATTCATGGAGTCCAGCAGCTCAGCCTTCAGCTCAGCAAAACAACGTAGGAGCAAGGCCTGTTGCTCCTGCGCCCACTTCCACCAGTCCTCGGGTGTTGCGCCGGCCGCCATTTTGTTTTTCCTCCCCCGTTTTTTTGGGGAGTTACTGCAGCCTTTTTCACCATATAGTGTGGGGCAAGTTCTTCCAGGCACCTTCCCCCACCGGGATGCGTAGAAACAGCGCCGTTTGGGGCCCTCGAAACGGCCCAAAAGTCCCTAAATAGCGGGAGCGCCGGCCGCCATTTTGTTTTTCTTCCCCCGTTTTTTTGGGGGAGTTACTGCAGCCTTTTTCTTCTTCCCACTCCGGGTGAGCACCATATAGTGTAGGGCAAGTTCTTCCAGGCATCTTCCCCCACCGGGATGCGTAGAAACAGCGCCGCTTGGGGCCCTCGAAACGGCCCAAAAGTCCCTAAATAGCAGGAGCTGCCGAACATGCGGCTTAGCTCCGCATAGCCGCAACCGGAAGTCCATGGTTAAGTTCTCTTTTTAGAGATTGTCAATGCCAGGCACTTGTATGGTGCGAGTCCTACTTGCAATTGTCACCCAAACCTGGATATCGTCCAGGTCTTTCTGCATTTGGCATGGACTGCTTCAGTATCTGAGGAGTTGCAATTGGTGCTGAACATTAGCGAACATCCCTACTACTCGCCTTTTGGATGGAAGGAAGGTCATTGAGGAAGCAGCTACGGATGATTGGGCCCAGAACACTACCCTGAGAAACTCCAACCATGATGTCCTCGAGCTGAAATGATTGACCTCCAACAAGCGGAGAGATTCCCCCTGATTCCCATTGACCCCAGTTTTACGAGGGCTCATTGGTGCCACACTCTGTCAAATGCTGCCTTGATGTCAAGGGTCAGCACTCTCACCTGACTCTGGAGTTCAACACTTTTGTCCATGTTTGAACCAAGACTATTATGAGCCAAGTGACCCTGCCAGAGTCCAAACTTGAGTGTTCGTGAGCAGGTTATTGCTGAGCCACTTGATGGTATTGTTCATGACCCCTTGACAACTGATCAAGAGTTGGCTGATGGGTCGGTAATTGATGGGTTGAATTTGTCCTGCTTTGTGTGTACAGGACATACCTGAGAAATTTTCCACATTGTCAGGTTGATGCCAGTGTTGTACCTGTACTGGAACAGCTTGGCTGGGGTGTGAAGATCTGGAACACAGTCTTCAGTACTATTGCTAGAATATTGTCAGGATCCATAGCCTTTGCAATATCCAGTGCCTTCAGCCATTTCTTGGTTTCACATGGAGTGAATCGAATTGGCTGAAGACGAGCATCGATAATGCTGGGACCTCCCGGAGGAGGCCGAGATAGATCATCCACTTGACACTTCTGGCTGAAGATTGCTGCAAATGCTTGAGCGTTATCTTTTGCAATGATGTGCCGGGCTTCCCCATTATTTGAGGATGGAAATATTTGTGGAGTTTCCTCCTCCACTGAGTTGTTTACTTTTCCACCATCCTGGGTTTGTGATCTGTGGCTGTGCAATTACCTAGCTCTGCTATCACTTGCTGCTTTGCTGTTTGGCATGCAAGTAGTCCTGTATTGTAGCTTCACCTGGTTGGCGCAGCAATTTTAGATATGCCTGGTGTTGCTCCTGACATGTCCCCAAGCCCTCTTTATCAAACCAGGGGTGGTTTGTTAATGGTAGAGTGGAGAAATGCTAGGTCATGAGGTTTCAGATGGTCCACAGCACCTCATGGTTGCACAGTGTTCAGTTTCTGTTTGAAATCTTATCCCATTTAGCGCAGTGGTGTTGCTACACAACCTGATGGAGGATATCCTCAACTTGAAGACAGGACTTTGTCTCGACAAGGACTGGCCGATGGTCACTTCCACCAATACTGTCATGGACAGATGCATCTGAAATGGATAGATTTATGGAGATAAGGTCCAGTATATTTCTCCGTCTTGTTGGTTCCCTCCTTCACCTGTTGCTAAACCAGTGTAGCCATCATGTCCTTTGTGACTTGGCTAACTCATTCAGTAGTGGTGCTCCTGAACCACTCTTGGGGATGGACATTGAAGTCTCCTACCCGGAGTACATTCCCTGCACTTGCCACATTGCTTCCTCCAAGTGGTGTTCAACATGGAGTACTGGGGCGAAATTCTCCGACCCCCAGCAGGGTCGGAGAATCGCCTCGGGCCGCCGAAAATCCTGCCCCCACCGTGGCAGAGATTCTCCGCCACCCGAGAATTCCGCACCTTTGGGGAGGCCCGACCCCAGAGTGGTTGGCGCCACTCCCCTACGCCGGGACCCCCCCCCCCCATCCCGCCGGGTAGGGGAGAATCCTGCCCCTGATTCATTAGCTTTGAGAGAGGGTGGGGATGCAGTCAGTGACGCAGTGAAGCAGTCTGGGAACAGTGTCCTCGCAGTCAATGTCGTAAAGAAGCAGGCTTGATTTATTTTTGTAAGAAGGGATTAACTGAGAAAAAAAATAAGTAAAAATCAGAGAGGAGGTTCTGAATGGTTTGCCAGTCTTAAAAGTAGACAAATCTCCAGGGCCAGTTGAAAAGTACCCCAGGCTGTTAAGTGAGGCAAGGGAGTAAATAACAGGGATGCTGGTAATTTTCAATTCCTCTCTGGACAAAGGAGAGGTGCCGGAGGACTGGCAGATAGCCAATGTGGTACCATTATTCAAAAAGGGAGGAAGGGATAAACCAGGTAACTATAGGCCAGTCAGTAGATTCGTGTAAGATGTAAAAATTGGTGGCGTAGTTAATAGTGAGGAGGATAGCCTTCGATTACAGGAAGATATAGACATGCTGGTCAGATGGGCTGATCAGTAGCAAATGAATTCAATTTGGAGAGGTGATGTACTTGGGAAGGACAAACCAGGCAAGAGAATACATGATAAATGGCAGAACTCTGGGAAGCATCAAGCTGATGGAACAGGATGTACCCAGGGATGGTGATGGTGGTATGATTCTGCGAGTATGACAATGGCGGGCTGCTCCTTGACTGGTCTGTGAGACAGCTCTCAATTTCCGCACAAGCCTTCAGATGTTAGGAAGGAGGATTTGCAGGGTGACGAGATTGAATTTGCTGCTGTTGTTTCTGGTGCCAAAGCCGATGCTGGGTATTCAGTCTGATTTTACTCTTTATTTGAGTTTCTAGCAGTTTAATGCGACTGAGTGATTTACAAGACCATTTCAGAGGGCAGTTAAGAATTACCCACATTGCTGTGGATCTGGAATTGCATGTAGGCCAGACCAAGTAAGGACAGTAGATCTCCTTCCCTGAAGGACATTAGTGAGCCAGATGGGTTTTAACACAAATTGACAGTGGTTTGATGGTCATTGTTAGTCTTTTAATTCCAGATTTTGTTGATTGAATTGATTTATTGGGGTGGCTGTAGTTCCTATCTACCACATAGAAACGCAATGGATGACTTGCAATGCACGGCAGTTGTGAGGTTGGCATCAAAATGCTGTTTTCAAGAAGCTAATTGCAGTGTGGCACATCTTGGACAACAGTAAAGTCCCATCTTTGCAACAATATTTAGAAGGTGTTTATTTTTAAAAACGTCTCTTCCAACTCGAGATAAAATAGGATGTCCTGGTGTGATATGCTAATTCTGGCCACAGACCCATGTTATCAATAACCAAAACGTTTCGAAAATCTCATACAGAGACACACAGGCTGGAATACATGGAGCGGGAGACAAACAGACGCTGCTGTGAAAAACTAGGAAAATACTTTTTATTTGTTGGCCACAAGAAATGGGGCTTGTGGAGTTTCAAGAAGCAAGGAGTCACTGGAATGGACTTTGCTGCTGGAAATTGGTTTGGGGATGGAATGACTTTCAAAGGACGCAGGCAGACTGGACTTCACACGGCAGTGAGAAGGGTGTGTGTTGAAAAGCTGTGAGTTTGGAACTAAATCTTCAATGTCTAATGTCTGCTGACAGTGTGACATAACATAAAAACTCGTCTAAAAATATTTTTATTGTGTCGTTATGTTTGTTAATAGGGAAGCGTCTTTTCTTTAATTTGGTGTATTAGTTGCTTTTAAAGTAATATTTAGTCTATGTTGATTTTAGTTCTTGTTACAGTAAAACTATTCAAACTGAAATCGTGTCCTGCAATTCTGTCACTGGCGAATGCATCTCTTTCTTTAAAAAAAAGTTATTGGTCTCTACGGTGATTGTAACCAGATTCATATTTAGCCATGCATCTGCTCCTATACTACTTATGGAGAAATAATGGAGAGAGCCTTTACCCTCACCGTTATTCTAAAGGCATAATAGAAGCAGGAGTAGGCCACATGGCTAATCAACCCTACTTGGTCATTCACTGAGGTAATGACTGGTCCTCAACATCAACTCCACTTTCCCCTGGATCCCCTTATCCTTGGATTCTGTCAGTACCGAAAAATCCATCAATCTTAATCATAAACATATTCATCGTCTTGACGTCTAAAAACCTTGAGTGAAGAAATATTTCCTCATCGCAGTCCTAAATGGCTAACCCCTCGACTCGCCAACCAGGGAAAGAGCCATTTTGTCTCCCCCCCCCCCCCCCCCCCCAACATTTTACTCCGAACTACCACCATCTTGCCCAACCCTTTGACTGGTCTCTATCACTTGGCAGCTCCTTAGCATAGCTCTCACGGCAAACTTTGTATCTTATATTATACATGGTCAGCTAACTAATTGATATTGATAGTAAATAGATGAATTGTAAGCACTGATCCTTGCGACACTTCACTAAGTACAACCTGCCACTCTTCTGGCCCATGGTGATCTTTAAAGTGGAGCAAATTTGAGCAAACCAGACTATGTAAGCACAGGATGCACCATTCCTGGGAGATGAGAGAGTTTTAAATACCCAAGTGTTGACTATTGCAAGCAGATGTGCTAAGCATTGCCTACTCTTATTCCTCAAGTTCAAAATCTCAGGACCTGCGGTGGAGGTAGTCTGCTGCATTAGAAAGTGGGGACTGTTTTTGGTTCATGAGATTGAGAGGACCGTCACACCAGTCAAAAGCATTGACCAGGTTCCAGAGGGGGTTAAGGTGAATGATTATCTGAGGGTCAGGGAAAGAAGGTTAGAACTCCACCCCAAGTTAGATTCAAACAGATTTGAAGCTTTAGCTTCTTGTGGGGAAGATGATCACCCTGATCAGGGCTATTAAAAGAGCATCATATTTCCAGAATAGGGAAGGACGGAGATTAAAATCAGTACATCGCTTAATGTGTGGTGTCAGCAAGAGGGATTCCACTTTGGATTAGATGGGAGCTGTTCTGCAAGAATGAATTACATCAGAAGAGCAAAGATGTTAACATACTGCAAAATGTATAAATGAGGACTGATGTATTTTAACTCTGAAGGGGCTAGTTAGAAAGTAAAGCCAATCATCAGCTAATAGTGAGAGGCGACATAGATGAAGGTCATGTTCATGCAGAAATCTTTTTAGCAAAAGGGTTATGGAGTAGAGGAATAAAATTAAATAGAATATAACTGAAAAAGGCTGAAGCAAGGATTCACTGCAGCTCAGATGGAAGCTCACAGGGTGGGGGTGGGGGGGTGGGTTGGGGGGAGGAGTAATGTTTACAATAAAGGTTAATGAGCACTTATTGCAATGCAGAGCGTGGGAAATAAACTGGGGAACTGGAAGCAATTATTCTACCAGAGAGCTGCACTTAATAGCATTAACAGAAACCCCTCTGCAAGAGGACCCTTGACTTAATCAGCATCTGTGGTATGGAAACATTTTAGAATTGTGATATACATGTTAACTTCATCCTGAATAAAATAGAGAGAATAGTTATAAATTGTTAGTGTGGATTTCAAAATAAATGATATTTTAGAATTGTTTGAGGGGCTGATAGATGTGGTAAATAGAAAAATAACGCTGATGGAGCATTCTTGGACTTTAGAAAAGTATTTGACAATGTACCATGTGTAAGATTAGAAGAGGAAGTTTAATAAAGTGAATGAAGTGCGCGACAGTAGATTCGATTAAGATAGGAGTCAATGTTTTTGAAGGTTAGCAGTGTCCCAGAGTTTAGTTTGGTCCCATTCTGTTCACTGAGCATGTGACCTAGGAGTGACGCTGGTTTGCATTAATCAAAACAGGAGGTGTTATTTTCCTCTTTAGTCTTCGAAAGAATTTTGATGAAATGGGAATATTTGCTAGTGGCAGCTGGAATTCCGTTTCCGTAATTGTGAAGCATTGCATCCTGCTTACTTTTACAAAAAATAAATATACATTGAACGAAGAGTCGGCTAGGTGTTGTGAAAGGGCAGAGGGATCTGGGTGTTAAGAGGTCCACAAGACATTAAAGGCAGCTGTGTTGATTGATGAAGCTGTTTTTTTTTAAATAAAAATAAATTGAGAAGCATAATGAAATTTGAGGTTTTATCTTAAGACTTGTAAAATCTATAATTAAAAGTTAATGATCAGCCCATATAAAAACATAAGCCCTCCGCGCCCTGTGTTGGGTCTTCACTAAAGGAGGAACATTGTGCCTTTGGAGAGTGAAATACTGATTCACAACATCTAGTACAAAGAAAAGAAATAAACAATTGAGGACTTATTCATTCGAACAGTGAAGATTGAGGTAATATGGCAGGATCGTTCAAGGTTATGAAGAGATGGAAGAAGATAATTAGAAGTGGGTACTTCCAGTAGTTGGGAAGTGTAGAATGAGGAACTGTTGATCAATAGTGGCCATTCTATCTAGCCTTTGAAGAATCCCCCCCTCCTGACCTAATTTTTCCCTTTCTCCCAACCTACCAGTGTCTATGGAACAAAATTAACATGTTAAGTTTTTCTCTTGTAATCACTCAAATAGCAATTTATTTTTCTTTTAGTCATTCATGGGTGTCGCTGGTGGGGTCAGCATTTGTTCCGATCTCTAATTACCCACATGTGGTTTGTGATGAGCTGCCACCTTGTACTGCTGTGGTGAAGGTGCCCCCACCAGAAAGGACCCAACGGCAGTGAAGTAATGGCAATTATTTGCATAGCAGTATGGTGCGTGGTTTGAAGGTGGTTGTGTTACAATGTGCCACTTGTCCTTCGATGAAAGGAAGTTGTGGGTTTGCAAGGTGTTGTCTAAGACGTCTTGGTCGATTTGCTGCAGTGCATCATGCCGTCAGTTTGACAACACAGGAAGTGGAGAAGTACAGTTACGTATTGTCTACATGCATGTGGAAGCTGATCCTATGGATCAGACCTTCTGGCTGCTCATGCCAGCGGGATATTCGGTCTGATGGCACACCATTGCTGTGGGTTTCCAGGCGGTGTGGGGTGATTTCAATGGGAGATCCCATTGACAGTGGCAGGACTAGAAGATTCCATTGCTGGTCAACAACTGCCCATCTCCGCTGCCAAGGGATGTGCTGTGGGGAGGCCAGAGAATCTCTCCCCATGTCTTTTGATAACATCATCATAGGTACATCATACACATGTAAAAGATGAGGTGGCCAAGGCCCTCGAGTTAAATGTAGGAGCGGGCATCAAAATCATTGCCGTAGGTACCCTGGGAACACCACCATCTGGACAATCACCTCCAAGTCACTTACCACCCTGACGTGGAAAATTATCACCGTTCCTTCACTGTCACTGGGTCAGAATCCTGGAGCTCCCTCCCTAACAGCACGCTGGGTGTACCTACACCTCAGGGACTGCAGCGGTTCAAGAAGGCAACTCAGCACCACCTTCTGAAGGGTAACTAGGGAAGGGAAATAAATGCTGGCCTAACCAGCGATGCCCACATCCCGTAATAAAAGTTTTTTAAAGTCTGAATAGGATGTGGAGGAATAATGCATCACAGGCATAGTACCCGTCAAAGTGGCAGGGGTAGAATTCTAATTGGAAAGATTTAAACAAGAATAACCAAGCTGGAATGATGATGAATTGGTTCAGAGTTAGGGTGGGGAGGTTTGTTGGACCCTGTGAAAGAAGTTTTAAGAAATGCATCTTAATGTGGTTCAACAATAAATGATTTATAACTCCTAAAAGAGTGGTCTATTTTATGACACAGGAGAGAACTTGTGCTACAAACATCTACCACAAACCTTAATGTCTATGCCCTCTTAAGGACTCATTTAAGGAAAATCTCTTGAACTTGTTTTAATTAATGTAACCATGACTGCACCCATTGTACACCTCCTGTGAAAATACCCTTGTGGAAGACAACAAAGGGAATCTTTACCAACTGCCAAGTACCAAATATGTTTTTTGTGATCCCAAACCATACCCACATATGTTATTATGAAATTGAATTCATGTACCATTTCTCAAAGTTCTTCACAGCCAACTAAATACTTTTGAACCGTCGTCATTGTTGCATATGCAAGCAAGTACACCAGTCAGGGCCTACAAATAGCAGTGAGATGAATGAGCAATAAATCAGTTTTCATTGTGTTGGTAGAGGGATATGTATTGGCTGGGGTACCTGCAGGACGTCTGTAATGCAATGGAATGATTATTTACGTAAACAGGCAGCCAAAATGTAGGTTGAAAGGCGGAGCCTCTCCTCAGTGCTGCATTGAGGTGTCAGCACATGTCATGAAATGAAATGAAATGAAAATCGCTTATTGTCACGAGAAGGCTTCAAATGAAGTTACTGTGAAAAGTCCCTAGTCGCCACATTCCGGCGCCTGTTTGGGGAGGCTGTTACGGGAATCGAACCGTGCTGCCAGCTTGCCTTGGTCTCCCTTCAAAGCCAGCGATTAGCCCAGTGAGCTAAACAGCCCCTGGATCAATGCTTAAACCTGTAGCCTCTAATTCAGAGGTGAGAATGTTAGAACTGAGCGGCTGATACAATTAACTATTGTAGTACATAATATGGACAGATCAAACTTTGATTATTGATTTTTGCATCTGTGAAATAGTGGAAAACTGATTTGTGCCATTAATTCCCACACTTGTTACCTTGCTTAGAAGAAGGAACTAAAGAAAGTTGCATTATGCAGCATTTTTCATGTTTAAATGTTGAATAGCAATACTGGTAGCATGGTAAGGGCTATGGGGGCCTTATATAAATTTAAAATGTGTCAAAGGGATGGGGGTGGGGTGGTGTTGCATTGAAGTAGAAAAAAGGGAATCTGGGAAGTTACAGCATCGGGTGAGAATTGGTGCTGCTCTTTAGAGGAATGCCTTTTTCGACTGTGCAATGGATAATAACTTTGTCTTTTGGGAAAATATTCCCTAAACAGCCACTCGTTTGCGGCCGTAAATGAAGGAACCCACAAATTCCTTTTTAACTTCTGTATCTTTCACTTTGTGATTAAATTTACAGCCAGACATTGTACTTGAGTTCCATTTGAATTTGGTTGAATTAGAACATAGAACATAGAACAGTACAGCACAGAACAGGCCCTTCGGCCCTCAATGTTGTGCCGAGCCATGATCACCCTACTCAAACCCACGTATCCACCCTATACCCATAACCCAACAACCCCCCCATTAACCTTACTATTTAGGACACTACGGGCAATTTAGCATGGCCAATCCACCTAACCCGCACATCTTTGGACCGTGGGAGGAAACCGGAGCACCCGGAGGAAACCCACACACACAGGGGGAGGACGTGCAGACTCCGCACAGACAGTGACCCAGCCGGGAATCGAACCTGGGACCCTGGAGCTGTGAAGCATTTATGCTAACCACCATGCTACCCTGCTGCCCCCTATTCTCTTGAGCTTTTTCTCCCCCATCCTTCCTGAAAGCATGGGGAATCTGGGATAGAGTGGAAATGGCAGGTCTTTGGCACAAGAGACAATTATTTTTAATGGCATAGGCAATGAGTAATACCAGGCCACACTATTCTCTATCCAGCTATTCCTGCTGCAAATGGAGTGAGTAGTAAAGCTAGACGGGAAGGGGCACCTGAATTATCAGACCAAATGCAACCTCAGTTGACATTGACTGTGCACAGCATTTTTAAACAAATAAATGCATTTTTAAAATGTGTTCTGTTCAAAATACACCTTTCCCATTTCTGTAGGATTTTTGAATGAAAAATATAGAGTTTTGTGCTGTTAATGCTGAGATTTCCAGGGACATGGTATTGGACATAAATTGTGTAGAATACAGCATTGACTGTTCTCATCCATGCCTATTTCAGTTTAAATTATCTTCTTGCCTCCATCTTTCATAAATTCGTGCAAGTCTAGAACTTTGTGGTTTGCTTGATCTGCCACGTACTGTCCTGCACATCCATCACATACACTCTCTTTCTCTTTCTCTTTCTTTCTTTCTATGTGTATATATATATATTGGTTTCTGGGTCCCTGCAAACTGACTTTAAAGATCAGAGCTCCCCATTTTTAATAACCCATGACTTCATTCCACCCTCTTTGTGGAAATCTCCTCTTGTTATGGTATCCAGAATAGCATTTATTGTCTTTGTCTAATTCCAAATAATTTGTTTCTTCGACTCTGTCTTGTGTTATGGGCCAGGGTTTAGAGAACCCCAAAGTGTATCATGGAGTTCACCTGACCCACAACTTTTAATAGATTGTGGGGAGCACACGGCCCACTCTACAGGTGTGGTACAGTGGAAATGGAAAAGTATTTTTTTAAAGAAAAACAATGTTTATTCTATGAACTCAAGTTAACCTTTTTTAAAACATACAGTGAACATCTCAGCAACCATTAATTCAAATACAACCCACAAAGAGTACAACACTAAGTAATCCTTAATAACTTCCCAAACAACATCCAGAAGACAAAAGAAACACATTTTAACAGAAGCACATCAGGTTTACATTCACTACTGAAAACATTTATAATTCCGAATTCACCAAATGATCAAGAGATAGTCTTTTCATGGCAGAGAGATCAACAGCACACCTCCTTTGTCTGACTTCAGCTCCAACACTGAAAATAAAACCAAAAAAACACAGACACACCTAAGCTTTTCTCAAAGTGAAACTAAAAAGTAGAGCCAGAGCTCAGCGCCACCCCCACTCTGACATCACTGCAGTAACATGATCAGACAAACATTTCTTAAAACGACATTCTCATTACACTTGTAAAGTCAATCTTTCAACCACTATGTCCCTGTCCTCTATAATTCTTTCTAAAATTGCCTTGTCTTGCTTCCTCTCGCTTTGTGTTCCAATGCCTTTCTCAAACGTATATACATAATGGGCAAATATCTGTATGGAACTCTTGTCTGTTCTGCAGGTTGTTAAGCACAGTGTGACCCTGGGCTCATGTGCATTCATTTTTGAAGTGGCAGGACATGTGCAATCTTAGATTTATGAATAGAGGAATCGAGTACAAAAGCAGGGAAGTTATGCTGCAGCTCTGGTTGGGCCACAGCTGGAGTATTGCGTCCAGTTCTGGCCCCCACACATTTTTAAGGAAGGCTGTAACGATCATGGGACGGTGCAGTGGAGATTTACTAGAATGATTGAGCCATAGAATTCCTACAGTGCAGAAGTACTGACCCTGTAAAGAGCCACCTAATCCCCGTAACCCCATAACCCCACCAAACCTGCACATCTTTGGGCTGTGGGAGGAAACCAGAGCACCCGGAGGAAATTTTAGCTACAAGGTGAAGGTTGGAGAAACTGGGATTGTTTTCCTCCATAACCGAGGTTGAGGGGTGATTTGATACAAATGAACAAAATTACAACAGAAACAACAAAGAAAGGCAAGTTCCCATTAGCTGCTGGTGCAAGGACTGTGGAGACACAGATTTAAGGATTTAGCTGAAGATACAGCGGAATGTGAAGGAAGAATTTTTTTAAGTAGTGAGTGGTAATGACCTGGAACTTGCTGCCTTCAAGTCTGGTGGATGAACGTGAAGGTGATGAATTATTTTTGAAAATAAGTTGGCTAGGGTGGCACGGTGATGCAGTGGTTAGCACTGCTATCTCAGGCCACTGAGGACCTCGGTTAGACCCTGGCCCCGGGTCGTTGCCCGTGTGGAGTTTGCACAATCTCCCTATGTCTGCGTGGGCCTCGTTGCCACAATCCAAAAATGAGCAGGGTAGGTGGATTGGCCATGCTAAATTGCCCCTTTAATTGGGAAAAATCGATTTGGGTAAAGAAGTTGGATAATACTTGGGAAATAAATTTGCAAGACAATGGGGATGGAATAGGGGAATGGGACTGACCAGATTGCTGTACAGAGTCAGCATTGACCCCAGGAATCAAATGACCCCCTGTGCTGTTATGAGTCTGAATTTTATGAATTATGAATAAATAAGGATGACCTGTGAAGCAATCATAGAAATAGGCTGCCGATATAAAAGACTGAAGTAAAAGATTACATCAGATTCGCCAGAGGTGCTGATCTGCTGCACTTGGCTAGACTTGTCAATATTAAAGCTCTATTTACAGTGTATTCATTCTGAGTAAAATGTATTTTTGATAGTGGACATTCTTTCTATTGATATCCCCTTGAAGAGCTTTATAATGGTCATGTACAAATACATTGAATTAATAATTTACCATGAAGAAAGCTCTGCTGAGGTAAGTTGCTTGCATTAATGTTACCTGTTTTTGAGATGAGTGACTTCTATGCCTGTGATCATATCACGTAGTATATACTGGGCCATGCAGCCGGATTGCAGTATTAGTTTTGAATTGTTCAGTGGGGGCACAAAGTGAGCACTGTACACGAGTTGTTAATTTTATAGTCAATTTGTCAGTGGGGCACACCAAATGCTGTGCTCTTCGAATTATCGAATGGCTATAACACTAAAGGAGGCCATTTAGCCTATCATGTCTGTGCTAGCTCTCTGAAGACGCAGTTCACCTAGTACCACTCCTTAACCTGCTCGCCTGATTCTTTTCAGATAATCCGATTTCCTTCTTGAATACCTCTATTGAACCTGCCCTCCACCACATTCTCTCAATATATTCCAGACCCTAACCACTCGCTGAGTGAAAACATTTTCCTCACATCACCATTGCTGCTTTTGCCAATTAACCTTAAATCTGTGCCCAGTAGTTCTTGATCCTTCCACCATGGGTATGATTTACATAGAAACAGACATAGAAAAAAGAAGCAGGAGGAGGCCCTTTGAGCCTGCTCCGCCATTCATTTTGATCATGGCTGACTATAAATTCAATATCCTGATCCCTTCTCTCCGCCCCCCCGGCATATTCGTTGATCCCTTTAGCCCCATTTCCTCCTTGAAATCACACAACGGTTTGACCTCAACTACTTTCTGTGGTGGTGAATTCCACGGATTCAACACTCTCTGGGTGAAGAAATTTCTCTTCACCTCAGTCCTAAAAGGTTTACCTCGTATCCTCAAACTATGACCCCCTAGTTCTGAACTCCCCCGCCATTGGTAACATTCTTTTTGAATCTACCCTGCCTAATCCTGTTGGAATTTTATAAGATTCACTCTTTTAAATTCCAAGAATATAATCCTAACTGACTTGTCTCTCGTCGTATGACATTACCGCCATCCCAGGAATCAGCCTTATAAAGCTTCATTACACTCCTGCCATAGCAAGAGTATCGTTCCTCAAAGTTCTCCCAACCTACTTTGCTCAGATCCCTCCTATTTTTGCATACCTGAATCAAATCTCCCTTTCACCTTCTCAAAGGAAAACAGATATCCGGAAGTGCAGCTGTAATTAAAAAGTCCTGTTGAAAGTGTGGAAAGCAGGAGGGAGGCACAGGGGGACAGTGGTTAGCACTGCTACCTCAGCACCAGGGACCCGGGTTCAATTCCAGCCTTGGGTGACTATGTAATAGAATCCCTATAATGCACAAGGAGGCCATCGAGTCTGCATCGACCTTTGGAAAGAGCATCCTTCTTAGGCCCACACCTCCACCCTATCCTAGCGCGGTAGCATTGTGGTTAGCACAATTGCTTCACGGCTCCAGGGTCCCAGGTTCGATTCCCGGCTTGGTTCACTGTCTGTGCGTAGTTTGCACATTCTCCCCGTGTGTGTGTAGGTTTCCTCTGGGTGTTCCGGTTTCTTCCCACAGTCCAAAGATGTGCAGGTTAGGTGGATTGGTCATGATAAATTGCCCTTAGTGTTTGGTCGGGTTACTGGGTTATGGGGATAGGGTGGAGGTGTGGGCTTGGGTAGGGTGTTCTTTCAAAGAGCTGGTGCAGACTCGATGGGCCGAATGGCCTCCTTCTGCACTGTAAATTCTATGATCTATGACAATCTTTTGGACACTAAGGGGACAATTTAGCACGGCTAGCCCACTTATCCTGCACGTCTTAACTGTGAGAGGAAACTGGAGCACCCAGAGGAAACCCACGCAGGCATGGGGAGAAAGTGCAAACTCCACACAGTCACTGGAAGCCTGCAATTGAACTGGGGACCCCGGCGCTATGCTAACTGCGGAGTTGTGTGTGGAGTTTGCACGTTCTCCCCATATCTGCGTGAGTTTCCCCCCACAGTCCAAAGAAGTGGAAGTTAGGTGGAATGGCCATGCTAAATTGCCCTTTAGTGTTCAAAGATGTGCAGGTTAGGTGGGGCTACAAGGGGAGTGGGCCCAGGTAGGGTGCTTTTTTGGAGGGTCGGTGCAGACTTGATGGGCCAGATAGCTTCCTTCTGCACTATAGGGATTGTAAGGAGCATGTAAAAAGAACTGAAAAGTCATGTTAAATACACAGTGACTGAAAGTTTCCACACTCAATGACCACTTGCATTATATAGTGTCTTGAAGCATTGAAACATACCTAGGCACCTCAAATGACGGTAACCAGACAATGGTGGACACTAAAACAAAAGAGACATCAAAAAAGACATTGCGAGGGATGGCAAGATCTTTGTCAGATCGATGGGCTTTATGCAGAACCTTAAATGGGCAAAGAGGGAATGGGACAAGTGAAGTTTGGGGCTCAGGCGTCAAAAGGCACAGCTGCTAATGGTTGGTCCCAGAATATAGAATTCACACCTAGCCAGAGTGAAGGAATGCAGAATGTTTGGAAGCTGTGGAAGGCTACAGAAATTCTGAGTGGCAGGGTCCTAATGGGATTTTGAAACTACAATGTGAACTTTAAATTTGAGATGTTTGGAGACTGGGAAATAATATAGGTCAACAAATGCAAGCATAATGAACGAACAGAACCTGGGGTGAGACGGGATATGGGCAGCAGATTTTGGTTAAGTTGTATGTTGTGGAAAATGGGAGGCTGGCCATGAGAGCATTGGAATAGTGAGTCTGAAGATCATTCATGTGCACAACAAACAGCCAGGGACCTAGCATCGATTCCTGTAGAACACCACTGGACACAGGCTTCCAGTCACAAAAAACAACCTTTGACCATCACCCTCTGCCTCCTACCACTAAGCCAATTTTGGTCCAATTTGCCAAATTGTCCTGGATCCCGTGGGCTCTACCTTCTTGCCCAGTCTCCCATGCAAGACCTTGTCAAAAGCCTTACTGAAGTCCATGGAGACTACATCAACTACACAGCCCTCATTTACACGCCGAGTCACCACCTCAAAAAATGTAATCAAATTTGTTAGATGTGATCTTCCCCTGATAAAGTCATGCTGACTATCCTTGATTAATTAATCTATGCCTATCCAAGTGGAGATTAATTTTGTCCCTCAGAACATTGTCCAGTAATTTCCCTACCAGTAATGCTGGACCCACAGGCCTATATTTATCTGTTTTTTCCCTACTTCCCTTTTTGAATAATGGTACCAAATTGGCTGTTCTCCAGCCCTCTGGCACCTCTCCTGTGGCCAGACAACATTTGAAAATTAGCCTCCGAGCTCCTGCAAGCTCCTCTCTTGCCACTCTGCTTTCTGTACCTACATCGTCCTTCTCTGGAGTTTAGAAGAATGAGCGATGAAGTGATTGAAACATAGAAGGTTTCATAACGGGCCGAGGGACAGAGTGGACATGAGAGGCTGTGAATCTTTTCTAATTGTTCACCCACGAGGCGATGTGGATGATACGTCATTGCCTCCATTGAAGATCAACAGACTTTTCATCTCTCAGAGAATTGAGGGATATGGGGAGAGGACAGGAAAGTGGAGTTGAGGTAGATCAACTTTGATCATATTGAATGGCAGAGCAGACCTGAGGGCTCCACTCTAATTCCTTGTTATTTCTGGCGATACTCCCTTCAGCCACATAATAACCACATACATTTCTCTTTTGTAGCTATTGTGGACGATGAAAGACTCTCTGCGGAGGAAATGGATGAGAGGAGGCATCAGAACATTGCCTATGAATATTTATGTCACCTAGAGGAAGCCAAACAGTAAGCATTATTTGTCTACTTAATAGTGTGTAATAGAATTTGTTGAGCAAAATGGTCACAAATGTTCAAGAAACATTTCCTTTTGAAGTAGAAATCAGCCTAGCATTTATTTTCAAAATGTGAAATCTGGGGTGTGTTGGCGCACTGGTTTGCGTCAAGGATAGACTTTGAAAGGAATAGTCCGTCTTCCTGATGCATCAGCCTGGCTTGCTTTGCAGCACAATCATCTCATCTCATGGTCAGTTCCCCAATCCACAATTTGCGTATAATCCCGCTGGCGCTGGAGTTTGCATTATTGCATTTTAGGAAGTAGCAGCTTGAGATAAAATGGGCTGAGGCTCTGTCTACCTGTTATAACAATATAAGTTTGATGTCAAATGCCCCATGGAATTACTCGAAGATGAGTAGAAAATTCATTCGCTGTCCTGACCCCACTGTTTCTTCTTGAACCACAGCTCCTTCAAAAAAAAAATTTGCTAACTGTTCATTCATCCCATTTGATTTATTGCCATGTGTACTGAGGTACAGTGAAAAGTATTGTGCTGCATACAGTCCAGACAGATTGTTCCATACATGAATGAACATAAGACATACATACCGTATATACTCGCGTATCATGCGACTTTTGAAGACCTAAATTGTAACCTAAATTTGGGGGGGGTCGCATGATACGCGAGATACAAAATTCGCGGGTGTTTTACTTGCTGTTTTTATGAATGGATACGTCAAGTGGCTGAACATCTTCCCATCAGAATGCTGTGGTCAAAATCTGTAGAGTAGTATCCAAATCATTAACGACTATTGGTTCTTTGTTCAGGTTGTCTTCCTGATCATATGGGTAGTTTATTCAATACATGGCCGTCTTTTTCCGATACAAAATTCGCGGGTGTTTTACTTGCTGTTTTTATGAATGGATACGTCAAGTGGCTGAACATCTTCCCATCAGAATGCTGTGGTCAAAATCTGTAGAGTAGTATCCAAATCATTAACGACTATTGGTTCTTTGTTCAGGTTGTCTTCCTGATCATATGGGTAGTTTATTCAATACATGGCCGTCTTTTTCCGATACAAAATTCGCGGGTGTTTTACTTGCTGTTTTTATGAATGGATACGTCAAGTGGCTGAACGACGCTAGTCAAGCCAGCTGGAAAGCTGTTCGATTCGCGAACAGCTTTCACAACAGAATCCACTCTGCAGAATCCACAGACAATGATACCATTTGGAAGTTTTAGTTTGGGCATTAATTTCCAAAAAAGTGACTCGCATGATACATGAGATATAGCATAAAATCATGTTTTGGGGACAAAAATTTAGGGGTCGCATGATATGCGAGATCGATGATACGTGAGTATATACGGTAAATACACAATGTAGATACATAGGCACAGGCATCGGGTGAAGCATAAGGTGTGTAGTCCTACTCAGTAGTGATGTTTGAAGACATCAGTTCAGCCCATTAGAGGGCCATTCAGGAGTCTGGTAACAACGGGGAAGAAGCTGTTTTTTGAACCTGTTAGTGCATCTTCTCAGACTTGTGGATCGCCTGCCTGATGGAAGAGGTTGGAAGAGAGAATAACCAGGGTGGGAAGGGGTCTTTGATTATGCTGCCTGCTTTTCCAAGGTGGGAGGTGCAGACAGAGTCAATGGATGGGTGGCAATTTTGCGTGATGGACTGGACTGTGTTCATGACTCTCTGAAGTTTCTTACGGTCTTGAGCTGTGCAGTTGCCATACCAGGCTGTGATACAGTCAGATAGGATGCTTTCTATGGTGCATCTGTAAAAATTGGTAAGAGTCAATGTGGACATGCCGAATTTCCTTAGTTTCCTGAGGAAGTATAGGCGCTGTTGTGCTTTCTTGGTTGTAGCGTTGATGTGGGTGGACCAGGACAGATTGTTGGTGATGTGCACGCCTAAGAATTTGAAGCTGTCAACTATCTCCACCTCGGCACCATTGATGCTGACAGGGGCTTTGCTTCCTGAAGTCAATGACCAGCTCCTTAGTTTTGCTGACATTGAGGGAGAGATTGTTGTCGTTCATGCCACCAGGTTCTCTATCTCCCTCCTATATTCTAACTCATTGTTGTCCTAGATCCGACCCACTACGGTCTTGTCATCAGCAAACTTGGAATGGAGTTGGAGTCAAATTTAGGCACACAGTCGTGTGTGTGCTTAGGCAGTATAGGAGGGGGCTAAATATGCGTTGCAGGGCCCCAGTATTGTGAGGTATCGTGGAGGAGGTGTTATTTATCTTTATTGATTGTGGTCTATGGGTAAGGAAGTTGAGGATCCAGTTACAGAGGGAGGACCCCAGGTCCTAGTTTTTGAAGTTTTGATGTGACCTTGGCTGGGATTATGGAATCTTGCTCTGTATAAAATAAAATCACATTTTCCTTCTGTTCATATTTTTTGTATGTGATATGGTTTAATCTGTTACTTTTAAAGAACAAATCATTGTATTTCTTCCAGAACAGGAAAATCTGACCTATGCTTAAAGTAGGCAGAAATAGTGGCACTATAATTGACTTTGTGGCACAGGGATAGTGAGGGGAAAAAAAGTTGTATTCAGCTATGATGCATTCCACATGGAATGAAATATTTAGCCGTGGAACTGTGCCGCAACAGTCAATGGCTGGCATCTTGCAGTCAATGGTGAAGGAATGGCAACACCATTCATCACGTACAGCTGCCCTCAGACTCTTCCTGTCTTTTGAATGGCAATTTACTGTCATGAGGCATCCGAAAGCGAGCCTCTGCAGGGGGTTTGGGAATTGTATAAAGAGGCTAAGCTGTAGTGTATATTTACTAACCATCAGATTGCAGAATTGCTCGTGAGGCAGGCAAAGATGGGGGATCAAGAGAGCAAGATGAAAAGGAAACATCTTAATAATTGAAATTTAAAGAAATCTTCACCAATAATTAGAATCTCTGTAAATGAGACGCCACAGACACAGGAGTTAATTTTCAGTGACGGCGAGTGATTTGGTAATGATTATGATGTATCATTTTGAAAATTCATTTAGATTTGAGTTGGGAGTGCAGGTGGCCAAGATTGGGCGTGGCTTCGTAAATTAAATTTACGAGTCTGGTGGGTAGAGTTCAGGCGGATCTACTGAGGTGGGATAGCCTTCCCCTGTCATTGGCAGGTTGGGTGTAGGCGTTGAAGATGAATATTTTGCCTTGGTTTTTATTTTTATTTCCGTGCTTGCCAGTCTTGTTGGCTAAATTGTTTTTAAGGGTGTTGGTAGGTTGGCTTCATCATTTTTCTGGGTAGGTAAAAAGACTAGGATTAGGAAGACGGTACTTCAGTGCGGGTGGCAGTCAAGGGGTTGGGACTTCCAACTTGTTGCACTGTTACTAAGCAGCGAATGTGGAGAAGGTGCGGGGCTGGAGTAGAGAGATGGAGGCTTTGTGGGTGAGGATGGAGACCGATTCCTGTCGGGGTTTGTGGTTCTGGGCGCTAGCAATGGCGCCGCTCCACTTTGCCCCAGGGAGGTATTTGGGGAGTCCTGTGGTGATTGCCATGCTGAAAATATGGAGGCAATTCCAGCAGCACTTTAGGTTAGGGCGGGGTCAAGGTTGATGCCATCTGAAGGACTCATGGGTTTGAGCCGGGGAGAATGTATGCAAGGTTTCCGGGATGGGAGGAAAGAGGGGAGAAGGAGATTAAAGACTTGTTTTTGGAAGGGCAGTTTACCAGTTTGGAGGAGTTGGGGTCAAAATTTGGGTTCCTACTTGGGGAACATGTAGGTGGGAGACTTTGCAAAAAGGTTTTTCCAATCTTTCCAGTAGCACCTTCCTCCTCGTTGCCGGAGATGTTCTTGGTAAGAGGATTGGAGGGTGGGATCGTCTCAGCGATTTATGGGAGGATTTGGAAGAAGAGATGGTGTCCCTGGAGGAGGTCAAGGCCAAGTGGGAGGAGGAGTTGGGGATGGTGCTGGTAAGAGGATTGGAGGGTGGGATCGTCTCGGCGATTTATGGGAGGATTTTGGAAGAAGAGATGGTGTCCCTGGAGGAGGTCAAGGCCAAGTGGGAGGAGGAGTTGGGGATGGTGCTGGAGGAGAGGTTGTGGTGTGAAGTGCTGTAGAGGGTGAACGCATCAACCCATGAGCAAGGCTGGGGTTGATCCAGTTAAATCTGGTACACATCGGGGCTGGTTTAGCTCACAGGGCTAATCGCTGGCTTTTAAAGCAGACCAAGCAGGCCAGCAGCACGGTGCGATTCCCGTACCAGCCTCCCCGTCAGGCGCCGGAATGTGGCGACTAGGGGCTTTTCACAGTAACTTAATTGAAGCCTACTCGTGACAATAAGCAATTTTCATTTCATTTCATTTCATTTCACTGGGTGCACCTGACAAAGTCGGGGATGAGCCGGCTGTTTGAAGGAGGTAAGGATATTTGAGTGGTGTGGGAGGTGCCCATCTAATCATGTACATATGTTCTGGTCCTGCCCGAAGTTGGAGAAATTTTGGAGGTTGTTCTTCAGCACCATGTCGGCGATCTGGCATGTGGATTTAGGGCCTGGTCCCCTGGGGGCCATATTCGGGGTGTCAGGTCTGCCGGAGTTGCAGGTGGGAGTGCAGGCCGATGTTCCAGCCTTTGCCTCACTGATCGCTCGTAGGTGGGTTCTGTTGGGGTGGAGGCCCGCTTCTCCACCCTGTGCCTGGGTGTGGCTGAGGAATCTAATGGAGTTCCTGCATTTAGAAGTAAAGTGAAGAGGGGCAAATGAGGGATTCCACAAGAGGTGGGGTTTGTTTACTCTGCATTTCCGGGAGATAGTGTTTGGGGGAGAGGGAGGTTGATTAAGGGGGTGGGGGGTGGTTGTGCTGGGTTTATTTTGTTTTTTGTGTTGTAATGTTTTGTAAATGTTAAAAACTTGAATACACATACCTTTTATTTAAAAAAAAGATTTGACTGGGGAGAGCCCTAACTTTTCCTGCTATCTTTAATAAGCATCTAATTGCTCAGTACTGCAACCTCATATAGAGTATGCCAGGTTTCTCGGAGATGTGTTGTTCAGGTGGCGTTTGTTGAAAGGTAGCAACTTCCAGATTTGGCATTTTAACTGAACCTGTGAGGGCACTGTCTGGCGAACTCCTTAATAACAATGAAAGCTGACTGCCTCATTATTATTCTTGTTGCAAAATCCAGGCCATTATCTGGGAGAGGGCAGGGAGAAAATTAACCAGAAAATGACTGAATAGTATTTGTCACCGAGTTTTAATTATCCTACAGTGCAGAAGGAGGCCATTCAGCCCATCAGGTCTGAAAGAGCACCCAACCTGGGCCTAGCCCCCCCCTCCCCCCATGACCTACACTTCCCTGGACACTAAGGGACAATTTAGCATGGCCAATTCACTTAACCTGCACATCATTGGACTGTGTGAGGAAACCTGAGGAAACCAACGTAAACTCCACACAGACCAAGTCCGGAATTGAACCCTGTTACCTGGCGCATGAGGCAACTGTGTTAGGTGCTGTGTCACCGTTCTGCCCTCCGATCGCAACATTTTAACTGTACATCTTCTCCTCAAGGATACTAATATTCTAGAGTAACAGCAATTTGGTACTCCGTTTGTAGCAGTGCATCACCAGGTTGCTGATTATGATGGTATCAACTTTTTACTCTTTCATGAGTGCCCTGCTGGCCAAGCCAACATTTTTATTGCCCATCCATAACTGCCTTTGAGGTTGTGGTGGTGGTAAGCTGCCTTCATGAACCGCTGCAGTCCCTGCGGTCCAGGTGATGATTCTCAGGATATGATTCTCGCTCTAGGATCGTCATTGAATTAGTATGCAAGACGTCCAGGGTTCATGTCATTGAGTCAGAGAGGTCTACAGTACAAAAAGGCCCTTTGGCTCATCATGTCTGTGCTGGTCAAAAGCAACCACCTAACTATTCTAATCCCATTTTCCAGCACTTGGTCCATACCCTTGTATGCCTTGGCATCGCAGGTGCACATCTAAATGCTTCTTAAACGCTATGATGGTCTCTGCCTCCGCCACCCTTTCAGGCAGTGAGTTCCAGACTCCCACCACCCTCTGGGTGAAAAAGCTCAAGGTCGAGAGGACGCAGAGTTAAAACAATTGGCAAAAGCAATATGAGCAAAACCTAACACACAGCGAGTGGTCAGGGTCTGGACTACACTGCCTAAAGAGTGTGGTGGAGACGGGTTCAATTGGAGCATTCGAGAGGGAATTAGATGGCTTGAAAAGATGAAATCTGCAGGGTTATGGAGAAAATGGCACTCCGGTGAAATACTCTGAGCCAGTGCAGACATGATCGGCTGAATGGCCTCCTTCTGAGTTGTAGCGATTCTGTGAACAAGTGCCGATTCCATAGCAAAATGTGGTTTATTAAATTAATTGCATTCTGATTTTTTTCAGAAAGAAACATTTTAGTCTACAAATATCAATTTAGTGCAAAACAATTAGTAATACAAGGCAGCTATAATTGAATTGTCACAATGCTTTTGAAAGTGATCCATATATTTGTGAAGTGTTTCTAGCCAGGATGAATTTAGGTTTCTTTAAAAGAGAGTGCAGTGTAATTATTTATTTTTTTAAATTTAGAGTACCCAATTAATGTTTTCCAATTAAGGGGCAATTTAGCGTGATCAATCCATCTACTTTGCACATCCTTGGGTTGTGGGGGTGAAACCCACGCAAACACAGGGAGAATGTGCAAAATCCACACTGACAGTGACCCAGAGACGGGATCGAACCTGGGACCTCGGTGCCGTGAGGCTGCAATGCTAACCACTGCGCCACCGTGCTGCCCTGAGTGCAGTATAGTTATAAACAATGAAGAATACTTGAAGCTTATAATGACTTGAGAAAAAATGACTTGCAAGATGTCATATGATTTCATATCATTTGGAAAATGTGTTGCATTTTCTTTATGCTTTATGCGCTGAGACCCAAGGAGATTTCAGGTTTTAAAGGGAACATCTAACATTCTTGTAAAATATTGGAAAAGCTGGAGGCAATTGATTGTGGCTTCACTGAATGGAAAGGATGTTAGATAAATGTATAGCGATGTAACTGCTTTTTTTTACGAATACCATAGATATCCGCATATAAGTCGACTTTTGAAGCCTCGAAAATTCCCTTGAAAACAGGGATTGACTTGTATGCCAAGTATAAATTGAAGCGCCAGTTGTGGGTGGTCGCCATATTGATATGTCACCTGCTTCAGCCACAAAGAATGAACATGTCCTAAACTTCCGTACCTTCGCAACACAACCTGTATCACCTGCAGGATCATTATGCCCAGTTATATGGTATCAGTAAGTGAAAAATGCCTTTGTGAGAAGAAATAACTACTGAAGGTGGATTTGAATTCAATAAAAAAAATTTGGAATTAAAAAAAGCCTAATAATGACCATAAAACCATGGCCGCTTGTTATACAAACCCATCTGGTTCACTAATGTTCTTTAGGGAAGGAAATCTGTCACCCTTGCTGGTCTGGCCGACATGTGACTCCAGACCCACAGCAATGTGGTTGACTCTTAAATGCCCTCGGGGATGTGCAACAAATGCTGACCCAGCCAGCAACACCCACATCCCACAAACAAATATTTATTTTGCACATTCTCCCTGTTTAGCATGGGTCTCAACCTCACAACCAAGAGATGTGCAGGGTAGGTGAATTGGCCATGCTAAATTGCCTCTTAATTGGGGGAAAAAAGAATTGGGTATTCTAAATTTAAAAAAAAAAATAATTCCAATGTTTATTTTAAGTTGTAATGATGACCTGTATGGATAGTATAATTCTGTTAATTTGGAATTGCCAGTTATGAGACGGTTCATCTTTTACATCATCATGTTCTATATGCCCTTGTTGCTTAGTAACTGCAAAATATTATTTTTAATTGTTTAATTTATTCATCTTTTAAGAACCTGAAAAAGACCCACAATCAACAATGTAGTGACAATGGCATTCGATGAACTACATTTGTTTTTTTGCTCTTTCTATATGTTCAGTTTTGTGAACTACTATTAAGACCCAATGGAGAACGCAGAATTATTTTACCTGTTTTTGTTTGTGAGACTTGTCACTTCATTTGCATTTGTTTGTTTCACACTGAATTTTAATATTGTAGCAGGGGAGATTCAACGTTCTGTACGGTTCTGCTGTGATTTGTTGTAATTTTAACAGTTTGATTTCATTTAGTTGAATTATAGTTACTCTCAATGGTGAAAGGTCTTTTGAGGTTATGATGTAGAACTACAGAAATGTGTAACTTATGCAGTGATGTTTGAAGAGAAATCTCTTTTCCATTGCCAGTGGAACATAAACTGGTGTTTTTCTTGGATCACTTTGTGGCAAAAACGCGTCAATGTGCCAAGTGAATAAAGGCACTGTCCAGTGCTGTACGAGGAACAAATGAGCACGTCTTTGCTACTCTGTGTTGAGTGTGCTAACCTGAATGGAGGTAGCAACAGAGATGCTACAATTAATTGTCTTCTGCTCTGCTTGGGGCCCTGGATAAGAAAATTTGAAAATCTGATAGCATGCAGGGACTTGCGTGAAAGTGGTTTCTATGGAATTATAATACAGGATGAGTGTTCACTTAAGTGGGGTTAGGGGAGACGGAACATGGGATGGGGTGGAGGACACATGCCTTATGTTAACAATCAGTTTTTAATGTGCAGTATTTGATCGTAACAATTCTATTCCATAACTCTCTTGCATGGACTCTTCTATTTTATTGACGTTGCTCCCTTCTCTGAACATACATGCTATGTACCCAATCCTATGAAGACCAGCAGTGGAATTCACACTAAATTTGTCACATTAAAAAATATATAATAAATGAGGGCAGCACGGTAGCATGGTTTAGCATCAATGCTTCACAGCTCCAGGGTCCCAGGTTCGATTCCCGGCCGAGTCACTGTCTGTGCGGAGTCTGCACGTCCTCCCCGTGTGTGCGTGGGTTTCCTCCGGGTGCTCCGGTTTCCTCCCACAGTCCAAAGATGTGCGGGTTAGGTGGATTGGCCATGCTAAATTGCCCGTAGTGTCCTAAAAAAAAGTAAGGTTAAGGGGTTGGGTTGTTGGGTTACGGGTATAGGGTGGATACGTGGGTTTGAGTAGGGTGATCATTGCTCGGCACAACATTGAGGGCCGAAGGGCCTGTTCTGTACTGTACTGTTCTATGCTCTATGCTCATACATTAATTGCTTTTTCTGTTAGATTTTGTTCTTTCTAAATATATGGGTCTTCTAAATATATTGGTATTTGCAATCAAGGTATACCCTTACGAGGATACAAATAGCAATTTACTGTTGGTTGCTATTTAGTTATAGAATGATCATGAAGGATGGTATGCCATTCGGAGAGTTGCATTACAACACCCTAAAGATGATTGCTAGGGATCTGGAGTAAGCAGAAAAGGAGTTTTGAGATGCAAAAACTCTGTTTTGATATGGTAGTTCATAAATTCATGGGTTACTGTAGTAGCATTCTGCTGGAATAAAACCGCAGTTTGATTTTCTGTGCTGCAGGAAACTCCTGCACAATCTGAGATAAGTTGCCTTGCAGTCAAGATGATGGCATCTCAATAAAGGCATGTTTTCAGTGCTACCATTTTACAGAGTGCATACGTTGCCGTAAATGATGTACTCACCTTGCATTGAAACCCTTGGAAAAAATTATTCAACATTTTAAGTTCCTTTGGGGCTAACTTTATCAAGTCTCTCTTCAACCATTGACTGAATTTATGCCATTCAAAAATATAGATCATTAGTTTAACAGCTTTTGACATTGTGTCCACCACAGAGCGTTTGAAGAGGCATCGTCTCCCTCTGGTTTCTAGCCCCCTCACACTCTGCTTCACAACTGCTCTACACATTCCTCTTCAGGATTTTCTTTTACTAAGTCACCATTCTTGTTATTGGCTTGCAAAAAATCCATTGTACAGCAAGCCTCGCTGGCTTCAGTTGTGTCTTCATGAAAGGCAGATGCAAAAATGAGAGGTAATTCACTTTGGTCGAATGAACAGGTGTGTAGAGTATTTTTTGAATGGTGACTAATTTGAGTATAAATGTACAAAGGGACCCGGGTGTCCTTGTCCATAAGACAGCCACTGAAGGTTAGCAGTAAGCTATTAGGAAGGCTAATGGAATGTTGGCCTTTATCTCAAGAGGATTTGAGTACAGGAGTGAAGTCTTGCTTCAATTGGAGAGGAGCTTGGTTAGGCAGCACCTGGAGTGCTGTGTGCAGTTTTGTTCCCCTTCCCTCAGAAAGGATATTATTGCCATAGAGTGAGTGCAATAAAGGTTCACCGGACTTGTTTCTACGCTGGCGTGACTGTCTTATGAAGAGAGATTGGGGAACACTGGACATCTATTCTCTAGAGTTTTGAAGAATGAGAAGTGATCTCATTGAAACCCACAAAATACTTAAAAGAATAAACAGGGTAAATGCAGGTGAGATGTTTCTTTTGGTTGGCGAGTCTAGAGCCAGGAGACACAATTTAATAATAAGGGGGAATGCCAGTGAGGACTGAAACGAGGAGATATTTCATTACATAGATGGTTGTGAATCATTGGAATGTTTAACCCCAGAGGGCTGTGGAAGCTCAGTCATTGAATATGTTTAAAGCAGGGATTGATAGCTTTCTGATTAACAATAACATAAAGGGTTATGGGGATAGTGTGGGTAAAAGGCATTGCAGTGTCCGATCAAACATGATTGTATTGAATGGCGGGTGAGGCTCAATGGGCTGGAATGTGTACTCCTAATTATAATTGTGTTCCTAATTATAATTGTGTTTACCCATCTCTTGAAGTTAAAACCAAACTTCCCCCTCGTTCTGCTGCACGCATGACCTTAGTTTTGTTCTTGTGTTATCCTCAGCCATATCACCAGTTCTTTGGCATGTGCAGCAGTAAATAAAGAAATAAGTTTTTTGCATTTACAATAACCCTTTTCATGACCCTGAGACATCCTAGGGTTCTTCACAGCACGTACACTGATTAATGTATTTCAATTCATTCATGGTCTATAAGCTACTCAGGCTAGTTTGGAAGGAATGTTTGGCTGTGGTTGATTTTATTTATTGCGCCTCTCATCAGAACTGAGAGCTCAGGCAAGGCAGCTAAACAAATCATTCAAAATTTTAGCCCCTGAAGCGTTCCACGTGGTCCAAGATACAAGTTGAGTTTTGGAATTTATTGAATTTACAATTTATTTCAATTCTGTAGTTATCTCTTGTAAGGAACGTTGCATAATTTTTAATCGAGCTTTGGAGCAAGAACAAAAATATAACTGTGACTCAGTGACTGTTCTGCAATATAGTTTTATAAAAAATATTTTATTAAGGGACAATTTAGCGTGACCAATCCATCTACCCTGCACATCTTAGGGTTGTGGGGGTGAGACCCACACCAACACGGGGAGAATGTGCAAACTCCACCCAGAAAGTGGCCTGGGGCCGGGATTGAACGCGGGCCCTCAGCGGTGTGAGGCAGCAGTGCTAACTTTTGCACCACCGCGCCACCCATCTGTTCTGCAATATAGTTGTAGCAGGGTGCATAATCTCCAGATTTAAAACCACTAAACAGATGATTCCAATTTATTTTTAAGAGGAGCAATGATTTGGAAAGTATAGCTGAATTGCAGATAATGACATGTTCCCTTGGACAGATCAGTATGGTTTTGTTATAAACATTGAGGTACTAAAGATTTGTATTTTCTATTGGACTGCACCTTTGATGGCGTTTTACGCTCTTGATAAAGAGGAAGCAAAAAAAAGTGGTGATTATTGCAGCCATTTAGCACGCAACGTATGCATGTTCACGTGTCCATATGCATCCTAATGAGAATGACCTGATAACTGCAAACACAAAAACCAGTGAGCTGCAGAATTGGCGCCGAACTGACTCGGCTTCTATACAAACATGCCCGTTGCCTGCTGAGGTTAGCTTCTTGCTGATGTGGTGAGCACAGTCACGAAAGTGCAAATTGAACCTACGTTGATGACGATCACCCTGCTTGCTACGTTTTGTTTTCCTGAACTTGATCAGAATTGACTTTAATGGTTCACCTAGTTGCTGCTAATGCAACTGATATTTTAAATGACATATAAGCAATGCAGAAACAATTTGGAGCAAGCCATTTAATCATAATCACTGGTGTAGTTGGTTCTTGCAAAACTGTATTACACACACCTTGATAGGCTGGAGTTACCACATTGAGCCATTCAGTCAATTTACTGAAAGCTTTTCTCTTTTTTTCCAGCTGGTTTACAAGACCATCAATTTATAAGGATCAAACATCAGAATCTTTAAACATTTCATCAGTGTGCTCCTGGTTCGTGATGAAACTATAGATCTTTGAAAATCTAATGTGACACATTTTCTTTTGATTTATTCTCGGGATGTGGTTCTATCTGGCAACTCTGTCATTTATTGACCATGGTTGTCTTGCTAACTCAGTGGTTGGCTTGGTCAGATCACAGAGTAGTTAAAAGCCAACCAATCACATTGTCTGATTCTGGAGCCATATATGGACTACACCATGTAGAGACATGAGTTTTCCTTCCTGAAAGAATATTTAGGACTTAATTGGACTTTTGTGACAATCCAACACCTCTTTTATTGATATTAGCTTTTTTATTTCTATTTAAAAAAATACTGAATTTAAGATCTCTGACTGATGTGGGGATATGAACTCGTTTTCTTGGTCGAGAACTCTAGAACAGTAGTCCAGGAACATGGCTACTACACTAAGGAAAAGTGTTTTGTGACAAAGTTTCATAAGATTCCCATACAGGTAACTTTTTTTTAAAAATCGAGGTAATCCCCCACACTGGTAAAAATGAATGATGTTCCTTTCCTGCTTCTGTTCCACATTGCTTTACCATGTTGAGTTGAATGCTCACCAATGCTCAGCTTGGGTTCCGCAGGACTATTTGGCTCCAAACCGCATCACAACTGTGGGTCAAACATGGACAAAATAACTGAATTCAAGAGGTGAAGTGAGAGGGTCTCCTTGACATCAAGGCAGTATTTGACCAAATGTGGCATCAAGGAGGACAACTGGGGCGGGATTCTCCCATATCCGGCGGGACAGGGGGTCCCGGCGTAGGGGAGTGGCGCCAACCACTCCTGGGCGGGCCTCCCCAAAGGTGCAGTATTCTCCGCACCTTTTGGGGGCTAGGCCCACGCCGGAGCGGTTGGCACCATGCCGACTGGTGAAAAAGTCGGCGCCAGCGGCCTTTCAGGCCCCCCGCCCGGCAGCGGGGCTGGCCGAAAGGCTTTCGCCGGTTTGCGTATGCGCTGGCGGTGATGTCACCACCGGCGCATGCGCGCTGTGGGTTTCTCTTCCGCTTCCGCCATGGCGGAGGCCGTGGCGACGGTGGAGGAGAAAGAGTGCCCCCAGGGCACTGGCCCGCTTCCTGATCGGGGGGCCCTGATCGCGGGCCTGGCCACCGTGGGGGCACCCCCCGGGGTCCGATCACCCTGCGCCCCCCCCAGGACCCCGGGGGCCCGGTCGCGCTGCTGATCCCGCCACCACCAGAGGTGGTTCAAACCTCAGCGGCGGGAGAGGCCTCCCAGCGGCGGGACTTCGACCCATCGCAGGCCGGAGAATCGCCGCAGGGGCCTTGCCGATCGGAGTGGCGTGTTTCCCGCCCCCGCCACTTCCCGGGTGGCGGAGAATCTCTGCCACGGCGGGGGCGGGATTTTCGGCGGCCCCAGGCGATTCTCCGACCTTGCTGGGGGTTGGAGAATTTCTCCCCTGGTGTGAATGGGAATCTGGGAAGGTTCCTGACTGGCTGGAATCATACCTAGCACAAAGGAAAGTGGTTGTGGAAACTTATCCTTATGGTCCCAGGGCACCATTGCAAGAATTCCTCCGGGAAGTGTCCAGGGCCCAACCATCTTCAGCTGCTCCATTATTGGGCCAGAAATGCGGTTTCGCTGATGGTTTCCCAAAGTTCGGTTCCTTTTGCATTTTCTCAGTTAATGAAACTGTGCTCGCATTCAGCAAGATGTGGGCAATATTCCAGCAATGGTGAGAGACTACAGAGCTCTGAGATGCAGAGGGATCTGCGTGCCTTAGTACATGAATCACAAAATGCTAGTATGCAGGTACAGCAAGTAATTGGGAAAAAATGTTGTCATTTATTACACGGGGAGTTGAATACAAAATCACAGAAATTGTGCTTTAGTTGTACAGAGCATTTGTGAGACCGCATCTGGAGTATTGGCTACAGTATTGGTCACCTTATTTAAGGAAGGATGTATATGCATCAGAAGCAGCACAGAAGGTTTACTGGGCTGATACCTGGAATGGAGGGGTTGCCTTATGAGGAAATATTGGATAGGCTAGGCTTATACCGCTGGAGTTTAGAAGAGTAAGAACCAACTTGATTGAAACTTATATGATCCTGAGGGATTTTGGCAGGCTGGATGTGGAAGAGGATGTTTTCTGTTGTGGGTGAATCTAGAGCTAGGGGTCATCTTTAAAATAAGGGGTCGCGCATTTAAAATAAAAGTGAACTTTTTTCTCAGAGGGTCGTTAGTCTTGGAGGATTCTCCTGAAAAGGCAGTGGAAGCAGAGTATTTGAATATTTTTAACAACACCAGGTTAAAGTCAACATGTTTGTTTCAAACACTAGCTTTCGGAGCACTGCTCCAACCTGAGGAAGGAGCAGTGCTCCGAAAGCTAGTGTTTGAAACAAACATGTTGGACTTTAACCTGGTGTTGTAAGACTTCTTACTGTGCTCACCCCAGTCGAACAACGGCATCTCCACATCATGAATATTTTTAAGGCAGAGGTGGATAGAAGCTTGGTAAGCAAGTGATGACCACACAAAAGGTTGCTGCATAAGCTAATGATGCATGGTGTTAAGGGTAAAGTAGTAGCATGGATAGAGGATTGGGTAATTAATAGAAAGCAAACAGTGAGGATTATTGGGTGTTTCTCTGGTTGGCAATCAGCAGCTAGTGGTGTCCCTCAGGGATCAGTGTTGGGCCCACAATTGTTTACAATTTACGTAGATGATTTGGAGTTGGGGACCAAGTGCAATGTGTCCAAGTTTGCAGACGACACTAAGATGAGTGGTAAAGCAAAAAGTGCAGAGGATACTGGAAGTCTGTAGAGGGATTTGGATAGGTTAAGTGAATGGGCTAGGGTCTGGCAGATGGAATACAGTGTTGACAAATGTGAGGTTATCCATTTTGGTAGGAATAACAGAAAACGGGATTATTATTTAAATGATAAAATCTTTAAAACATGTTGCTGTGCAGACGGACCTGAGTGTCCTAGTGCATGAGTCGCAAAAAGTTGGTTCACCGGTGCAACAGGTGATTAAGAAGGCGAATTGAGTTTTGTCCTTCATTGCTAGAGGGGTGGAGTTTAAGACTAGGGAGGTTATGCTGCAATTGTATAAGGTATTAGTGAGGCCACACCTGGAGTATTGTGTTCAGTTTTGGTCTCCTTACCCGAGAAAGGACGTACTGGTACTGGAGGGTGTGCAGAGGAGATTCACTAGGTTAATCCCAGAGCTGAAGGGGTTGGATTACGAGTAGAGGTTGAGTAGACTGGGACTGTACTTGTTGGAATTTAGAAGGATGCTGGGGGGGATTTTATAGAAACATATAAAATTCTAAAGGGGATAGATGCGGGAAGGTTGTTTCCACTGGTGGGTGAAAGCAGAACTATGGGGCATAGCCTCAAAATAAGGGGAAGTAGATTTAGGACTGAGCTTTGGAGGAACTCTTCACCCAAAGGGTTGTGAATCTATGGAATTCCTTGCCCAGTGAAGCAGTTGAGGCTGCTTCAGTAAATGTTTTCAAAATAAAGATAGATAGTTTTGAAGAATAAAGAAATTAAGGATTATGGTGTTTGGGCGGGAAAGTGGAGCTAAGTCCACAAAAGATCAGCGATGATCTCATTGAATGGCAGAGCAGGCTCGAAGGGCCTGATGGCCTACTCCTGCTCCTAGTTCCTATGTTCTAATGAAAGGTTGCCTGGGATAGGAGGGATGCAGATTTGAGGTTGCTATCAGATCAGCTATGGTCTTATTTAATGGCGGAGCAGACTTAAGGGGCCGCATGGCCTCCACCTTGTTTGTATGATCGTATTCCTGTTAATTGACCACTAATTCACCATATTAGATATTAACTCCCTGCCCCACTAGCCCATCATGGCTGCAATGCGTACCATCTTCAGGATGCACTGCAGAAACTTGCTCTTCCTCCAACAGCACCATCCAAATGTATGACCCCTGCGGCCCTTGTTTTTCCAGGTTTTGGACACCTCACACAACCATCCGCAAATTCCTTCCAACTCTCTCACCACCAGGACTTGGAACTATATCACCATTCTTTCACTGTCGCTGAGTGGAAAACCTGGAACTCCCTCCCTAACATCACCTGAGGGTTTATCTTCAAATGGCCTGGAATGGGTCAACAAGGTGGCTCACCACTTACTCGAGGTCAATTAAGCGATTGATTCTAAATGTTGACCTTGCATAAGCGACTTAATTTTTAAAACCTTGTTCGTCCAGCTGCACGATTTGTACTTGAGCGCAGGGTTAAGGCCCCTATTCCACCAACTGGAAAGACCAGTCACAAGCCCAGATGAGGGTCAAGCAATTACACGTCAAAAGGTTTAAAAGGAAAACTTGCATTGCAAAGAAAATATGCACTTGATTATTTTACTTGCCTCTACACTGTCGTGTTATAATCTAAATATATTATCTTTTAAAAGACCACTGAAGTAAAGATTGGCTGCTGAATGATTGCAGAGACTTCAGTTCAACATTAATATTTAAAAGTGCCTTTAAGGTACATACTGTGCAATTTCTTTAGTTTTTTTTACACAACTCTATTGAAGCATGATATCTTTATAGATCAAATGTATGAACTTGGGGGGGGGGGGGGGGGGGGGGGGGGGGGGGGGGAAGAAATGTTGCCTACATGTTGCACATCACTTTCCCATTACTCAAATTAAACCAAATTAAAGGCAAAAAACTTTGGTCAAATTCCCCGTTTCTGAGGCGAAGTGCGGAGGATCTGTGGCTTTTTATGTGGAAAAAATTGGCCCTGCCACCGCACCAATCCTGCGACCGATGTGGGGCTAGCAGCCGCGCTGCGTATAACTCCTGGTCTCCGAAAATAAACGGCTGGGTCCGCACGGCGACGACCTGCAGCAGTCGTGCTGTAAAACATGGTGCTGGCCGTGCGTGGGCCTGACCTACCAGATGGTGCCACCCCCAACCAGTCCTGCCAGCCCTTGCAGAAGCCCCCCTGGCCGGCAGCATGGCACTCGCGCCTGACTTTGGCAGCGCTGGATACAGTCCGCAGCCGCCATGCCGGATTCCCGCACGGCTGAGACCACACATCAACCGCGTGGTTGGGAACTTAGCCCATCATGGGCAGAGCATAGGGGGAGGCCTTCAGGTGACATGCTGAGGCTATCCCAACGGTGTGTGCCACGCGCCACGATCATGCAGTTTCAGAGGAGGCGGAGCATCCGATACCTGCATCAAACAGGCGCCGCCCCCGATCTCGGCGCGAAAGTGGATTCTCCATCCGATCGGCAATTATGAAATCGGCGTCGAGGAATGGAGGACCCCGCCCCTTGTATTTTCTTATTCATGGGATCTGCATGGTGGTGACATGCCATCTTGAACTGCTGCAGCCTATCTGGTTGAAGTGTACCCACGGTGCTGTTAGAATGAAAGTTGTAGGATTTTGAATCATTGCCAGCGAAGGAACGGTGATGTACGTCCAAATTAGGATGGTGCGAGGCTTAGAGAGGAACTTGAAGATGGTGATATTTCCATGCACCTACTGCCCTCGTCCTTCAGGGTGGTCGAGGTCGCGTGTTTGGAAGGTACTAACAAAGCAAGCTTGATGAGTTGCTGCGGTGCGTCTTGGGGTTCTGATGGAGCGGACAGTTTTGTCTAGGAATGATGAGCTTCTTCATTCAGAGTGTTCAGGATGGTCACTCATCCAGGCAATAGGAGAATATCCCATCATACTTCTGACCTGTGCCATGTTAATGGTAACATGGCGAGTTAAGAGGTTGGATCTTACCTCTGACCTGCCATACAAGTCAAGGTCAGAGGGAACACCCAGGATGCTGATAGTGGGGGGTTTCAGCAATCTTATTGCTATTGAATGTCCTTAAGAGATGGTTAGACTCTCTCACTGACGATGGTCATTGCCCACCATGTGTAGCAAGAATGGTACTTGCCATTTATCAGCCCAAACCTGATTGGTGTCCTGGTCTTGCTGAATTTGGATATGGACTGCTTCACTATCTGAGGTAATGTAAATGGTACTGAACAGCGCAATCATCAGTGAGCATCCCCACTTCCCACCGTATGTTGAAGGTCATTGATGAAGCAGCTGAAGATGCTTAGAATACTACCCTGAGAAATTCCTGCAGCGATATACCAGGACTGGGATGACTGACCTCCAACCAAATACATCTCCCTCTGTGCTAGGTGTAACTCAAAGCACTGGCAAGTTTTCCCTCTGACTCCTATTAACTTGAACTTTACTATGGCACCTTGATGTTAACGGCAGCCACTCTCGCCTCCCCCCTGGAGTTCAACTCTGTTGTGTTGCTTGTTCTGGGTGAGTGTGCTTTACACTCCATTTGGCTCTGTTTCGTTCCTTAGCTCTAGAGTCGCCAGGTATCGTTAAGATACCGCCACAAGTTTCAAGTTCAAGTTCAGACCAATAACTCCATACACCAGTTAATAAGTTCGAACAAGACATGTTTATTATAATACAGTTATCTACTAATTATGCATATAACACTACAAGACTAGGCTAATCCTACCACTAACAGGCCAATATTTATCTGGAATAAGGGAACTGCCAGATCAGGGAACAACGGCCTCTAGCTTTGCCCTGGATCCGCAGGCTTCCAGTCGGTGTGGACTAAAGGGGTCAGGAGTGTCTACTCTCGTAGCGTGCGTTGTATGAAACTTACTTGATGGCGGCTGCTGGCCAGGACTCTCCTCTCCGTGGTCAAGTTCGAGAGCTACAAAGGTGTTTTTGTTGGGAGGGCCGGCAGAGAGAGAGAGCTGGGGTCGGGGTCTTTGTCTTATACCTCTCCCAGGGTCTCGCGCCCACCTGGGCGGACCCTCTATACACTCGCAATCGATTGGGTCTCTTCCCAATCGATTGATTTGAATTTCCCCAATAACAGGGCAGTCCCTGGATCAATGGGTGGTTCTTGGGGCTTATTGTTTTGGACTTCTCTTGGCGCCGAGAAGTCTGGCCTTCTATTCAATGTAGCGATTTGAGTTAACTTGTTTCCATTGTACCTGGGAATCACCGGGTATCGCCTCATTAGTATGCTAACTTGTTTTCTTTCCCAGTGCTGTCTGGTTTCTGCAGCAGTCAGAATACACAAGTGCTTTTGCAAGCTGCTTGCTTTTGCAACATGTCCATTTTCCCTGCATTCTTTGTAATCTTCCATTTTGTGTTGGGCAGTGGCCACCCCAGGTGGCTACAGTTGTCCATGTTTGGACCAAGGCTATAATGAAGTTGAGAGCTGGGTGTCTCTGGTGAAACGCAAGCTATGCGTTGACAAGCAGGTTATTGTTGTGCGAGTGTCACTTGATAGCACTGTTGAAAGCAACTTCCATCGTTTTGCTGATGATTGAGAGTAGGCTAATGGGGTGGCAGATGGCTGGCTAGGATTTGTCTGTCTTTTTGTGAACAGAACATACCTGAGCTACTATCCACATTACTGGGTCGATTCCAGTGCCACACTGAAACAGCTTGCTTACAGTCACGGCTAATTCTGAAATACAAGTTTTTCAGTACTATTGCCAGGATGTTGTTGAGGCCCATATCCTTGCTGTATCCAGTGTCTTCAGCTGCTTCCTGATATCACATGGAGTGAGTCTTTCCTTAGGAGCTTCACCCATCAATTTTCCCTCATTCTTTGCCTGCACATGTAGCTCTTGGTCCCCAAATCCCAGTCCTGGCAGTCAAAAGTTTTGCCTTGATCCATCTCTGGCAGTGCTATAGCCCATAGCAGAATCAAACACTGCACCTCTGGCAATGCAACATCAACATCAATCAATCTGTGCTATCTTGCAGTGGTGAGTTTTGAAACTATGATCTTGTGAGTCCATGAGGCAATAACATTACAATGAGTACAAATCTGGTTTTGTTGATCCACTGGGAACCGCTTTGAAGTTTGAAAATCTGTGCTTCAGAATTACTCGAGTAATATCTCAGCTGTCCCATAAAGCAAACATTTCTAATATAGATAGTACTGGGTTATTGCAATAAGTTTTTATTCAATTCCATATGTAACATAATTAGGTTTCTAACTTCTGGACAATAAGTGCCCTATTATTGTTCCTCTATTTTCTTTTTGTGTTATTTATGTAAAGTCACAATGCTACATCTATTGTAGCGTGCTTACAGTTCTCTTCTACTTAACACTTTGTGTAGGATTACCTGGTGAAAAGAACAGTCAGTGTTCAGAATTTAGCACTAAAGTAAATAAACACCCACAACAATAATGTATGAAAGACGAAGATTGTTATTATTCTGGTGCATCCCATGTTATCTTTTGAAACCCTGATCAACTATTTTTCCAGCATTATTTTACATTATTAATTTAATTATTATTTACCAAAAGGGAATAGATGAAATCATTGTCATGTGCAGTTTAATCTTCCCTTGACTCCGAAAAGCCAGATTTTTGAATATTGATTAAAATAGAAAGGACCATCTTAATTTAGTGTGGTTCTATTACATTGAAGTACAAAATATTTCATCCTGTGTGCTTTCAGTTTATTTGATGTATTTTGGTCAATTGAGCAAGAGATGGTTATGAAATAAAAACTTTTGGAAAAAATCGGGTCTGGCAGCACCTGTGGAGAGAAATACAGAGTTAACATTTCAAATCCATCTGACTCTTGAGAAGATAAAAGCAAATTGCTGCAGATGCTGGAATCTGAAACAAAAACAGAAAATGCTGGAAAATCTCATCAAGCCTGACAACATCTGTGGGGAGAGAACTGAGCTAATGTTTCGAGTCTGGATGACTCTTCGTCAGAGCTCTGGTGAAAAGTCATCCACTCGAAACATTAGCTCAGGACTCTTTTTTAAAAAAAAAAAGTTGTCAGCATTTTCTGCTTTTTATTTCAGATTTCCAGCATCCGCAGTTGTTGCTTTTATATGCTTATGTCTTTATGTGCACCCTATCCATGACATGCAAAGCAGAGGCATAAGTAAAATACAGCATTTGTGGATTTGACTTTATTTGCACTTTTTTCCCCTCAATTGATTATGGTTTGGATCACCAATCTGAAACCTGAGCTTAATGCACTTCTGAATGAAGGAAGAGAGAGTAAACTTATTACAGTGTAGTATGGACGATTTCTGCTGCAAATGGAAGAATTAAAACTTTTTTTTTGAAATATGTTTTGCTCTATTATCTGAACTTTTAATGCAGTTCCTTGGTCTTCAAGTATAATTGCCACTATTTTTTTTGATAAATTTAGAGCAGTGTTTTTCAAACTTTTTTTCCGGGGACCCATTTTTATGAACTGGCCAACCTTCACGACCCATGCCGGCTGACCTTCGCGACCCACCATTTTCTTTTACCTTGTTTGCTGCTGACAAAATGGAGGAATCGCAATCGGGCCCAAAGCACGTTATGGCGATGTTCGGGGGCCGTGACCTGCTCTCTGCCACCCTCAGGCAAGAAGATTACATAGAATTTTTAAAACAATCTTCAGCGTCTCCGATTGTGCAAATTCGCAGTCTTCAGCCGCAGCAGCCGGCTTGCATATTCAATTTTTCTTTATTTTTTGTAAATTGTAACAATGTTGTTGCAGGCACGTTTAATCAAAGAGACCAAAGTCCATGCCATCGTCAGACTCTTCAGATTCTTCCTGTTTCTTCTCTTCCTTTTTCTCTTCAGCAGCAACAGGGGCAGCGGTGGAAACAACTGCTGCAGCAGCTGGGGCATTGCTACCAGCACTAATGTTGCAGATCAGACTATTGACGTCAATATTAGCCAATGCCTTGGCAAACAGACTAGGTCAGAAAGGCTCATTGGTCACACCAGTTGTTTTAATCAGGGCATTGAGTTTGTCTTCGGTGACAGTGACCTCGCCGTCGTGCAGGATGAGCACCCTGTAGATATAGGTGAGTTCCGAGGTGGAGGCCATAGCGCAGGATCTCTGCGAATGGGGCTGATGGTGCTAGTCGCCGGGTAGAAACTCGTCCTTGGCTTCATTCAGAAGAACTGAGCAATTCCGAACCAGCAGAGCAAGCAGCAGCCGGCTTTTAAGTATGCCAACTGCAACTGGCCTTTTTACCATATAAAAAAATGCGGCCCCCACTGCACATGCGTGCCCACTCAAAACTCTGCGCATGTGCACTGATGAGCGAGCATGCACGTGCAGTGCGCCTGCATTTTTTTATACGGTAGAAAGACCGCTCGCAGCCAGCATAGTTAAAATCCAACTGTTGCGCGCAAATTTGCGCAATTGGGAGCGCTGCAACGGACGGCTCCACGACCTTCCCGACAAACACCCATGACCCACCCATGGGTCGCGCCCCCAACTTTGAAGATCACTGAGTACCCAATTCATTTTTTCCAATTAAGGGACAATTTAGCATGGCCTGCACATCTTTGGGTTGTGGGATCTCCAGGAGATAAAAAATACTTGACCTCAAGTCCTGATTTGCAGAAGTATCAATCCAAGGTAGTGCATCTTAGATGACAAAGTGAAGACATTTTACCGTGCATCCACACAAAAGATGACATAAAGGTGAGGAAAGAAATTAGAAATTGCAGAACAGAGTAAAAGCAAAGCTCTGGGACTCCGGTGGTGGCCATGGAGTGAGCGGTCACACATTTGGTAGCTCCTGCTCAAGGTGAAATTTTCGGTTCCTGTTCCCGTCTGAGGGGTGAAATCTTTGTGCAACTGAATGGGATTACCATCACATCATTCCATTCTTTCCTATTCGGCCATAGCCAGAGAATCTTCTACAATGGTTGGTCTTCCTGCACCATTACCTCTACATTTCTCAAGCAGCTAATTTGACCCCCTCCTATTTCCAATCTGCATGTCACCCTTTGCAATGTCATTTAAAAAAAAATAAATTTAGAGTACCCAATTATTTTTTTTTCCAATTAAGGGGCAATTTAGTGTGGTCAATCCACCTAACCTGCACATCTTTGGGTTGTGGGGGCGAAACCCACGCAGACACGGGGAGAATGTGCAAACTCCACACGGACAGTGTCCCAGGGCCGGTATTCGAACTCGCGCCGCAGTCCCAATGCTATCCACTGCGCCACATGCCACCCGCTTTGCAACGCCATTTGATGATGTCAATTGGTGGCATGGGAATTATGTCTTTGGGTGAAGATGAAGGCTTCATTCTTCCCAATATTTAATTGGAGGAAATTATAGTTCATTCCAGTAGCAATTCTCTGACAAGAGGCAGTGGAGGGGGGGGTGGGGGGGGGCTAGAGGGAGGTGGTGGAATGGGGCGATAGAGAGACCTGATCCTATATCCTCTTCTTCACAAAGACTGCCTACTTTCACTGTTGACCTGCCTGTACTTTTCCAAGCTCTGTACATTTGAGCTGATCCAAACTCTGCTAGCTGTATCCCAACATGTCCTTTAAATAAAATCTATCAACCTTGTGATCGTGGATAGCACGGTGGTGCAGTGGTTAGCATTGCTGCCTCACGGTGCCGAGGTCCCAGGTTCGATCCCGGCTCTGGGTCACTGTCCGTATGGAGTTTGCACATTCTCCCCGTGTTGCATGGGTTTCGCCCCCACAACCCAAGGATGTATAGGGTAGATGGATTGGCTTGCTAAATTGCCCCTTGATTGGAAAAATGAATTGGGTACTCTGAATTTATAAAAAAAAGAAAGAAAAAAAAAACCTTGTGATCGTAAATCTACATTGAGGCAATGGTGGAGCAGGAGACTATTTTTATAAAACTTGTCCTCCAGTTCAAACCCCTTCAAGACCTCAACCTTCCCTATTGCTGTAATTCTCTTTGAGCTATAACCCAGTCAGAACTTTGCAGTCCTCCAAGTCTGGTCTTCGTCCACCATTGGTAACCATGCATTCGGCCACGTTGCTTCTTGTTAGCCCTCCTAAGGACATTTAGCCAAAGATAGAGAATATTTTTGTATAATTACTCTTTTATTAGGTGTCTTTGGCTATTTTACTAAAGGCATTTTATGAATGCAAGTTATTATTGTAGTCAAAATGAGTCTTGGGCAATAGATCAGGCAGCCACAAGACAGTGTATCTCCCTCTGGTTTAATGATATCTGAACTGATGATTTATACAAGGAATTTCCACTTGGAGTATTTAAGTCAAATGTTCTCTGATCCAATGTCATACTCTAAAGATGACTTCCTGTTGCAATGAGCAGGTCTGAAATGTTAAACAATACTGAAATTCAAATACCTTTTGCTTAGTACAGTTGAAAAGAGCATCTGTTTCACATTTTGTTGTGCTAAACATAAACATGTTTTACTTTTTCTTTTGCCTTGGGTGAAAGATATAGCAGTTGTCTTGTATGATTGGTGTGGGAAATGGCTTTGTAAATGCTTTTGAGTAGGCTTGGCTTAAATCCAGGTGACACACAAGTGCCTGTATTGAAAAGTCATCCGGTGTTATGTTATTCATTTAAAAATAAAACAATAGGTGCAATTTTTACACAATCGACAGCGCAGAGATGAAAATTGGTAACGTTTTAACAAAACTGTTTTCATGTCGGAAGTTTAAAATCATGGAATTCGTAATAAATATTAAGAAACTGAAATTCACACCTGTTTCCTTTCAGCATATAAACATAGCTGTTAAACGTGCTGAACCACTGGGAGGATGGGCGATGAATTGCAAAATTTAAAGTGTTGCGATATTGCAACTTTTTTGTCTGTGACTAAAAGCCAAATCAAATGAGGCGCTATTTGTGGCTAATGTAAACTGAAGATATAGCACAGTCTCCTTGTGCAATGATTGGAGTTCGTACATAAGTTTAAGTAAATCTTAAGAGGAAATAATTTGATTGTATGTTACGTGTGTGGGTAGTTCAATGTGCTGCAAAATTTATTGCTCCACATTACATTTAGAGTTGACTTTGTTCAAATACATCAGTTGACTGATCTTGTGAAAACTGAAGTGTCCTTTATATTGAGAGGCTTTCCTTAGCAATATCCAGATGTTTATCTCCGTTATAGACTTGTTTTGCAGTTGGGCGTAGAACGTTTTTCAGTTGAACACTTGAGGCAAATGGGGTACCTTCATTTTGTGGTTAGTGACTGCATCAGCAACGAGCATACTTTTCATAACAGGAAGTGACCTCGCCAGTATTTATGTCATTAACTGAATTAATCTTTACACGGTTGAGGCCTGTTATCCATTTTTACTTGAGTGCGTTTTTAGTTGCCTTTTATTGGTGATGATCAATATGTATTCACACCGGTGTCATGTCATGATCAGTTTATAGCTAACAAAAATGGATTTTCACCCATGTTGGAACGTAATCTTGTAACAATAATTGGAAACACGATGTAAATGGGTTAACACATTGATTGATCTCAATCACAAGACTAAGATCATTCATGATCAACTATTTTCTGCTAGGTAAATGTTTGTCTTGCAAATGGTTACCTTTTAAAACATTTTTTGTATGGTTCACACTTCAGTTGTAGATGGGCTTTGTGAGAAGTTTCCTTTTTTGAAAAATATCTTTATGAAAGTTTTGCATTTTGACAACGCAACAAATCCGCAAGAATGATGCAGCCCAGCAAGTAAATGCAAAGCTCAGCATGCATGAATACAGAGGGGAACAGGAGAACAGCAGTATAACTAGCTCAATACAATGATTAGACATGACTTGATGCCTCTATCAGAACAATATCAGAACAACCAGAGAACAAGGGAGAAACCGGATAAAGCCATGAAACATGGTAAAATGGTGCACATCTCGCAATTCTCACGAGAATTCAGGATACATTTTTTGACCATCTTCGTACACGCAGCAATCTATATCTCCCTCAACTCTGGCAAAGCCAGAGGCACGAATGACACACCACAATCTCCTCTCTCAAAGCAGACCTATTTTCACCCATGCAGGAACCAATCACGAATTCTTTATACCCACCCCTTAAAAAAAGGAGTACCGCACACATGAGTATGGCCTCAACCGGGACCTTGGATTCATGTTGCATTACATTCACTCCCCCACCATCTGGCCTGGGCTTGCAAACTCCTACCAACTGTTCTGGCTTGAGACAATTCACACCTCTTTAACTTGTGATTATCTCTCTCTCCAGGCGCTCCGTCTGGACCTGCAGACTTAATTACCTGTAAAGACTTGCATTCAAAGTATCGTATTGCATCTTTGACTTTGTCTATATATATTTATAATGTTTCTGGAACCTACCTCTTCATTCACCTGAGGAAGGAACAGTGCTCGGAAAGCTAGTGATTTGAAACAAACCTGTTGGACTTTAACCTGGGCAATCTGGGCAGCACGGTAGCATGGTGGTTAGCATAAATGCTTCACAGCTCCAGGGTCCCAGGTTCGGTTTCCGGCTGGGTCACTGTCTGTGCGGAGTCTGCACGTCCTCCCCGTGTGTGCGTGGGTTTCCTCCGGGTGCTCCGGTTTCCTCCCACAGTCCAAAGATGTGCGGGTTAGGTGGATTGGCCATGCTAAATTGCCCGTAGTGTCCTAAAAAGTAGGGTTAAGTTGGGGGGGGGGGGGGGGGGGGGGGGTGTTGGGTTACGGGTATAGGGTGGATACGTGGGTTTGAGTAGGGTGATCATTGCTCGGCACAACATCGAGGGCCGATGGGCCTGTTCTGTGCTGTACTGTTCTATATCTATAACCTGGTGTTATAAGACTTGTTACTAAAAGAAGAAAACACACAATGAAAATACATGAGACCCCCATATCACACAACACAACATAACCTCAGTCTCAGGCATTGTATAGAACCAACATAATTCCATAGTTTTATACATGGAGGACCAGCAGCAACATGCTCAGATTTTAAAAAAACTAAAAGGAGGGAGAACTAGAACTACCAGCAGTGGGTCACCGGAACCATGGGTCTGTAATCCCCCGGTGCACGCTCATCACCCATTAATGAAGAAAAGAACAAACTCCTCATTCAAACAAGAAAACATCCTGACCATTCAGGGCAACAGGATATATAATAAAGTATAGAACTTGGCTCAACCCCAGGCTCCTGTGCACAGAAGAAGCAAAACCGAACCTCTCAGGATGTCCCTTCCCGAAGGTGCCAAAGCAAGCTCCAGGGACCACAGGATGCCAACCACAGTGCAGGACTTGGCCTAGCCTAGCACATTCTGACCCACAGGAATCAGCACCCCAAGGATATCCAGCAGACCTCAAAACCTACACCCAGCTGATCCCTCACCTCACCAACCACACCCAGGTTAGTGCACCACCCACATTTACATTAAAAAGAAAATTATGCCAGCCCTAGTTGGGGAGACCCCATCACAAAGAGAAGAAGAATCATCAAGACATGCAATATTTTGGGTGCCTGGGAGTTTTTTAGGGGGGGGGGGGGGGGCTGCGCCAAATTCCCCCCTCCCCCACCCCAGTGCAATAAGAGGATCTTCCCATAGAACACCGGATTGGTCCTGCATTTATAACGACACACTTCTCACCCAGATGAAGAGGAGAAAAAAAACCCGGAGGGAAGAACACCTGAGCCAACCCGGGAATGTTAGCCACTGCCCCACACTGCACTCTTCACAAGAATGATATAAAGGGAAACGAGAGTGCTGCCTCAACCGAGACACAAACACTGCTTCCACCCAACCACAACGAGGAGGGCACTAAGGAAGCCACTTGGAGGAGGGCACCTTGCTCTCTCATCACATCTTCCTCCATACGAAGAAAAGGCTCCAACAATGTAGAGGCATGGCAAAAAGTTTCTCTACAACAAATTAGTGAAGGACTGATCAAACGACCTAGGTGTGCACCAGTACTCAATTCACCCAAAGCCTCAAAGAAGAAAAGACCCATTTAAAAAGAAAAAATCACTCCCAACCTTGAAGGAAAAGTCAAAAGGAACCCACTTCTCTCCAGGATACATATCTTCCCGGGCCACCGAAGAAGACGAGCACGGATATTTAAATTCAAAATAACAGAGAACAAAATAAAGACCCAATACAATTAGCTCTAATTGGTGGGGCACCGTACACACGGACTCACCTTTTTACCTCTTCACAAGAATTCAGTCGTTAGTCAAACATGATTTTCCCTGAACAAAACATGCTGTTTGTCCATGATTAATCTGTAGCTTTGTAAGTGATTATACTATCCCTCTCTTCTTCTCTCTCTTCTCCCCCCCCCCCCCCCCCCCCCCGGATCTGTCAACAAAGCAGCATTTGTTCACCATCCCTAATTGCCACAAATTAATGGCTTGCTAGGCCGTTTGAAGACAGTTAAGAGCTCACGTTGTTTTGGCTCTGGAGTCCCATTTAGGTCAGACAAGCCAAGGATGGCAGATTTCCTTACCTAAAGGACATTTGTGAACTAGATGGATTTATACAACAATTGATGATAGTTTCACAGTCATCATTACTGAGGCCAGCTTTCATTGAACCATGTCTCCAATGTATTAGCCTGGGCTCCTAGGTCCATTACTAGACTTGGGACAGGCTAGGAGAGTGGGCAAAGAAGTGGTAGGTGGAATACAATGTAGAAAAGTGTGAGGTTATGCACTTTGGAAGGAGAAATGGAGGCATAGACTATTTTCGAAATGGTGAGGTGCTTAGGAAATCAGAAGCACAAAGGGACTTGGGAGTCCTTGTTCATGATTCTCTTAAGGTTAACGTGTAGATTCAGTCGGCAGTTAGGAGGGCAAATACAATGTTAACATTCATGTCGAGAGAGCTAGAATACAATACCAGGGATGTACTTCTGAAGCTATATAAGGCTCTGGTCAGACCCCTTTTGGAGTATTGTGAGCAGTTTTGGGCCCCGTATCTAAGGAAGGATGTGCTGGCCTTGGAAAGGGTCCAGAGGAGGCTCACAAGAATGATCCCTGGAATGAAAAACCTGTTGTATGGGGAATGGTTGAGGACTCTGGGTCTGTACTCATTGGAGTTCAGAAGGATGAGGGGGGATCTTATTAAAACTTACAGGATACTGCGAGGCCTGAATAGAGTGGACGTGGAGAGGATGCTTCCACTTGTAGGAAAAGCTAGAAGCAGAGGACACCATCGCAGATTAAAGGGACGATCCTTTAAAACAGATGAGGAGGGATTTCTTTAGCCAGAGGGTGGTAAATCTGTGGAACTCTTTGCCGCAGAAGGCAAAGGTGGAGGCCAAATCAGAGTGTCTTTAAGATAGAGATAGATAGGTTTTTGATTAATAAGGGGATCAGGGGTTATGGGGAGAAGGCAGGAGAATGGGGATGAAAAAAATATCAGCCATGATTGAATGGCAGAGCAGACTCGATGGGCCATGTGGCTTAATTCTGCTCCTATGCCTTATGGTCTTATAATGACATTACCACCACGCCACCATCTCCCCGATTATCATTCCTGGTGTCATGTGAGAGTACCTTTAAGAAATGGATGTTTAAGCAATGTACCTTTAAGAAATAGAGCAGCTCATATTACTGAAGTGATGTCAGAGTGTGGGTGGAGCTGGGTTTTTAGCTCAGCCATTTTGCAGTGTTTTGGTTTCAGTTTTGAGAGAACAGCAGGAAAGAGCCTGGCTGGTTTGCTGAGCGAGCTGCATGAAGAAAAAGAGCAGTGAGCTGGATCTGCGGTGATCTTTGCCAGGAAAGACTATCTCTGAATCATTTGGGTGATTTAAACTCATAATAGTAATGTCTTTAACCTGATGTGTTTCTGTTTAAAGGTGTTAAGTCTTTTGGAGGTTTGAGGGAACATTTTGATGGATTATTTAGTGTTGTATTATTTTCGGGGTTATCTTTGAAGTAAGGGGTGTTAAGAGATCCAATGTTTATTTAAAAAGGTTAAGTTGAATTCATGGAATAAACATTGTTTTGTGTTTAAAAACCCATGTGTCCATAATTGTAATACCACACCTGGAGACCAAGCCGTGTGCTTCAATACATCACAATACATTAAAGCAGGGGTGGGCAAACTACGGCCCGCGGGCCGCATGCGGCCCGCCAAAGGTCTTTATGCGGCCCACCAAGATCAAGTCATTAAAAAAAAAGAATTTTTTTTTTTTTATAAGGTTAATGGGGGAGGGGGGGGGGGCTGTTGGGTTACTGGTATAGGGTGGATACGTTGACTTGAGTAGGGTGATCATTGCTCGGCACAACATCGAGGGCTGAAGGGCCTGTTCTGTGCTGTACTGTTCTATGTTCTATATGAGGCGTCCAGAATCATAACCGGGTGAAGCGCCATTTTTGAAAAGTAGAGAAAAAGAGGGCTAAATGCAGGATGCCGCCGAGAAAAGCGCTGAGGTATATGCCGCACGCTAATTGGTTACAACCGGGACTATTAATTAATATACTATGCGGCCCTTTAAAATTGTGAATTTCTGAATGTGGCCCTTGCACGGAAAAGTTTGCCCACCCCTGCATTAAAGGGAGAGGTTGGTTGAACTCTATGATACATTTTGGGGTTCTGAAAACGCCGCTCCCATAACACTGGCGATCGCTGTTTCTTTGTATGTTTGCGGTCTAGATGGAGTTCTTCCGGTTGATCTATTTTCCCGAAGTGAGTTATTCAAGACTGTTGTTTGTTAAAACCATTATCATTTATTCATAGATCTGTGTATAATCTTCAGAAGTTGCACAAGGTTGGACTTCTCCCTCCAGATCGGTACCTAGACACGTCATTACATCAACATCAGGTGGTTATAATGTTAACCCTTTACACTACAGCTGCCAGTGATCAGAACTGTGATGACTAGAGAAGCTAGTACCCTCGTCGGAGCAGGCACCCAATCACAAGAGGACAATATCACATAAAGACATTTTACAGGATCTAAATATGATGCCGTTGTTTGTGCATGAGCCCATTGTAACAAAAATACCACATGACACCTTGTGCTGTCGATGTATAAACATGTAGGTGCAAAGTTTCTTGGCCTCCTGATTCCCCAGTGCTGGACAGGCCAAGCACACCCCATGTGTCACTCTTATACAGTATTAATGTCCCAACCGTTGCTAGGATTCCAGACACAAACCCTGATATTTTAAAAATTATTATTTATAAGCCTGTGATGAAAGGATACGTTGCTGCAGGAGTGATGCCGTGTCCAAATATGGATGTGGTACATTAAAGCAAACTTTATCATTAACGCAGTATTAAACTAACTTTAACATCATAAAAGAAATAGCTTACAATTATCAATTGACGATGCTCATGACCTGGGTTCGATCCCGGCTCTGGGTCACTGTCCGTGTGGTGATTGCGTGGGTCTCACCTCCACAGCCCAAAGATATGCGGGGCAGGTGGATTGGCCTCGCTAAATAAGTTTATTTTTTAAAAATCTAAACTGACTGACATCATCCTTATCTCACTCAAGTCACATTACCTGATCAGATAAGTTTAAATACTGTCTATAATTATCTACTCCCTAGAAATCTTAACAAAAATCCATTAGGCTTGTTCATTTCATTTCATTTTACACATGAGAATGGTTAGAAATAAGAATGATATCATTTTTACCCCTTCATAGCCACACTGCCTATCTTTTAAAGCAGGACTTTTAAAACCCTTACTGCAGTAGATACTTGCACATACTAACCCATGTAATAATAATAGTATTTATTGTCACAAATAGGCTCACATTAACATTGCAATAAAGTTACTGTAAAAACACTGAGGGAGAATTCAGAATGTCCAAATTACCTAACAGCATGTCTTTCGGGACTTGTGGGGTGAAACCGGAGCACCAGGAGGAAACCCGTGCAGACTCCTCACAGACAGTGACCCAAGCTGGAGTCGAACCTGGGACCCTGGTGCTGTGAAGCAACAGTGCTAACAACTGTGCCATCGTGCCACCCATTACTGCACCACATACATATGCCATATATGTCTGAAATTCCTACATTCATCACAACAGCCCAAATGCTGTTTGAATTTGGTGGACCAAGCTTTTTAACATGGGCAAGTCACATTACTGGCTCCCTCTTGGCTTTGCTCCAGGACTCGGGCTGGGGGGGGGGGGGGGGGGGGGGGGGGGGTGCGCGAGAGGGAGAGAAAGAGAGACAAATAGTTTAAAACTTTGTGCCTAATCATTGATCTCTGCCCTCAGATCTGAAAATAATTTGGTCCTGGTGCTTTCACCATGGCTAATCTGAAGGTGCAGGCCCTGCTTCAACCCTCTGAGTAAATCCTGGAAATATCATGTCAATGACAATTACATTTCTTAAAGTCAAATGAAATGTGATTTAATAAAACCGTGAGATATTCCTTCAGAGTGAGTTGATACAGGAATAAAATTATAATTATTTTTACATTCAGATAGTATTGGACCCACAAATTTTACTTTAGAGAAAGTAATTCTGGATTCCTAATTCCAGATGCTTACTGTGAGCTTGAATCATTATCAGCTGTTTCCCGGTCATAAACTTGAGAGGTCGAGTAATGGTGGCTAGCTAGCTAATGTGGTTTTACAACGGGTTAATTATTAAATGTTGGAACTCATTGCGCATTGCCACACAATTGCCCTTAACTGATAGTGTGATTGGGCAAGTGGCCAATATATGTTCAATCTATTTTTCACTGCAATCTCCTCGTCCACAATGCGAAAAATAGTATTTATGACTTTATTGAATCGTGTACTATAACTGCGTTGAACAGAATTCACTTGAGGCTTGTAGATAGAATCAATTGTACTATGTTCTTGGACAAATGAGGCTACATTATTTCAGGAATTTCTTCACCCATGTTACTCCTGTTACTAATAAATGCATGTGCTCACATATGTTATAGCTGTTCTATATTATGACATTTTTAAGACTACGTGCCTGCCTGAATTTATCCTCCCTAATTATCTTGAAGGCTCTGACTCTGTACAGTTCCAAAAATGCTGGTATATTTGGGTGCCATGGGCACGTGACTTGAAGACTGTTTTTTGTTAAAACAGTGCCCTTGTCCACAAAGTCCCATGTGCTCAAGGCCACAGTAGACCAATGCTGCAGGTAAAATCTGCTAACGCAACCCATCAAGGTTGTAATCACTTTGTTCATTCAGCCAGTTGTCTTTTATTCAGGAGGTTTTGGCATATTAATGCCGATCTCTGCCTAGATACCTGACTGGAGATTCTGTCTTCTCTTGTCGATTCTGCTGTAAAATTCATCCTTGCTATAGTTGGATCACTGAACTCCATTACTATACTATACTCACATTTAAAGCTGTGCCTTATTGCCAAATGTTGGAGAAACATGGATTCAGAGAGAAATCTACATGTGCTTAAGGTATTTTTCTCAGCAGTTATGCGTCAGCGGTTTTAGAAATCCTGTAGCCAAGCTTTTATTTTGCCAGTTTTGTCATGAGATTTGCTCGTTTGACAACATTTCTGTTGAAATTTGAACCCTAGTGCCTTTTCCTGTAGCTAGCCATGGGTTGTTGAAGCTTAAAAATAAGAGATTCCTCTTTCCAAAAAGCCATGAGATTCGATTATTAAATCATTGATTCCAGACTTTGCCAGGTCTCTGAACCTATAAGTATGATTTCATGTAGTGTGTGTAATGCTGCAACTGCTTCTCTTTCTCTTCGCCCCCCCACCAAAAAAATACGTTTCCGACCCCCCCCCCCCCCCCCCCCCCCCCCCCCGGCCCTGCTATTGGTAGAGAAGTTAATTTGAAACATGTTAACATCCACTGGCCATCTGCATAGCAGTGGGGGTTTCTGTGGTGAATCAAGAGCGCTTTGCCTCCCTCCTTGTGTGAAACTTCTGGCCTCCATATGATTGCACAATTGTGGCTGGAAAGCTCTTGGCTTGCACCCAGCTTTCATTGTTATGTGGCTACGCCACTGCGCTGCTGAGTGAAAGCCTAATTTCACTTCTATTGCCAATTGTTGGACTGCTGCTTTCTTGCTATCAGTGGTGGGAAAATTATATCAAGGTTGGTGGCAAAATCATCCCCAGAACCACAAGCCCCTCCCACCATCGCTAGTGAAGTGAGAAACTTGTCTTATCCCCACTGTGCATTCTCTGGATGATAATACATGATGATGAACTAATTCTGCGATTTGTACCGTAGAGATTTTTCCCAGAATCTTGCTTGCCTCACAAGTGAAACAGATGTTTCTTTGAAAAACAGCAGTAATTTATTAAATAATACCTTAGAGACCTTGGGATTAACCATTGCTTAGGCAGTCTAAAGGTTAACAAAACTGCAAATGTCTGCTGGATTTTTACATGTTGAACCTAAATTTTAAAAAAGCCCATTCCCTCCCCCTTTCCCTATGACATTACGTAAATGTTCCCGTGACATAATGCAAAACAGCATGTGGCATCCACGCCAGGTAGCAAAAAAGCCAAAAGTGGTGGTCTGAACTGGATATCTCCAGAACACTGTGGCTTGCGGCTTTGAAATATCTCTTGCTGCTGATAAACTTTCCACAAAACTTGAATTCTCCCGATGGAATAATGAGTAGCAACTGAAATTATAAACTCTTTTGTCTCGTAACGTTTAACAGCCTGAAGTTGGATGTGTGGAGTCTTTTGTTAACTTGCCGCATCACCAGAAGGCTGATTTTTGATTAGTTTGTGCTTTTGGTCACGTACAAACTTGTAATTAACAGGATGGCAGAATAAGCAAGAGGTTGGAGCTCAATTTGGCTGTTAGTCTACTAAAGATGGTAGTACCTTATTATAACTATTTATAATGCAGAAATTGAAAGGAGTGGAATAGTATCTGTAAGCTGAAGGAGTGGGGAGAGAAAAAGGAAGTGTGGGAATTTAAGTAAAAGAAGTGTGCTCATGTGAATGGCACAAAAATTATCATGTGTTACAGAGCTGGAGATGCAGCTGCTTGCTGAGTATTTAACCCTTTGACAGCTCTATTGCTCTGATTCTAATTTTAATGAGAGTGACATTTCAGTGCTTTTCTTTGTTTAGTTTGAACTGCACTTCACTACTGTAAATGAATCAACGTAACTAGAACATTTTTTACAGATGCTTGGAATACAATTAAAGTCTGGGGCAGCAGTGGTTGGCACTATGGCTTCACAGCGCCAGGGACCTAGGTTTAATTCCCGGCTTGGGTCACTGTCTGTGCGGCGTCTGCACATTCTCCCCGTGTCTGCATGGGGTTCCTCCGGGTGCTCCGGTTTCATCTCACAAGTCCTGAAAGACGTGCTGTTAGGTAATTTGGACATTCTGAATAACCCTCAGTACACCCGAACAGGCGCCTAGGAATGTGACGACTAGGGGATTTTCACAGTAACTTCATTGTAGTGTTAATGTAAGCCTACTTGTGACACTAATAAAGATTATTGTTAGTAGTAGTATTGTTACACACTTGGGATAATCTTGTATATTTAGAGATATCTATCATATATCTAAGATATATGAACGGGCGGGGAACAGAGAGAAGTAGATCCTTGGAAAATCTAGGTTAGCTAGCTTATCCGGTTGTTCACAATATTTTAATGCCTCTATCAGTAATGTTAGGAAATAGATATAGTTTTAGGTAAATTATTTTGTATTTGTGTGTGCTGGATGTAAGCTATAGCTTCATATTTAAGCTTAATTTATATTTCTGTACCTATGAGCTAAGGAAAGTGAGTTTCACTTTAAAATTGCCTGAGAGTCCACAGTTGTTTGTATGCACGCAGTTGTAATCATAGAATCTAAAGTGCAGAAAGAGGCCATTCAGCCCATCAAGTCTGCACCAGCCTTTGGAAAAATCACCCCACTTAAGCCCACAACACCCTATCCCTGTCACCTAGTAACCCCACCTAACCTTTTTGGACACCAATGGGTTTTTGTGACAATTCAAGTAGGGAAAAACTGTGCTGTTGCCTAAGGGGCCCACAGTCACTAGGAGAAAATTGCTTAGTTCAGTTCAGAAGAGAGAAGTTCATGAGGAAGTTTCAAAGAGACCTTTCTAGTCAAAGGGAAAGAACCAGAATCTGGAAAAAGGTCCTGTTAAGTGAAGTTGAGAGTGAGGAGCAGAGGCTCCAATTTAAAAGGCAGTGCTTCAGGCCGCAGTGCTGGAATAGTATTGGCCGTGTGAAAACGTTAGGATATCTGAGGAGACAGCCAATAGTCGGTGACTCCTTGTAGCAGGCCTGTGAAGCAGTGCTGCACAAGGCTCCAGGGCAGAGGGCTATCAGAAGGAGAGGTTGCAACCCTGGAAGTGGATCCTTAGTGAAGATATCTGAGAGAAGTCCTTGTTTGTGAGGCGATTTCAAGGCATGTTCTTCAACTGCAAAGATTGGAAATCCTTGTGTGTAAGTCAGAGATCTAGTGAGACCATTTGAGCGAGGCATGCATCAGGGAGAATTGATGAGAAATCCGCAGAAGTTGTCACCTGCTACTTGGTTTCAGAGTGTGGGGTGTCTGACCACAGTTTGCTGATTGGTTTAAGTGGACTGTGTACTTATTGTGAACATAAGAGTATAAGATGGATTTTTTGTATACCCTTTTGAATCTGTGATATATATATTAAGCAAAGCTGTAGTGGAGTGAAAGAGGTGTGTGATATAGTTCTTTCTTTGTTAAAATCATGTTTTATTATTTTGCTAAATGTTCATCAGCAGTCTCTGTGTCTGTCCAGCAGCCGCCCTCCACATTTCTAAACAAAAATAAAATATCAAGCTGGGTTCCACCCTGGGATCTGACTTGTCCAGTAATAACATTAGCTGGGATCATAAACATAATCTGTTTCATCATTCAGAAGTAATCGTTTAACAGTTTACAGGACATTCATTCCAGTAAATTCCTCTGGAATTAAAGAAAGTTAATTATTTCTCCCACTCACTTTAATTTTCTTTTTCTGACCTGAATGCCTGCTTCTCTTGCTGCTTTTGGGCCTGCTAATGTGTGGATGTAGTGCATTGGTTTTCATTCTCTCCCTTTGTTACTGCTTTTAGCATTTTAGATGTAAGACATAAGACATAGGAGCAGAATTAGGCCACTCGCCCATCACATTTGCTCCGCCATTCAATCATTGTTGATATTTTCTCAGACCCATTCTCAGTGGCAGCACGGTAGTATTGTGGATAGCACAATTGCTTCACAGCTCCAGGGTCCCAGGTTCGATTCTGGCTTGGGTCACTGTGCGGAGAAATACAGTCTGCATTGTTATGGTAGACTTTAATTAGTGTTATTTTTTTGGTTTGTATCAACCAAAGTCCAGGTAATTTTCTTCTAATTCATAAAATCATAGAATCCCTGCAGTGCAGAAAGAGGCCATTTGGCCCATCGGGTCTGCACCGACCCTTCAAAAGATCATTTAACTAGACCTAATCCTGCAACCCCACCGTAAGGGAAAATTTAGCATGGCTAATCCTCCTAACCTGCACAACCTTGGACTATGGGAGGAAACTGCAGCACCTGGAGGAAACCCACGCAGACACTGGGAGGATGTGCAAACTCCACAGTCAACAGAGGTCAGAATCTAACTCGGGTCCCTGCCGCTGTGAGACAGCCGTGCCAGCCACTGTGCTGCCCCATGTGCTTGTGGTGGTAAAAATCTCACCAAACGTAACATCTGTCCAAGGAAACAATGCAAGTACAATAACTTCCAAAAGAGCCACACATGGATTGGGATAGAGTTTATCAGAGCATGTCAGATGCTGGAAATTCTGTGGCATGGTTTGCAAGTGGCACAAAGATAAGTAGGAAAGTATTTTCTGTAAAAGACATGAGGAGTTTGCAAATTGATACAGATAGGTTGAGTGAGCAAAAATCTAGCAGATGGAATATAATGTGGTAACGTGTGAAGCTGTTCAGTTTGGAAGGATAAAAAAGCCGGGTTGATAACTGATACTGGCTGCAGAATTCTATGGTGTTCAGGGATCTAGGTGTTCTCGTACATGAATCACAAAAGATTAGTAGGCAGATGCAGCGTGTAGTCAAGAAGGCTAATTTAAGGAAGGATATAAATTTGGTGGTTCAGAGGGGGTTTACTAAATTGATACCTGAAATGAGTTTATTATGAGGAAGGTTTGGACAGGCTTGGCTTGATTCCTCTGTAGTTTGAGTTAGGGTTGACTTTTATTGAAGTATACACAAACCTGTATCGTCTTGACAAGGTGGACGTAAAAACGATGTTTCTTCTTGTGGCTGAGACCAGAATTAGAGGGCACTTTTTAAAAATTAGGAGTTGCCCTTCTAGGACAGAGATGAGCAGAATTTGTTCTGAGGGTTGTGTGATTTTGCAACTCTGCTTGAGAAGGCAGTGGAAGTGGAGTCACTGAATATTTTGAAGGCAGAGATATAAAGTTTCTTGTTTGACAAGGAAATCAATCGGGGGGGGTAGACATGAATGTGAAACTTGAAACACACAGATTAACCATTATATCAGTGAACGGCAGAGCAGGCTTGAGGGGCCTAATGGCTTACTTCTCCTATTTTATATGTTCATAAGTAATTTACATCCTGACTCCCTAAAGTGTGCCCACCTGCAACAAAACACAATTCAGGCCTGATGGGATAATCTCCACTTGCCTGGATGAAAACAGCTTCAGTAACAATCAAGAAGCTTGACGCAGTCCAAGACAAAGCAGCCTGCTTGATCTTCTTTGATCCCCCATCCATTGACACCTTCAACACTCCACTCCAGCACAATGGCAGCACTGCGTGCCGTATACAAGATGCACTGCAGCAACTCACCAAGGCTCCTTTGACAGCACTTGCCCAACTTGTGATCTCTACCACCTAGAAGGGCAAGAACAGCAGACTCGTGAGAAACCATCATCTGTGTGATTCCCTACCAGCCAACCCACCACCCTAATTTGGAACTGGATCGCCGTTTCTTCACTGTCATTGGGTCAAAATTCTGGAATTCCCTTTGAACTACACTTTTTGTGTACCAACGCGGGATGTACCAGAGCAGTTCAAGGGGACCCACCATCACCTTCTTGAGGCCAATTAAGGGTGAACAACACAGTAACAAAAAAGCTTAGTGAATAACTGAAAATCTACATTTAATACTATGAACAATCTTGCTTGGCTGCAATCTACAGTACAAATTCATGCTGTACAATTTCACAAATAATTGCATGCCTTTTATAAGGAATAAATTCATGTGAAAATGTACAAATATTATGTCTGCTTGCGCTACGTAAAGCTGCTTTTCTGCAGCACTGACTCCCTTGAGCACTTTGGGAATAGTTACTGATTTTCTGTTCAGTGAATGTAGCTCCCACTGGATCTAAATTGTGCTACAGACCATGATGTAAGCCATCATGTATTCTTACTGCACTCACCACTGTTCCATTCAACTGGTTACCATAGTTTCCACACAAACAAAGTCTGAAAACTGATTTTTCTTTTGCACCTAAGGCTGACAAAGAACTATTGGCAACACCACAGATGGGTCTTTCTCTGTACAATATGTAAAAGTAACGATGGGAAAGGGTTTAAATTGATGGGGAGAAAGACAAAGACCCTAGTGTTTGTCTACATGGGGTGATGGTGTAGTGGTAATGCCACTGGCCTAATAGCCAGAGGCCAAGGCTAATGCTTTGGGCACGTGGTTTTAAATCCCACCATGGCAGCCGGTGAGTTAAATTAATAAATCTGTTATTAAAAAAAGTTAGTCTCACTGGTGATATCGCAATCGTTGTAAAAATCCATCTGGTTCACAAATGTCATTCAGGGAAGGAAAAATGCCGTCCTTACTTGTTCTGGCCTCATGTGACTTCAGACTCATGGCAATATGGGTAACTTTTACCTAGTCTTTGAAGTAGCCGAGCAAGGTATCCAGTTGTATCAAATCACTTCAGAAAGTCAAAAAGACACCGACTTTGGCACTGGATACAACAACAGCATATCCAGCCCTGTCGTCCCTCCTTATTAACATCTGGTGGTGTGTCTAATTTTTTTTGGGGGGGGGGATCTTGTGCTAAAATTGGGACAGCTGTTCCAGACTTGTCAAGCTGCTAGATGTACTCCATCTCAATCTATGCTGCAGAACTAGGCATGCGCATAACCAAGCACTTAACCATGCTATTCCAGTACAGCTACAGTACGAACATCTACCCGGCAATATGGAAAATTGCACAGATATGATCTGTCCCTTGAAAGCTGGACAAATCTAACCCAGCCAATTTTTGCCGCCTACTCTCGATTGCCAGTGAAGTGATAGAACGTTGTCCACAGTGCACTAACCTGCTCACTGATGTTCAGTTTGGGTCACTTGCTCCTGACCTCATTGCAGCCTTCGTCCAAAAATGACAAAAGAGGTGAGAGGAGAGTGACCGCCCTAAAGCTGAAGTCAGTGAGAATCGGATAAAACTCTCCAGTGGTTGGAGTCATAGTTGCACAAAGGAAGACGGCTGTGTTTGTTGGCGGTCAATCATCTCAGTCCAAGGATGTTACTGCAGGTGTTCCTGAGCGTTGTGCCCCAGGCGAAACCATGTTCGGCTGTTTCAACAAAGACTTTTCCTCCATAAGTGGGGATGTTACTGATAACTGCGTGATGTCCGTCACCATTTGTAACTCATCAGATACTGAAGCAGTCTGTTTTTTCAAGACCGAGGCAATATTCAGGCTGTGCTGATAAATGGCAAATAGCATTCGTACCATACAAGTGCAAGACACTAACCATCTCCAACGATCGGAAATAGGCATTATCCTAACTGAATCCGCCATTATCAACATCCTGGAGGTTACCAGAAACCTAACTGGACTAGCCATATAAAATATTTGTAGGCTTAAAACAAAAAAAGTATAAGCATTGAATTGTTAGTTTATATAAAGTTGAGGAATAACATGGTGGTATTGTTTGTGTTTTGAGGAGGTAATATAGGGATTTATAAGTTTGGGGCTGCGTCATTGCACCAACGCTTTTCTCATCTTCCTCGCAGCAACACTCCACCCCGTCACCCTGAAGCTGCCCTCTGGAGTAGGGGATAACCTACCGGGCACGCAAGGGAAACTGTTCAACCCCCGATGCCTCCAGGCCAAAACCAAGAACACCCCAACCTCAGTCATTGAGCTGCAGTACCCAGACAACGCTCCTGTGAACACACATTCAGAGATGGAGCTACAAACCATCGTTGACGCATTCACCGAGGCACATGAGAGGACGGGCATCTGACTAAACATCCGGAAAACAAAGGTTCTCTACCAGCTCACTCCTGCCACACAAAACTGCCCCTCGACCATCAAGGTCCACAGTGAGCCCTTGGACAACGTGGATCATTTTCCATACCTCGGGAACCTCCTCGGTGCAATCGAGACGCCTGAGGAACTGATATTTATAAAATTGGCATATGCCTGCAGAGCTTCAGTGCTATAGATAACACGACAATGGTTATATGAAATTTCACTGCCCTTTCGCAGATGTTTTTGAAATGCATAGTTTCAATAAAATTAATCAAATCCGTTCACTGCAGGATTTGACATCCATGCTCCCAATGAAAGCCAGCCATTTGCACATTCTCCCCATGTCTGTGTAGGTCTCACCCCCAGAACCCAGAAAATGTGCAGGGTAGGTGGATTGGTCACGCTAAATTGCCCCTTAACTGGAAAAAAAGAATTGGGCGCTGTAAATTAAAAAAAATAAATGAATGGCAACCATTTTCCCCCTCCCATTAATCTTGGATTTATTGTACATACACTGCTGGCTCAAAGCAAAGATGATGAGTAACAAGACAAATACACTTTTCTGTTTGCCATTCAGATGGGGAGAAAGGAACATTGTGATAAATTTTCTTTCCCTGACCAGTTTAAATGTTTAATCGGCAAAGTAAAACTGTTCTCCAATTGTGGAAATTATTCATTGAGAACAATGAAACTACCTGATTAATTAACTTTGCGCACTGAACAGATGTTACAGGCCAAGATGATGTTTATTCTATGTACTGTACTAAATTCAGTCTTGGGTGCGAAGGGTGGAAAAATTGTTTGAATGCACATTAAATAATGGTGCTATTAATATTATTGCTACGCTTAGTGTACACCTGGAGAGTTGAGTTCGTAAGAAAAGTAAGGCAATATTTGAATTTATTTTCCATTTTCTAGTTGGTAATTTGGTAATCTGACGAGGGTCTACTTGCAACGCGAAAGGTGGTTTTAAATTATGCAGGGTTTTCTTTCCCTCGCTGGCATAGTAATGGAACCATCAATTCACCAGACACGTGCTTTCCGATGTGAACAGTGGTTTTAATCTACTTACTACAGAGCCAGCCTGTTACCCGTTGATGAACTCTCGGTGAACTGCAGGCTGACTCTGGACAAGGGTATTTATACAGCAGCACAAGGGGGAGGAGTCGTGGGCGGAGCCCAAGGTGGAGCCCCGTACAAACTCCTGAGCATTCCCAGAGCTACTCCCCCTAGCGGTCGGATAGCGCTACTGCGCTTACAAAGATACAGTGTGAATTACCAAGTTACATTCACCACACATAGCAAAGTCCCAATATCCGCTCTTGCTTTGTTCGTTACTGCCAAACACCTGAGGTTCTGAGCACCAAGTTCGACAGCCTCCAGAAGGATGCTTATTGTCCTGAGTGTCAAATTGCAGAAAGGTAACGCAATGTATGACGTGATATTTGAGCACTGCCGGAGTGTTTCCTTTATATTTTTTAAGATTTGGAGTACCCAATTCATTTTTTCCAATTAAGGAGCAATTTAGCATGGCCAATCCACCTAGCCTGCACATCTTTGGGTTGTGGAGGCGAAACCCACGCAATGACTGGGAGAATGTGCAAACTCCACACGGACAGTCACCCAGAGCCGGGATCGAACCTGGGACCTCGGCGCCGTGAGGCTGCAGGGCTAACCCACTGCGCCCCCGTGCTGCCCCATGTTTCCTTTCTAATTGGGATGACGAGATTCAGCTCAAAATTCCAAATTATAGCACAGGCTACAGATTGTATTTTGATTTGTCACTGCCAAACGAGAAGTAAATTGCCGGGCGAGAAGTTCGATGCACCGACTGATCTGTGCATCGGCATGTATTCTGAAACTAGTATTTGCCGTGCTGGAGCAAACTAATTAGTGTGAGCTTCCGTTTCAAAGGAATCCAGATTTAAAACAAAACCTTGTTCGATGCAAGCAAAGATTTGGAACCTAAGTAACACAAGTAATGACAAGTAATGACAAGTAATAAAGTGTTTTCCAAGCCCACAAGGTCAAAATTGTCATTGTCACAATTGCAGACTTGCTACTTAAAAAGAAAAGAGCTGATTTGGGAATGCTGAAAGCGCCAAATTGGAAGTAAAATCATTTTGGTTACATAAATATTTATTGGCCTTTTAATGGTTAAAATTCTTCATGTTTGCAAGTGGTAGGCTCCCCTGGACTTCACATAGATGATTAATTCATTGAGACACTTCAATGCTTTAATAAATGTTGACATAGCTTACTTACCTGTAGAACCAGTAGCTTTGCCAAAACATCTCCCTTCACATCGGTGAGTGCAATTTATTTCCTGTGAATGTAGAAAATTAAAACTCCAGGAACAAAGAGTTACATCTGAGAATCTGCGATAGAAATGTTTCTCGCCCCTAATTTCTATTTTATTTTTAACCATTGGACTCTGATTTAAGATCATTCACAAAAGGCCCTGGAGGGGAGATGAACTCAAAATGTGCTGTCTGAAAGATGGTGAAAGCAGACTTAACAATAACTACCAAAATTGGATAAAGAGAGGGAGAAATTTGTATGGCTGCGAGGGTGGAGAAGGGGATTGCTGCTAATTCGATAACTCTTTGAAAGAGCCAGCACAGATATGATGGGTAGAATGGCCACTTTCTGTGCTATATTATTCTATGATTCTATTCCATAACTGAAATGTATCTAATCAGTAGATTGTTAATTTTGACACCGTGATTACATCTACTTATGAACGAATAGCTGCCTGAATATGCTGACACTTTTTTATTGTGTTCTGCAATGTCACCTCGGGGCTCTTTGATAAATTCTGATAGATGAATGTTCAAGCAATTGAGTAACACCACAACCTGTAACACGTTGTGTGAATTTTTACCCCTACTATGCCCATGCAATTCGTTGCTGACATGTCACAAATTTGTGTATTTCAAGCAATGCTGGGTGAATTGTAAAGGCGATCTGAGCTGATCTAAATTAATGCAATTCAGCTGTAGGGTGTCTCTGACAATTGGGTCTGGATTTTGCAGCACCATTTTGGGATTGCATGGATTTGGAAATTGGAATAAAAATGCCCACTAAAGCGGCAAAGGCAGAGGTCCCGTCTATATACAGTCACCGGTTATTTTCAGCGGAGTGGGGAAAGGGATGGGATAGGTTGGGCACTCTACACGCTCAAATTTGGAAGATGCTGGTACCTTTTCAGAGCTTTTGAAATTTTCAGTGTTTTGGAAGCCTTCCTGAGTTACAAGTTCAAAGTGGAGACATGAACCATGAATTGGCAGTGGGAAGAGTATAAAAGGTGAGCATAAATGGCGTTGCTTCCTTTATGGTTCATCTTTTGGTTACCTTTTAAACAACATTAGGGGGGGGGGGGTCCCACGGAGAGCAGGATATGCATCAACTGGGACCGAGTTACCCTGCCATACCTTTATTTGTTGGACTACAAACTACATTTCTGAGCAATACAACTTAAGAACTTGAAATTTAAGATTTAAAATCCTGTTTAGCTCCTTATTCTTGATCCTTATCTTAAAAATTGGATTCTTCCTCCATACTAATTGTGCATACTGATCACAGTTCCCTCAAGTTCTGTCACTCCTTTGGACTGACTGCTGTCACTCTCCTGACACTCCTTCAGGGCTCTGGATGCTTTGCTACCTGTGATGTTCCTCCTGGATTTTTTTTTGTGTTCTGTCTTGCTACTTCTGATCTTGTATTCCCACTTCTTACTCCGCCTCTCTGGCTCTCACTGCTGGTGCTCTCAGGTTTCGGGTCCCTGCCTCTTGCTCCCGCTGTGGTTGCTTTTGGGCCTTGCGTTATCACGTGTGGCTGGAAGCTCATTTCATGGCGAGAATGTGATGCCATGTTTGTAAACATTGTAGTACCGTCTCAGACAGTTGCGAGGGTGAGGGATAAAATCAGCGGCTACAAATGGAGTTCATGGCAAGGACCAAAGTTAAAAGTGATTTCAGTTATTCCAATATTTATTTGGATAACATTTGTGCTCATCCAATACTGATTGTAGAGACAGTGGAACAGTCGAGGGTTGGTGGTGAGGAGGGTGTCACAAGTATACATGTGGTATACAAACTGATGCTTATTGTTGGATGATGTTGTCGAAGGGCAGCCTTGTTGAGATTGATGGATGTTGCGCCTTAAAGGAATATGGGCTAGTGTAAGAATGTACAGCTGAGGTAGAAGATCCAGAATTATCTTTTTAATGGGTAGAGCAAGATTGAGAGACTGCATGTCCTGTTTCTACTCCAACCCCTTCTGTTCTAATGTCCTTATGACATGTTCTGAGAGATGGTAGTGTTAAAAGCTGGAATAACATTGCGAAGTTTGAATACTGGCAGTAGTGAATAGTTGATGGTTCCTGTCCTGAAATCACATTCCCAACCCCTTCCTTTAGGATAGTAATTCTTTTTTCCCCTCCTGATGCAGCTGGGCTACAGAGAAGTGAATGCTGAAATTCAATGATACCAGGCTGGAGTAGAACATCCTAATTTGGAAGCCTGGCCAACAAGTTAATTCAAGCTTTGATTGTTGACGGATATCGGAACTGAACTGGTACTGACTTCAGCCCGCTCCTTCATGCATGTACTGCCAGCTGAGGTCACTAGGTCACATTCTGGAAACTGTAACCCTCGCAGGGTAGATTTTTTTCTCTCGTCGAGCTAAGGAACGCTAAGACAAATTGTAATGCTCTTCTGACTCAGCACATACCAGTGATTGAACCTGGGACCTTCCTCGTCTGTGGAGCTTGGTGCCACAGCAGGCAATGTGTTTATCCAGTGAGCCACTCTGAAGCTTCTGTCTGATTGAACTGATAATGATGTGTTATGACAGCTGGATCATGAGTTGTATCATTAAAGAAACTAAATTTACTGGGAACAGCTCTGTTTCGTCTGGTATTATAAGGGTTACGCTACTGGAGCTGTGTTCCAAATTATAATTCTCTCTTGTTGCTCACTAACCTGGTCCTGCAGTGATGTAATTAAAATTAATGTTACACATGGAAATTTATGGTGTTGGATTAAAAATATATCATTCAAGTTGGTGAGAGACCGGATAATATGTAGCTATTAAAGGTCATTCAGGAATATTCTGTAGTTTTGTTTTCCAGAATTGCAAATAATTTTCTTCTTTCGGTGCAGTGAAGTAAAGGATAATAGAATTGCCAAAACATTTCAAACATTATCACAACTTATTGGAAGCAAACTTGAAGCTCAGAATCCACATTTTGCAATTGATAGCTGTACTACAGTGAAGGTTAGAAAGGCAGAGGGGGAAGGAATCTCACTAATTCGATACAATAATAATCTTTATTGTCACAAGTAGGCTTACATTAACACTGCAATGAAGTTACTGTGAAAAGCCCATAGTTGGCACATTCTGGCGCCTGTTCGGTACACGAGGGGAATTCAGAATGTCCAATTCGCCTAACGAGCACGTCTTTTCGGGACTTGTGGGAGGAAACCGGAGCACCCGAAGGAAACCCACAACTACACGGGGAGAACGTGCAGACTGCACAGACAGTGACCCAAGCCGGGAATCGAACCTGGGACCCTGGCGCTGTGAAGCAATAGTGCGAACCACTGTGCTACCATGCTGCTTGAGGAAAGTACTAAACCTAAAAACATCAGAAACCCTGCTCCATCCCTGATCTGCTAAATATAAGGCAACTTCTGGCTCTTTCAGACCTTTGACCTTGGGGCCCCAGTGAACGTTTTGGCCATATTCACTGCCTGTGAATGTAATATTTTGACTTGCCTAAATGTTTCCCCTTTGTATGTTTCGTGCCACAAATTTTCTTCAATGGTACTTGTACAATAAAAAGTGAATAGTTTACTTTGCCCTCTTGTTCAAACTTTACCGTCTCCTAAATGGTACGATTTTAGATTTCTCACTGAAGCGCCACCAAAGCAAAAGCAGAAACCATGTGCTGCACACCTCCAAATCATTTCCACATGCCCCACTTCCTCTGAGAATCCACATGACTTCTGAGGTCAGTGTCAGATGTGATTAGATGGTGAGCCATCACTGATACTGAAGTGCACATTCTCTCGACTCAGAGCTTGGGATCAGCTGTTGGAAAAGGTAGTGGCTGCCAATTTGAATCACAGCCGCCCCTCATCCTTGGCAGACTAAATGGCACATCTGGCAAAAACAAAAGATGCTTTATAGTTTTTTTTCTCATTACCAGATTTGATTTATTTTGGTAATAGGCAGGACATATCTTCCCTTTATTACCCTACTATGGGGAGATAGATGCAATTGGGCCTGAGTGTTGCTCTGAGAATTACAGCAAGAGCTGGTAAAATAGACTTAAGTAGGACTGTTCCTGTAAAGTGTTGTTTTCCTGGACGACAGTATGGCTACGTTTGAAATATGTGTGATATGGAGTTTGAACTTGGCTCCTTCATTGTTTCAATGTGCCAATGTACTGAGCAACTCTTAAGTCGTAATGTAAAGCTTACTGAAGTTGGAAGAATTGTTTAAATAGTGATGGTTGTTTCTTTAACTGACCTACCTTTAATATTGATATATGATTCTTAGTTCAATGTTATGGTTCAAATGTAAACCAAGTCATTGCTATATACTGTTCCAATTTGATGGTGGATTTATGCTATTGCTGTGATTTTGTGAGTAATGCTAATTGATTGACATTAATTGGTGAATTAAGGTCAATCTATTGTGTATTCTAGTTACTGAATTCTTGCTGTATAGTCAATCGAAGAAGGCTGTCCAAAACATGTGGGTGTGGTTGGTTGGGCCTCCATGGCACTGTTCACATTTACCCTCCAACTCCGGGACAAACCTGCTCATTTGAGTTATTGTCGGGTGTGCTCTGTGCACCACTTTACTACTTGAGGCTTAGTCTTGTACAAGAGGAGATGGAGTTGTCCCTGTTCAGTGCTTCGCTCCAGAGTCCCCACCCTATTTCCGTCCCTAGGTCTTCCTCCCATTTTCCCCTTGTTACATCCAGTGGGGAACGTGTTGTTTCTAAAAGCTGCCTGATTATGTCCCCGTATTTCCCCTTTCCCAGACTGTCTGCATCCAGTAACTCCTCCAACATTGTCTCTCGGGGCCGCATTAAATTGCCCCTTAATTGGGAAAAAAAGTATTGGGCATTTTAAATTAAAGAAAAGTCAGTCCTTCACTGTGACCAGGTCAAAATCCCGGAACTCCGTCCCTAACAGCACTTTGGGTTTACCTACATCACCTGGACTGCAGCGGTTAAAGGAGGCAGCTCACCATCACCATCTCGAGGACAATTGGGGATGGGCAATAAATGCTGGTCTAGCCAGTGACATCCACATTCCATGAATGAATCTTTTTAAAGTCCTGTCAACACCAAGCAGCACAAATCCCACCCAGTCCATTATTACCCTCTATTTCTGCTCCCAATCATAGGCAAATGATGGAAGAGCTCATAGCTGGGTTAGCAAGCAGCACCTATTTACCAATAACTTGCTCACCCAATGCTCAGTTTGGGTTCTGCCAGGTTGACTAATCCAGAACTTTATTTGAGCCTCTGCCGAAACAAGAGCATGAGCTAAATTCCGACGGTCAGATGGGAGTGACTGTCCTGGACATGAAGGTAGCATTTGACTGATATTAACAAGCCCTACTAATCTAAAGTCAATGGAAATCGGGGGGGGGGGGGGGGGGGGGGGGGGGGGAGACTCTTCATTGGCCGGAATCTCGTAAGTCACAGAAGACGATAGTTATGATTATAGGAAGTTAATCATCACAACCCCACAAAATTGCATCAAGAGTTTCTCAAGGTAGTATCCTAGGCCCAACTAATTCAGCTATTCCACCAATGATGCATCCTCAAAGTGCAATATGGGCTGTTTGCTGTTGTTCGCATATTGTCCGGTTCCATGCCCAATTCCTCAGTTAATAATTCCATGCCCTGATGCAGCAACTGGTGGACAACATCCTGCCTAGGCTGATAGGTGGCCCAATAAGAGAGCTTAACCGCTTCCCTTTGACATTCAATGACATCACCATATCTGGATTCCTCAACATCTGTGAGGTGACCATTGACCAGCAACTTGACTAAACCCACTTCGGTGGATAGAGTGGGCTAGGAGGGGTTAGGCTGAATGTATACACCCCAAATTGGAACGATGTAAAGTTTATAAGGCAGTTGTTGGCTGCAATAATAATCTATTATTGTCACAAGTAGACTTGCATTAACACTTCAATGCAGCTACTGTGAAAATCCCCCAGTCGCCACACTCCGGCACCTGTTCAGATGCGTACCATCTGATTTTAGGGGGAGATTTCAACTGTGCTGGACCAGAAGCCAGATCGCTCCAGGCCAAAGTTGCTGTCCCCTTCGGGGATGATGTTGAGGGTGGTAGCTGCATTTGTGGAAAAGACAGGAAGGGCGAACCTGTGGCGGTTTATGCACTCTGGGGGTAAGGAGTTCTTGTTTTTTTATCCCCCCACAAGGTGTACTCCAGGATAGCTTCTTTGTGATAGGTAGGACTCTTCTCCCTGTGTTAAAAAAGCCGGAATATTTGGCAGTGGTTATTTCTGATCATGCTCGGCACCTGATAAATGTGGTGTCAGAGGCGGGTCGTACCAGCAGATGGGATGGAGGTTCGACGTAGGGCTTTTTTCGGATATTAAGTTCAGAGGGTAGGTCTCTAGAGTCTTAAGGGAATATGTAGAGTTTAATGGAACGGGGCGTCCACTCCTCGCCCTCTACTTTGTGGAAGGTGTTGAAGACGTTGATTAGAGGGGAGATCATATCGTACAAGGTGGATGTAGATGGGGATGCCAAGAAGGAGCGACAGAGATTAGTGGATGAGATCCTGGGTATGCTAGCGACCTAACTCCAGAAACTGGCATGCAGGAAGATGCAGTTTAACCTTCTGTCTACAGTCAGGGCAGTGCATGATTATGGGGAGCAGGCCAGCCGTCTCTTGGCTCACCAGATAAGGAGGCTGCTGGGGACATTGTTCAGTTTAAGAATTCGGAGGGTAGGCTGGTCTCTGCGCCGGACAGGGCGAATGGGCATTTTGATCCCTTTCATAGGCTTTGTAGGTCATTGCAATCAGGGGATGAGTGGGCAATGGCAGTTTGTAAAGGGTCTGGTGTTTCCAAAAATGGGGGAGGAATTGCAGGGTGGGGGGGGGGGGGGGTTGGAGGCACCAATGGAATTGGAGCTGGGTTCAATTCATCAAGCTGAACATCTTGATGAGATTTTTGTTTTATTTCTGTGTCTCTCGATGTTCTCGCCCAAGACTTATTTTTGGGGATTGAGCGGCTTATTTCTGGTTTCATATGGGCGGAGAGGGGATAAACAGTTGGGGGCGGGGAGCGGGGTGCGGGAGCTTGAGCTACCAAAAACCAAATTTGATGTTTTATTACTGGGCTGCCAATGCGGAGAAGGTTTTGGGGTGGTGTGGAGACCCTGGGTGCAGATGGGAGTCTGGGTTGTGCAGAGGGGCCAGTTTGGGGTGCTGACGATGGCGTCTTTGCCTTTCGCCCTGGCGAAGTAGTCTTCAAACCTAGTGGTGGTCTCCAGTTTTAAAATATGAAGGTAACTCCAGCAGCATTTCAAGGTGGGCCCTTATTTGTATGAACCACCTGTTCGAACCAGCAAAGCTGGATGCCCCATTTGAGTGGTGGAAGGGGAAGGGACTGGATACAGTGAGCAATTACTTTTGGAGGAGCGGTTTGCCAGCCTGGAGCAGCTGAAAGAGAAATAGGATTCTTGAGCTCGGACAGGTTTAGGTACCTCCAGGTTTGAAATTTTATTCGACGGACGTTCCCAACATTACGGTGGCACCACATTCATTTTTATTGGATCGGATTTTTTCTTGTTTGGGATCGGCAGAGGGAGTGCGTCTGGCATCTGTGGATGGACTTTGGGGGAAGAGTTGGTCTTGGTGGAGGGGGTGAAGGTGAAATGGGAGGAGGGGCTGGCACGCCCATGCTGGACAAGGAGGTGTGGAGTAAGTCCCCCCCCCCCGCAGGGTGAACACCATGTCATCCTGTGCGAGGCTGAGCCTGATCCAGCTCAAGGTAGTGTTCAGGGTGCACCTTACCCAAGGCCAGAATGAGTCATTTCCTTGAGGGGGTTGAGGATAGGTGTGAGCGCTGTTTGAGAGGGCCTGAGAACCACACACACTTGCTTTGGCCCTGTCCCAGGTTCGTGGGTTTCTGGGTCTCTCTTTTTTTCAGCACCATGTTGGGAATCCTAAATATTGAGCTGTAGTCCTGTCCTTTAGTTTCGGCATTGCGGGCGGGGGTGGGACAGATGCTCTGGCATTCGTCCGGTTAGTTGCCCGGAGACGAATCCTCCTGAGTTGGAGACTGGTGCCGCCACCTAGTGCCTTGACATGGCTCGGTGATGTCATTGAGGTTTTGCACCTCGAAGGTCAAATATACCATGAAGGGGTTAATTGAAGGGTTCGACGGTAGATAGCAACCATTCACATTATACTCTAAAGAATTGGTCACTTTGCTGCTGGGGGGGGGGGGGGGGGGGCGGAAAGAAGAGGGAGAGAGTAAGGGGGAATGGGTTTACTGGTTATTTTTATTATTTGGTTTACTGTTGTTCTTTGTAATTTTTGTACTTTGTATTCTTTGAGCATCTAATAATAAAAGTTTAAGAAAAATGTTTAAAAATAATATCTTAAAAACTCTCAACTGAACCAGCCACGTAAATGCCACAGCTATTGGAACATGTCAAAGGCTGAGAATTGTTTAACTTGTGTCTCACTGACTGACTCATAAAGCCTTTCCACCACCTACAAGGCACAAGCCAGATGTTTAATAAAATGTTCTCCAATTGGCTGGTTGAGTGCAGCTCCTAAAATACGTTCCTTTGTTGTCACAAGGTTAAAATCTTAGAAGGCCTTATCCAACACTATTGTAGGAACACCTTCGCCATGCAACAGTTCAAGACTAAAAGCCCACTGTCTACTCAAGGGCATCCATGGGCGAGCGGTAAACGGCAGGCTTCTCTTGATACCAACATGCATTTTCTTTTTGTACCACTTTTATGACCAAAGTGGACTGGGGAGTACTCTGAAAATGGACGGTATTCTCCGCTCCCAGGACTAAGTGCCTGCGCCGTCGTGAACGCCGTCGCGTTTCACGACGGCGCGAATAGGGCCCGGGCACTGGGGGCCAGCACGGCACTGGGGTGGTTCACGCCACTCCAGCCTCCTTACGTGGTGCCAAATGGGCGCCACGCCAACCCGCGCATGCGCAGTTGTGGCAGCTCATTCCTGCGCATGCGCAGTTGGGCCGCGCCATCCTGCGCATGTGAGGGGAACTTCTTACACGCGGCGGCCTCTCACCAACATGGCGCCGGAGTTCTGGGGCTGGCCGCGGAAGGAGGTAGACTGGGATGGGGGGGGGGGGTGGGAGGCCGGCCCGCCGATTGGTGGGCACCGATTGCAGGCCAGACCCCTTTGGAGGCCCACCCCTGGTGAAGGCCCCCCCCCCAAACAGGCTGCCCCCCCCCCCAGTGTTCCCGCACAGTTCCCGCTGGCAGCGACCAGGGGTAAACGGCGCCGGCGGGACTGTCATTTTTTCCGTCGGCCGCTTGGCCCATTCGGGCCGGAGAATCGCTGCTCGTCATTTGCGGCGATTTTCCGAGTGGCCCGGCGCGAATCTCGCGCCGCTGGTTTTGGGGGGTGGGAGAATTGCGTGCGGGTGTTGAGCGGCGTGGCGCAACTCGCGCGGTACCCCGGTGATTCTGCCACCCGGCATGGGGGGCGAGAGTACCGCCCAATGGGTTTATTCTGGAAATGGGTTCATTGTTTTCCTGATTATTATATTATTGTATTCCACGATAAACCCATGTGACCGGGTGATTAACAGACAAAAAGCAAATTGTAAATAGAAAGCTAATTGCGGTGAAATTTGATCAGTCTGTGTTTTCTCTTGTCATTCAGAACGCACAGATAATTCACATAACGAGGAAACAAGCAAAAGTCTCTCCAAAAGGAACAGTTTTCTGTTTAATAAACTTTGAACAGTTCTTGGTATTGAAACAGGTCTCTAAAATTTGATGTGTTACTGTGTGTGCTGTACAGTTAGAAAGGACAGAAAGTTGAAGACATGCAGGAGAAGGGAATTGTCACTATTGCTGCTGTTTGTGTTGCTAGAGCTCACCACACCATTTAAAAGGTTCAGAGAAGGGGAGTCTCTCGGGATTATGTGCCATCAGGACTGTCGTGACTCGTTTGTTTTGTTCATAGAATGTGGACATTGCTGGCTGGGACAGCATTTATTGCCCATCCCTAATTGCCCTTAAACTGAGTGGCTTGCTGGGGAATTTAGCAGCAAGGGTATTTGAGAGTCAACCATGTTGCTGTGGGTCTGGAGTCATATGTAGCCCAGACCAGGTAAGGGCAGCAGATTTCCTCCCCCAAATAGCATTTGGTCAACTAAATGGGTTTTTACAACAATTGACTATGGTTTCATGGTGATCATTAGACTTCTAATTCTAGAATTTTCATTATTTAATTCGAATTGTGTGGTGGGATTTGAACCTGGATCGCCAGGGTCACTGGATTACTAATCCAGTGACAAAATCACTATGCCACCACTCACCACAAAGAGAGGATTCACAGATGTGTACCTTATCGGTGGTGACTCTGGTGACCCGGATGGGATACGTCCGCTAGTGACTGTGACTCGAGGGCCAAAATGTTTGGATGGGAAGCGAGAGATCCTTCGCATCAGAGGCCAATTTGGAAAGACTGTTTGCACGCCATTCTGAATTTGTGTGGGTAACAATGTGATTGCTTGTAACTCCATGAGGCATATCTTTGTTGTATTTATTTAAAGTGAAATTTATCTTTTGTTTTGGAATACCCTTCATGTGTTAATGTTTGAATCATGTTGACTTTAGTTGGTTTCTTACTGTAAAAGCCTTTTAAAAAGTAAAATCTTATGTTGTGGGAATCCCTCTCTTTTTAAACTTGGAAGTTTCCATAGGAATCATAACATAAATGTCTTTGGCATCTGACTTTGGCTTCTTTAATATTGCTTACCCTGCCATCAATCCCCCTACCCATTGCAGCTCCTGCAGCTGCTAAAATGCAGTCAAGTGAAGAGGCAAGGAACTTGCCTATTGATCTTCTCTGGATCGCTGCACAAGTTGCTAGTGACCAGGAATCCAAACAACACCGCATCTACGACTTGTTTGAAATGGGCAAGCAACTGGGTGCATCATTAAACCATCAGTTGGAGTATTGTTGATGAAACGCACAGAGGAGGTGGCGGGGTCGTTAGCACTGCTGCCTCATGGTGCTGGGGACCAGCGTCACTGTTCATGTGGAGTTTGCAATTCACCCAGTATCTGTGGGGGGGGGGGGGGGGGGGGGGGTCTCTCACTCCACAGTGCCAGGATGCGCAGGGTAGGTGGATTGGCCATGCTAAATTGCCCCTTAATTGGAAAAAAAAATGTATTAAGTTTTGAGAAAAAGACAATGAGATGTTGCTTAGTGGTTAGTACTGCTGCCTCAAAGCTCCAGGGACCCAGGTTTAATTCCAGCCTTGGGTCACTGTATGGAGTTCGTACATTCTCTCCATGTCTGCGTGGGTTTCCTCCACGTGCTCCAGTTTCCTCCCAGTACAGGCTGGGTGGATTGGCCATGATAAATTGCCCCTTAGTGTCCAGGGATGTGCAGATTAGGTTATGGGAATAGAGCTGGGTGGATGGGTGTGTGAACATGGGTAGAGTGCTCTTTTGAAGGATCAGTGCAGACTTGAAGGGCCGAATGGCCTCCTTCTGCACTCTAGGGATTCTGGGATTCTATGATTCTAAGACCGGTTTAACTGTAGGTTTCTCACATTCCTGTGTGTGATATTTTACTCTCTTCTGCGTCAGTGAGTATTTTCACTAAACCACAGAGCTAGGTAAAATGTATAGTGGCCACTGAATGATCAGCTAATTCTTTGTTTGCAAATTATTACCATCGGATAACCTTTCTAAACTTTGGGAAATTACAAAATAAATACTGCACTCGCTTAATAAGGTGATCATGTCATTAATAAAATGCTTCTAAATAAATAAATACATACTGCACTTGGCCATGACTTATGAAACCGTGAAATGATAAGTGAGCAATAGCATTAGTGCAACATAGATTTTACAGCTGTTATTGGATATCATCCCTCCTTGAAGTATTGGAAAAAAGCATGTTCATGACTGCTCTGTTAAACCACGTGATTCTTTTATGGTTAGTCACCATTCATAAAAGCTATCTGATCTATCATGCACCAAAGGTTTCAGACTGATTTCTCAGTTCAAGCTAAGAAATAGTTACCAAAAAATGGGCAGAACCAAATAAAATTAACTCATTCTTTTTTTTAATGAAAGTTGCAAATCAAATGTATGTTTGAATAAAAGAGGAATATTTTTGATGCATTTAAATTTTCTGAGTTGATGGCTTGGTCAGCCTAAACAGGTCATCAAAGAAGTCTTGAACTGTATGTACCTTTGCCACATAATAAGGAGGTATAGTAGCCAAAATGTCTGAATAAAATTATTTGAATAATTGCATTTACATTGTTTGTCTGTGTTCTTAGTGCTGTGGAAATCCCAGTGCAGGGCTGTAGTGGCAGACACACCAGCGCCAGGGACCCAGGTTCAATTCCGGCTTTGGGTGACTGTGTGGAGTTTGCATATTCTCCTCATGTCTGCTCCGGTTTCCTCCCACAGTCCAAAGTTGTGTAAATTAGTTGGGGTTACAAGGATAGGGCAGGGGAGTGAGTCTAGATAGGGTGTTCTTTCAGAGGGTCGGTGCAGACTTGATAGGCCGAATGGCCTCCTTCTGCACTGTAGGGATTCTATTGTTCCCACAAAGGGAGGCATGAAGAATTCTTGGGTTGCTTTATACTGAGCTGTATGTGGCTAGTTTGTATTTTGGGTTATAGGATGGCATTGGCTGAATCTAATGGCTTGAACTAAAAATGCACGGTCACAAGGCCTAAGGGAAAGAGCTAAAGAGTGGAATGTGAATATGTTGCAACTGATTGTCATCCTGTTACCTGAAACTTTCAAGTCTGTCGAATGACCTGCTCATTCATTAAATGTTTGATGAAGAAGTTGCTAATTAAAGGTTACTATCTTCAGTAAACCATAACAAACAGTATTTTTATCAAGTGAAAGACACAACATAGAAATGATTGAACATAGGCCACAGACGTGTAAAGCCTTGTTGCTATGTGTTAGTAGCTCAGTTGGAGCTGCTGTCTGCAGTTAGAGATTCTGGTTTGTGAATTCAGAAATCTATTTCTGTGGCTGACTGAGTCGTTGCTGTTATTTCTTGACGATGGCAACAAACGAACTGGATTCCGGGTACTGCGCTTGGTTTTGTCAATTTGGAAATTACGTTTCTCATTATACTTTTGAAATATTACCTTTACAGAGGCACAAGTATCATTCCCTTGTAGATTAAATAATGCAGCATTTGTTGATTCTGTTATTGGAAGCAATTTTTTGATTTCCTTCGGAGATTTGAAAAGCTGTTGTGCTGAGGTCACATTTTTTTTAGATAATCAGGAGATGGTCATCTCTTATCTGACGTGACCTTTTTTTTCAGAGTTCCGTTGCATTCAAAACAATCTATTTCTCCCTCAGTTTGTTAACTTGGCTGCTCGGGTTGGGGAGAGTGGGGAGGCAGGTAGAGGGTATAATGATGAGGGAGAGGGTAAAAATGGTTGCAGTTATTTGCAAGTGGATGATTAAGCATGCAAGTATTTTCCAGTTTTGTTCTGTTTCAGAGGTGGCGGTTGCACTAAGTTCCTCACCCAGTGGTCATTCTTTTAACGTGGGGTGGGTCTAAACTGCGTCAGCAGCCAGGGCGGAACTTGTTTTCATTTTGTCTCTCTCTCTCCTCTCGTTTCTCCCCCCGCCCCCCCGCAACCACCACCATCACCAAGATCAAATTCCGAGCACAGCTGATTATTAAAAGGTTTGAGATGGATGTGGGAAGAGAGAGCCCTTTAATTTCCCTCTATAAAAAGGGGCCTGGGTTCATGTGCATAGACCGTTGAAGATAACAGGTTACATTGAAAGAGTAGTTTGCAAAGCATATGGAATCTTGGGCTTCATATACGGAGGTGCTGAGTACAAAAGCAAGGAAGTTGTGCTGAATCTTTACAAAATTCTGGTTGGGTTACAGAAGCATTGCATCCAATTCTGGTCACCACACTTTAGGAAGGATGTGAGTGTCCATTGATGATGCAGAGGTTATTTGATGAAGGCTTTTAACTATAAGGTTAGACTGGAGAAGCTGGACTGTTCTACTTGGAACAGGAGAGAAGAGATTTAATGAAGTGCTCAAGATTAAGATAGATTTAGATAAGATTTACAAAGAAAAGCTGTTCCAGTTGGCTGATGGTACAGGGACTTATTTGTATAGAGTTAAGGCTTTGGGCAAGAGGTACAGGGTGAATGTGAGGAAGAACTTGTGTTCGGCAGTGAGTGGTGATGACCTGGGAAACACTGCCGATCAGGGTGGTGAAAGCAGAGAGGATCATTGATTTCAAAAGGAAATTAGATGAGTACTTGAGGGAAATTCTCTTGCAGGGCTACAGGATAGATGATGCTTTTGGATTTGCTGGATTACTCTTACTGTTGATCATTTGTCATAGAAGGTTTACTTGCATATGCGCCCACACAACTTCAAAACTCTTAACATCTTATGTGGACTTCCAGATTCAATCCTAAGCCATTGCTAAATTAGCAGTAAAGTCTCCACAGTTTTGCTCTGACATTTAGTAGAGGGAAGGGAGCAATTGGCAAGAGCTGCTCTTTGTTACTCGATTCCAGCAGTAGTGCCAGCCATGGCTCAGTTTGTAGCATGCACCCTTCTTAGTCAGAATTTATGGATTGAAATCCTACTCCAGGACTTGAACCCAAGAAAATCTAGGCTGATATTCCATTGCCGTACTGAAGAAGATGTGGAGGTGCTATCCTAAGAGAAGTACACATAGTGTTGGGGGTAGTATATTAGCATGGATAGAGGAGTGGCTAACTGATAAAAGATAGAGAGTTGGGGTAAGAGGAGTATTTTCAGGATGGCAACCTGTAACTAGTGGAGTGCCACAGGGATCTGTGCTGGGGCCACAATTATTTGCAATATATGTTAGTGACTTGGACGAGGGAAGTGAATGCACTATTGACGAGTTTGAGGATGACACAAAAATAGGTAGGAAGGCAAGTGCTGAGGATCACGTGAAGAGTCTGCAGAGGGACATAGACAACTTAGGTGAGTGGACAAAAACATGGCAGATGGAATGTAATGTAGGAAAATGTGAAGTTATGCACTTTGGTAGGATTAACAAAGAATCTAAATATATTTAAATGGAGAAAGACTGCAGAAAACTGGAGCACAGAGGGATTTGAGGGTCCTCGTGCATTAATCACAAAAAGCTAGCATGCAAGTTCAGGTAATAGAGGAGGCAAATGCAATACTGGCTTCTTTATCTAAGGAAATGTGTACTGGCATTGGAGGCACTCCAGGGAATCTTCACAAGTTTGATCCTAGGTATGGAGGGATTTCCTTATGAGGAGAGGTTAACTAGATTGCCTTGCACTCATTGGAGTTTAGAAGTATGTGAGGTGACATTATTGAGACAAGTAGGATTCTCAGAGGGCTCGACAGGGTAGATGCTGAGAAGATGTTTCCTCTTGTGGGAGAGTCTAGGACCAGAGGGCATAATCTCAGGGTAAGGGATCATCCATTTAATACAGATGAGGAGGAGGAATGTCTTCCCTCAGAATCTGTGGAATTATTTACCGCAGAGAGCTGTAGAAGCTGCTTTTAAAACAAAAAAAAATCTTTATTGTTGTCACAAGTAGGTTTACATTAACACTGTAATGAAGTTACTGTAAAAATCCCCTAGTCACTACACTCTGGCGCATGTTCGGGTATACGGAGGGAGAATTCAGAATGTCCAATTCCCCTAATAAGCACGTCTTTCAGGACTTCAGGGAGGAAAGCAGAGCACACGGAGGAAACCTACACAGATGTGGGGAGAACGTGCAGACTCAGCAAAGACAGTGACCCAAGCAGGAGTCGAACCTGGGACCCTGCCGCTGTGAGGCAACAGTGTCAACCACTGCTACCGTGCCGCCACATTCTGCTCAAGGCTGAGATAGACAGATGTTTAATCAGTAAGGTAATCATCGATGGTTATGGAGATAAGGCAGGAAGGTGAAGTTGAGGATTATGTCAGATCAGCCATGATCTTATTGAATGGTAGAGAAGACCTAATGGGCCGAATGGCCTACTTCTGCTCCCACGTCTTATAATCTTTTGGTTGTGGTGTTAAACCAAGGACCTGTCTGCTGCCTCAAATGTATGTGAAAGAGCCTATGACACTACTTTGAAGAAGAGCAGGTTATGCGTGGTGTCCTGATTAATTTTATCCTTCCATCACTGCAGATTATCTGGTCATTATCATATTGGTGTTTGGCTGTAAATCACGTTGGAAAGTGGTGAGGTTGTGAAAGCTGCGTTGCCATCTGCAAATCCTTTTAAAAAAAATTCTGCAGGAATTTTTCAAAATGGATCTCTGCAATTGATCACTTGAGTTTGTAGTTTGACAATAGGTATTACGTGAAAGAAATTCTCTGGAAGCAGTTCTAGAGGGTGGGATTTTCTAGCCCCGTTGGAAATTCCTGCCAAACTCAATGGACGTTTGGCTGCTCTCCGAATTCCACATGTGCTGATTCTTGCCACTGGTGGGACTGGTCAATTCTGGCCATAGAAGTCGCATTCTTTCTTTGAATTAATTGTTCACAATATAGTTTCTGTAATCCCTTAAGAGTTATAGTTAATACGTGGTCTTTGAAGGTGGTGAAATAAAGAAATATGCTACTCTTGCAGGGATGCTGCAGCCATGGGCAAAATAAACAATGCCAGGAGTGTCATTCATAACAAAACATGAGCCCGCTATCTCGGCTTACATTTAACCACCTGGAGGACACTTCAGAGGGCAGCGAGGCTATATGGGTAGAAATCAGGAATAAGAAGGGTGCAGTCACGATGTTGGGGGTTTACTGCAGTCCTCCCAACAACCAGCCGGAGATAGAAAAGCAGATAGGTAGACAGATTTTTGGAAATGAGTAAAAACAACAGGGTTGTTGTGGAAGACGTCAACCTCCCCAATATTGACTGGGACTCACTTAGTGCTAGGGGCCTGGACGGGGCAGAGTTTGTAAGGAGCTCCAGGAGGGCTTCTTAAAACAATATGTAGACAGTCTACCTAGGGAAGGACCTGGTATTGGGGAATGAGCCCGGCCAGGTGGTACAAGTTTTAGTAGCGGAGCATTTCGGGAACAGTGACCACAATTCAGTAAGTTTTAAAGTGCTGGTGGACAAGGATAAGAGTCGTCCTAGGGTGAATGTGCTAAATTGGGGGAAGGCTAATTATAACAATATTAGGCGGGAACTGAAGAACCTAGATTGGGGGAGGATGTTTGAGGGTAAATCAACATCTGACATGTGGGAGGCTTTCAAATGTCAGTTGAAAGGAATTCCGGACCGGCGTGTTCCTGTGCGGAAGAAGGATAAATACGGCAAATTTCAGGAACCTTGGATAACGAGAGATATTGTAGACCTCGTCAAAAAGAAAAATGAGGCATTTGTCAGGGCTAGAAGGCTGGGAACAGACAAAGTCTGTGTGAAAGATAAGGAAAGTAGGAAGGAACTTAAGCAAGGAGTCTGGAGGGCTAGAAGAGGTCACGAAAAGTCATTGGCAAATAGGGTTAAGGAAAATCCCAAGGCTTTTTACACGTACATAAAAAGCAAGAGAGGGAAAGGGTTGGCCCACTGAAGGACAGGGGAGGGAATCTATGTGTGGAGCCAGAGGAAATGGGTGAGGTACGAAATGAATACTTTGCATCAGTATTCACCAAAGAGAAGGAATTGGTAGATGCTAGCCTGGGTCACATTGAGATCCAAAACGACGAGGTGTTGGGCGTCTTGAAAAATATTAAGGTAGATAAGTCCCCAGGGCTGGATGGGATCTACCCCAGAATACTGAAGGAGGCTAGAGAGGAAATTGCTGAGGCCTTGACACAAATCTTTGGGTCCTCACTGTCTTCAGGTGATGTCCCGCAGGACTGGAGAATAGCCAATGTTGTTCCTTTGTTTAAGAAGGGCAGCAAGGATAATCCAGGGAACTACAGGCCAATGAGCATTACGTCAGTGGTAGGGAAATTACTGGAGAGAATTCTTCGATTCAGGATCTACTCCCATTTGGAAGCAAATGGACGTATTAGTGAGAGGCATCATGGTTTTGTGAAGGGGAGGTCATGTCTCACTGACTTGATAGAGTTTTTAGAAGAGGTCACAGAGATGATTGATGCAGGTAGGGCAGTGGATGTTGTCTATATGGACTTCCGTAAGGCCTTTGACAAGGCCCCTCATGGTAGACTGGTACAAAAGGTGAAGTCACACGGGATCAGGGGTGAGCTGGCAAGGTGGATACAAAACTGGCTGGGTCATAGAAGGCACAGAGTAGCAATGGAAGGGTGCTTTTCTAATTGGAGGGCTGTGACTAATGATGTTCCGCAGGGATCAGTGCTTGGACCGTTGCTGTTCGTAGTGTATATAAATGATTTGGAGAAAAATGTAACTGGTCTGATTAGTAAGCTTGCAGACAAGACGAAGGTACGTGTAATTGCGGATAGCGATGAGGACTGTCAGAGGATACAGCAGGATTTAGATCGTTTAGAGACTTGAGCGGAGAGATGGCATATGGAATTTAATCTGGACAAATGTGAGGTAATGCATTTTGGAAGGTCTAATGCAGGCAGGGAATATACAGTGAATGGTAGAACCCTCAAGAGTATTGAAAGTCAGAGAGATTGAGGTGCACAGGTCCACAGGTCACTGAAAGGGGCAACACAGATGGAGAAGGTAGTCAAGAAGGCATACGGCATGCTTGCCTTCATTGGCCGGGGCATTGAGTATAAGAATTGGCAAGTCGTGTTCCAGCTGTATAGAACCTTAGTTGGGCCACACGTGGAGTATGGTGTTCAATTCTGGTCGCCACACTGCCAGAAGGATGTGGAGGCTTTAGAGAGGGTGCAGAAGAGATTTACCAGGATGTTGCCTGGTATGGAGGGCATTAGCAATGAGGAGCGGTTGAATAAACTCTGTTCTCACTGGAACGACGGAGGTTGAGGGGCGACCTGATAGAGGTCTACAAAATTATGAGAGGCATAGAAGAGTGGATAGTCAGAGGCTTTTCCCCAGGGTAGAGGGGTCAATTACTAGGGGGCTTAGGTTTAAGGTGCGAGGGGCAAGGTTTAGAGGAGATGTACGAGGCAAGTTTTGTTTTTTTGCACGGAGGGTCGTGAGTGCCTGGAACTCGCTGCCGGAGGAGGTGGTGGAAGCAGGGACGATAGCGACATTTAAGGGGCATCTTGACAAATACATGAATAGGATGGGAATAGAGGGATACGGACCCAGGAAGTGGAGAAGAGTTTAGTTTAGACGGGCAGCATGGTCGGCACGGGCTTGGAGGGCCGAAGGGCCTGTTCCTGTGCTGTACTTTTCTTTTGTTCTTTGTTCTTTTGCTTAACAGATAAACTTATCTGCTCCCATCTCGTGCTGCTGGCTGTTCTATGTAGATGTTTGTGCGTGCTCCAGTGTATACGCAAGGGAGAAGCATTTTCTTTTGTAGACTTTAGGTGTCCCTAAATTGCTTATTTGCAAGATTATCTTTTGGGCTCTCTTTGTATTAATTAGACTTTGAGACAAGCTGGATTAGCTGCACAATCTATTGTGCCACAAACGTTCCCATTTTCTGGACATGACACCAAATTTTATTTGACAATGTTCATATGAAAGGCTTTTGGACACTTCACAGGTGTAAAAATGCTGTAGGAATGTAAGCTTGTTGCGCTACTGTCCGGGGAACAAACTGGACTAATTTTGCTGATATTTCAGACACGTTTGTACATTTTAGATCCATAATTTTAGGATTATAAATCTATTACAGTATTGATCCTCTGTGAGTGTAATTTTTAACCAGCAATTGCTCACCAAAAAGAAGCCGTGTCACTGCAGAAGTCTGATCATCTACTGAATATCTACTTTTTGCGATACTCATGATGAACTAAATTAGCAATTGCGTCATGATGCTGTTTGTAATTGCAGTTGAGAACAGTGTTTCCAAAATGTGAGGTGATAACTTAATTAATATTTAGGGAAGATGTTCTTCGATGTTGTTGTTTATGCATGAGTGGAGGCTGACTGTTTACAAGAGTTGATTTTATTTTGTCATAGATGGTGAAAGCTGTATGTGTGAGCTGCTTTGGGCACAGTGCCCTTCAATTGGCAGAATCATCATCCTAGATGATTCAATGCCGGTGGTCAATGTTGTTGCTCATTTCAGCTTGTTGGATGCAGTATTGAAGCAGGCCAAGATAGAGGGCGGAGATATTATGCTCTGTGCTAGAGTCCTTTGCTTCAAGCTGGCAATCATTTTGGGAAGCGCACTGGAAGTTGGCAAAACTCAGCAAATTGAGGCATTGTAACAATTTGGAAGCCAGCTTTGGAATTTTGAAAATTAATGAGATATCAGGGTGTTGAATACTTAACTGCTTGTGCTGTGGGGACTTTTTTTTTCTTGGCGATTGAGTTTAATTTTATTTCAATTATGCCAGTGTTAAATTTAGCATTGCACACTGGTACAAAATAATAGCCACAATCAGATCTGATAGCCCAGCAGAGAAGGGAAGGATAGAGGTGTAATCTTTGATCCGTCTTTGATTTTATGTGAGAATTGCTAGGGGTGCTCCTTGAGAACCTGAAAATAGCCATTGGATCAGGCTGTTTGGCCTTTCAAGCCAGCTTCACCCTTGAGCAAGATCATGGCTGATCTACTTCAACTCCACCTTCCCTCACCATCCGCATATCTCTCAATTCTTTTCAGCATCCAAAAGTCTCTTGATCTCTTGAGGTCTTGTGACTGACTGCACATGGCTTCGATGCTGCTGAGTGAGGTAGGGAGACAATGGAGAACTCTTAGCTCCTGATTGCAAGTCACCATCAAGTCAGATTGAATGTATGGGTGGGCAGATCTGGGATTGGGTATAATACTATCTACAAATACAATGTCTCAATCTGGCTGCTCAAAATCCAGACTATTTTAGAATGCCATGCATCAATTTTAATTGAATTAATTTTTAAAAAATGAACTTAGTGCAGAGCCCAGCTAAACTGTCTGCATATCAATCTTTTTTAAAAATTCATTGACAAAAATGGGCATCGTTGGATATGCAATCATTTATTGCCCATTCCTAATTGCCGTTGCGAAGGTGGTGGTCAGCTGCTGCCTGGAGCCATTACAGTCCCTGAAGTGTGGTTATATCTGTGCTATTAGGGAGACAGTTCCAGGATTTTGACCCAACAACAGTGAAGATAACAGTGATATGTTTCCAAGTCAGGATGGTGAGTGACTTGGAGGGTAACTTCCAGGTGGTGGTGTTTCCATGTGCCTGCTGCATTGGCCTTCTAGATGGTAGTGGTCGTAGGTTTGGAAAGTGTTGTCTAATGAGCCTTGGTGAGTTCCTGCAGCAAATCTTGTTAGATACTGCTGTCACTGTGCATTGTTGGTGGACGGACTGGATATTTGTGGATGTGGTGTCAGTCAAGCAAGCTGTTTTGTCCTGGGTGATGGCAAGCTTCTTGAGTGTTGTTGGAGATGCACTCATCCAGGCAAGTGGACTGCATGTAGATGGTGACTTGTAGATGGTGGACGGATGAAGAGATGAGTTACGCGCTGCAAGATTCCCAGCCTCTGACCTGCTCTTGTAGCCACTGTGTATTTAGATGGCTAGTCCAGTTCAGTTTGTGGTCACTGCTCACCCCCAAGATGATGATAGTGGGGTATTCAGCAATGGTAATATTATTGAACATCGAGGGGTGATGGATAGATTCTCTCTTGTTGGAGATGGCCATTGCCTGGCAATTGTGTGGTGTGAATGGGTTAACTTGCCACTTGTCAGGATAAGCCTGGATATTATCAAGGTCTTGCGGCATTTGGACATGGACTGCTTCAGTATCTGAGGAGTCACGAATGGCGCTGAACATTGTGCAATCATCAGTGAACAGCCCCATATCTGACCTTATGATGGATGGAAAGTCGTGGATGAAGCAACTAAAGATGGTTAGGCCTCGGTCACTACCCTGAGGAACACCTGCAGTAATGTCCTGGAACTGAGATGACTGACCACCAACAACTACAATCATCCTTTGTGCCAGGTATGATCCCAACCAGGGGACAGTATTCCCCTGACTTCAGACTGGCTAGGACTCCTTGATGCCATGCTCTGATCAAAAGCAGCCTTGATCTCAAGGGCAGTTGATCTCACCTTGTATCTGGAATTCAGCTCTTTGTCATAGACTCATAGAATCCCTACAGTGCAGAAGGAGGCCATTCGGCCTTGAGTCTGCACTGGCCCTCTGAAAGATCACCCTACCTAAGCCCAAACCCCATACTATCCCTGTAACCCCACATGAGGCCAATGTAGCATAACCTGCACATCTTTGGACTGTGGGAAGAAGTCTGAGTACCTGGAGGACACGGAGGGGGGGGGGGGGGGGGGGGGGGGAGTGCAAACTCCACACAGACAGCCACCCGAGGCCGGAATTGCGAAGCAAATGCCACTTGATATCACTGTTAATGACTCCGTTCATCATTTACTGATGATCAAGAGGTAGATTGATAGGCTGGTAATTGGCCAGGTTGGATTTGTTCTGCTTTTTGTGTACAAGACATATCTGGGCAATTTTCCACATTTCTGGGTAGATTCCAGTTGCTGCTGTACTGGAACAGCTTGGCTAGGGGCATGGTTAGTTCTGAAGCACATGTCTTCAGGACTATTGCCCAGGTATTGTCAGTGCCCAAAGTCTTTACAGTGTCCAATGCCTTCAGCTTTGGCAAAGTCATCCAGACTCAAAATGCTATCTCCCTTCCTTCTCTCTCAACAGATGCTGTCAGACCTTCTGAGGTTGTCCAGTATTTTCTGTTTTTGTGCCTTCAGCTCTTTCTTGATATTATAAGAAGTGAATTGAATTGGCTGAAGACTGGCAACTATGTTGCTGGCGACCTCCCAGATGAGGCTGAAATGGATCATCTACTCGACACTGGCTGAAGATTTTTACGAGTGCTTCAACTTTATCTTTTGCATTGATGTGCTGAGCTCCTTCATCATTGAGGATGGGGATATTTGTGGACCCTCCTCCTCCATTGAGTTCAATAGTTCACCACCATTCATGGCTGTATGTGGCAGGACTGAAGAGTTTCGATCTGATCTGTTGGTTTTGGAATCACTTGGCTCTATTATTTGCTGCTTTTGTTGTTTGGCATATAAGTAGCCCTGTGTTGTAGCTTCACCAGATTAATCCTTCATTTTTGGGTATGCCTGGTACTGTTCCTGTATACCCTTCTGTATTCTGCATTGAACCAGTATTGACCCCTTAGTTTGGTGGTCACGGATGTGTGCAGAATATAGCCCATCTCAAGATTACAGATTGCCATTGAGTACAATTCTGAAATTACCGATGGCTCATGGATGCCCAGTTTTGAGTTGCGAGGTTGTTCAAAATCTAGCGCATTTAGCACGGTTCTAGTGCCATACAACACGATACAGGAATCCTCGGGAAGCACTGGGCTAAATCGCTGGCTTTGAAAGCAGACCAAGGCAGGCCAGCAGCAAGGTTCAATTCCCGTACCAGCCTCCCCAAACAGGCGCCAAAATGTGGCGACTCGGGGCTTTCCACAGTAACTTCATTGAAGTCTACTCGTGACAATAAGCGATTTTCATTTCATTTTTTTTTCATGTGAAGGCGGGACTTCGCCTCAACTGACTTCTGGTCACTACAACCAATTTTATGATAGACAAATGCATCTGTGTCAGGCAAGCTCATAGTATCATAGAATTTATACTGCAGATGGAGGCCATTCGGCCCATCGAGACTGCACTGGCCCTTGGAATGAGCACCCCACAAAAGCCTACATCTCCACCTTATCCCGTAACCCAATAGCCCCACCTAACCTTTTTGGACACTTGAGGGACAATTTAGCATGGCCAATCCACCTAACCTGCACATCTTTGGACTGTGGGAGGAAATCGGAGCACCCGGAGGAAACCCATGCAGACACTGGGGGAAAGTGCAAGCTCCACACAGACACTGACCCAAGCGGACAAATGAACCTGGGACCCTGGAGCTGTGAAGCAACTGTGCTACCATGCCCCCATACTGGTGAGAATAAGGTCAAGTATGTTGTTTCCTTACCATCTGCTGAAGACCCCATCAAGCAACTACACCTGTTGGGGCCTGGCCAGCTCTGTCTGTAATGGTGCTACCAAGCAACTCTTAGTGATGGACATTGGAGTCCCTCACCCAGGGTACATTCTGAGCCCTGTCAATCCCAGTGTTTCTTCCAATTGGTTTTCAATGTGGAAGAGTACTGATTCATCAGCTTTGGGGGGATGGTACATGGTAATCAGCAGGAGGTTTCCTTGGCCATGTTTGACCTGATACCGTGAGACTTCTTCTCCTGGTCCTGTGTCATTGTTGAAGACTGCCAGGGCAACTCCCTCCCAAATGTGTACCACAGTGCTGCCGCCACTGCTGGGTCTGGGTAGGTGGATTGGCCACACTAAATTGCCTCTTAATTGGTGGTGGTGGTGGTGGGGGGGGGGGTGTGTGTGTGGAGGAAATTGGGTGCCTTAAATTTAAAGAAAAGTCAATCCTTCACTGTGGCTAGGTCAAAATCCTGGAATTCCATCCCAAACAGCACTGTGGGTTTATCTACACCACATGGACTGCAGCAGTTCAAGAAGGCAGCTCACCACCACCATCTCGAGGACAATGGGGGATGGCTAACAAATAAAATAATAACAACAATAATAATCTTTATTATGTGACAAGTAGGCTTACATTACCTGCAATGAAGTCACTGAAAATCCCCTAGTCCCCGCGAAAATGCCCTTTAAAATGCTGGTCTAGCCAGTGACATTGCTATCCCATGAATAAAAAGTCCAGTCAACAATGAGCAGCACAAATTCAAACCAATCCATTATCACCCTCTTTATCTGCTCCCATATTTATCTGCTCCCATGTTATGACCCCCAGCTGGTATTACAGGAAGTCAGGTCCCAGAATGGAACCCTGGTTCAATTCACTGTAACCTTTATGTTTTGTTTTGAGACGTTGATAAACAGAATCACAGGGCTGCCAATAAACTTTTTAACAAGAGAATAAAGCATTTTTTAAACAAGATTAACCATAATACCTTACTCCCTCAATCCCATTACACCTTTACAGGTATATAATAATCTTTATTATGTCACAAGTAGGCTTACATTAACACTGCAATGAAGTTACTGTGAAAATTCCCTAGTCGCCACATTCCGGCGCCTTTTCGGGTACACTGAGGGAGAATTCAGAATGTCCAATTCACCTAACAAGCACATCTTTTGGGACTTGTAGGAGGAAACCGGAGCACTGGCAGTAAACCCACGCAGACACTTAGAACGTGCAGACTGTACACAGGCAATGATCCAAGTCGGGAATTGAACCCGGGTCCCTGGAGCTGTGAAGCAACAGTGCTAACCACTGCACTACCATGCCCCCCAGAGTTATAAGGGTTACACAAGTTGCAAAATATATTGTATACTCTAATGTTCTCATTAAGTATATAGTCCATGGGAACCAACATGTCAGATACGCCCCACTCTGAGAGCAAGTGGCAGATGCCATCCAATACAAGTTCTATAGGTTTCTCATCAAATCCCCCCCAGATGCATGTCACACTGAACCAACTGGTCTCACTGGAACTCTGACTTCCGCACAAGCATTTCCAAACTCCACTCTCAGAAAAAAGACACCTAAGAATCTTGTACCCAAACAACGCTTTCTCTCGGATGCCTTCACCAAGGATCCACTTCCAGGATTTCAATATGACCTTTTCAGTATTCCTCTGCCTTGGATTGTCACATGTTTTCCACACTATCTCTCAACTACCCGTATCTAACTATCTGTTAACAAACATTACTGCTTCACAGGCTGTATTGAGGCATCACCAACCTAGGATTACTTCAGATATCTGGCTTCATGTTAACCAACTTCACCATGTCTGCACCTTTCAGCTCTGTCTTTAACTGGGAGCCCCTTTCTTTAACTTCAGTGAACAGTACATTATTCACTTTCCAGTTTTTCTCCCTTTGACTTTATAATCTTCTTGGGACTCTTCTTTTCATCCCTCGGTTTCGAGAACCATCTGTCCTTTAGCATGTGGGACTTGATATCGGTCCCTTACTCCATTGTAATTTTTTTGAGTGCCTTCAATCCTTCCATTCCTTCATTTGCAGCAATTTATAGGATGTCACCTGTTCCTCTATAGTGAAGACCGATGCAAAATATTGATTCTATTCATTTGTCATCGCCATATTTTCCATTATTAATTCCCAGGCTCACTTTCTATCAAAGTAACGCTCACTTTATTAACTCTTTGCTTTTTGAAATAGCTGCTGGAACTCTTATTATCTGTCTTTATATTTCTAGCCAGTTGTCTGTCGTACTCTTAATTTTTTCCCTCCTTATTAAGCTTTTTGTCATTCTTTGCTGTTTTTTATATTCTGCCCAATCTTCTGACCTGCCACCTATCTTTGAGCATTTATTTGTTTTTTTTTAAGTTTGATACTATTGTTAACTTTATTAGTTAATTACAGATGCGTGTCCTCCCCTTGGAATTTTTCTTTCTCTCTTGTTTGAAGTACGTACTGTTCAATTCCTGCTGCTGTTCACTATTAAGGTTCATACGAGGTAAGTACTTCAGCAATGATGCACTGACAGGTGCTAGCTTTCAAAGAAAAGGGAAAAAAAAACATTGCAACTGATATATAGTCATTTTAACATGGCACAAGTGAATTGTCATTTTACTGTTGTTGGGTAGCAAAGGGGCTATATGGCACTTCTTTAACAATCACTGTAATGGTATCAATACTATGATACAGAAGCACAGTGGTTAACACTGTTGCTTCACAGCACCAGGGTCACAGATTCGACTCCCTGTCTATGTTCACTGTCTGTGTGGAGTTTGCACGTTCTCCCGTGTCTGCGTGGGTTTCCTCCGGGTGCTCTGGTTTCCTCCCACAAGACATGCTTGTTAGGTGAATTGGACATTCTGAATTCTCCCTCAGTGTACCCAAACAGGCGCCGGAATGTGGCGACCAAGGGATTTTCACAATAACTTCATTGCATTGTTAATGTAAGCCTACTTGTGAGACCAATTATTATGAATTATTATTAAAAATGTCAAAAGCAAAAGATGCTAGTGACCATTTTCTTGGTAACAATAGTCCCATCAGCTGTCTAATTAGCATGAAAAATATCTTTCTCCAAAATAAATCTATTGCCCCAAATTCTGTTGCCAAAATAAGTGATACTGATGTCACTCATTGTTATTCACATATAAATTAGGCAGGTTAACTGAATATCCAAAATTGTTCAATTTTTGCATCAGAAAAAACATCTTGCTATTTGTCTCAACATTAAAATGAATGGTTGGGAAGTTTTGTTTGCAAGGTAACTAGGAACAATGCATGGAAAGTGAAGTCTTGACAGCACCTGCTTAAGAACCCTTTCAGTGATGTAATTGTAATTACTGCCAATCAATATTAACAATTACCAGTGTGGGGTCTCATTCCTTCCTGTATTAGATGTTGGAAGTTTTAGTCAATTTACTTTACTAAAGAAATAAACATTTTTACTCTTCATTTCGGTCCCATTCAGTCTTAATCCAGCCTTTCCATTTCTTTATTATTCTTTCTATATCTGATTTTACGCATCTCAGTCCTTCCACTGTATTCACTGTATATTTCTGAATCCTTCAATTTTATTGGCTAAGGAGATGCCCTGTTCACCTTCCCTGCCCCACTGTGCTTTCAGCAATTAAATGGACGAAACTATGGTATGAAGCTAGATCTGACTGATTGATGGAAGATACCTTAAGATACCCAGCTATCACAAAATCTGACACACATGTTGGTGTTGAGTGTGTTCAGAGAGAGCCAACTGTTTTCTGTAACTACAGTAGCTGTGTTGGGATTGTGAATGACTAAGTAATGGTGATGTCTAATTGCAGTGTCAAAATCTTGCCAACAATTTATCAGGTGGGGAAGGATGTGGTTTAAACTGCAGTTGAGCGTTTGGGTAAAAATAGAATTAAAATAATTGAGCAACGTTTTCTGGCCTGATGTAGCTCGCATTCTGTTCTAATGGCTTCTCCTGGGTTGGAGATAGTTGGGAAAGAAATCCTGTGGTTCCAACAATAATGTCGCAGTATATGGGTCTTTGTGGTGTATAATAGGACATTGAATGGCGAATGCAGCTTACCATACTGTGATAATCATAATAAATCCCAATAAATTCATAACAAATGGGTTAATCCCAGATTACTAAAGTTTTATTTTAAATAACATTCTTTATTACTGGAAATTGTCAGTGTGAGTTCTGTGGGAAATGTTTTCTGGAATGGTGGTAAGAAACAGATAGTTGTAGTCTCTCTTTGGATTTTTTTAATATCACAGTTAATGAGTCAATGTCCAAATTGGAATGTTTTCATATGATACACCAGTTTGAATGTAACTGGATCACTGAAGGCTCTGCCAAGGAGCCAGCATTGTTAACCCACAGGAGCTCATTAATTTGTGAATGGAAATTGGGTAGTGGAAAGGAGTGTTTCCGATGTATGCAACAACAAGGTATAGCATACAACTTTATTAGGTGGCTCTAACAATACATGAGAAAGTATTAAGTTTATAGTAGTATCTTTCGATTTTCAGCGCCTAGTTGGAAAAGGAACATAGGAACAGGAGTAGGCCATTCAGCCCCTCGACCCTGTCCCACCATGACTGATCTGTGGCCCAACTACATATACCTGGGGTTGGCCCATATCCCTTAATATCTTTGCTTAATAAATATCTATCTCCGATTTAAAATTGACAACTGTTCTAGCTTCAACTGCTATTTGACGGAGGGAGTTCCAAACCTCAACCACCCTTTGTATGAAGAAGTGCTTCCTAACATCTCTCCTGAATACTCTGGTCCTAAATTTTAGACTATGCCCCCTTTTAGAATCACCAACCAGTGGAAATAGTTTATTTTTATCTGTATTTCCCTGTTAATATCTTGAATACTTAGATCAGATCACCTCCTAACCTTTTAAATTCTTGCGATAAAAGGCCTTGTTTGTGTAATCTTGTGTAACTTCACCCCTGTAGTCCAGGTATCATTTTGTAAACCTACGTTGCACTCTCTCCAAAGCCAGTGTATCCTTCCTAAGGTGTGGTGTCCAAAACTGCTCACAATACTCGAGTAAGGTCGAGCCAGGGTTTTGTATAAGTTGCAGGATAACTTCTGTGTCTTTATACTCCAATCGTCTAGATATAAAGGCTAGCATTCCATTAGTCTTTTTGATTATTTTCTGCACTTTATCGTGGAATTTTAAAGATCTATGCCCTTGACCCCAAGTCTAATTGGACATCTACTGTTCTTGACCTCTTTTCATATAGAAAGTACCCTGCTCTATCCTTTTTTGGTCCAAAATGGATAACCTCGCATTTGCTTGCATTGAATTCCATCTGCCACAATTTTTCCCATTCACCTAGTCTGTCAGTATCTCCTTGCAATTTAATGCTATCATTAGATGTCCTAAAATGCCGCCTAACTTTTTGTATCATCAGCAAATTTGGATTTTTGACTTTCTATGTCATCATCCAAGTCATTAACGAATAATGTGAATAATTGAGGCCCCAACACACCGATCCCTGTGGCACACCACTAGTCACCTCGTCATTTCCTGCCAATTAGGGTACTACCCATTATCCACCCTCTGTCGCCTGCCACTTAACCAATCTCCTAACAATGTCAATAATTTACGTTTCAACTCCATGGGCTTCCATCTTAGTTAACAGTCACTTATGTGGCACTTTATCAAATGCCTTCTGGAAGTCCGTATAAATAACGTCCGTATAAATAACATCCACAGGCATTCCCTTGTCCACTAACTTAGTGACCTCTGCAAAAAATTCAATAAGATATGTCAGGCATGACCTTCCCTTCACAAATCTATACTGTCTCTCCCTGATAGACAACATTTTTTTTCGCTGATTACAGACTCCAGCAATTTCCCCACCACAGATGTTTGGCTAAGCGGTCTGTAATTCTCTGGTTTCCCCCTTAAAAAGTGGAGTGGCGTGTGCAATTTTTCAATCCAGAGGGACAGCTTCTGAATCTAGGGAACTCTAAAAATTATAGCTATAGCATCTGCAATGTGCTCCCCTACTTCCTTTAACACCCTCGATGGAAACCCTCGGGCCCTGGAGATTTGTCACTCTTTAGTTCTGTTAATTTCCTAGTTACTGATGCTGTACTTATGTTAATTGTATGAAGTCCCTGCCCTCCATTGGCTATTAACTTTTTCAGGACTTCGGGCAAGTTATCCTCCATCATCTGTAAATGTTAGTTTGCACACTCTCAGAAAATGGGCATAATGTTGTCAAATACAGAAAAAAGTAAGAATGAAGTTAGCATGTAAAAAAAAATTATAGAACCAACTAGCTCCTTTCCATCGTCCTTTCCTCCCTCCCTACGTCATTAAATGTGAACAGTCACTCCAACTCCTTTTTCTAACTAGGCCACTATTATTTCTTCCCCTGTATAACTGATTTATTTTATTGCAATGATAACACTGATATTGCTTCTTTAGAAAGCAAGCCAGGAAAGTCCCGTGAGTACAGCAGTATTTGCCCTACACACACAACTTGAAAATCTCTGCCCTATTAGAGAGATGGATAATTATGCCAAATAAAAATAAACCAGATGCTTCAATTACTTCATTGCAGCTCTGCCCAAATGCTCTTTCTGTTTTGACTGTCACGTTGAAACAATCATTGAGCACAGTGCTAAGTCTGACATCAAACCAATGTACTTAAGGTATTATAAACAGAGAGATGCATCTATGAGCCACTATTTTGTTGTGAACCTTTTTTTTGTCTTTGCCTCTTCTCCCCAGAGATTCTGCATTATGAAATAACTGACAGTCTATTCATAACATCTCGTTCCCTAGAGTATATCAGTTGAACAGGAGTAATAATCTGAAGCCTCGGTTGTTTCTTTTTGTGAATTACTAATTACTTTGGAAATAATTTGAACATTGTTTATCCAGGAAGCAGTGCTAATATATCAATCACCTCTTTCCATTTGTGCCAACGCTTTGATGACTTACTTTGCCCGGGGTGGGGGTGGATGTGAGAGGGAGTGTTGAATGGAGGATTTTAGTCTGAGCTGCTGCCACGGTGAGATTTTTTAAAAAACCACCAGCATTCGCTGTTTCCCGATAGTTCACATTCTAAAATTCTAATAATTGGATTATTGTGCAAGAAACTAGAGGCTCCTTACGTTTGCACAATCGTCAATAATGTCGGATTAAAATGTTATGTCAGCAGCTTCAATTGTGAGCCCTGCAGATACCTAATGCAGAATCATCTTTTCTGGAGTCTACGTTTGGTGTTGGGCATGGAAGTCGGAGGGATTTCATTGGGGGGTGGGGGGAGACCCCAGGGTGGGGGTGGGAGATGCAGGTCTACTTGCCTCTTCTTGATTCTCCTCTGTGGACTATAAAACACATCCGCTCCTAGCAGATAATTTAAATATCTTAACCCTGTTCTTCCAACCTAAAATACTACCTGAATCTGCATTACAGCAATGTTAACCTGAGATCCACAATCTGATATTTCTCCTTTCTTGCAGGTACACTAGCTCAGCAGTTTGCTTTTGTTTAAGAGTATTAAAAATTGTTATAAAGCACTTGCCTGCCCCAGGATAGGTGCATAAAATGAGATTTCTTAATTTCTGTACACTTAATCTCTTAACAGGAAGAAGATCCTGCATTTGACCCACATTGCGCGGTTTTGGGATACGAGTCGTGACTACTCAGTGCAACTGTCATCAAGAGATGTTTGCCTGACCAAAAATGCTTATGAATGTAGGATTGTATAATGGGTGAACAGGTTCCTTTTCAGACACAAGTCTTATTGAATATTGTTGTTGTGAAAGTCTTGTATCGAAATTAATTTGTAGGTTTAAAAAACCAGAAGGATGTTAATTAAGCCAAAAAGTGATTTTAAAAAAAAAATTGTTCTTGGGATATGCGCATTTCAGCATTTATCACCCATCCCTAATTGCCCTTGAGAACTGGTGGCCAGCTTCTGCTGCAGCCGTTGTGGTGTAAATACTATTCGGAAGGGAGTTCCCTCACACTCCTGACTTGCGCCTTGGAGCTGGTGGATAGGCTTTGGGAGTCAGAGGATGAGTTAGTTATTTGCTGCAGAATTTTCAGCCTCTGATCCGCTCTTGTAGTCACAGTGTGTATTTGGCTGAACCTGTTCAGTTTCTGGTCCCATGGTAACCCCCCAGGATGATGATGGTGATTACAGATAATGTTGAATTGACAATTTAAAACCGGATTCTCCCAGCTACAGTTAAATGTAGTACCTCGAATTCCAGTGGTGGTTATGAGGTGAGTGTTTTTGGCCCTTTTTGCCTGATTAGTGGGTGTAGTTTTGAGAAGGTAGATGGAATAATTGAAGTTAATTGGTTTCTCCTCTGGTATGAGATGTCTACAGGATACGACATGAGACAGAAGTTGAATAAAGGCCCCTCATCAGACTCCGAATGCCCCAGAGTGGAAGAGAAAAATGGTGGAGCCCTTTGTGTTATCGATGCCCCCCAAAGAACAATGGAGAAATTAGTGGAATTCCTTATGGAAAAGCAAGACTGGAAATGTTGGAGGAGATTATGGACTGTATTAGTTCTATGCAGTTGGGGAAGGCACTGGGTCCAGATAGCTTCCCGATTAAATTCTGCAAACAGTTTGCGGCCTTGTTGATATTACACTTATTGGGGATGTTTAATGACTCTGTTTCAGGTCTTGCTGCTGGCCACGTTGGCACAGGGGTTGACCTCTTTGATCCCAAAGAAGGGCAAGGATCCTGCGGAGTGTGGGTCTTCCAGGCTTATCTCACTGTTAAAGGCTAACGCAAAGCTATTAGCTAAGGTGCTAGCGATTCATCTGGAGGGGTGCTCCCAGAGGTGATCTGAGGACTAGGCAGGGTTTGTCAAGGGCCGAAGGTTGTCGGCCAACATCAGGAGATTTTTAAATGTGGTTCTGTTGCCCTCCTTGGGGAAGGCATCAGAGGTAATCTTTTCCATGGATGCGGCGAAGGCAACTGATGAGGTGGAATGGAGGTATCTCTTCAAGACTTTGGGGCGATTTGGGCTTGGGCCAACATTTATCTCCTGGGTGAGACTGCTGTATCGCGCCCCCTCGGCTAGTGCCCGGATCAGCACGGTGAACTTGGTGCTTGTGGTTGTATAGTGTTGGAAGGATAATGGAGCTGTTGAGGGAGTTTGGATCCTTCTCGGCGTGCAAATTGAATGTGAGCAAGAGCAAAACCTTCCTGGTGAATCCTCTGGGGAAGGAGATGGATTTGGGGAGGCTGCCATTCAGGCTGGCCATGACTTGGTTTAGGTGTTTAGGGATTCAGGTGGCCCATGACAGGGCCTTGCTGCATAAATTGAACCTGGCCAGCCTGGTGGAGGCAGGGGGATTTGAAGAGGTGGGATGCCCTCCCATTATCCTTGGCGGGGAAAGTGCATGCTGTCAAAATGAAGATTCTGCAATGTTCTTATTTGTTTTTTTTGTTAGGGTAGATAAATTAATCTCGGCCTTTGCCTGGGCGGGTAAGACCCCCAGGATTCGAGGAGCCTTCTTGTGGAGGGGCGACAATCGGGAGGGCAGGTGCTACTGAATCTTATGCTCTATTACTGGGAGACGAACATCGAGAAAATGCGAGGATGGATGGAGGAGCCGGGCTGAGGTGGTGGTGGGGGGGGGGGGGGAAGAGAGAGGAGGCTTCCTATGTAGGGTTGTGTCGAAGGGCATTAGTTGTGGCCGCTCTTCAGTTCTCTTCGGCCAGGTACTCTATGACCCCAATGGTGGTGCGTCTCTTAATTTGGAACCAATTTTGGCAGTATTTTAAATTGGCGGCAAAGTCATTACTGTCACCAATTTATGAGAACCCATAGGTTTGTGCCATCCAGGATGGATGCAATGTATAAGATTTGGAAGAGGGAGGGGGGTCAAGAGGTTGAGGGATTTGTGGAGGGTAGGTTTGCGGGACTGGCAGAGATAGTGGAGAAATTTAAACTCCTGAGGGGGAGTTCGTTTAGGTATACGCAGTTGCGAAAATTTATAAGACGCTGTTTTCATTCCCTCAGCTACCACTACCTACACTTATGGACAGGTGCTATCTCACGATGAGATTGGGGAAGGGAAGATATCGTATATATATGGGTGGTTGTTGAAGGCAGGGAAAGCACCATTAGAGGAAGCAAAGGGGAAGTGAGAGGTGGAACTGACTCTGGTGCTGGATGGAGGGGTGTAGAGTGAGATTTTGCAGAGGATGAATTTCACCTCTTGTGCCAGGCTGAATCTGATGTAGTTTAAGGTAGTTCATCGTGTGCACTTGACTAGAAAATGCATGAATGGATTCTTCCCCAGAATAGAGGACAGATGTGAGTTGTTTGAGGAGGCCATTCACACATGTTCTGGTCCTACCCTAAGTTGTTTGAGTTCTGGGCCTTTTTTTGAGACTATGTCGGAGATCGTTAAGGTCAGGTTGGAGCCGTGTCCATTGGCAGCTATCTTTGGGATGTCAGACTCATTAGTGCTCCTGGAGGGGAGGAAGGCTGATGTCTTGGTCTTCGCCTTTCTAATATCCCGTAGACGAGTCCTGCTTCGATGGAGGTCTTCGGTGCCACCTAAGGCCTTGGCATAGTTGGGGGACTTGGCAGTGTTTCTGAGATTAGAAAAGATTATGCTTGCCATTAGAGAGTCGTGGAAAGGGTTCCATTCCAGGTGGAAGCTATTCACCACCTTCTTTAAAGACTTGTCCATGGCCAGCAGCTGGAGAACAGGGGATTGTTTGTGTGTGTGTGTGTGTGTGTGTGTGTGTGTGTGGGGGGGGGGGGGGGGGGGGGGTGTGTGTGTGTGTGGGGGTGTGTGTGTGTGTGTGTGGGTGGGGGGGGGGGGGGGGCAGGAGGGGTTTAGGGTTATTATTTTGTTTAAAAAGCCAGATTGTTTGTATTATTTTGTATGTGATAATCTGAAAAATTTTAGAATAAAATATTTATTTAATGGAGGGCAGAATTCTCTCATTAGAGGGCTAGGACTTGTAGCAGGGGTGGGAACATGAAGTGTTTCCTGCTTTTGAAGGCTGGTGGAAAAACATGATGTACCTTTCCATCCTAACCTCGTTAATTATGCAATTGTGTGCTTTGTGCCACACCCCTTGGTGGGGCAGGCCTGATGGTGTATACCATCGATGTAGTCCACCATCGATTCCTGGTGTCAAAATGAAAAGGTGCCCAACATCACTGACCCTCTATTGCAGACAGATGATGGAACTCTTGAAAATGAAGATGGATCTCTTGCAACACTTTAAGGCTGGAAGATGGATCTCCTTGATGATACTGAAGCTGGAAGATCCACCTGTCGATGCTTCCCCACCCACTGCTGTGGTGTTCCGGGGTCCAGCATTGCTGGTGGTTCCCGTTCCGAACTCCGAAGGTAGCCCGAAGCAATAATCCAGTGAACTTGAAAGTGAAAGTCGCTTATTGTCACGAGTAGGCTTCAATGAAGTTACTGTGAAAAGCCCCTAGTCGCCACATTCCGGCGCCTGTCCGGGGAGGCTGGTACGGGAATCGAACCGTGCTGCTGGCCTGCTTGGTCTGCTTTAAAAGCCAGCGATTTAGCCCAGTGAGCTAAACCAGCCCCTGTACATCTGTACACTGTTTGCACTGGCATGTTTTCCCGCTGGCATCGTAGAGAGAGGGTAGAGATTCTGGTCAGGCTCTAGACTTGAGTATTTCGACTCTCACCTGACTGGCCTCCCACATTCTAACCTTTGGAGATCATCCAAAGTTCTGCTGTCTTTGTCTTACCTTGCACAAAATCACATTTATCCATCGCCCCTGTGATCACTGACTTCCAATGGCACCTGGTTAAGCAGCATATTAAAATCCTCAGTCTTGCTTTCAAATCCCTCCAGGGCCTCGCTCCTCAATATCTCTAATTTCCTCCAGTCCCATAACCCTCATATATCTCTGCACTCTGACCCCTTGAGTATCCGAGCATCCCTGCTGAACCATTGCCGTTCTCTTTCCCCCTTTAAAATACTCCTTGTCCAAACTATTGGCATCTACCCTCTTATACTCTTAGGTGGCTTTGTGTCAAATTTTGCCTCCTGCTTCTTTGAAATGCCTTGGGATGTTTTATTATTTAAAAATGATATACATGTAACAGTTGGTGAAGGGGGAGATCAGATCACTCTCAATAGATCATCAACTGAGCTTCTTGAGCTGAGTACCACGATTTGGAAGAGATTTTCAATAGACATGACACCAAATACAAATACTCTTTAAGAAGACTTCACTAAATTGCACCAAGTGTTCGTTTCTGAGTTCTACTTTTTTTCAGCACAACTTCTGGAGGACACTTATTTATGTCATCATGAAACTTGGTTTTTAAAATGATATTTCCACAAATATGTTTGTCAGCTTAATATTTATTTTTGATTACCAAATGGCATGTGATTTTGACACAAATTCAGTTGTAAGGATGAAAAAACTGCACTGCACAGAAAATCTGTTTCAGTATGAAAGGAGTCTGAAAAATAACTGGCAACCATGTGTGGCATGACACTGGAGGCGTTCGAGAATTAAGCCACTTTTATTCAGCAGCGTTGTTTGACAGCCAGATTACAGAGGGCTTTTTATGTTTGTGCATGTGTTGCAAATCAAATTACTATTTTTGATCTGTATTTGGCTTTTAGTACAATTGTATTAGAGGCACCATGGAAATTACCATGGACTTGGCTTCTGGCATTTCTTGATGTGTGGGTTGCATTGTTTCTTCTGCCTGCTACTTGCTATTTTTGAAAATTTCACATTCTTTAAATAATTTCTGCTACTACAAATGCTTACTCAGACCTTGACCTGAATTGCTATCAACAACGCATCAGGCAGACTGTACTGCAGTATGAGTTAGTGTTTTGATGCCTGCTCGTTCTGCTATTCTGAATGCTGAGAATTGTGATAAACTGTGGTTCCACAGATTGGCCGTCTGACATCAAAAAGAAGTAATGTGTTTATGCATGAGCTTGTATTGACGGACTATTCAGCCACAGCGAGGCATATTGCAACCATGCTGAAACCTGCCCTTGCCCAAGAATCACGTGTCCACTTCCAACAGGAATTGTTAGATAAAGATCTGCAGCAGGAGACCTTGACCGTTTTTTAATAAACTCCATGACGCAGTTTTCTTTTTGGGAGCTCAGCATACTACAGCGGGAGTTGTACTATTAACCTGTCAGAGGGAGGAAGGGGAGTATTGGAATGCGTGTGGCATAGAACTTTAAATGAATCTTTCATCAGGATGCACCAGAGCATCTCTTAATGTAGTAAATGAGGAGGGAGCAAATGGATGAAAAAATTGACGACAAACTAAAGAGAAATAATAATTCGGGGAAGAAAAGAAACTAATGCCTCTTAATTTGGAACACTGGATATAATCCCTCATAATTAACAACGTTTTTGTATATCAAAGAAGGTTGCACAGCAGGCACTGATTTGGTTTTAGCTTTCTTTTCCTATGAATATTAAAATGTAAAAGTGTGGCGCAGCTTTATTCAACTACAGATATAGCGTGAAAATTAGGCATAATTTAAAATGTTTTCACACATATATTTTCATCCATACTTTTTCTATGGCTTTTGATGCAACTGCAGTTGCCATTAATCATGCCCAGTGTTGTATTTTTCTTAAAGCATCCACTAATTTGCAAATCTATTTGTCATTCCTCTCCTCCACAACGTAAATCTACTTCTCTGCAGTTGTTTACAGCTGGCTCAGTGGGTCCAGCACATTAGCCATGACACTCACATCAGTGACCTGTAAGCATGATGGTAGGAGTAAACTGATGTGGAAAATTAATTTTTCCTTCCTGTGAGTTTAAAAAAAAATGTTCTCTTGACACTGGAAAGGCTGCACTTATTGTCCATCCAAATAATTCTGAGAATGTGGTTATGGGCTTTTTGCACGAACCACTGCAGTGTTTCTTCTGATGTTGGATTGAGAACTCAGAATTGTGACCCAATAATAATGAAGGAAGGTATTGTGAGACTTGGAAAGAGTGGGACAATGCTGTGTTGTCTCCCAATGTTGTTAATTTGCACTATTATTATAGTGCATTTTAAGTTGCTTTCTGGGACATTTTGCAATGTCAGATATTTGGCGTCACTCACCGGAAAAATTTCCAAGTCCCGTTTTGGGGCGTTTGGCGGGGTGTTTCTCGATGGCTGCAGTGCCGAGATTGATGACGCGGTTCAGTGGCACTTGGCTGTTTATTGGGGGCCCTGGAGTTTCTCCCTGTCGAGGTCACACGTAGGGCGCTTTCCTACACTGGGGAGCTGAGCTCGCCAAGAGGACGGGCTCCTCACCGATTAGGGCGGCATTATGAAAAGCTGCCCTGATTTCAACACCTCCTGTTTTCAGGACCCCTCCCCATCTTGAACCCCAAAAACCTTTGTTCAGCCCCCTCACTGCCTCATGGCTTGTTTAAATATCATTTACTGGTTGTGATCCACATCGCACCGGGTGCCACATTGCGTCAGCCGCGACGTGGTGGGAAAATTACACCCGCAGTGTGTGCGTGTGCCCGTGCGTGTATGTGAGAGGCGTTTATGCTAATCACTTTGTCTTTTTATCCCAAAGTTATACCTGCCAGGGTGCTGCATCCCAATTGCTTGGAACTATTGAACAGACCAATGGAAGTTTAACTATGGCTGTGTCGGTGTGAATGATTCAACATCTGTTTTGCTGATCCCAACCTTTGATGGTGGCGAATACTCCATCCCATTGGCCAGTCTTTGTTTCCTCGAGATGATGCAGCAGTAAAAAGTACAGACTGTCCCCATCAGCTTGGTTGCAGACTACTGTCTGCAAAGCCTCATTTAGTTGCTGTTAGTGTTTTTAGTGTGAGTGATGTGTAACGCACAGATTCAGGTGGCAGTCCAGGGATTTTCAACTGTCATTTCAAGTCGGAAAGTATGAATGGAGGGAAAAGATGTTGGAAATGTGAAGTAAAATGGAAAATAATGAGGTAGGTTCGTTGGCCTCTATAAAAAGCAGATTGACCATTTTTTGATCAGCTGCTTGCTCGCAACCCTTGGTTTGGACAATTTTTACACTCTATTTCCACCCCCCCACCAATAGAAACTGCTTTCTAGTGTTTGAAACTGTGCAGAAAGCAAAATGTAATATGCTTTTCTATGTTCCTATGCTTATTCATTCTTTGCAATCACTTTGAGGATATGTGTGCATGTTTAATATTGGAGGAGCATGGTGCCATTGGAAGTATTACTCTTGAGAATGGGTTTGCATCTGTTTTTTTTTTTTAATTTCTCTCCAGGAAAATCCAATATGTTTTTTGTCCCTTTGTCAACCCTAGTGTATATGAAGTGTACAATGACACTTGCAGTCTTTTTTCCTATTCATTTATGGGTTGTGAGCATCACTGGTTAGGCTAGCATTTATTGCCCATCCCTAGTTGCCTGTCAAAAGGTGGTGGTGAGTGGCCGCCTTGACCTGCTACAGTCTTTGAGGTGTAGGCACACCCACTGTGCTGTTCGGGAGGGAGTGGAGTCGCAGGAGGACAGGGTGGTGAAGAAAGCATTCAGCATGCTAGGTTTTATTGGTCAGAATATTGAATACAGCTGTTGGGATGTCTTGTTGAAGTTGTACAAGACTTTGATAAGACCACACATGGAATACTGTGTTCCGTTCTGGCCACCCTATTATAGGAAGGATATTGTTAAACTAGAAAGTGTGCAGAAGAGATTTCCGAGGATGCTACCAGGACTTGATGGTCTGAGTTATAAGGAGAGGCTGGATAGGCTGGGACTTTTTTCCCTGGAACTTAGGAAGCTTAGGGGTGAGCTTATGGAGGTCTATAAAATAATGAGGAGCATCGATAAGGTAGATAGTCAACATCCTTTCCCAAAGGTAGAGGAGTCTCGAACTGGAGGGCATAGGTTTAAGGTGCGAGGAGAGAGATACAAAAGGGGAAATTTGAGGCTCACAGGGTGGTGAGCATCTGGAACAGGCTGCCAGAGGCAGTGGTAAAGGCAGATACAATTTTGTCCATTAAAAAGTAATTAGACAGTTCCATGGGCAGGGTGGGTATAGAGGAATATGGGCCAAATGCAGGCAAGTGGGACTAGCTTAGTGATAGAAACTGGGTGGCATGGACCAGTTGGGCCGATGGGCCTGTTTCCTTGCTGTAAACATCTATGACTCTATGTTGCCCCAGCAACAGTGAAGGAGCGGGGATATATTTCCAATATATCAGATTGCTGAACGTTTTGAAGTGCTCCATTTTGACTAATTCTACAGGTTTGACCATGTGCTACTCTGTGTGCAATATAGGGGAAGTGCATCTTTTTAACACAAAATGAAAAAAATCATTTAGTGTTGTTACTGTGGGGAAAGAGAAAACCCATTTCTCTTGACAGTTGAGCTAGCTGCTTGGCAGCGCAACAATTATACAGAAGGGAGACACATTAGAACATGGAAATTCTCCATTGATTCACAGCCAGAAATTCTCCATTAATTCGCAGCCTGAAAGAATGTTTAGTACTAGTTCAATCCAACAATATGTTTTGTTGCATGTGTGATGGCACTATGCAGAACAATTTATTTGCCAAATTAGTTTCTTTCAGAAATATTGCAAAATCCACGTAACTCCGATGTGTAACGAAGGAAGTCTGTATTTTAACTGTATGGATTGCTTCTTTATCTGTAAAACGGGCTCTGTTTCTGAATCTGCCAAAGTGAACATTTGTCTTCAGTAATTTGCATAGAAAAAAGCTAAAGCTTGGCCTAATACAATTTTATTTCATTTTGGGTCTAAAATGTGAAATGCTATCAAATTATGCACTTTTGAATCTGTGCCCTGAATTGTACTACGATAAACTGGTGTCAATGGTACCATGGACTCGGCATTCAAGTTGTATATTGAAACACAAACTAAATACTGTTTCCTCTGGAAGTGTTCTCTTTGATCATTTCTCAATGCACCTATCCCATTAACATGTAAGTGCCTGGAGGGGGATGTCATCAAAGAGCCAGATGGCACATTGTGAGATCTGTCACTTTGCTAAATGTTGTAATATTTTTCTTTCAATAATATTATGCAAATAGACGCTAAGGACTCTCAACCTACTATTGCTTTGCATCTGCTGCGTTTTCTCTTCACGATTTACTCTGCACCTTAACATTCCTGCATCTCCTTGAATCTGGTCTTTGCATTTTTACTCTTCTTTACTCACAGAAACCAAAGGTTTGCTTATCCTAGTCACCTTCCCTTTGAAAATGTTCTCCCTTAACCCCTGCAACTTCTCTTCACGTACATCTCTTCCTCGGGCCCAATCTCCTCCTTGATCTCTGAGTCTGTGTTTCTCGGCATTGCTTTACTTCGCTATTAGTGGAAAGGCTTTAACTGTCTCTCAAACAGCTTTTTCTAACTCTTTTTCTAAAGCCCTCTTTGCCACTTCTCCAGCTTTTTTTTAAAAGGAGAAATCTTGAACTCCATCTTTTCACTTGACTCAAGTTTGGTTGGCTTCTCTTCATTGGTTTTATACTCCCTTCCCTCGCCCTGTCTTTTTATGTAAAGTACCTTGGAGCACATGTAGCCTTGTTTAATCTATCTTTCATGACTTCGGTTGCATCCATTTGTTGCTGCGCCTTGGTTCTCAGCAGTCATTTATCAAATACATCATGAGTAAATATTCTCTACGCATATTTTCAATTTGTTTCTTGCTCTCTATTGTGATCAAACTCATGAATATCTCACTTTACTATGTTCAATGTGCTTTATTTTATTATTGTTACCAGCTCATTGAAATTGACTATTCAGTGCATTAGTCTAAGCTAATTTATGTAACTAGTTTACAAGAATTTGATAGTTCCCTCGTGTTCATTTTTGCTTCCGCATCTTGAAATCATTGCTGCAGCAATTTTAAGCTCATGCAAGAGGAACTTTTTATTTGTGTCGGAACCTGTTGTTGCGACCAGGATGGGAGGATTGTACAGTTTATCGAGCCACAATGCTCTGCAGGTCGCACCATTTGTTTAAAAGTTGCATTCACTCAACAAAATGGCCAATTATTTACCTTTGCTACTGTTAGACCAAAATTAAAAGAGTGGCTTTAACCAGGCTTCTTTCAATTAACTCCGAATGATTCATTTAATATAAAACAAAACATTTTTAACACCAGTTGCAAGATCTGATGAACACATAATTGTACTCTGGAAGTGTAACTATCTATCCTTTTAAAAAAACCTCAGCATGTACACTTACGTACACGGATGCATACACTCACACACAAGCAGGGTTCTGCAGATGGGCTTTGGAGGATAAGCTTTATAATATAAAGGATAGGGTTTTCAGGGTTTCAATGCTGTTGACCTCGAGTTCCCTCGTGAGATCTAACAAGATCTTGCAAGATGTCATTGGACGAGATTGAGATTATACATTACTGCGTCTGGGAGACCTCGCCACACAAACATGGACCAGGCATAGTGGCACCTGCGGCGTCTCCCAGGTCATTGAAGAGCCCTGGATGATTGGGGACAGATCAGGGTGGCAGCCTGACTTTCCTTCTGTCACCCATGCACCTTGGCAGTGCAAAGCTGGTACCAGGATGGCAGCTTCAGGCTGGGATGGGCACTAGCTTTCCTGGGTGGCAGTCAGGGTACCAGTGTGGCACTGCCAAGGGCTGGCGCCTGAGTGGGGTCATGCCCAGGAAAGGGGGGTGAGGAAGAGTTATGGAGGGTGGTGGTGAAGGGTTGGTATGACGGGGCCTCTGAAAAGTTTGGGAGGGATGAAGGGTGGAAGTCCTGGCAGGGAGGATACCGAAAGGAGGGGGTGGCAAGGACTGAAAAAGTGGGAGGGGGGGGGGGGGTGCTCAGCAAACCCATAGCGGAGTGTCCTCACCTATGCCCCCTGGTGACTGACCCCTCCACGCTGGGAAAGAGTGCCTGCCCATCCAATCTATCCATGCCCCTCATAATCTTGTAGACCTCTTATCAGATCACCCCTCAACCTCCGGCTTTCTAATGAAAACATTCCAAGTCTATTCAGCCTCTCCACATAGCTAACACCCTCCAAACCAGGCAACATCCTAGTAAGCTTCCTCTGCACCCTCTCCAAAACCTCCACATCCTTCTGGTAGTGTGGCGACCAGAATTGTGCGGAATATTCCAAGTGCGGCCTTACCATGTATCTATACAACTGTAGTATGACTTGCCAGTTTTTATACTCAATGCCCCGTCCAATGAAGACAAGCATTCCATATGTTTTTGCGACTCTTTGTCCGCTTGTGTTGCCACCTTCAAAGATCAGTGGACATGCACGCCCAGATCTCTCTGATTTTCTGTGTTCCCAAGGGTTTTACCATTTATGGTATATTTTCCCCTCTATGTTAGACATACCAAAATGCATTACCTCACATTTGTCTGGATTAAACTCCATTTGCCATTTCTTTGCCCAAGTCCAAAACCTATCTATGTCTTGCTGTATCTTCTGACAATCCTCAACACTATCAGCCACTCCACCACCCTTGGTGTCATCCGTGAACTTACTAATCCGACCGGCTACATTTTCCTCCAAATCGTTTATGTACACCACAAACAACAGAGGCCCAAGCACCGATACCTTTGGAACACCACTCGTCACAACCTTCCATTCAGAAAAACATATGGAATGCTTGTCTTCTACTCTTACCCTTTGCCTTCTGTGACCGAGCCAGTTCTGTATCCATCTTACTACGTCACCTCTGATCCCATGTGACTTCACCTTTTGTACCAGTCTGCCATGAGGCACCTTGTCAAAGGCTTTACTGAAATCCATGTAAACGACATCCACCACCCTCCCCTCATCAGTCATCTTTGTCACCTCCTCAAAAAACTCGATCAAGTTAGTGAGGCACAACCTCCCCTTCACAAAACCATGCTGTTTATCGCTTATGAGTCCATTTGTTTCCAAAACGGTATAAATCCAGTCCCTGAGAATTTTCTCAGCTTTTTACTTTTTTTTAGCTCACCCCCATTGAAAAACGCAAATCAAAAAAGCTAAAGCTCATCCCTGTTGTGTGATTCCTGGTAAATCACTAGCCTTTGCCTTTAAGTCAGTTTCTTCCCCCTCCCCCCAAATCCGAATCAATTAAAACAATTGCAGTGCAAACAAGCAAGTCACACTTTCCCCTCCAGTACCATGCTGATTAGGTGATTTCTTGGAAAAAGCATGGTTGCTCCCAGTCCAGAGGCGAATTTCTAACATTCTTGGAAAGAAAACCCAAGCAAATGCAGTTATTCTTTAAAAGAAAAAATAAGATTTCCCCAGCACCTCCACCCTTTAGAAATGAAGTGCTATTTTGAAATATGTTTCATTGCAAAGTTAACAGGAAAGAAGTATACAATATATAAATAAAATTCAAACATGCACTCCGCCATTTGTTCCTTAACAGAGTCTGCAGTCTGTACAGTTTTCTCTGGCTTAATTCCTTTCCAGATAATTCCAGAAAAATTACATTCTTGATGATGCATCAGCAATTATATTATCCTTTTCAGCAATATGAACAATCTTTAAGTTTTAGGGCTGTATTCGCAAGCTCCATTGGGACAGCCTGTCATTCTGAGTCAGTAATTTGACAGTGTTTGGCCAATGTCAGACTGGCAATGGTTTCATCTTTTGCCATTTATACAGGAACTATTTTTGCCCCATGGTAGAGTTAAAGCTTTAAATCCTCCCTGATAGCTGAATAGATAAATACATAGAACATAGAACAGCACAGAACAGGCCCTTCGGCCCTCGATGTTGTGCCGAGCAATGATCACCCTACTCAAACCCACGTATCCACCCTATACCCGTAACCCAACAATTAGCATGGCCAATCCACCTAACCCGCACATCTTTGGAGTGTGGGAGGAAACCTGAGCACCCGGAGGAAACCCACGCACACACTGGGAGGACGTGCAGACTCCGCACAGACAGTGACCCAGCCGGGAACCGAACCTGGGACCCTGGAGCTGTGAAGCATTTATGCTAACCACCATGCTACCGTGCTGGCCCGTTATAAACCATTGCCATATAAAGCATTTCAGGACAGGAGAAGAAGCAATACTGATCTTGTTGCTGATCATGTCATTTAGTTGCAACACCACTATAGTCCCAATCATGTGATTCAGTTGAGGAGGTCTGCCAACAAAGCGCCTGTGGCAATTTGATTTTGTCTAAGTGCTGGCCAAAAACAAAATAAATCTGTTGTTTCTCTCAATATTATAAAAGACCTTTACCAGTTCTGCTTTTTCTTTGAGTTGGGCAAGCATGTTTTGAGGTGTTTGGGAATGAATAGAAACATGGATATGCCCAGCAACATTCCTACAGTTACTTAAATACAAGTAAGGTTTGTTGATATTGAACTACAGTTTAAAAAATTTTTAAATTAGAGTACCCAATGCTTTTTTTTCAATTAAGAGGCAATTTAGTGTGGCCAATCCACCTACCCTGCACATCTTTGAGTTGTGGGGGCGAAACCCACGCAAACATGGGGGGGAGAGTGCAAGCTCCACATGGACAGTGACCCAGAACTGGGATTGAACCTGGGACTACGGTGCCGTGAGACAACAGTGCCAACCTGCCACCGTGCCGCCCTAATATTGAATTGAAGTTGATAGGTGGTACAATTAAGACTTCCTGTGCTCTTGGCTGCCTCACATGTAGTTTCATATCACATGGATAATTCCCTGTCTTGAACCCATTGTTGACATGTATGAGAACAGCCGCCCTTGCCGTGCTGCATTTTATCGTGGCAAATAATCAAAGGTAACCCCCCCCCCGCCTCCCCAATTCTAAAATCTGTTTGCGGGGAGAAATTACTGAGGGAGTGAATGAACAATGTATTCATACCAAAAGCTGCAAATGACCTCCATAAGTCAGGCACTTCGGATTGCCATAATCACTCTTTGGCCAACTGCAGTCTGAAATAGGTTATTGTGCTGCTCATCACATCTAAGAGCTTCATATTCTTTGGCATGACGTGGTACAAAATAGTCTTTTACAGCATTTTCTTAACTTGAGTTACCACCTGCACGAGGTAGCGAGCAGATGAGGGAAGGAGTGGGAATGCAGGAGAAAGGGTAGTTGACAGTTATTTCCACATTCATCATAAATTGGTATATATGTGGTTCCTGTTTTTAATAAATATAGAGTATCCAAGAATTTTTTTCCATTTAAGGCGCAATTTAGCGTGGCCAATCCACCTACCCTGCACATCTTCTGGGTTGTGGGGGTGAGACCCATGCAGACATGGGGAGAATGTGCAAACTCCGCATGAACAGTGACACAGGGCCGAGATCGAACCTGGGACCTCGACGCCGTGAGGCAGCAGTGCTAACCACTGCGCCACCATGCCGCCCTTGTGGTTTCTATATTGTATAAATCAAATGCATTTCCTTGTAAAGCTCTGCCCATGTAAAACTTTAGTTGAATGTTGTGGAAGAACAAGCTATTGGGCAAAGCTTTACCAAGTCCCACTTGTAAAACACAGGATATGTAGAATGCAGTACATTGTGTTTCAGGGACAATGCGAATGCTGTTGTGTTGACACTGATTAGCAGTTTGACGTTGGTTCTCCAGTTTATGTCATTACACTTTTGTCTTGTTGACCTGCAGCACACTCGAGACTATGTTATCTTGTGTATCCTTTGAGTTTATTTGAAAGGATTACAGTTGGTGGACATAATGGGCTTTGCAAATCAAGCCTGCTAGCTTTACCAAACCATTTTCTGTTGTATCTCCCAAGTTCTCTTTTTGTGATACGAGGCAAATTTAATGAATTGCACAAGCTGCATTACTTAACCTTTCAAGAATCATGGTGAAATTACTTGTTATTTCAATAACTGAACATCAAATTGGCTGCTCCTATAGTTAAAGTTGCTATATTCTCCTTTTTTTAGACTTTCTTCATTCAACTATGCCTGCTTTCTACTCCTCATTTTATTAACGTCAGTTTTAATTATTTGATTCCATTTTATTTGGCTTGAAATTGCAACATCATTGAGTTATTTATGTTGCTTCATTCAAGCTATGGGGTCATTCAAATTTTAAAATTTCCAGATTTAAAATTGACACAGCTATAACTATCAAAAGTGAATTATATTACAATTTTCTGGTCTTGTGGTGAAGTAACCAACTTTATCTGCTTAGTGATTCTCATGAAAGCTAAATTTGCAAATATACTAGAATGATGAAAATAAAGGTGTAAAATGTTTCCGTACCTTACATAACAGTGATTGCACCACCTCTACCAAAATTAAAATCTTTTTGTGTCACAAGTAGGCTTACATTAACACTGCAATTAAGTTACTGTGAAAATCCCCTAGTCGCCACACCCTGGCAGCTGTTGGGGTAAAGTGAGGGAGAATTCAGAACGTCCAGGTCACCTAACAGATATATCTTTCAGTACTTGTGGGAGGAAACCGGAGCACCTGGAGGAAACCCATATGGCACTGGGTGAAGGTGCAAACTTCCAGTGAGTCAGCCGAGAATTGACCCTGACACTGAAGCATCAGTGCTAACTACTGTGCTGCTGTTCCGCCATCGCGGATCCTGGTTGTGGCTGACCAAAATGGCTTATTTGGGAAGGCACCAAACACATCGAGATGATGTTCAATATGATCATGCCTGATGTAATTGTGGTCTCAACTGCACATTCCTGCCTACCCCTGATAACCTTTGACTCCCTGTTTGTCAAGTATCTATTTACAGCTGCCTTAAAATATATGAAATGAAAAATGAAATGAAAATCGCTTATTGTCACGAGTAGGCTTCAAATGAAGTTACTGTGAAAAGCCCCTAGTCGCCACATTCCGGCGCCTGTTCGGGGAGGCTGTTACGGGAATTGAACCGTGCTGCTGGCTTGCCTGGGTCTGCTTTCAAAGCCAGCGATTTAGCCCAGTGAGCTAAACAGCCCCTGATTCTGGCTGCACTGTTGCCTGCAGAGGAGAGTTCCAAAGACCCCCAACCCTATCGGAGAAAATATTTCTCCTGATCTCCATCTTAAATTGGAAATTTTTAAACTGCGTCCCCTAGATTTAGTCTCTCCCACAAAGGAAAACATTGTTTCAGCTTTCACCGTGTCAAATCTCCTCTCATTATTCTAAACTCCAATGGAGTTCCTCAGGGTAGTGTCCTCAGCCCAACCATCTTCAGCTGCTTTATCAATGACCTGCCTTCCTTCATAAGGTCAGAAGTGGGGATGTTTGCAGATGATTGCATAATGTTCAGCAGCATTCATGACTCCTCAGATAATGAAGCAGCCCAAGTCCAAATGCAGCAAGACCTGAACAATATACAGACCTGGGCTGACAAGCGGCAAGTTACATTCGCGCCACACAAGTGCCAGGCAATGACCATCTCCTACAAGAGAGGATCTAATCATCGCCCCTTGACACTCGATGACAATAACATCGCTGAATCCCCCACAATCAACATCCTGGGGGTTACCATTGATCAGAAGCTGAATTGGACCAACCACATTAATACTGTGGCTGCCAGGGCAGGTCAAAGGCTAGGAATCATACGGTGAGTAGCTCACCTTCTCACCCCCCCCCCCCCCCCCCCCAAAGCCTGTCCACCATCTACAAGGCATAAGTCAGGGGTGTAATAGAATACTCTCCACTTGCCTGGATGAGTGCAGCTTCAAAAACACTCAAAAGCTTGACACCATCCAGGACAAAGTAGTCCGCTTGATTGCTCATCCTTCCACAAATATTCAAACCCTCCACCACTGACGAACAGTGGCATGCCTTGTGTACCATCTACAAGATGCACTGCAGTAACTCACGAAGGTTCCTTAGACAGCACCTTCCAAACCCACGACCACTAACATGTAGAAGGACAAGAGCAGCAGATACCTGGGAACCCCCACCTGGAGGTTCCCCTCCCAAGTCACTCACCATCCCGACTTGGAAATATATCGCTATTCCTTCACTGTCACTCGGGCAAACTCCTGGCACTCCCTCCCTAACAGCACAGTGGGTGTACCTACACATGAAGGACTGCAGCAGTTCAAGAGGCAACTCACCACCATCTTCGGAAGTGCCCACATCGGTAAATGAATAAGTAAAACCCAATGGATATAGGCCCAGCCTGTCCAACCTTTTCTCATAAGATAACATCCCATCCCCAATCCCAGGTATCAGTTGAGTGAACCCTCCTGAGCTGCTTCTAATACATAAACGCGGAGACCAATACTGTACACATGTGGTCTCACCAACACCCTATATAACAGTAGCAAAAAATCCTACTTTTCTATTCCATTCCCTGTACAATGAACATCAACATTCTGTTTGCTTTCCTGATCACTTGCTGTATCTGCAAACTAACTTTTTGTGATTCATATACCAGGGCACCCAGATCCCCCTTAAATGTAATTATATTATTATAATGTACTTATATAATTATATCTCCTTAAATGTTTGCTGCTGCACATCTCCTGACCTATCCCGCAACCTAATTTCCCTGTTCACTTTAGCCAGTTCTGTATTCATGCCCTCATGATTACCCTTGCACTAGTCTTAAATCCACTCTTTTCTCCTTCAAACTGAATTTAAAATTCTATCATATATTGATTACTGCTACCTAGGGGCACCTTCACTTTGAGGTCATTAATTGTTCCTGCCTCATTGCACATTCCCAGATCTAGTATAACCTGCTTAAACATGCTGCTCGAAGGAAGTGTCCCGTACACACACTAGGCTCCCTTTGCCTGTCTGATTCATCCAATCTATATGTGGGTAAAATCACCCATGATTTATCCATGTTATACTGCATCTGCCATGCATTTGTCCACTTACTCTATTTGTCTAACGGAGTAAGTGGACAAGCCTCTTAACATCCTCCTCAACCAATTTATGTCGTCAGCAAACCTGGATATATTGCGTTTGGTTCCCTCATCCACATCATTGATGTATATTGTAGATGGCTGAGGCCCAGCACAGACCCCTGTGGGGCTCAACTAGTCACTTCCTGCCACTTTGAAAAAGACTCATTTATTCCTTTATTTCCTGTCTGCCAACCAATTCTCAATCAATGCCAATCTATTACCCTCAATCCCGTGTGCTTTAATAGTGCACACTAACCACTTGTATGGTATCAAAAGCTTTCTGAACATCCAAACAGCACCGTATCCACTGGTTGCTCTGCCCACAAAATACTCCAGTAGATTTGTCAAACATGATTTCCTTTTCATAAATCCTTATCATAAATCCATGTTGACTTTGTTTAATCCCTTTGATATTTTCCAAATGTCTTGTTATCGCATTCTTTATCATAGGCTCCAGCATTTTCCCTACTACTGATGTTAGGCTAGCCGGTCTGTAATTCCCTGTTTTGTCCTCCCTCTTTTTTAAATAGCGGGCTTACATTTGCCGCCCTCCAATCTGCTGGGACTGTTGCAGCATGTACAGAATTTTGGAAGAAGACATTCAGCCCCCCACCATCTGGCTTGGGCGTGCCAAAATCCTACCAACTGTCGTGGCTTGAGACAATTCACACCTCTTTAACCTGTGACTATCTCTCTCTCTCCAGTTGCTCCATCTGTACCTGTAGACTTAATTACATGCAAAGACTTGCATTCGAAGTATCGTATTGCATCTTTGACTTTGTCTATTTATATGCTTCTGGAACCCACCTCTTCATTCACTTGAGGAAGGAGCAGTTCTCCAAAAGCCAGTGATTCGAAACAAACCTGTTGGACTTTAACCTGGTGTTGTAAGACTTCTTACTGTGCTCATCCCAGTCCAACGCCGGCATCTCCACATCGCAACTATTTCTTGTCCACAAGAAACAGTACAAATATAAACAGGCCAGTTATTGCCCCACCGCCTACTCTCCAGTATTAGCAAAGCAACGCAAGGTGTCATCAGCAGTGCTATCAAGTGACTTTTGCACAACAATAATCTGCTCACTGATGCTCAGTTTGGGTTACCAAGGCCATTTGGCTCCTGATCTCATTACAACTTTGGTCCAACATGGGCGAAAGAGCTGAACTCCAGAGGAGAGGTGAGAGTTGCTGTCCTTGATATCAAGTCAGCATTTAGTAAAACTAGAGTGGATGGGGATCAGAGGGAAAATTGTTCGCTGGTTGGAGTCTTACTGAACACACAGGAAGATGGTTGTTGAGGCTGTTAGGGGTCAATCATCTCAGTCAGAAGGCATCACTGCAGGAGTTCCTGACGGTCGTGTCCTGGACCCAACCATATTCAGCTGCTTAATCAATTATCTTCAATCGCGTCATAAGGTCAGAAGTGTAGGTGTTCGCTTTGTTCTGCAGCAATCACGGCACCTCCGATACAAAAGCAGTAAGGGCCCATATGCAGCACTACCTAATAAGTAGCAAGTGATATTCACGCCATACAAATGATGTCCAATGGCATTACCATCGTTGGATCCCCTCACTGTCCACTAGTTCACAACTGGACTAGCCATATAAATACTGTGGCTACAAGAGCAGGTCAGAGACTGAATATTCAGTGGCGAATAACTGACTTTCTGCTTTTTCAAAAGTCTGTCCGCCATCTGTAAAACACAAGTCAGGAGTGTGATAGACTTGCCCTGGTGAGTGCGGCTCTGGCAACACTCAAACTCAACCTCGTTCAGGACAAGCAGCCTGATTGAAGGTGGCTCATCTCCACCATCTATAGCTGGTATAGGGCTGGTTTAACACAGTGGGCTAAACAGCTGACTCTTAATGCAGAACAATGCCAGCAGCACGGGTTCAATTCCCGTAACGGCCTCCCCGAACAGGGAATGTGGCGACTAGGGGCTCTTCACTGTAACTTCATTGAAGCCTACTTGTGACAATATGTGATTATTACTATTATTATTATTGTTATGTAAACAAATGATGGCCTCGCCAACGAAGCCCACATCCCATGAAAGAGTAATTAAAAAAAAAAAAAATTATTCCAAACCAAAGTATATTGAGACTACAGGTGATAGTTGTTAGCACTGCTGCCTCACAGCGCCAGGGATCCGGGTTCGATTCCGACCTTGGGTGACTGTGTGGAGTCTGCACGTTCTCCCTGTGTCTGTGTGGGTTTCCTCCCGGTGCTCCGATTTCCTCCCACAGTCCAAAGATGTGCAGGTTAAGTGGATTGGCCATGATAAATTGACCCTTAGGATGGGGTTGGAGGAATAGGGCGGGAGATCGGGCCTGGGTAGGGTGGTCCTTCAAAGGGGCGGTGCAGACGTGATAGGATGAATGGCCTCCTTCTGCACTGTGGGGATTGTATGATATACATAATACACACAATCTCTCCAAAAACATATCACAATTCATGCAGTTTAACATATTTTCCTCTTTTTCTCCCCTTGGCCCATGAAGGACTAATTAAATAATGAAAAAGGTTAAGCTAAAATGCTGTAAATGACAATACCAAAAATCCTCAGTGCAAGGGTAAAGTTCCCTGTTATTGTACTGTTTATATGTACTGTACCACCACATGCACAGCGCTTGTCCTATGACATTTCTGAATTCTGATCAAAATACTATTCATTTTACTTGTTTTTCATTTTCATTTAATGCGATCTAATTGTTTGCACCATGAATGAATGTGAGGACGAGTGCACAATTCATGCTTGTGATTAGGATCTACGTATCATCTAAGAGTCCGACTGTCGCTATCAATAAACTTTAAATGGTCACATTCAAGGTTATCCCAGTCTGAAAGTGATCAAAGTCCTGTAAAAATTCCCAACTGCAATCTTATCTGTGCTCTGTTCCATGTCAATTTAACTCCATTAACTGTCAGCCATTTTGCACACTAAATCACAGAACAGGCCATTCAATAGTTTTCTGGCAGCAACAGTATGTGGCAACACACACATAGTGAGTGTAAGTAGCCAGAATGGTGATAATTTAAGTGACAATATGAAGTGCATTTGAGAGGATAGAGGCCAGTAAACACTGCTCAAATAGCTTTATAAGGTTAGCTGATGTTTAGTTCTACTCCTTTCAAACCCTGATCTCCTTAAATATTTGCCTTGGTCCATCATCTCATTTAAAAACAAAAATGAGAATTTTAGCAAAAGTTGAACTTGATGGAACTGGAGGCAAATTGTTGAGCTGGTTGGGAAATTGGCTGAGCGTTAGGAGATGGGGAGTACGAATAATGGACAGTTACTTTAATTGACCATATGTGACCACTAACGTACCGCAAGGATCCATGTTGGGACCTCAAATCTTCATTGTATCCAAATTTGCTGAGAACACAAAGATGAGTGATATTATGGGTATTGCAGTTGAGAGGGTAAAGATACAGGGAGATATTGATAGATTGTGAATCATAGAATCATTAAATTTGTACGGCACAGATGGAGACCATCAAGTCTTCGGTAGTCCCACTCCAGGCCCTGTCCCCAAATCTCTGCAAGTTTTTTAATGATGCTTATCTATTTCCCTTTTAAAAGGCACTATGGATTCTGTCATCTCCACGCTATCGGGCAGTGCATTTTAGATCCTAACTACTTGCTAAGTAAAGCTTTTCCTTGTGTCAGTGTTGGTCCTTTTGCCAATAACTCACATTTGTGTCCTCTTGTTGTTGACATTCCCACCAAGGGGAACAATTTATTCCTCTTTACTCTTGTCTACACCTCTACCATTTTTCCTCAAATCTCCTCTCATTCTTCACTTCTCTATGGAAAATAACCTTACCTTCTCTGTCCACCTGAGCATGAAGCCGCTCATCCAGGAAACCATTCTTGTGAATTTTTAACAAAATTATTCTTTCATGGGATGTGAGTGCCAGCTAGCTGCCATGCCTAATTGCCCCTTCAACCTGCTAAGCCATTTTGGAGGGTATTTGATAATCAGCCGTGCTGTGGGCCTTGACAGGCTTGACTTGAGAGCATTCAAAGACATCAGATCTTTAGATTAGATTTTTGCAACGATCAGTAATTGTTCCATCGTCCACATTATTGACATTAATAATAATAATATTTTATTGTCACCAGTAGGCTTACGTTAACACTGCAATGAAATTACTGTGAAAAGTCCTTAATCGCCACATTCCGGCGCCTGTTGGTGTACACAGAGGGAGAATTCCGAATTCTCAGCTGGTACGGGAATTGAACCCGCGCTGATTGCCTTGTTCTGCATTACAAACCAGCTGCCTAAGCCCACTAAACTAAGTCATTAATTTTCAATTCCAGACGTTATTAACTGATTTCAAATTCGACAGCTGCCCTGGTGGGATTTGAACCCATGTCTCCAGATCCCTGCACCTTCTGTAAAGCCTTTACATCCCTCCTAAAGTATGATGGGCAAAATTGGACACCATATGAGTGTTTTATACAGGCGTGGCAAAATGTAGTTTAATGGATTGTTTGGCCAAAGGTTTTAAATTGGATATGGAGCTGGATCACATACATCAGTCGTGATTTCATTGAATGGTGGAGCAGGCTAAAGGACTAAACGTTCCTAAAACAAAAATAGCAGTGGATAGATTATATAATAAGCCAAGGGAAAAATGTAATTCTTTCCAAATGTATTGGAAAGTTTTGCTGCAGATCAGTGTAACTGAACCCAATGTAGGATTCAGTAGTTAGATTCAAGATAAAAATTGGGGCTGAAATGCAGTGCATATACTTTTTGTGTAAGCTTCATTCCCCAAGCTAGAATAGTGAGCTGAACTACTTTGCACGGTAGCACAGTAGTTAGCACTGTTGCTTCACAGTGCCAGGGTTCCAGGTTCAATTCCCGCTTGGGTCACTGTCTGTGCAGAGTTTGCACATTCTGCGAGGGTTTCCGCTGGGTGTTCCGGTTTCCTCCCACAAGTCCCTGAAGACGTGCTTGTTAGGTGAATTGGACATTCTGTGTACCTGAACAGGTGCCAGAATGCGACGACTGGGGGCTTTTCACAGTAACTTCATTGCAATGTTAATGTGAGGCTACTTGTGCCAATAATAAAGATTATTATGATTATTAAAAAAAAAATTACTCCACTCAAGTCCTGCTGGGGTTCAGGACAACTGGGATCAATTTAAAATTAGCCATAGTTCCCGTCTGTGATCAAACTCCCATCAGTCTTGTAAAGTAGTAACTCGAGATCATAGAATGCGGGCAGAATTAACCTCGTGTTTTATTCAATAGCTTGTCAAGACCCATGGGCTACTTGAGCACAAGAGGGACGTGAAGGTAGAAATTCACCTTGGTAACATTCCTCTGTCACACTGCTACCATTATTCCTGAAAACTGCATTCCTGTATAAATTAAACAGAAAATCGGGACGCTCGTTTAACACCTTTTTAAGGTCCACCAACAATAGAAGACTTTAGAAAAGTAATTCCTGCAGTGCATTTGGAAACCATATGCCAAGAATTCCATAGTTAGGCACAAAGGTTAAAAATACTGCATGGGGTTCTATATCCTTTGAAGTGCTGAAGTCCACATGTGTGCAGCAGCCAAACTGTCTTCATGATTAAATATTAACCAGCTCACTAAGTGGGGCTGCTTCAAGAAGGTCACCTTTTATGCCAAAAATAGTAATACATATACAACAAAACCAAAAGTGTGTGCACTATGGTAACATCATATTTAAACTTTTAAAACTAGCTAAGCACCCTCAAATATACTGTTTTTAACATAAGCCAGAATCTATCAGTAGAGATGCATATAAAAGTTATACTTTTTTTTAAGAAAAGCTTATGTTGCTCCATACAACTCTAAAATATTATGCTATGTGTGGATTGAATATTGACTTTTCATTTGTAGCAAATTTCTTCAGTTTATATACCATTTTGAGGTTGATGTGCACCATTTGTCAAATATTTTTCCCCAATAATTGCAGTAAGGGACTTTGGCAAGCAGTGGGTTAACTGTCTAAACTGTCTATTCACCGAAGTGAAAACCTAAATTGTCTATTCACTGAAGTGAAAACCTGTTTTCCACAATTTCACAACGCGTGCACCTGCCAACCTATTTCCATACTGTCTGCCAAGTGTTCACATTTTGGTGCCATCACGATGCATGCTTGAGGAGTCTGTAATAGTCCCCACAGAATAAAAGGCTATATCCTCAGTTTCTTACATTTTGAAACGTGCTGTAGTGGTGAAGTTTTAGTGAATATATACAAACATGATTTGCATCAGGGATGATGAACTAATAGTGGCATATTTCTTTCTCCAGTACTGAGGTGTTTCCTGTTGACTACAGCTCTTTACGTAACAATAGTGATTCCAATAGTGGGTGCAACATAAGCACCCAGTGAAGAGAGAAAAGTGTAAACAGCACAAGGTTCACATTTCCTTCCCAGACCAGCACACTATTCTGAAAAAGATCTGGTTTAATCAATAAGATTAAAGTTTTGTATTCAGCCATAAGTGCTGAAGGCTTGTGCACCAGAGTTAGCCATGCAGTTTTAATACAGCTAAAACACTGGTATGTTCTAGCCACAAATAAAAAAGGGGATAAATTAAACAAGATCCATTGAGCAGGATCCCAATCCCAATAACATACTGTATTGGAAGGCACCATTTTACATCATCAAGTAATACTTGCTCACCAATTTATGAGCTCACAGATGTTAATTCAGCCCCTGCCATTGCCATCTGGCTCCAGAGCTTTTTGCTGCCTTTATTCAGACACGGGTGGAAGAGCTGAATGATTTGAAGACAAATGTCGAAGCCCAGTATGCCTTTTCAGCATCTTGTAGCTGGCGATTCGGGTACACGGAGGGATATTACGAGGCAAAAGTCTAAATGTGGCACCTGCATCACTGAACAAAATCTCCATGCCTAAGCATATCTGTAAATACAAACAAGATAATTCTCATCTATTTATGGTATTTGGGGTTATAATTGTTGAATAGTTATTTATTGAACGGCATTTGTAAATCTGTTTTTCGCAGTTGATTAATAGAATTGGAAAAGTGGGTCAAAGATGAGTTGAAAGCTACCATCTGTGCATTTGCTTAAAGAAAGATTTCCATTTGTATAGCGCCTTTCAAAAGCTCAGGCTGTTCCAAAGCTATAGAGCCAACAAAGTGCAGTCATTGTTGTTACGTAAAGAACTGTTGTTAATAGGAAACACCTCAGTACCCTCACCTTCTCCAGTTCGGTGTTCGCAAAGTTGCCTGATACTGTGCACCTTATCACGGGCATAAAAACAGACAAGAATGGGCCTCTGTGTGATCTAACCTCACATCTGCTGAGAGTCTCCATTAATGAAAAACAGGATCAAGCAGCTTGACCAGATGCTGCAGTGAATGTTGACTCCCAAAATGGTGAGTTCAATGTGTGGGAAATTTGAGAGAAGCATCCTGTTCTAGTTAAATACTATTAACTTTGTAATACCCATGGAGCGCTGTAGTGGATAGGTTAGGCTGATATGCCATTCACTAAGAAGATTAGAACTTGAAGCTATATACTCATACTGAGCAGAGAGAACTCAACCTGTTGGAGGGGATGAGCTGCTGACACATGGGCAACTTTCAGTGTGCATGTTAGCAACGTTACCCACCTGTATTTATATACAATTGGGTGATAGAAATACAAATATGACCCAAGAACACTTCTGGCTCACGTAGAATCAGGGTGACAGTTGTTACAATTGCCAAACGTCTCTAGTATCTAAAAAAAAATCCCTAATTTTGCTGAAGGGAAATATGTTTGTGGTAACCAACTCAGTGAATAGTGATTGTGAACTCTAACTTAGATCACTAAAGCATTTCCTATTTAAGAATTGATGGTAGAGGGAGATTGGGTCGTGGCCTTCAAAAGGGAATTTGATAAGCAGCTGAATGGAAAGAATGTACTACAGGGGAAGGGAGTGGCAGTGGTTGCTCTTACAGAGAGCTGGAATGGGCTTGTTGGCAACCTCCCACACTGTAAACATTCCATGATTTTTATGGATTAAATATTAGTGGGATGTCAATGATGCATTCTGGATAATTACTCCCACATTCTACAATAATGATAACGACGGAGACAGCATTCAGGCCTGGACTGATAAATGGCATGTAACAATTGTGCCATGCAAATGGCATGCAACATTTGTGCCATGCAAATGGCATGCAACATTTGTGCCATGCAAGTGCCAGACAATGACCAACAAGAGAGAATCTAACCATCTCCCCATGTATTCAGTGTCATTACCATCGCTGAGTTCCCCACTATCAACATTCTGGGAGTTACATTGAGAAACTAAACTGAACCAACCATGTAAATACTGTGGCTACAAAAGCAGATCAAAGGCTGTGAACTCTACAGCGAATTTAACACCTCCCGTCTTCCCAAACTCTGTTGATCATCTGATAGTTACAAGTCGGGCGTGTGGTGGAATACTCCCCACTTGCCTGGATGGGTGCAGCTGCAACAACACTCAAGAAGCTCGACACTATCCAGGACAAAGCAGTTCCGATTTGGCATCTCATCCATCACCTTAAACATTCATCCCCTCCACCACTGACGCACAGTTGCAACAGTGTGTACCATTTACAAGTGTTACGATCCCCGTTGGTGTAACTGGACGGGAAGTTCCCAGAATAGAATCTGTCATGATATGCAAACATGCAGCTAATGAGCATATAGAATAGGACACGACCAATGAGCAATCAGGACACTCAGGGGTGGTATCTCACTATAAAAGGGATGAGGCACTCACACCCCGCCTCTTTCCATAGACCAACATCTACAGAGTGAGACAGGGTGTATCCTCAGCATCACACCCCAGCACGTGGCTTAGATCAAGGCTGGTTCAGTTAGACTGAGTTACTACATTTAGATTAGCAGATAGTCGAACTCATTGAGAACTGTGCTAATAGTTCAATAAAAAACACTGAACTCACTTCAAAGTCAGGAGCATCTTTTACTCAAAACTGCATCAAGTGGCAGCTTGTGTTATTCCAAATTACATAGCACAACAGAATCCTGGCTCAAAAGATTCCAAGACTGCAATTTTTAAAAAAAATGTGGAGGCACAGAGTCACAGGAACACAAATTAGTTTTAATAACAAGAAAAATAAGTGATTAAACATTTTTTAAAAATTGGATTATGGTACAATACGCTTTTACCTCTCTCTCTCTCTCCCCTCCACCCTTGTTTAACAATTGCACAGAGGTTTTGGAATTAACACTGATTACAAAGTACATCCTGATCTACAATGGTCTCATTAACACAGTCCTTTTTAAGCACATAAAATGACTTGTGATCAAATACGTACACTCCATTCTGAACCCAAGTTATGGTCTGTGCATTTCTCCACCCCCCACCCCCACCCTCGCATGATGGTCACATGCGAGATTGAGAAATTCAAAACTACACTCCCAAAAGCGTGCTCTAAAATCTTCTCTCTCAATTATGCTTTCCTTTAGCGGTTTGCATACCAAAATATGTTTATTACTCTTTTAACCTAGGCTTCTGTTCCACCTTTAATAGCGAATCCAGTCCAGGATTTTACACTACCCACATTTTAGATTTCCTTACTTTAACCAGTTTAACACAAACTCCGAGATTCAGCCACCGAGTTCCATAGTTATTTCAACTCTCATTCAACAGGCTATAGTAAAATCACAGAAACCTGAAAATCATTTCAGATATCTTTCTGGTATCTCAGCCTTTTTCTCAACTCTGTGTGAATTTACTGAACAGTTCTCTGTTCTAGCATCTTTAACCTCCGACGTCTTGGAAACCTCTCTTCATTTCTCTACTTTCCTTAACTAGCTGCCCATTAGATCTCTGCATTTAATGTCTTAGCCATTACTCCATGGTATGGCTTCTAGCAAAGCTGAGAGAGATGTTTTCTCTGTAGCCTTCTGAATCAGTGCTTCTAGTGGAACTGAGATCTGCCTTCTCTCTCACTACCTATCTCCAACTGCAGTCAAATTAGCAAAACTAGAACATAAAAGCTTCTCTAACATACAAGGTCCCAGTTGCGAAGCAACACTCGCATAACGTCTATTAGCCTATTTATTCTTCTCACCATAGCCCTCTCTAAGCACAGTAGAAATGCAGTTGGGACATAACCAACTCCCACACAGACAAATTACCTTGTCCAGCATGAATTTAACTCTAGGTTTTACCCTTCCAGGCATAAAAACATTAAATTAAGCACACTTATAGAACATAGAACAATACAGCGCAGTACAGGCCCTTCGGCCCTCGATGTTGCACCGACATGGAAAAAAAACTAAAGGCCATCTAACCTACACTATGCCCTTATCATCCATATGCGTATCCAATAAATTTTTAAATGCCCTCAATGTTGGCGAGTTCACTACTGTTGCAGGTAGGGCATTCCACGGCCTCACCACTCTTTGCGTAAAAAACCCACCTCTGACCTCTGTCCTATATCTATTACCCCTCAATTTAAGGCTATGTCCCCTCGTGCTAGCCACCTCCATCCGCGGGAGAAGGCTCTCGCTGTCCACCCTATCTAACCCTCTGATCATTTTGTACGCCTCTATTAAGTCACCTCTTAACCTTCTTCTCTCTAACGAAAACAACCTCAAGTCCATCAGCCTTTCCTCATAAGATTTTCCCTCCATACCAGGCAACATCCTGGTAAATCTCCTCTGCACCCGTTCCAAAGCTTCCACGTCCTTCCTATAATGAGGCGACCAGAACTGTACGCAATACTCCAAATGCGGCCGTACTAGAGTTTTGTACAACTGCAACATGACCTCATGGCTCCGGAACTCAATCCCTCTACCAATAAAGGCCAACACACCATAGGCCTTCTTCACAACCCTATCAACCTGGGTGGCAACTTTCAGGGATCTATGCACATGGACACCGAGATCCCTCTGCTCATCCACGCTACCAAGAATTTTACCATTAGCCAAATATTCCGCATTCCTGTTATTCTTTCCAAAGTGAATCACCTCACACTTCTCCACATTAAACTCCATTTGCCACCTCTCAGCCCAGCTCTGCAGCTTATCTATGTCCCTCTGTAACCTGCAACATCCTTCCGCACTGTCTACAACTCCACCGACTTTAGTGTCGTCTGCAAATTTACACACCCATCCTTCTGCGCCCTCCTCTAGGTCATTTATAAAAATGACAAACGGCAACGGCCCCAGAACAGATCCTTGTGGTACGCCACTCGTAACTGAACTCCATTCTGAACATTTCCCATCAACTACCACTCTCTGTCTTCTTTCAACTAGCCAATTTCTGATCCACATCTCTAAATCCCCCTCAATCCCCAGCCTCCGTATTTTCTGCAATAGCCGACCGTGGGGAACCTTATCAAACGCTTTACTGAAATTCATATACACCACATCAACTGCTCTACCCTCGTCTACCTGTTCAGTCACCTTCTCAAAGAACTCGATAAGGTTTGTGAGGCATGACCTACCCTTCGCAAAACCATGCTGACTATTCCTAATCATATTATTCCTATCTAGATGATTATAAATCGTATCTTTTATAATCCTCTCCAAGACTTTACCCACCACAGACGTTAGGCTCACCGGCCTATAGTTACCCGGGTTATCGCTACTCCCCTTCTTGAACAAAGGGACCACATTTGCTATCCTCCAGTCCTCTGGCACAATTCCTGTAGCCAATGATGACCTAAAAATCAAAGCCAACGGCTCAGCAACCTCTTCCCTGGCTTCCCAGAATCCTAGGATAAATCCCATCCGGCCCCGGGGACTTATCTATTTTCACCTTGTCCAGAATTGCCAACACTTCTTCCCTACGCACCTCAATGCCATCTATTCTAATAGCCTGGGTCTCAGCATTCTCCTCCACAATATTATCTTTTTCTTGAGTGAATACTGATGAAAAGTATTCATTTAGTATCTCGCTTATCTCCTCAGCCTCCACACGCAACTTCCTACCACTGTCCTTGACTGGCCCTACTCTTACCCTAGTCATTCTTTTATTCCTGACATACCTATAGAAAGCTTTTGGGTTTTCCTTGATCCTACCTGCCAAAGACTTCTCATGTCCCCTCCTTGCTCGTCTCAGCTCTCTCTTTAGATCCTTCCTCGCTTCCTTGTAACTATCAAGCGTCCCAACTGAAACTTCACGCCTCATCTTCACATAGGCCTCCTTCTTCCTCTTAACAAGAGATTCCACTTCTTTGGTAAACCACGGTTCCCTCGCTCGACCCCTTCCTCCCTGCCTGACTGGTACGTACTTATCAAGAACATACAATAGCTGTTCCTTGAACAAGCTCCACATATCCAGTGTGCCCAACCCTTGCAGCCTACTTCTCCAACCAACACATCCTAAGTCATGTCTAATGGCATCATAATTGCCCTTCCCCCAGCTATATCTCTTGCCCTGCGGGGTATACTTATCCCTTTCCATCACTAACGTAAAGGTCACCGAATTGTGGTCACTGTTTCCAAAGTGCTCACCTACCTCCAGATCTAACACCTGGCCTGGTTCATTACTCAAAACCAAATCCAATGTGGCCTCGCCTCTTGTTGGCCTGTCAACATATTGTGTCAGGAAACCCTCCTGCACACATTGTACAAAGAATGACCCATCTAATGTACTCGAACTATATCTTTTCCAGTCAATATTTGGAAAGTTAAAGTCTCCCATAACAACTACCCTGTTACTTTCGCTCTTTTCCAGAATCTATACCTTACTTCTAATATTTACCAATTCAAATCTAATTCCTTTAAAGCTACCTATGTTTTCCGAACATAATGTGCATTGCAGCAGCTCACCATGCCTCCTCCAACAGTGATCTCTACCACCTAGAAGGACAAAGTAGGAAATGCATTGGGACACCATCTGGAAGCAGCCCTCCAAGCCCCCAAACCCTTCTAACTTGGAACTACATCACCGTCACTCCTTCACTGCTGGATCAAAATCCTGGAAGGTCCATCCTAACAGCACTAGGCGCACCTACACTAGATTATCTGTAGAGGTTCAAGAAGGTGACTTGCCATCACCTTCTTAAGGGCGATTAGGGAAGAGCAACAATTGCTGGCCTTAACGGTCATTCCCATAACCCAATAATATTTGTTTTACCATGCTAAAATATCCAGCCAGCATTCTTGTTTGATGCTTTGAGCTTTTGACAACTATAAAGATTAGTTCTTGGCAAATCCACAGCTATTTCAGCCTTCTAGAAACAAGATTTTATTGTATAACAAATGGACCATTTATCTTTTCAATGTGCAAAACTTCCTTCAAAAACCTGTGCCAGAAAGACCGATTTAAAGAATTTCTGAACTTATTGCAGCCACAGTAACAGGATGTAAGGCAATGCGATCAGTATGTTGTGATTTCATGTTCTGTGACATGAAATCCGCTTCTGGAAGCAATATATCTATTGAATACTTAGAAAGCAATGAAAAATAGCAGTAAAACAAAATGCAGTTTGCTATGTTAAATTCCTTTTGATAAGTGTGAGGTTACAAGACATTCTGAATCGGTGTTTAATTGCTGTTCCGAGTCTCTGATTTACTGGCTGTCTAAGTCTACCTTTCCAATCCACAGAACAGTTACCGTCAATCAGCATGAATAGGTTCACTGCTGTAACACCTCATGGACTTGTTCACCGAATCTGGGAGAAACCAGGTTGACAACAATTGCTGAGTAGGCAGAGCCTGCCCACTAATCAGCTGGATTGCTGACTAAGACAGTGACCCTGAGCCTGGTCGTTCTTTTATACATCTATTGTGGTGTAGATAACCGGATCCTTACTGCATTATAATCACTGATTAACCTATTTGACTGGTTACCACACTAGTTTCTGCATACTGACATCTTCTGGTAGAATTGAAATTCAACAGGCAGCAAACACTGGAATATCAATTCTGTAAAACAAACTAAGCTGCATAACATTTCTTGGTGTCAGACCATTATTGAAATTGGAATGAACTCGCTGGGTAAACTATTTACATTCTTCTTGGTAACTTGATGTGTCTTATTTTCCATTTATAATTCCCCTTGGATTTCTTACCAGCTTTTCTAGCTGTTCAGTAGTGGGATTGTCACCCGTACTTTTGCACGCTAACGTAATTGTCCATTTGCGTGTCCTTTAGCTACTTTCATTGGGTTCTAATTCTGAGTTCTGCTTCCATAAAGCACTTTTTCATGAAGATAGACCTCTGATGCCATATGTTGGGGTGGGAGAAGGGAAAATTAGTGGACTTTCGGTGCTGTGATTTGACTCTTCCCCATCTCATTCCTTGAACTGAAGTTTGGGAGGCTAAGCCTGGCAATTTGAAACTTAAGGAATTGCTGAGCCCTGATTTGTGTTCCACATGTATTGCTGCAGCAGATGTTCATTTGTACGTGATTGATTCTTGTTGGCCGTTGAAAGCGTGCACCAGCTAATAATTTCATTTACCCTTTTATTTTGCAAAAACATATCATTTTGTTTGTATTTTGAGTCCGCAATGCACAAATTTCTGGCTCAAGTATTATACTGATTACTGTTTTTAAACTTGTAGAGAAAGTAAATGTGGCCAGAAGTGCATTTCCTAGCAGAATACTGATGTAGAAGTAACTCCATTTACAAAGATATTTGAAAATGTCAAATTTGGACAACTTTAACTTTACCTGGACGTAATATTCAGGACCTGTGATGCATTGTGCTGCAATTTACTGTTTTCTATATACATGGAAAGCAGAATTGTCTAATTGAAGTAGGAAAAGCACATGCATTGAAATGATAGGTAACTTTGAACTATCCAGAGCTAAATTGTCAGAACATCCCTATTGTAAGTAAGGAAACATTTCTAGAATGCATTTAAAAAGTGCAAGAAGTCCTTGAATCCATATTGCACCTATTTAAGGTACCCAATCCACCATCTTAAACATTCACTCCTTCCTCCGCTGGTGCACAGTGTTGTACCACCTACAAGATGGATTGCAGCAACTCACCAAGACACCTTTGACAGTACCTTTAGACCTCTAGTGTCTAAAAGGACCAAGGCAGCAAATGCATGTGAGCACCACCATCTGCAAGTTCCCTTCCAAGCCACACACTATTCTGACTTGGTAATGTATCGGAAATGTACCGCTGTTCCTTCGCTACATCAAAATCCTGGAACTCCCTTCCTAACAGCACTCTTGAGTATACCAGCAGCTCAAGAACGCAGCCCACCAACACTTTCACAAGTGCAATTAGTTTATTTTGGCATAGCCAGTGAGGCCACATTCCATGAAGGAATACATTTTTTTAAAAGTCAAAGCACTTTCTGCAGTCTTGCCACATGCACTAGTAAATGGTGATGGTCACTAACCCCAGGCTGAGGCTTTTGCAGGTTTACCAAAAGTGCCGAGCTGATGATCCATCTTTTCCTCCTGATGATTCCAGCACTGCAGATGCCAGCTTCCAACCAATTTGATTCGCCACACGTGATGTTTTCAGCTGATTGTCTGGTATACAGTGCAATTCGCAACTCCTCAGATTCTGAAACAGCCTGTGCCAGCATGCAGCAGCATGACCAAGATAACATTTAGGCTTGGGCTGAGTACTTGACAAGTAGCAATCACACTGCACAAGTTCAGAAGAATTACCATTTCCCAAAGACATTCAACAGGATTAATATCATGGAATCTCCCACCACCAAGGGAGAGGTTGTCCATTTTGGAAGGACAAATATGAATGCGGAATACAGGGTTAACGGTAGGGTTCTTGGCAATGTGGAGGAGCAGAGAGATCTTGGGGTCTATGTTCATAGATCTTTGAAAGTTGCCACTCAAGTGGATAGAGCTGTGAAGAAGGCCTATGGTCTGCTAGCGTTCATTAGCAGAGGGCCGTGAGGTGATGATGCAGCTGTACAAAACCTTGGTCAGGCCACATTTGGAGTACTGTGTGCAGTTCTGGTCGCCTCATTTTAGGAAGGATGTGGAAGCTTTGGAAAAGGTGCAAAGGAGATTTACCAGGATGTTGCCTGGAATGGAGAGTAGGTCATACGAGGAAAGGTTGAGGGTGCTAGGCCTTTTCTCATTAGAACGGAGAAGGATGAGGGGCGACTTGATAGAGGTTTATAAGATGATCAGGGGAATAGATAGAGTAGACAATCAGAGACTTTTTCCCCAGGTGGAACACACCATTACAAGGGGACATAAATTTAAGATAAATGGTGGAAGATATAGAGGGGATGTCAGAGGTAGGTTCTTTACCCAGAGAGTAGTGGGGGCATGGAATGCACTGCCTGTGGAAGTAGTTGAGTCGGAAACGTTAGGGACCTTCAAGCGGCTATTGGATAGGTACATGGATTAGGGTAGAATAATGGAGTGTAGGTTAACTTCTTCTTAAGGGCAGCACGGTAGCATTGTGGATAGCACAATTGCTTCACAGCTCCAGGGTCCCAAGTTCGATTTTGACTTGGGTCACTGTCTGTGTGGAGTCTGCACATCCTCCACGTGTGTGCGTGGGTTTCCTCCGGGTACTCCGGTTTCCTCCCACAGTCCAAAGATGTGCAGGTTGGGTGGATTGGCCATGAAAAATTGCCCTTAGTGTCCAAAATTCTATGATTAACCTAGGACAAAAGTTCGGCGCAACATCGTGGGCCGAAGGGCCTGTTCTGTGCTGTATTTCTCCATCAATGTTCTGGGGCTACCTTTGACTGAAAACCGAAGTGGACTGGCTATATAGGTACTGGATCTATCAAACCAGGTTAGACACTGGAAATTCTGTGGCGCCAACTCACTTACTGACTCCCAAACCAATCCACAAGGCACAAGTCAGGGTTACTCCCCATTTGTTCCAACAACATCCGGGCCGGGATTCTCCGACCCCGCGGGGTGGGGGAGCAAGAATCACACCACGCTGGCTCGCCGATTATCCAGTGCCGATTTTCGGGCACACGCCATTGAAAGCACCTCACCTCCCCCACCCCTCCGGCGATTCTCCGAGTGCCCGCCCAGTTTGGCCGAGTCTCACCGGCGTGGGTTACGTATGGTCCCACACGGCAGGACCTCTGAGTTCTGTTTGCGGGGGCCGTCCTGGGGGCGGGGTGGATGGCAGAGATACAACCCCAGGGGGGGCCTCCACGATGGCCTGGCCTGCGATCGGGGCCTGCCAATCGGCGGCCGGGCTAGTTCCGTGCGGGGCCAATGTTGCTCCGCGCCAGGCCCCTGTAGGGCTCCGCCATATTGCCCGGGGGCCGGCGCCATGCGCAAACTCACGCCTGCTGTGGTGCGCCGTCTTTCGGGCACCGGAGCTGCGGAACCACTCCGGCGCCGTACTAGCCCCCTGGGAAGAGGTGGAAATCTGCCAGTTGGGGCCCGTTGACGCCAGAGTGGCTCGCGCCATTTTCACGCCGGCGTCAGAACTTGGCCGCAGGATTGGAGAATCTCGGCCCCTATGTTCTACCCATTAAGGGCAAAACAGCCCGCTAGCTTGGCATCCCATCCACCGCCTTAAGCATTTACTCGTGTGTACCAAAGATTCCTTCGACAGCAGCTTTCAAACTCATGACCTGTAACATCTAGAAGAGCAAGGTCATTAGACAATTCGGAACACCACCACCTGACAGTTCCTCTCTAAGTCACTGTCGGTGATTTTGCCTTTTGGGTTCCGAGACCGAGACACACGAGTGACACAATCTCACATTAAATCCAACACCTTTATTAAGAATTTGAAACAAAAGCGTTTCAATTAAATCATACAGTTACCACCCAGGTGCTCATTGCATTACCTTTGACTGAGACCTTCCTACTTGCTGACCGAGAGGGGCTATTCCCAATAATGTGTGTATTTTTTGTCTTTTGAGTGTTGCAAATGTGGGACATTTTCAGGGGCTTACATATAGAATACAGTGTTTGAAAGAGCTCATATACAATCCTCTTCTAGATGCAGTTTGATTAGTTGGGTACGTGATTGGCTGTTTGTTGGTTAGTTAGCGCAATTCCAAGTTGTCTTATGCAGTCTTATCCATGTAAGGACTTCTTCCTGTCGAGCTGTGATTGTGTGGTTTTAATCCGTCTGTCGTGGTTTCAGCCAATTTTCACAAATTAATAGTTTTTTGTTCTATTCAATTCAGCAGCATTGCTCCAATTATCAAGTATAGGCGTAATAATCTTTATTGTCAAAAGTAGGCTTACATTAACACTGCAATGAAGTTACTGTGGAAAGCCCCTAGTCCTCACATTCCGGCGCCCTGTTCAGGTACACTGAGGGAGAATTCAGAATGTCCAAATTACCTAATAGCACGTCAATCAGTAGGTATCTCACCCATTCAGTTTCCAAATAACAAACACTGCTCTGAACTCGCAGCCAGTCTGTCTACCCTTTCCTTGCATCACATGCTATCCTGACCTGGAACTATATCGCCATTCCTTCAACAAGTCAAAATCTGGAACTCCCTTTCTAAAAACACTATTGGGCGCACTTCCACCAGATGTATTGCAGCATTCCATGAAGGTGGCTTACCAGCACACCGCAAGAGCACTTAGGGACACTCATCCAAAATTCCAAAGTGCCTCAGGAATACGATCAGACAAAAATAGGAATTGAACCCAAGAAGGAATTATTAGGATGGTGGAGGGAAGGAATGCTTGTAGCCGAGGTAACTGAAGGTATGCATGTTTTAAAAATCATGTTTAGCAGCTCAGAAACGTGCAGGTTCAGAAAGACGTACGGTATTTAAAAAAGGTTAACTTGCTCTTTTCACTTCATTGATATGTGCCTGAGGTAAAATGTTTGCTCACACTGATTTTGATACATTAAAGGGAATGGGCCAATAAGAAATAATTTTCAGCCGACACCTGAATTTTATGTCCATGGAATGGAATCCGAGATTCATTTGCTAAATTAAAAAATCTAAAAGTTAAAAACAGCCAGGGTCTCCCGCTTAATGCTGTGCTTTCTTGCATCTTTCTGAGTGGGTAATTATGTGTTTCGTCTGCCTAAATGTCTGGGGGTAGTGGTCTGATTTGGGGATATCAAATGTAGCTGCCCATCATCTGATTGGGTGATCTTTACATGAGCAAAGCCTCCCAAAGAGTTGATGTGTTCATAGAAAAAATTACACCACTTCTTTATATCATGGTGCTTCCTTGAATATTGGTTGAGTGAAAGGAAGAGGAATGGGGGAGTTAGGTACACAAGAGGCCCGAGTTGGAGGATCGCAGAGCTGTTGTAGGGTGGTTACAGCAATAAGAAGTGATGAAGTCCAGGAAGTTATTTGAACAAGAGAATGTGAATCTTAATATCAGCGTATTGGTGGAGCAGAAGCAAATGTTGTTCAGTTAGTATAGGGGCGATTGATGAACAGGACTTAGTAAGTATAATAGTCCGAATGTCATAACCTGTGGAGGAACGTTGTGATGTTTTCAGCTTTATTCTGGGTAATGTACTGGAGTAGGTCAACAACATAGAGGTGAGAAAAACAGGGATTAATAATTTTAAAATAGAGAAAGTAAAGGATCAAAAAGTAAATTTATTGAAGTGCAATGCACAGGTGCTTGATTTTTCTAATCCTGTTCCCCTTCCTTTCCATCCTGGGTACCTGTTTAGTGACACTCCAACTAATGTGAAAGTTTACAATGTCAAACTTTACCACTTTTGAGGTGTTGCCCTGCTGTAATTGCTTCGTAATGAGGGCAACATGGCGGTACAGTAGTTGGCGCTGCCTCGCAACATCAGGGACCCAAGTTGAAATCTGGCCTCCGGTGACTATGTGGAGTTTGCACGTCCTCCCAGTGTCTGCGTGGGTTTCCTCCGGGTGCTCCGGTTTCCTCCCACAGTCCAAAGATATGCAGGTTAGGTGGATTGGCCATGCTAAATTGCTCCTTCGTGTCCAAAACTTTAGTTGGGGTTGCTGTCTTACGGGGGATAGGGTGGAGGCCTGACACTAGGTGAAATTCTCTTACAGAGAGTTGGTGCACATTTGATGGGATGAATGGTCTCCTTATGCACTGGAGGAATTCTATTCTATGATTCTATTACTTAGATATGCATAGTTTTTATCAATGGAAAAAGAAGAGAAAATCAGAGTGTAATCAAGTTTTTGATAGTAAATGTAGTATGAATATTGATGAAACTTAAATCTGCAAGTTTCATGGTTCATTGTCATTTTAATTTTTTTAGGTGGATGGAAGCCTGTTTGCATGAAGAATTACCCCTTACCACAGAACTTGAAGAAGGACTGAGAAATGGAGTCTATCTTCTCAAACTCGCAAAGTTCTTTGCTCCTAAATTGGTGTCCGACAGAAAGATCTATGACATTGAACAAACCAGATTCAAGGTACATGAATAGTCTGTCATTAGTGTACTGATAAACAAAATGGTTCACCTGCTATGTCACATGGCTTATAACTGTGGTTCTCAAACTGGGGCCTATCCAAGGTGTCGGTGATGCAGGACTAGCCATACACATGAATAACCTGGACATCTGCCCAGAGTCCTGTGGTTAAGAGTTGACAAAATGTGTCCCCACAGTGCTTCTCTTCTTCCATACTTCTCCAGTACTCTCCCTGTGCTCAGCACCCCTGTGCTATTGCCCACTCCATAGTCATATTTTGTTTCTGTTCTGCTCCTCCTATGTTTCTATTCTTCCTCCTCTTCCCTGTGCGTTTTCCATGCTCATGCTCTCTCTGGGCTCCAGTTCTTCATGTACTGAGCTTACTCAGTGCTCCTACTCTCCCCTGTTTCCGTAATGCTCTCTCCAGGATTCTGCCCTTCTTGGGCTCCTGTTCTGTGTTCCTGCCAAGCCAGACTCTGCAGTGAGAAGTGGGTACATCCATTTCACTGATACCTGTAAGTATGTGTCTGTTTTCTTAATGGTAATATTAAAAACACTTATTACATGCAGCATTTTTCTACTGTATGTTTGAGAACCCTGGCTTCCAACAGTCTTTTAATTGTGCCTTCACCGCCTTCTCCTGAAGGTAGCAACTTATTTTGCAATATAATTTATAGGTGCCTGCACCTATCCATTACATAATTTAAACCTCCAAGGGGTAGCACAGTGGTTAGCACAGTTGCTTCACAGCTCCAGGGCCCCAGGTTCGATTCCTGGTGTGGGTCACTGTCTGTATGGAGCCTGCACGTTCTCCCCGTGTCTGCGTGGGTTTCCTCCGGGTGCTCCAGCTTCCTTCCATGGTCCAAAAATGTGCAGGTTAGGTGGATTGGCTGTGCTAAATTGCCGTTCATGTCCAAAACGGTTAGTTAGGGTTACTGGGTTGGGGAAAATTTTGGAAGTGTGGGCTTAAATGGAGTGCTCTTTTGAAGAGCCGGTGCAGATTCGATGGGCCAAATGGCGTCCTTCTGCACTATAAATTCTATGATTCTATGATTATCTTTATTCCCTTCAATGTGCTCCTCTCATCACATGAAGGTAGTGATGTATTCTTTGGGCATGGCTCCATGAGCACTCGAACCCTTTCAATGCCTCAATAAGTGGCCATTCTTTGATGGGGTGTTTTGACAGACCGTTTGACCAGAAGAACTCAATCCTGTTTAATCCAGGTTCCCACATAAATGCACCTTTTAGTACTGGTCGTTGTGACAAGAAGTGGCAATCTTGCCTGAATTTTGTTTCTCTTTTCCTTGTCCCCTCTTTGCCTTCACAATCAGCAATTTTTTGGAGTCGCCCTTTAATGCCATCGTTGAAAATTATTCCCAGACAGAAATCAAAATTGATCTCGTCTTGACCTCTTTTACTCACGTGGTACATTTCTGCCACCTAATACAAAGTGACACTGGACCTTAAACTGGTACTGTTTTTGAGAAACACGTGTGGCAAGACTTGTTTTCTCATTTGCAAACACAATGTAAAGTTTACTGAAACTGACCAGATTACTTGATATTGTAAGGAAAGCTCTTTTTCCCAGAAAAAAAATGTGCCCCTTCATAAAATGGAGGGAAAGAAAGTAGCAAACCGCGCCAAAACATGGAGACGACAATTTTTAACCTGTAAATCAAGCATTACAAATTCTTGATTTTGTAGTTTTAATGCAACTCTACTTCAGTTTTACCTTGTTCTGAAGTTTAATCTTTTGTCGTTCGTGTATCTGCACTGTATGTTCTATGTATGAAAAGAACTGTTGCGTGTCCTGAAGCTTTCTGCCAGTTTCCTGCTCAAAGGGCAGCACGGTGGCCTAGTGGTTAGCACAGCTGCCTCACGGTGCTGAGGTCCCAGGTTCAATCCCGGCTTTGGGTCACTGTCCGTGTGGAATTTGCACATTCTCCCCGTGTCTGCGTGGGTTTAGCCCCCACAACCCAAAAACGTGCAGAGTAGGTGGATTGGCCACGCTAAATTGCCCCTTAATTGGAAAAAATAATTGGGTACTCTAAATTTATTTTAAAAAGTTTCCTTCTCAAGTCTGAATTTGTAATGCTTGATTTACAGGTTAAAAATTGTCGTCTCCAGGTTTTGGCACTGTTTGCTATTTTCTTTCCCTCCATTTTATGAAGGGGTACATTCTTTTCCTGGGAAAAAGAGCATTCCTTGCAATATCAAGTAATCTGGTCAGTTTCAGTAATCTTTACATTGTGTTTGCAAATGAGAAAACAAGTCTTGCCACACGTGTTTCTCAAAAACAGTACCAGTTTAAGGTCCAGTGTCACTTTGTATTAGGTGGCTGTTGCTGGCAGGCTAATGATCATGCTGAACTGATTTCCAGTACAATGAATAATCTGTTTCAAAGTACAATTTTCTTGAGGCTTCAGACAGTTTCTTCTTGAGGGTAATGTTCACAAAAAAACAAAGGTTAACCTTTGAAACAGTTGGCTGGTGCTGATTTCTCCAGTTTAACCAGCTTAGTCAGAATTTTTTTTTTACTTCTTAACTCATTCAACTGTTCTGTTCTTGAGTTGATTGGGTGTGTTTGGGGAGGGGTGGTTATGAAGGATTATAGAATGATGTATAAATGGATGTTAAATGTCATGGTTTAAACATCGTAATGATGGCATTTGACATCAAAGTATGTGTATTCTGTTGCACTGATTTGAATGGAGGATGGGAGGAGTAGAGAAGAATATGCAAATCTAAAAGCAGTCTGTGTCCGCATACAGCAATACTTGGTCGACATTCAGGCTTGAGCTGATGAGGGCAAGTAACACATGCATGCCCCGCAAGTGCCAGGCAATGGCCATCTCGCCTTGATAGTCAATGCTGTTGTCCTTGGTGAATCACTTGCTATTAACATTCTGGGGGTTACCATTGACCAGAAACGGAACTAGCCAAATAAATACTTTGGCTACAAGAGCAAGTCAAAGGTTAGGAACCCTGCAGTGATAAACACACCTCCTGACTCCCCAAGGCCTGTCCACCATTTACAAGGCACAAGTCAGGAATGTGATGGGACACACTCCTGACTTATCTGAATGAGAGCAGCTCCAAAAATACTTCAAACGCAACATCATCCAAGATGATGCAGCCTGTTTAATTAGCACCCAATCCACCACCTTAATGAAAAAAATGAAATGAAAATCGTTTATTGTCACAAGTAGGCTTTAAATGAAGTTACTGTGAAAAGCCCCTTGTCACCACATTCCGGCGCCTGTTCGGGGAGGCTGGTACGGGAATTGAACCGTGTTGCTGGCCTGCCATGGTTTGCTTTAAAAGCCAGCTCTTTAGCCCTATGCTAAAACCAGCACCATCCATTCCTCCACCACCAAAGCACCGTGACACCATTCCACCAATTCGCCAAGACTCCTTTGACAGCATTTTCCACTTAAAAGAATAAGGGCAGCAGACGCATGGAGACTCCACCTCCTATAAATTGCCCTCCCAAGACATTCTGCCTTGGAACTACATCATCATTCCTTCACTGTCACTGAGTCAAAAGCCAGGAAAATCCATCCTAACAACACTTTGTGTATCGACACCAGGTGGACTGCAGTGGTTCAAGCAGCACGGTAGCACAGTGGGTAGCACTGTTGCTTCACAGCACCTAGGTCCCAGGTTCGATTCCCAGCTTGGGTCACTGTCTGTGTGGAATCTGCATGTTCTCCCCATGCCTGTGTGGGTTTCCTCCAGGTGCTCTGGTTTCCTCCCACAAGTCCCGAAAGACGTGCTTGTTAGGTGAATTAGACATTTTGAATTCTCCCTGCATGTACCTGAACAGGTGCCGGAATGTGGCGACTAGGGGATTTTCACAGTAACTTCATTGCAGTGTTAATGTAAGCCTACTTGTGACCACAAAGATTAATATTATAAGCTGGCTCACTATCACTTCTCGGGGGCCCCAATAGGGATCAAGACTAGGCCTTGCACACATCTCATGAAAGAATAAAATAACATTTCTGATAGACAAACTGCCTTTGAGCAGAGAATTACACTGCTATGTTAACGTTTGTGTTCCCTTTGTACTTTCCCTTGTGATGAAGCTATTTTGTCCCATGCACACAATGTCACATTCCATCTTAGACTAACTGGGGACAGAACAGTCTTCAGTGGGACTTGTTCACTAAAAGTACTATTCATCAGTAGCATATGCACTGATCTGCTTTCAGTTGTACTCGACGCATGTATTTTTAATGATGTGCAGTGTACTGAAGGAAAAAAGGGGAGAATCATGATGTGATGTGATTGAGACCTCTCGGTGGCTAGTTGGGGCGAGGGAGGAAGGTTCTTTTAAAAGGTTACATCTAATATGAGAGCTAACTGCCATTGGGAAAAGAAACACTTGTATATGTAGTAAATTTCATGGCCTCCAGGGCATTTCAAAGCACTTTACTGGCAATGAATTAATTTGAAGTGTTTTCTCTAATGTATGAATCATGGCAGCCAATTTGTAGAGTGCATTCAGTATCTTTAAACATTCAAACATCAAATTGTAGAGCTTAAAGGAGGTGGTTTATAAGTCTGTGTTGGTTGAGAGCCAGGCATTTTCACATGTAAAGAGACAAGGTGAATCCTTTTTTCCTGTGCATCTGATCTCAATCAGCATAGCGTTGGCAGGCAAAGGATTTGCATTTAAATGGTTCTTTAGGTCCTCAGGGGTGACTCGGAACTTCATTGCTCAATGAGTTATTTTGTCATGTAGGCAAATGCAGTCAACAATTTATTGTCCAAAATCTTTAGCTATCTTTAAAAAAAACTGGTTATATTCTGATGGAGTATAGTATGGCTATCACACTGTGGGAAAGATGTTAATTCCTTGGAAAGTGCAGAAGACATTTGCCAGAATGTTTCTAGGGTTGAGAACATCACTTTGATGGGGGCACTGGAACAACTCCGGTTGGTCTTTCTGGAACAGACAAAGTAAGAGGTTACCAGTGGCAGAAGACTACTTACAGGTTCATGACCATTGGCAAAATGAGTAAAGGTGACATGAACATATTGTTATGCAACAAGTATTCGTGATGTGGTGTGCACTGCCTTCAATGTTGGTGGAAGCAGATTCAGTCATAATTTTCAAAGAGGTATGGGATAAGTACTTAATCCTATATAAAGAGCTCATCCATTCATGATGGGCCAAGCGGCCTCTTTCAGTCTTATGCAATTCTATCTCCTAAGCATAATGCATTGTGTATTTATCGTATGTCCTACATTTTTCATTCCTGGACTGTATGCAGGACAATACTTTTCACTCGGTCCACGTGACAATAATTCTAAATCTAATCCAAGGTCCTGCAGTTTTCGGCTCAAAAGAGTTATCGCCTACTGGGATTGGATCATTGCTGTATTTTAGAAATTGTGACTGGACTGAGGGGGCAGGTTTTCACTGCAATTTAGTTGTTGTTCTGGCAATTATAGTCGTCAGATGAAAAATTATATGTTTTTGGTTTAAAATTAAAAAAGGAACTGTTTGTCTGCCTCCCTGATGATATGCTTTATTTTGAAGCACACTTCTGCTACACAGTTTGCTCCGTGTGTTTTGTTCTGAGTGCTGGTACTAACCAACCCAGTTGGGTTCAGAAAACTCATACGTAAACTGTTAGATCCTTGGTTGAGAGATAGCTCTAATCCAGTTGATCTGGACTGGGGCCAGGTCTGTGAAGTGAAAGTCAGCATATTCGACTGCCCCCTCAGTCCAATCACAATTTCTAAAATACAGCAATGATCCAATTCCAGTAGGCGATAACTCTTTTGAGCCGAAAACTGCAGGACCTTGGATTAGATTTAGATTTATTGTCACGTGGACCGAGTGAAAAGTATTGTCCTGCATACAGTCCAGGAATGAAAAATGTAGGACATACGATAAATACACAATGCATTATGCTTAGGAGATAGAATTGCATAAGACTGAAAGAGGCCGCTCATCATCTTGTACAGTGCAAAGAAACTTGAAACGTTGCAATAATTGATTTGTACGTTTGTTAAAGAGATTCTATAATATAAGAGGTTCTAGAATTTTTCATCTGGGTATAATAATTGTCATCTTCCTTTGTTGGAGCCCTCCTGAGTATACTGCTCCAGTATTTCACATGGTCCTTGCCGCATCCAACTGTTTGTAATAGAACTGATGCAATCTGTTCTGGTTTTGTGATGCGAGTGTTTATTATAGGTTTTGGCTGATGTTTGTTGTCACAGGTACAGGTGCTGCTTTCCTATTAAAGGCCTTGTGAGGATCTGTGTTCAACAGTTCTCTTAAAAAAAAATGTCCTTGAAATATTTGTCTTCTAATTTTCTATAAATGTGCTGAAGTGAGAAACAACTCATCAATCAGCCTACCATCTTGCATAAACCGTAGTAAATCCAGAACCCTGCAACCTGGATTAACACTTGGATTCGGCCCCCATATTCAACAACCTGTTCTTGCCAAGCTTCACTGACTTTGTTCCAGCAATTCAGCTTTAAGATCCATATTCTCCCTTTCAGAGCCTTCCATGACCTTGCTTCTATTTGAATCATCTCCAACTCCTGGTTCCTGCTCACGCTTTCCACACCTCCCCGACTTGGGTTCACTGCCTATTTTGCATTCACTCAGTTCAGATGGAAGATAAGATTTTGTCTTGTGTCCCATCCATTTGCGATTGTTTCACAAAACAACCTCACCTGCAGACCCTGCTATCAAAATCCCTCTCAAGCTGCTATGTTTAGACCCCGGGCCGGCTCCAACCCGTGCATGCGCGGTTGCCGTCTTACACTCCGCTGCCCCGCAAGACATGGAGGCTTGATCTTGCGGGGCATCGTGGGGAAAGAGTGCGTCTCTTAGAGACGCCGGCCCGACGATCGGTGGGCACCGATCGCGGTCCAGTCACCTCCTGAGCACGCCCGTGGTGCTCGATCCTCCCTCCGTCCCCCACAGGACCCACACTTAACTGTCACGCGATGTTCATGCCGGCAGCGACCAAGTGTGGTTGGCGCCGCCGTGAACCGGTCGGGAACGTCAGGCCGCTCGGCCCATTCGGGCCGGAGAATTGCCAGTCGCCGTGAAAAACGGCGAGCGGTGATTCCGCGACACGCCATTTTAGGGGTGGGTGGGAAAATCGTGGGGGGTGCCAGGGCGGCGTGTCGTAATTCGCCCGGCCCTCCCGCGATTCTCCCACCCGGCGTGGGGAGCGGAGAATCGCGCCCCACATCTTCGATCTCTTGCTCTCACTCTAGATTTCTTTTTGTAAATGGCATCCACATTTCCACTTATAAAGAATGGAAGACTAATTGCTATTGTGCAATATGTTAGTGTGTCTCCACAACTCAGCATGCTTCTTGTGCAATGCATTCATTCTGAAGTGTAGCAGCTATTGTGCGTGGAAAGATAGCAGGCATTTCAACCATTGAGATCATTTTTGGGCCATGTAGGTGGGAGGAGGATGCTGGGCAGGATGTGGGAGAATTTTCTCTTTGAATAATGCTGTAAGATTTTCATACATACTGGAACCACTGGAGCAAGCAGTGATATGGCTTTGATTTGATAATTTGAATAATTGTCATGAATGTAAAATGTTTGGGTATTTTACAGCACATGGCGGTTTGCCTGTTGATTGGGCATATTGCCATCATTGCATTTGGTTTCAGGTGAATCATTCACTTGCCTTGTGTGCGTGAACTTTCTGACTGCAGAAACCAGCTTGTTGGTGCTTCAGAGAATAGATGTGGAAATCTCCTTGTACAGACTCTGATCATTTTTAAATGCTGAGGGGATGATGGGTTGAGTAAGAGTCCCAAATACCTAATGGTTTTTTTGTTTCAAACAGCTACTGCGATTGAATTAAAGCGTTCTTGATGCTTCTTTCAAATGCCAATTACGGAACAATAAACCTTTCTCATACCCATGCCTTCTGTCTGCAAATGGGGCACGAAGCATGAAATTAATTGGTATAGTTAACCATCATGTGGGTGACACTATGGCACAGTGGTTAGCACTGCTGCCTCACAGTGCCAGATACCCGGGTTTAATTCTGGTCTTGGGCTACTGTCCCTTGTTCTCCCCATGTGTGCGTGGGTTTTCTCCGGGTGCTCCGGTTTCCTCCCACAGTCCAAAGATGTACAGGTTAGGTGGATTGGCCATGATAAATTGCCCCTTAGTGCCCAAATTATTCGATGGGATTATAGGGATAGGGTGCTCCTTTGGAGATCCAGTGCAGATTCGATGGGCCAAATGGTCTCCTTCTGCCATATAGGGATTCTATGATTTTATGAACAGAGAAAGTTTACCTATAAGGTGCACATGAATTGCCATTTTCCACTCCCATTCTCTGCCTCTAACTAATTGTACATCTCAGGCTGCAACTTTTACGTCTGGTTCATGAAGAATTAAAATTATACGAAAGCAGGAACAAATATGGCAGAATTTAATTGATTATGATAAACAGGAATGGAGGAATTGGGGCATACCATTCAGCTACTTTGTTTTATTCCACTTTTCAGTGAGTTAATGGCTAATCGGTATTTTAACTCTGTCTACCCACCTTGGTTCCATAATGGCTAGCAAACATTTATTGATTTTGGAACTTAAATTATTACTTGAGCCATTATCTACTGTTGTTTGGGGGAGAGAGTCATACATTTCGATCACCTTTTCTGTGAAAAAGCGCAGCTTAGCCCTGATATTAAGGGTCTGCCCCCTCGCAGACTTATCCCACCAGTGTGGAAAAACATTTGCTTTATGTAGTACTGTATCTTGAAAGGCTGCCGACCACCAAGTAGATTAATGAATAAATGGTTTATTACAGAAAACAACTATTTACAGAGAGTGAGATAAATGCTAATTTACTCCACGACTCCAAACGTCTAACAGCAAAACCCGCGTTGAGTCCCAGGATTTGCACCCGACAGCCCAATCGGCCCTACTCTGAGAACTTGTCTCTCTAACCCCCCTCTCGCCATTCCAAAAGGGGTATGCGGCCACACTTTATCTTATCAATAACTTTCAAACTCTTAATAATCTCAATCAAATCAACCTCCCATATTCCAAGGAATATAACCCTAGTTTACCTAATCGCTCGCATAATCTAAATCTTGCTGCCCGGTAACATTCTGGTGAATTTGCACTGCATTCCTTCCAGGACCATGATATTCTTTGTGAGTGGTAGCTCCCAGGACTGTATATAGCAATGTTCCCTCTCATCTGCACAGCTGTGGAGCAACTCGGAGGTTTTCACACAAGTCTGAGCACAGGTCGGCCCTTTGAATTTACCATGCATGCACGACCATGCATAATTATTTAAAAGGGCCACATACTAAACTGTACAGGCCACGTTTGACAAAATAAATGGAGGGATCATTGGTATACAATATACTAGATGTATTGTATTCAGAGCTTTCTTTGGTTGCAGTAGAACTTCCTCCTTTTATGCCCTAGCCCCCCAGTTCTAAAGGCTAACATTCTGCTAGTTATAGCCTTTTTGATTATTTTTCATACCTGACTACTACATTTTATTGATCTGTAAAATTTGGCCCATATATCGCTTCAAACCACTATTCTTCCTCGCTTTTCATTTATTTAAAACAAATACTCTGATCTAACCATTCTTTGTCCAAAATGGATGATCCCAACCTGCGCTGGAATCTATCTGCTACAAAGTTTTACTCGACACTTAATCTATCAATGTCTCTTTTTTATGCTCTTGTTGACAATACTGAACAACAAAAACTGTTGACGTATTATCAGCAATCTTAGATTAATTGTTCTCCATTATTTTATCCACTGATTACTAAATATTATTAATAGTTGAGTCCCAGCGTAGATCCTTATGGGAAGCCAGGAGTCACTTCCAATTAGAATACATGGCCATTGTCTAGTCTCTGTCTTTTACTTCCTAATCCACCTCTAAGCAGGTGGATTTGCTTTCAATTCCATGTGCTTCAAGTTTAGCTAATGGGCCTGAATTTTCCATTTGATCCAATTAGACAAAAAAAAGCACACTTACCACCCTCTGATTTTTCTGGGCAATTATAACCAGGGAGGATCCTGCAGAACTCAGTCAGCGCAGGAAACCTTGAAGGGAGCAGGAGGGAGAATGCGCGCAGAAGCCACGCCACCCTTATGACACTAGTACTATATTCTGGTAATTAAAGATTGAGTGACCCAAGGCTTCTTTGAAAAGTATGGCGAGGAGGTATGTGGGTAAGGGGATAGTGAGCTAAGGTAATGTGGTAAGGGGGTAGGATGGATTATGAGGTAAAGGGATAAGAAGATCTGGTCGGCAGGGGAACGTTATGTGGTGGGGGCAAGTCTGGAGAGGGATAGTTGGGTTTAGAGGGGTAGTATGATCAGGTTGGGAGGGCGCTCGGTGGATCCGGGGGCTAGTCGGGTGGCGGAGAGTAGCCAGGTCAGGTTGTGGGGTGGGGAATCCAGGTGGTTGTTGGCGGGGTGGGTTGATTGGTTCCCTCCCATCAACTACTCCCTCACCACCAATGTGAGTAAATACTGTGTTGTCGAGGTGTTATCCAGGTCGCGGGATTATCTGCCCCTATTTGCAGGCTTCTTGAATGATGGAGTGGGCAGAGAATTGAGCGGGAGACCCAAAATGGTGTTAACGCTGGCTGAATTTCCCTGCTTGATTGACCCCGTTCCTGTCAGTGATTTAATAGGGTTCCTGACTTTAAATGTCGGGGTTCGGAGCTTGGTGATGCAGGGGGCTCTGTGGTGGGAGGCTGCTGTGTTGTGGGGGTGTCATGCGGTCCTGTTTTATTTGGGGGAGGTGTTCCATTTCTGTGGGGTACTCTGATTTTGATTTTTTTTTCCCCCCCAGAAATGTCATAAAATGTCATAAAATATATATTTTATTTTTATTTTTTAAAATAAATTTAGAGTACCCAATTATTTTTTTCCAATTAAGGGGTAATCTAGCATGGCCAATCAACCTACCTGCACATCTTTGGGTTGTGGGGGTGAAACCTGCGCAGACATGGGGAGAATGTGCAAACTCCACAGGGAGATGGGTTGAAGTGTGTGTACTTCAACACAAGCAGCATCAGGAATAAGGTGGGTGAACGTAAGGTATGGATCGGTACTTGGGACTACGATGTGGTGGCCATCACGGAAACTTGGATAGAAGAGGGGCAGAAATGGTTGTTGGAGGTTCCTGGTTACAGATGTTTCAATAAGATTAGGGAGCATGGTAAAAGAGGTGGGGGTGGGGGTTGCATTGTTAATTAGCCATGATGTGGAGATGCCGGCGTTGGACTGGGGTGAGCACAGTAAGAAGTCTTACAACACCAGGTTAAAGTCCAACAGGTTTGTTTCAAACACGAGCTTTCGGAGCACGGCTCCTTCTTCAGGTGAATGGAAAGGCTTGTTCCAGAAATGTTTATATAGACACAGTCAGAGATGCCCCGGAATGCGAGCACCTGCAGGCAATCAAATCATCAAAGATGCAGAGAGAGAGATAACTCCAGGTTAAAGAGGTGTGAATTGTCCCAAGCCAGTTCAGTCGGTAGGCCTCTGCAAGTCCAGGCTTGTTGGTGGGGGCCGAATGTAATGCGACATGAATCCCAGATCCCGGTTGAGTCCGCATTCATGCGTGCGGAACTTAGCTATAAGTTTTTGCTCAGCAATTTTGCGTTGTCGCGTCTCCTGAAGGCCTCCTTGTAGAATGCTGACCCGGAGATCAGAGGCTGAATGTCCTTGACTGCTGAAGTGTTCCCCAACTGGAAGGGAACAGTCCTGCCTGTTGATAGTCGCACGATGCCCGTTTATTCGTTGTCGCAGTGTCTGCATGGTCTCGCCAATGTACCACGCTTCGGGACATCCTTTCCTGCAGCGTATGAGGTAGACTACGCAAAATTGCTGAGCAAAAACTTATAGCTAAGTTCCGCACGCATGAATGCGGACTCAACCGGGATCTGGGATTCATGTCGCATTACATTCGGCCCCCACCAACAAGCCTGGACTTGCAGAGGCCTACCGACTGAACTGGCTTGGGACAATTCACACCTCTTTAACCTGGAGTTATCTCTCTCTCTGCATCTTTGATGATTTGATTGCCTGCAGGTGCTCGCATTCCGGGGCATCTCTGACTGTGTCTATATAAACATTTCTGGAACAAGCCTTTCCATTCACCTGAAGAAGGAGCCGTGCTCCGAAAGCTCGTGTTTGAAACAAACCTGTTGGACTTTAACCTGGTGTTGTAAGACTTTTTACATTGTTAATTAGAGATAGTATAACAACTGCAGAAATGCAGTTCGAGGAGGATCTGCCTACTGACGTACAGTAGTATGGGTTGAAGTCAGAAATAGGAAAGGAGTTTTTTATAGGCCCCCCAAAAGCAGCAGAGAGGTGGAGGAAAAGGTGCAGAAATCACAGGGTAGTAGTCATGGGTGGCTTCAACTTCCCAAATATTGATTGGAAACTCTTTAGATCAAATTGTTTGGATGGGGTGGTGTTTGTGCAGTGTGTCCAGGAAGCTTTTCTAACACAGTTCTAACACATTGTCCGACCAGAGGGGAGGCCGTATTGGATTTGGTACTTGGAAATGAACCAGGGCAAGTGATAGATTTGTTAGTGGGGGAGCATTTTGGAGATAGTGACCACAATTCTGTGACTTTCACTTTAGTAATGGAGAGGGATAGGTGCGTGCAACAGGGCAAGATTTACAATTGGGGGAAGGGTAAATACGATGCTGTCAGACAAGAACTGAAGTGGATAAGTTGGAAACATAAGCTGTCAGGGAAGGACACAATTGAAATGTGGAGCTTGTTCAAGGAACAGATACTACATGTCCTTGATATGTATGTCCCTGTCAGACAGGGAAGAGATGGTCAAATGAGGGAACCATGGTTGACAAGAGAGGTTGAATGTCTTGTTAAGAGGAAGAAGGGTACTTCTGTAAGGCTGAGGAAACAAGGTTCAGACAGGGCGCTGGAGGGATACAAGATAGCCAGGAGGGAACTGAAGAAAGGGATTAGGAGAGCTAAGAGAGGGCATGAAAAATCTTTGGCGGGTAGGATCACGGAAAACCCCAAGGCCTTTTACACATATGTGAGAAATATGAGAATGACTAGAGCGAGGGTAGGTCCGATCAACGACAGTAGCGGGAGATTGTGTATTGAGTCTGAAGAGATAGGAGAGGTCTTGAAAGAGTACTTTTCTTCAGTATTTACGAATGAGAGGGGCCATATTGATGGAGAGGACAGTGTGAAACAGACTGGTAAGCTCGAGGGGATACTTGTTAGGAAGGAAGATGTGTTGGGCATTTTGAAAAACTTGAGGATAGACAAGTCCCCCGGGCCTGACGGGATATATCCAAGGATTCTATGGGAAGCAAGAGATGAAATTGCAGAGCCGTTGGCAATGATCTTTTCATCCTCACTGTCAACAGGGGTGGTACCAGGGAATTGGAGAATGGCGAATGTCGTGCCCCTGTTCAAAAAAGGGACTAGGGATAACCCTGGGAATTACAGGCCAGTTAGTCTTTCTTTGGTGGTAGGCAAAGTAATGGAAAGGGTACTGAGGGATAGGATTTCTGAGCATCTGGAAAGACACTGCTTGATTAGGGATAGTCAGCACGTATTTGTGAGGGATAGGTCTTGCCTCACAAGTCTTATTGAATTCTTTGAGGAGGTGACCAAGCACGTAGATGAAGATAAAGCAGTGGATGTAGTGAACAGGGATTTTAGTAAGGCATTTGATAAGGTTCCCCATGGTAGGCTTATGCAGAAAGTAAGGAGGCATGGGATAGTGGGAAATTTGAAGTTGGATAACGAACTGGCTAACCGATAGAAGTCAGAGAGTGGTGGTGTATGCAAATATTCAGCCTGGAGCCCAATTACTAGTGGCGTGCCGCAGGCATCAGTTCTGGGTCCTCTGCTGTTTGTGATTTTCATTAATGACTTGGATGAGGGAGTTGAAGGGTGGGTCAGTAAATTTGCAGACGGTACAAACATTGGTGGAGTTGTGGATAGTGAGGAGGGCTGTTGTCGGCTGCAAAGAGACATAGATAGGATGCAGAACTGGGCTGAGAAGTGGCAGATGGAGTTTAACCCTGAAAAGTGTGAGGTTGTCCATTTTGGAAGGACAAATATGAATGTGGAATACAGGGTTAACAGTAGGGGTCTTGGCAATGTGGAGGAGCACAGAGATCTTGGGGTCTATGTTCATAGATCTTTGAAAGTTGCCACTCAAGTGGATAGAGCTGTGACGAAGGCCTATGGTGTGCTCGGGTTCATTAGCAGAGGGATTGAATTTGTGGAAGCTTTGGAAAAGGTGCAAAGGAGATTTACCAGGATGTTGCCTGGAATGGAGAGTAGGTCTTACGAGGAAAGGTTGAGGGTGCAAGGCCTTTTCTCATTAGAACGGAGAAGGATGAGGGGCGACTTGATAGAGGTTTATAAGATGATCAGGGGAATAGATAGAGTAGACAGTCAGAGACTTTTTCCCCGGGTGGAACAAACCATTACAATGGGACATAAATTTAAGGTGAATGGTGGAAGATATAGGGGGGATGTCAGAGATAGGTTCTTTACCCAGAGATAGTGGGGGCATGGAATGCAGTGCCTGTGGATGTAGTTGAGTTGGAAACATTAGGGACCTTCTAGCGACTATTGGATAGGTACATGGATTATGGTTAAATGATGGGGTGTAGATTAATTTGTTCTTAATCTAGGACCAATGTTCGGCACAACATCGTGGGCCGAAGGGCCTGTTCTGTGCTGTATTTTTCTGTGGTTCTATGGACAGTGACTCAGGGCTGGGATTCTACCCGGGTCCTGAGCGCTGTAGTCCCAGTGCTAACCACTGCATCACATGCGCCTGAAATGACATAAAATATAGCGGAAAAATGCAGCAGTGCAGCTGTCGGGTTACACTCCGCTTTTCCCACCTGAGCTGACACTTTGCCAAAGAATGGCAAAATTCCGCTATAGATTTTAGTATTTCCTGGGTAACTATTCTGGTAAGTCTGAACTGTCTGATGTCTCCAACTCATACTTGGAGACACAAACCTTTTTCAGAGGGTTCAGGGGAACAGGGGAATTGCCCCATCGGATTTCAGACTTCCCAGGCAATTCCCACAGAATCATTGCGTTAGGACTTCAAAGGGATTTGGTCGTGCGTTTTAGGAATATATTTGGCACACCATCTAGATGGACAAGGGAAGCAGACACATGGAAACAACTCCACCTGGAAGTTCCCCTTCAAGCCACTCGCCATCCTGACAGTTGATGGGCCGAAATCCTGGAACTCTTTCCCCCCCCCCCCCCCCCCCCCCCCCCAAACCCCCGCCCAAACGGCACTGTGTGTGTATCTACATCGCATGGTCTACAGCGGTTCAAGAAGACAGCTCACTGTAACCTTCTTGAGGGCAATTAGGGATGGATAAGAAAAACGTTGGCCTAGCCAATGGCGTCAATATCCTGTGAAAGAATAAAAGAAATCTAAAGGATGTTCCTGAATCAAAAGAGCTTTTGAAGATTATGGCTGAAACATCTGCAATATCCTCACTATTTCCTTTATAAAATAAACACTTTGGTTAGAAACAATCAAATTGTTTGTCAGCCTTTAGTGCTGTTATATTTTTGGAATGCCATTTTGGTGCCTGTGCTAAATTTGGTGCCTTACACTCCTTGATTCATTATTAGCTTCCTTGGGATGTTAGGAATATTATCCTCTTCCTCTACTGCGAAGTCTGGCACACAGTAATTATTTAATAAGTTTGCCATTTCCTTATTTTCATTTGCAATATTACCCGCATTTTTTAATGGCCCCAAGTGACCCCTGATTGTACCTAATACAATATTTTCTTAATTTTGATATCCAAATAATAAATATCTCAATAGTTCTTTAATTGCTGTGATGCATATATTCATTGCACATGAAATTGGGCAAGGCAGAGATTAACAAAGTTCTGGTAAGGGAATCCAGTGTCAACATGTTTTGCTTTGAGGATCTTTAAAGATCTTTAATCAAAAACTGCATTAGAAATGCAGCTATTGCTCACAAGAATCATATGGACGGCATGGTAGCACAGTGGTTAGCATTGTTGCTTCACAGCGCCAGGGTCCCAGGTTCGATTAGCGGCTTGAGTCACACTCTGTGCGGAGTCTGCACCTTCTCCCCGTGTCTACGCGGGTTTCCTCCGGGTTCTCTGGTTTCCTCCCACAAGTCGAAAAAGACATGCTGTTAGGTAATTTGGACATTCTGAATTCTCCCCCCCCCCCCCTTGTACCCTAACCGGCGCCGGAATGTGGGGCTTTTCACAGTAACTTCATTGTAGACAATAAAGATTATTTTTTTTTTTTGAAAAACATTTTATTAAGGCATTTATAATTTTATAATAATAACAGTAAACAGTACAAATACAAATATAAACATAGTGCAAAACCGCCTCCCTCCCTCACAAGTCCCACCTCCTCTAAACAATAATCTAACTCCGTCACCCCCTGACAGGTTTCTCCAAAGAAGTTGACAAATGGCTGCCACCTCTGTATGAACGCTAGTATTGACCCTCTTGGGGAAAACTTTATTTTCTCAAGTCTGAGAAACTAAGCCAGATCTCTGAATTCAGGAGCTTTGAGTCCCTCCATGCTAACAATACCCGTCTCCGGGCTACCAAGGAGGCAAAGGCCAAGACGCCAGCCTCTCTCACCCCCTGGACTCCCGGATCTTCCGACACTCCGAAAATCGCCACCTCTGGACTCGGTACCACCCTTGTTTTTAACACCGTGGACATGACGTCTGTAAACCCCTGCCAAAATCCCCTTAGCTTCGAACATGCCCAAAACATATGGACTTGGTTTGCTGGCCCTCCCACACATCACGCACACCTGTCATCTATCCCAAAATGCTTGCTGGCCACCATCATGTGTGCCCAGTGAATGACCTTAAACTGAATCAGGCTGAGCCTGGCACATGATGAGGACGTGTTGACTCTGCTTCACGCATCCGTCCATAGACCTGCCTCTACCTGCCCCCAACCAAAACTTCCCATTTACGCTTTAGCTCCACTGTCTGTGTTTCCTCCGACTACATGAGTTCTTTATAAGTATCCGAAACTTACCCCTCTCTCATCTCCGTTCTGGAAACTACCCTGTCCTGTATCCCCCATCGCGGTAGGAGTGGAAAGATCAAAACCGGCCTTCGTAATGAATCCTGTACCTGCAGATAGCTGAATCCATTTCCTGCTGGCAGTTCAAATTTCTCCACTAAATCCTTCAAACAGGGGAAGCTCCCATCTATAAATAGATCCCCCATCCTCTCAGTCCCTGCTCTCTGCCATCTCCGAAATCCCTCATCCAGCTTTCCTGGTACAAACCGACGGTTATTCCCAATTGGAGCCCAGACCGATGCTCTCTCCACTCTCATATGCTTCTTCCACTGCCCCCAGATTCTCAGGGCCGCCACTATCCGGTGGACTACCGGGCCGGCGAGAATGGCAGAGGTGTCATTACCAATGCCCCAAAACTTGTGTCCTTGCATGATGCCATGTTAATTCGCTCCCATACCACCTCCTCCTCCTCCTTTCCTCCTCTCCCCCCGCCCCCCCCCCCCCCCCCCCCCAAAAAAAACTACCACCACCCACTTCGTAATAATGGCTAGATTCGTAATAAGGGCTGATTTAGCTCAGGGGCTGGTTTAGCTCACTGGGCTAAATCGCTGGTTTTTTAAAGCAGAGCAAGCAGGCCAGCAGCACGGTTCGATTCCTGTATCAGCCTCCCCGGACAGGCGCCGGAATGTGGCGACTAGGAGTTACTTTTCACAGTAACTTCATTGAAGCCTACTCGTGACAATAAGCGATTTTCATTTCATTTTCATTTGCCACCCAGTAATAGCTGCTAAAGTTCGGCAGCGCCAACCCACCCTCCCCTCGGCAACGCTCCAGCAACACTTTCTTCATTCGTGGGGTTTTACCCACCCATACAAAACTCAAAATCACCTTGTTTACTCGTTTAAAAAAAGCCCTTGGGATAAAGATGGGGAGGCACTGAAAAAAAAACTGAAACCTCAGGTCTGTACTCTCCCTGCCAGTGACAGCGGGAGCATGTCCCACCTTCGAACGTCCTCCTTCATCTGTTCTAATAGCCGGGTCAAATTTAGTTTATGTAACAGCCCCCAGTCCCGTGCCACCTGGATTACCAAATAATGAAAGCTCCCTCCCACCACTCTGAATGGCAGCTCTCCCAATCTCCTCTCCTGCCCCTTTTGCCTGGATCACAAACATCTCGCTTTTCCCCAGATTCAGTTTGAACCCCAAAAACTGGCCAAATTCCACTAAAATTCCCCTAAAATCCCCCTTAACAGGTGGGAAATATAGAGGAGCAGGTCGTCGGCATATAGCGAGACCCTATGTTCTTACCCCCCCAGACCAAACCCTGGTACCGGTGCCTGGTACAACAACTGGACCAAGTTATCCTCATTGTCCACGGTGATAGTGCCAGAGGACTGGAGAATGGTGAATGTTGTTCCTCTATTCAAGAAAGGGAATAGGAATGACCCGGGTAATTATAGGCCGGTTAGTCTTACTTCGGTGATCGGTAAGTTAATGGAAAAGGTCCTGAAGGATAGGATTTATGACCATTTGGAAAGATGCAGCTTAATCCGGGATAGTCAACATGGATTTGTGATGGGTAAATCTTGCCTCACAAATTTGATTGAATTCTTTGAGGATGTTACTAGGTATGTTGAAGGTAGAGCAGTTGATGTCATATACATGGATTTTAGTAAGGCGTTTGATAAGGTTCCCCATGGACGGCTCATGAAGAAAGTAAGGAGATAGAGATAGAGAAATACAGCACAGAACAGGCCCTTCGGCCCACGATGTTGCGCCGAACTTTTGTCCTAGGTTAATCATAGAATTTTGGACAATTTGTCATGGCCAATCCACCCAACCTGCACATCTTTGGACTGTGGGAGGAAACCGGAGTACCCGGAGGAAACCCACGCAGTCACGGGGAGAATGTGCAGACTCCACACAGACAGTGACCCAAGTCGAAATCGAACTTGGGACCCTGGAGCTGTGAAGCAATTGTGCTATCCACAATGCTACCGTGCTGCCCTTAAGAAGTTAACCTACACTCCCTTATTCTACCCTAATCCAAGTACCTATCCAATAGCCATTTGAAGGTCCATAAATTTTCCGACTCAACTACTACCACAGGCAGTGCATTCCATGCCCCCACTACTCTCTGGGTAAAGAACCTACCTCTGACATCCCCTCTATATCTTCCACCATTTATCTTAAATTTATGTCCCCTTGTAATGGTGTGTTCCACCCGGGGAAAAAGTCTCTGACTATCTACTCTATCTATTCCCCTGATCATCTTATAAACCTCTATCAAGTCGCCCCTCATCCTTCTCCGTTCCAATGAGAAAAGGCCCAGCACCCTCAATCTTTCCTCGTATGACCTACTCTCCATTCCAGGCAACATCCTGGTAAATCTCCTCTGCACCTTTTCCAAAGCTTCCACATCCTTCCTAAAATGAGGTGACCAGAACTGCACACAGTACTCCAAATGTGGCCTGACCAAGGTTTTGTACAGCTGCATCATCACCTCACGGCTCTTAAATTCAATCCCTCTGCTAATGAACGCTAGCACACCATAGGCCTTCTTCACAGCTCTATCCACTTGAGTGGCAACTTTCAAAGAACAATGAACATAGACCCCAAGATCTCTCTGCTCCTCCACATTGCCAAGAACCCTACCATTAACCCTGTATTCCGCATTCAGATTTGTCCTTCCAAAATGGACAACCTCACACTTGTCAGGGTTAAACTCCATCTGCCACTTCTCAGCCCAGCTCTGCATTCTATCTATGTCTCTTTGAAGCCGACAACAGCCCTCCTCACTATCCACAACTCCACCAATCTTCGTATCATCTGCAAATTTACTGACCCACCCTTCAACTCCCTCATCCAAGTCGTTAATGAAAATCACAAACAGCAGAGGACCCAGAACTGATCCCTGCGGTACGCCACTGATAACTGGGCTCCAGGCTGAATATTTGCCATCCACCACAACTCTCTGTCTTCTATCGGTTAGCCAGTTTGTTATCCAACTGGCCAAATTTCCCACTATCCCATGCCTCCTTACTTTCTGCATAAGCCTACCATGGGGAACCTTATCAAATGCCTTACTAAAATCCATGTACACTACATCCACTGCTTTACCTTCATCCACATGCTTGGTCACCTCCTCAAAGAATTCAATAAGACTTGTAAGGCAAGACCTACCCCTCACAAATCCGTGCTGACTATCCCTAATCAAGCAATGCCTTTCCAGATGCTCAGAAATCCTATCCCTCAGTACCCTTTCCATTACTTTGCCTACCACCGAAGTAAGACTAACTGGCCTGTAATTCCCAGGGTTATCCCTATTCCCTTTTTTGAACAGGGGCACGACATTCGCCACTCTCCAATCCTCTGGTACCACCCCTGTTGACAGCGAGGACGAAAAGATCATTGCCAACGGCTCTGCAATTTCATTTCTTGCTTCCCATAGAATCCTTGGATATATCCCGTCAGGCCCGGGGGACTTGTCTATCCTCAAGTTTTTCAAAACGCGCAACACATCTTCCTTCCTGACAAGTATCTCCTCAAGCTTATCAGTCTGCTTCACGCTGTCCTCTCCAACAATATGGCCCCTCTCATTTGTAAATACTGAAGAAAAATACTTGTTCAAGACCTCTCCTTGACCCCAAGATCTCTCTGCTCCTCCACATTGCCAAGAACCCTACCATTAACCCTGTATTCCGCATTCAGATTTGTCCTTCCAAATGGACAACCTCACACTTGTCAGGGTTAAACTCCATCAGGTGTGGGATAGAGGGAAATTTGGTCAATTGGATAAGTAACTGGCTATCACATAGAAGACAGAATGGTGGTGGATGGAAAATTTTCAGACTATAGACCAGTTACCAGCAGTGTGCCACAGGGATCAGTGCTGGGTCCTCTGCTATTTGTGATTTTTATCAATGACTTGGAGGAGGGGGCTGAAGGGTGGGTCAGTAAATTTGCTGATGACACCAAGATTGGTGGAGTAGTGGATGAGGTGAAGGGCTGTTGTAATCTGCAAAGAGACATTGATAGGATGGAGAGCTGGGCTGAAAAATGGCAGATGGAGTTTAACCCTGATAAGTACGAGGTGGTTCATTTTGGCAGGAAAAATTTGAAAGCGTGTTACAGGGTCAACGGCAGAGTTCTGAGGAATGTGGAGGAAAAGAGCGAGATCTTGGGGTTCATGTCCATAGATCTCTGAAGGTTGTCACACAAGTGGACAGAGCCGTGAAGAAGGCCTGTAGTGTGTGAGCGTTTATTAACAGGGGGCTTCAGTTTAAGAGCCGTGGGGCTATGCTGCAACTGTACATGACCTTGGTGAGACCACATTTGGAGTATTGTGTGCAGTTCTGGTCACCTCACTATAGGAAGGATGTGGAAGCATTGGAAAGGGTGCAAAGGAGATTTACCAGGATGCTGCCTGGTTCGGAGGATAAGTCTTATGAGGAAATGTTGAGGGAGCTAGAGCTTTTCTCTTTGGAACGGAGGAAGATGAGAGGCGACTTAATGGAGGTTTATAAGGCGATGAGGGAGATAGATAGAGTGGACGTTCAGAGACTATTTCCTCGGGTGGATGTAGCTGTTACAAGGGGGCATAACTATAAGGTTCAGGGTGGGATATATAGGAGGGATGTCCGAGGTAGGATCTTTACTCAGAGAATGGTTAGGGTGTGGAATGGACTGCCTGCTGTGATAGTGGAGTCGGACACTTTAGGAACTTTCAAGCGGTTATTGGATAGGCACATGGTGCACACCAGAATGACAGGGAGTAGGGTAGCTTGATCGTGGTTTCGAACAAGGCTCGGCACGACATCGAGGGCCGAAGGGCCTGTTCTGTGCTGTACTGTTCTATGTTCTAATTAATAAAGCCCCGCCCAAACCCGAACCACCCCAGCACATCCCATAAATAGTTCCATTCCACCTGATCGAAGGCCTTTTCTGCATCCATCGCGACTGCTACTTCCACCTCCCTCCCCTCTGGGGTCATCATGATCACGCTTAAGAGCCTTCTAACATGGCCATTAGCCGTCTGCCCTTAACAAACCCTGTCTGGTCCTCCCCTATCACCTCTGGGACACCATCTTCTATCCTTGAGACCAAGATTTTAGCTAACAGTTTGACATCAACATTCAATTGGGGTGTTTGGCCTGTATGACCCACATAACTCTGGGTCCTTCTCCCGCTTCAGGATCAGTGAGATCAAGGCCTGTGACATTATCTGAGGAAGAACCCCCCGCTCCCTTGCCTCATTAAATGTCCTCACCAGCAGCGGGCCCGGCATCTCAGATAACTTTTTGTAAAATTCCACTGGGTAGCCGTCCGGTCCCAGGGCTTTAACCGACTGCATAGCCTCAATCCCGATCGGGGCTCCCAGCCCATCCACCAACCCTCCCTCCGCCCGTGGAAACTCCAGCCTTCCCAGAAACTGCCTTATCCCTTCCACCCCAGCTGGCGGTTCCAATTCATAAAGCCGGCTGTAAAACTCCTTAAACGTCCCGTTCAGCCCTGCTGGGTCCAAGACCGTGTTCCCAGCTCTGTCCTTCACTGTACCTATCTCCCTGGTCGCCTCACTTTTCCTTAGCTGGTGTGCAAGCATTCTGCTGACCCTTCTCTCCATACTCATATATCGCCCCTTCCCCTTCCTCACTGCTCCACCGCCTTCCCCGTAGACAACAGACTCCATCTGTCTCCGGGGCCTCCGCGTATCTCCTGTCTGCCTGGAGTATTTCCCCAACCAGCCTATCTATCTCTGCTCTCTCCACCTTCCTCCTGTGGGTCCGTATCAATATTAGCTCCCCTCTAACCACTGCCTCCAGCGCTTCCTAAACCATTGCTGCCGAGACTTCCCCTGTGTCGTTTATTTCCAGATCGTTCCGATGGACTCCCTCACTCGCCCGCACACCCCCTCGTCCGCTAACAGTCCTACATCCAATATTCATTGCAGTCGCTGGCCCCTTCCTTGCACACCTGTAAATCAAGCCAATGTGGGGCATGGCACAGCAATCGCCGAATACTCGGTATCAAACACCCCCGCCAGTAGAGCCCTCTTCAGGATAAAAAAAATAGATCCGGGAGTATACTTTATGCACATGCGAAAAGAAGGAAAACTCCTTCGCTCTTGGCCGACCAAACGTCCATAGGTCTACCCTAACCATCTGCTCCATGAACCCTTTTAGTTCCTTCGCCATTGCTGGCACCTTCCCTGTCTTTGAGCTTGACCGGTCCAACCTTGAATCAATTACCGTATTAAATGTCGCCCCCACCCCATGATCAGCTTGTGTGAATCCAGGTTCGGGATCTTCCCTAACACCCGTCTTATAAACTCCGCATCACCCCAGTTTGGTGCGTAGACATTCACGAGCACCACTGGTGTCCCCTCCAGCGTCCCGCTAACCATGATATACCTGTCCTCCATATCCGCAACTATATTCCCCGCCTCAAATTACACCCGTTTATTAATCAGGATCACGACCTCCCTACTCTTAAGTGTCCAACCTCGCGTGAAATGCCTGCCCGACCCACCCCTTCCTCAATCTGGTCTGATCTGTTGCTCTCGGGTGTGTCTCCTGTAGCATTGCCACGCCTGCCTTCAATCCCCTCAAATGTGCGAACACGCGAGCCCTCTTAACCGGCTCACTTAGCCCTCTAACGTTCCACGTGATCAGCTTGACAGGGAGGCACACCCCACCCACCACCCTCCCACCCCCCACCCTCCCAACTCCCTCATTATTCTTGAGCATAATGAAAATGTGAGCAGTGAAAGAAAATGGGAAATTGTGATTGTTTGATATTTGCCTATAACTTACCAGCTAACCAAAAATATACTGAAATGTTTAAAACGGACTCTTTCCTAAGACAAGAAAAACAGAACTAAAGGTGGCTGTCATGAGTCATCTGATGTCTGGTATTGGAAGTTGACCTTTTCTGCAAAGTAATTATGTGGATTACACTGCAGCGATAGAATTTCACACCTTGGGGTCGTAAATGCTTAAACAAATGGACATATTGGGTGAAATTCTCCCCTACCCGGCGGGGCGGGGGTCCCGGCGTAGCGGAGTGGCGCCAACCACTCCGGCGTCGGGCCTCCCCAAAGGTGTGGAATTCTCTGCATCTTTTGGGGCCAAGCCCTCACATTGAGGGGCTAGGCCTGCGTCGGAGCGGTTGGCACCACACCGACTGGCGCCAAAACCGGCAACAACGGCCTTTGAAGCCCGCCGCCTGGTGCCGGGGCTGGCCGAAAGGCCTTCGCCGGTTCACGCATGCGCCGGTGCATCAGCTGCCACTGACTTCACCACCGGCGCATGCGCGCTGGGGATTCTCTTCCGCCTCCGCCATGGTGGAGGCCGTGGCGGCGGTGGAAGAAAATGAGTGCCCCCACGGCACTGGCCCGCCCGCCGATCGGTGGGTACCAATTGCGGGCCTGGCCGCCGTGGGGGCATCCCCCAGGGTCCGATTGCCCCGCGACCCCCCCTGGGGCCTGCTCGCGCCGCCGATCCCGCCGGCACAGAGGTGGTTCAAACCACGGTGGCGGGAGAGGCCTCTCAGCGGCGGGACTTCGGCCTATCCGGGCCGGAGAATAACGGCAGCACAGAAACCCATAGCCTCCCGCTGGCCCCCGCCATTCTCCGAGGCGGGCGGCGGGATTGGTGGCACGCCGACTTTTTGCGGGTGGGAGAATTCTGGACATGGCGGGGGATTTTCGGCGGCCCCGGGCGATTCTCCGACCCTGCTGGGGGTTGGAGAATTTTGCCCATTATTTGCATCTTTGAGTCAGCGGAGACCAATAGTCCATCAAGACAACGGTGAAGTGCTCAGCAGCCAGGGTAACAACCAACAGGCACTCAAACCCCATGTGAAGGATAAAATGACCTTAATCCCTGTTGACTTCAGCATGGTAGCATAGTGGGTAGCACTGTTGCTTCAGTGCTCCAGGGTCCCAGGTTTGGTTCCTGGCTTGGGTCACTGCCTGTGTGGACTGTGCACGTTCTCCCCGTGTCTGCGTGGGTTTCCTCCGGGTGCTCTGGTTCTTCCCACAAGTCCCGAAAGACGTGCTGTCAGGTGAAGTGGATATTCCGAATTTTTGTTCTGTGTACCTGGACAGGCGGCGGATTGTGGCGACTTGGAGCTTTTCACAGTAACTACATTGCAGTGTAAATGTAAACTTACCTGTGACAATAATGATTATTATTATTATTATATTAAAATGTGTGAAATGTTTCTGAGGTGGAACATCAAAATATGATTACTTCTCTATAACAATGACTACAGCAGACGTGGTAATCAAATTCCTTTGAAATGGACAGCAAGCTGCACTTATTAATGACTACGATGTGGAGAAGCTGGCGTTGGACTGGGGTGAGCAGAGTAAGAAATCTTACAACACCAGGTTAAAGTCCAACAGGTTTGTTTCAATCACGAGCTTTCGGAGCACTGTTCCTTCCTCAGGTGAATTGCAAAATCCGACCAACTGTCCTGCCTTGAGACAATTCACACCTCTTTAACCTGGGATTACCCCCTATCTCTGGATCTGTAATGATTTGATTACCTGCAAATGCTCGCATTCCAAGCATTGTCTGGCATCTCTGACTTTGTCTATATAAATGTTTCTGGAACATACCTCTCCATTCACCTGAGGAAGGAGCAGTGCTCCGAAAGCTATATATTGAAACAAACCTGTTGGACTTTACTGGTGTTGTAAGACTTCTTACTGTATTAATGACTACAGCAGACATGGTAATCAAATTCCTTTAAAATGGACAGCAAGCTGCACTTATTTTTGCCCTGGAAAAGCTGCTAATGGAGCATTAAGGAATTTCTCTCTCTCTCTCAAGTTAAGTCAATCCCTTCCTCTACAGCCTTTAAAAAATTCAACAAGTGATAGTGAGCACCCACCAGAAGGCACCAACCTCTGGAAGATTAGTTACAGATTCAAGAAAGGAAATTTGTCTCCACTAAATGTATTAACAAGGCCTTCAATTCATCTCCGGGGTTTTAAAGGAACCAGCTGACTTAAAACAACTGTAACATTCAACAATCTATGCCTCAAGGGCAAGCAAGATGTAGACTTAACCATATATTCTTTTTACTTTTCTGTGGACTCTAACTTGTCTTTCATCTGATATCTGTGTGTGTCTTTAACGTGCGTTTTAAAAATTATTTTCTTTCTGATTTAGTAGCTAATAAATTTGTTGCTCGACTCGAGAAAACCTTGTGATTGGCTTCATATTGGTTACTGCATAGATTGTAAAAAATACATTTGGGATGTGATAAAGGCAAGCACGGGGAAAATAGGGGAGGTGGTGGCGTAGTGGCATTGTCACCTGGACGAGTTTAGCAGAGACCCAGAGTCATGCTCTGGGAACTCTGGTTCAAATCCCACCACTGCAGATGGTGAAATTTGAATTCAGTAAAATTTGGAATAAAAAATCTAATGATGACCATGAAGCTATTGCCGACTGTTGTAAGAACCCATCTGGTTCACTAATGTTTTTTAGGGAAGGAAATCTGCCGTCCTTACCCGGTCTGGCCCACATGTGACTCCAGAACTACAGCAATGTGGTTGACTCTTAACTGCCCCCTGGAGGGCAATTAGGGATGGGCAATAAATGTTGGCACAGCCTGCGACGCCCATGTCCCATGAACGAATAAATTTAATAAATAATAAATTTAAAATCCTTTGTGACCAACTGAGCAGACTGAATGGAGGGAAACCAGTTCACTCCTCCTCATCCGATCTTAGCTGTAGCTAACCTCTATCATGAAACTGCTTGAGCAGTGTAAATCAGGATGAAAATGGATTAAGGTGAAGCAACTAGCTGATTAAGCAAGATGTACACATCCCCTCAAAGAGAGGGACATAATCTACAGCAAATTATGGCAGACATATATGAGTTTATAAGAATACTATTAGTTACATGGTGCCACATAAGATGCTTTCATATCAGAAGCCGGAAAAGTACAGCTGCATCCTGACACCAGCTCTGTGTGGTATATTTTTCGCCATGCTGCTGTTGTGCTTTTGACTCAAAATGAGGAAGTATGCCAGAGCTGGCACCAAGCTGTTCAACTTGTCAAGACTGTGCGCCAAGAGTAAAAGAGTGTAATGACCTGGTTTGTGCACAGCCCTGGCATCCCATACTGAAATTCACTTGCTACAACTTTGTAGATAGTTCTCCCTGGCCTGCAAGGAGTGATCAACAGCATTACGGGCCAGGCTGTAGAGAATCAACTTTCTATTAACTTCAACATCCACATGCTGGAGATCATCGACAGTTTTAACACACCATCGTTCAACAATTACCAGCAAACCGTTCCTGCCTACATCAGCACTAGGATTGCCAAGGCTACATCTGTCGTGTCAAAGTTGAAAAGCAAGAGTGGACCCGACTGCAAGCTAACTGAAAATACAAAGTTCTGTGCATATCTGGCTTGTGTTCTCAGCGCCCTCTTTTACAGTTGTGCAGCATGGACAACTTACACAAGCCAAGAAAAGCAGCTGAACCACTTCCACCTCCTCTGCCTTAGATGGATATTAGCCATCTCCTGGCAAGACAAGAGTGCTGAATAAAGAAGTGCACAAGTGCAGGAATTCCCAGCATGTTTGCGCTCTCGTGTCAGCTGTGACTCTGTTGACTGGGTCATGTGAGCAGAATAGGTGATTGCCAAATCCCCAAGACTTGCTTTATGGTGAACTTGCCATTAGCACAAGACCAACAGGTCGCCCATGTCTGTGGTACAAAGATGTCTATCAGTGAGACCTCAAGTTGACCGGGTTTGTAGTCAAGACATGGGAAAACCTCACTGCTGACTGGAGTGCCTGGAACCAGGCAGCCAGGAAGAACGTGGAAAAAGCAGAGGACATAATAAATGACTGAATGCCAGAAGAGAGTATAGTGGAAGAAAAGCAACATCAGTCGACCTTCAGCCAACACTATTCATCGATGAAACGGATGTTGTTCAATCCAGAAGTGACATACATCCATGAGGGCAGTCCATCATCTCTTGAGATGGAATGAAGCCATCAGCATAAACTTGTAACAATATTATTTATTAGCTGTTTCCATAATAAGTAATACAGCCCCTGATTCAAAGCAAGATAGATCTCTGTCCATCCTGTATCCCATTGTCTTTTCCCAAAGACTTTAAAGATCAATTTGACTGAATGGGTTGGGCTCTGCTGATATTTTCTCTTCCATATCTTGATTGGATGCTGTCTACCAAATGTGTCTCGGCATTTGTTTGTTCCAATTGAAGATCCCTTTCCGAGTCCAAGTACTACTCCTGTTGCCTGAGTGGAAAAACAAACTCCAAAGCACATGATCTAACTTAAAAATCTACAAACAATATTAATTGTGAATCTTTTAGGACTTCCATTTGTGATAAACCCTTTGTGAGATGACCTGCCTGAGCCCTGTCACACAGCGATATGAAACATTCTTATTGAGCCAAGCATTTGTGGCTTGAAAACTGAATAATAAATTTATCGAAACATTGAAACCATGGAAAACGTAGATTTTCCAACTCTTATGCGAAAGAAAATATATCGTTAGATTTGTACTGTGCACTGTTTTTAAACCAGTTATGTCTTTGTTTACATGCAGTGCAATCTTGTAGATCTGCTTGTCTCTGCTCCACCTCCTATCTCTGATCTGTGAAAAATCAGAGACAGGATTTTACAGCCCTGAGCTGGTGTGTTTGGAGGAGAGTAGGGGAAGGGGGCAAGGTTAGCTTGTAAAATGCAGCACATGGCCTGTCCACTGCAATTCCCACCAGTCCCTGCCCTGTCTCCCAGTTTGCAGGAGGTTTGTGGAGTAGTTGAGCCTGTTCTTGGGATATTGAGGCCATTATGTGGCCACTTAAATGCCTCATCCCAGCCCTGCCTCTAATTTACCTGCGACAGGGGGTGATCCACACCTGGGGGGTAGTCCGCACCTTTTACTAGGTGAGTAGGTGAGCTGGTGTCGGGCAGGGGGTTGGGATAGGGGAGAGAGGTTAACCCTCTCCCGAGGTCATGCCGCCCCTTTAACTCTCCCTCTCGCCCCTGAAATCTGGACTTCACATCCCCTCACTGGGCAATGCCGATATCCTAGACTTGCCTTATGTCTGGCATCCATAAACACCGCCTTTTTGGAGAGTGTTGCCCCAGTGAGTCACGGCTAATTGGATTGGCTGGCAGGTCTCTAAGCTGGGACCTTTCCACCACATTGTGGTTGGAGTCTCGCTCTGTATTAATTAACACCCTACCAAGTGTTAAATGTTTCTGGGCTGCCGGCATTTTGATTGGCGGGCTCCTGACTGGCTTTTTAGCCATGTATGCTGAGAGCAAAGCCAGGAGGATAAAAGTGCAAGAAAGAGCAAGACTGGGAACAGAGTGCTGGCTTGGAGTTTGGGGCTCTTGAGGTGACATCAGGATTCAAAAGTGACACAGGGCAAGTGGAAGTAGTTTATTGGGTGAGTACAGTCGGGTAAGAACTACTTTTATCGCTAGTGGTTTGTAAGGGTTGTATTCTGTAGTAAGGAGGAGAAGGGTCCTAGCGTGATTGATATTTGATTTTGAGTATCTTCCAAAAGGTTTAATTTTAAGGGGTAGGTCTGGCAGGAGAGCTCAAAGCCATTGTGTGCTCCCCCTGCTCTATGTGGAAGCTGGGAACATTTCTGGTGCCAGGGGTTAGCACGTGTGCAGGAAATGTCTCCAGCTGTAGCACCTGGAAACCTGGGTCTCAGAGCTGGAGCGGCTATGGATACTGTGAAGCATTCGTGAGGTGGATTGTATTGTGGATAACACATATCGAGAGGAAGGTCATACTGCAGGCTAAGATTCCACAGACAGGAAAGGAAAGGGTATCCACCAGGTAGAGTGAGCAGGACATGAAGGAAGTGCTGAAATCTCTTGTTGCCATGCCCCTGCAAAACAGACGTGCCGGTTTGGAAACCGTGGGGGAATGGTGTCTCGGGGGAAAGCAGCAACACCCAAATTCGTTGCGCCACGATTGGCACTGGGAAAAGTAAAAGGTGTGGGAATGCAATATTATAGGGAATTCAATTGTAAGGGGAAACAATGGGCATTTCTGTGGCTGCAAACATGACTCCAGGATGCTATGTTGCCTCCTGGTGCTCGGGTCAAGCATGTCTCAGAGTGGCTACAGAACATTCTGGAAGGGGGAGAATGAACAGCCAGTGGTTGTTGTACACATTGGTACAAATCATCTTGGTTTAAGAAAAAGGGATGTTGTCATAAAAGCAGAATATAGGGATTGAGGCAGTAAGTTGAAAAATAGTACCTCAGGGCTAGTGATCTCAGGATTCGTACCAGTGCCACGTGCTGGTCAGAGTAGAAATAGCAGGATATATCAGATGAATATGTGGCTGAAAAAATGGTGCATGGAGGAGGGTTTTAGATTCCTGGGACTGGTTCTGGTGGAGGTGGGACCAAACTGTACAAACTGGATGGGGTTAAACAGGGCAGGACTGCGACTGATGTCCCGGGGGGAGTATTTGCTAGAGTGATTGGGGAGGATTTAAACTGAAATGGCAGGGGGATGGGAACCTATGCAAGGAGTCAGAGGAGAGCGAAACACTGACCAGAACAAAAGACAGAGTGAGGTTTAAGAAAAGTGATAGCCAGAGAAATCAAGTGCCAAGATCAAACAGGCCACCGAGAAAATTAATGGGAGCAGGTCAAGGAAGGTTAAAAGAAGAGGCTCAAGGCTTTGTGCCTTAATGTGTGGAGCATTTTCAAAGAAATGGATGAGTTAATCGTACAAATAGATGTAAACGGCTATGATATAGTCGGGGTTAAGCAAACATGGCTGCAGGGTGACCAGGGATGGGAATTGAACATACAGGTGTATTCACTATATAGGAAAGACGGACAGAAAAGAAAGGGTGATGGGGTTGCATTGTTGGTTAAAGAGGAAATTAACGCAATTGTTAGGAAGGCTATTAACTGTGACGATGTGGAATCTGTATGGGCAGAGGTGAGAAACACCAAGGGGCTAGAAAACGTTAGGGTGGTTGTACATAGATCCCCAAACTGTAGTGGTGATGTTGGGAATGTCATTAAATAGGAAATTAGTGATGCATACAATAAAGGAACATTTGTAATTATGGGTGACTTTGATCTGTATGTAGATTGGGCAAATCAAATTAGTAACAATACCATAGAGGAAGAATTCCTCGAGAGTATATGTGATGATTTTCTGGGCCAATACATTGACTGGAAAACAGGTCACCGTAGACTGGGTATAGTGTAATAAGAAATAAATCATTGGAAATCTACTGCGAGTCCCATTGGGGATGAACAACCATAATATGATAGAATTATTCATCACAAAGGAGAGTGACATAGTTGATTCTGGGACTAGGGTCCTGAATCTAAATATAGAAAACCACAATGGCATGAGGCGCGAGTCAGCTGTGATGGATGGAGGAACGTTACATAAAGGGATGATGGTGGATAGGGAATGGTGAACATTCAAAGAGCACATGGGTGAACCACAACAATTGTTTATTCCTGTCTAGCGCAAAAATAAAATGGTAAATGTGGTCAAACCACGGTTGACAAGGGAAATTAGAGGTCGTATTAGGTCCAAGAAGGATCTATGCAAATTGGCCCAAAGAAAACACTGGACCTGAGGGTTGGGAGCGGTTTATGATTGTAGACATTTCTGTAGGTACGTGAAGTGAAAATGATTGGTGAAGATCTTACAGCCAGAAATGGGGAATTTATAATGGGGATCAAAGAAATGGATGACCAACACAATACATACTTAGGCTTTGTCTTCACAAAGGAGGACACAAATAATGTCCCCAAAATGTTGGGGATCACAGAGTTTGTTTAGATGGAGGAACTAAAACAAGTCACTATTGGTAGGGAAACTGCTGGGGAAATTGATGGGATTGAAGGCTGATAAATCCCCAAGATCTGATTATCTACATCCCCAAGTATTTAAAGAACTGGCCCCAGAAATAGTGGATGCATTGCTGGTTATCTTCCAAGATTCTATAGACTCTGGAATAGTTCCTACAGATTGAAGGGTAGCTAATGTAACCCCACTATTTAAAAAGGGAGGTGAGGTACAGAGAAAACAGGAAATTGAGGAGCAGTCAGCCTGACTGACATTGGTAGTGGGGAAAATATGCTAGAGTCCATTAAAAGATTGACTATCAGAGCACTTGGAAAATGGTGGCAGGATCGGACAGTCAGCGGGGATAGACGAAAGAGAAATCATGCTTGACAAATCTACTGGAAGTTCTCAAGGATGTAACTGGTAGATTTGATGAAGGGAACCAGTGGAGGTGGTTTGTTTGGACTTTTTTTGACAAAGTCCCTCATAAGAGATTAGCATGTACAATTAAAATGCATGGCATTGGGGTATTGTATTGAGCTGATAGAAAACTGGTTGGTAGATGGGACAAAAAATAGGAATAAATACGTCTTTTTCCCAATGGCAGGCAGTGACTAGTGCAGTACCGCAGGGATCAGTGCTAGGACCCCAGCTATTCACAAAATATGTTAATGATTTCAACGAGGGAACTAAATGTAATATCTCCAAATTTGTCGGTTAGGATTACACTCTCAAAAATAAAAAATAAAAATAATTTGAATAAGGATTTCATTAGCTGGAGTTTAGAGGAAGGGGGTGGGGTATCTCATTCAAATCTATAAAATTCGAACAGGACTAGATGGGGTAGATGCAGGACAGATGCTCCAGTTGGTGAAGGTGTCCAGAGCCAAGGATCACAGTCTGAGGATACAAGGTAAACCATTTAGGCTCGAAGGGCCAAGTGGCCTACTCGTGTCCCTATTTTCTGTGTTTCTGAGAATTTGGCACCCTGCAAATGCAGCCCCAGTTCATTTTATTTTAGAAGTGTTACCAAACAATGATCTTCCCCGCCAGCATATTCAAATTTCAGAATGTCAAGACCGTTGGGAAAATCCCCTGCAGTGCTGCAAAAACCTCGGCCCGTTCCCACCTTGCCACCCCCACGACCACATCAATCCCATGCTAATTAGGGCCAAGCCACCACCCACTGATAAAACCTCTTGGCTCTTCCCACTTTCCAGTAAGATTTTCAACCTGGGTAAATGTTGCCTACCTGTTACAATGTATTCCGCTTGAAAAAGGCACTGATAAAGATGAATTATGCCTAAAGAAGCATTCTTTAAAAATTCAGTCACCGAATGTGGGTGTCGCTGGCCAGGCCAGCTTTTAGTGCCCGATCAAAATTGCCACTGAGACAGTGGTGGTGAGCTGTTTTATTTAGAACCGCTGCAGTCCGTGTTGTAGGCACACCCACAGCGATGTCCGGGAGAGAGTTTGAGGATTTTGACCCAGCGACAGTGAAGGAACGACTATGCAATTCCAAGTCTGGGTCGTGAGTGACTTGCAGGATAACTGAGAGGTTGTGGTGTGCCCGGGTATCTGCTGCCATTGTCCTTCTAGATGGTAGAGGTTATGGGTTTGGAAGGTGCTGTCAGAGCCTTGGTGAATTGCAGAATCAAGGCCACTTAGTAACAGGAAAAATGGATGGCATCAGTGAATTTTATTGTGACACGCACACACACATACCCCTAATGTAAGGTATTAACTGTGCCAATTTAACCTTGTGATCATAAATGAGTAGCTTCAGTTGATGTATTTTTGGTTAAATGGCATAACACCAATGTCTCTTTTGCTACAAAACAGCAAGTCTTTGGACTCGCTTTGAGAAATGCCATAGGATCTTTAATAATAGTCAAAAAATGCAATAAGAATGGGCAGTTACTATTTACACACAGAATCGTGGCTGGTCCAGTAAAATATTTATTGCAGTCACCAGACCATGGGATTGCATTCATGACATTTCATTACGCTTCATGTGCAAATTTCTTGTGGTTGATTGCATATTTAACTCTATAGACTCAGGTGCACAGGTCTTAAGTTGCTTCTTCTGCCAGTTGTGCAAATACTCCTGGTCCTGGTCTTTTTTGGTTTTTGAAGGCATTTACCAAAACCAAAATGTTATTTTTCAAACTGGTAAAACCTCTTCAAGCTTTTGAACAGTAATAGATCGGGCCAGGTAGCTCGGGTAGCTGGTGAGGAAAGAAAAAGAGCCACTACACTGCACAGTTTACCAAGGCAGCTGCAAACTATTTGTTTTCTAGAACATGAGCTGTATAAGAAGTTTTTCTGCTTCTGTTTACTTGTTCTTTTGCTATTTAATATATTTGGCAACCGTGTTTCTGGCCACCATGGGGTGCAATCCTGGTTGTCAGTCAGCTCAGCTGGAAGAGACCAAAAAGACTGGACCTGGAAGCAAATCTATTCCATTTTTCTGTGTTATTTCAGGGTAAGGGGGCACCACTGGAAAGGCTAGCATTTGTTACTTGTCCTGAATTACCCTTGAACTGAGTGGCTTGCTAGGTCATCTCAGAGGACAGTTAAGATGCAGCTACATTATTGTCTGGAGTCGCAGGCATAAAGTCCAGACTGGGTAAGGATGGCAGGTTTCCTTCCCTGAAGGATCTTACTGAAACATGTGAGTTTTAATGACAATTAATGGTAGTTTCATCACTGAGACTAATTTTTTAAAATTCAAACTTTATTAATTTAAATTCCAATAGCAACCATGGTTTGAACCCATGTCTGCAGATCATTCGCCTGGGCCTCTGGATTGCTATTCCAGTGACATTACCACAATGCTGCCAGCTCTCTGAGCAAGACGTCTCTGGGCGAGATCTAGAATAATGTGCCTTTTTGATTAAGATCGTAGAACTCTGGGTGTGGGGCTAGTAGAACTGCTTTCTTTGGGTATCAGGGTAGGTCTGTTGAAGGAACGGAGCTGCAATTGCTTGTGAGGAAAACTGAGCTTTAAAATATTCCTGTGACTTAGTGAAGACTGATGTCTGGGTGGATTTTTGAGAAAACTTGGTGGTCCTGTCTTCTGCCTGCCGTTTACAGTGCTGTTTGTGATGTGTTCGACTATATATGCCTGCTAATTCACATTTACCTCCTGTTAATTCTGGGGTATCAGATATATAGTATTGACAGTGGTTTGGTAACTTGTGTATGGTTAAAATTCTTCTGTTTGTTTAAAACAGTGGAATCTTCTAGTTTTAATTTTGAGTAACTGGGATTTCAAATTTTCTTTACTTCAACAAAAAACGGTTTCTGCTCTCTAACAATATTGCAACAAACAAACCTGGGGGGGTGGGGGAGGGGTGGATTTTTGGAATTTTCAGTCACATGAGAAGCTAAGTTGCTGAAAGAAGCCGAACTGGGAACTTTACTACAACTTGAGTGTTTCTTCTGAAGGCCAGCACCTGATACCTCGAGCCTTTGTAGCATGCTGGTCTTGAACCTAGTGATACATTCTAAGTGTTGTTAAGCACGTGAAGAATTACTGAAAAATATTTAAAGTTTCAATATTCAATGTATTTATTACAGGTCAATCAATAGGTCACAATGCTAATAAAATTATTCTTTTTATTTGTATCAAGCGATCTGGATTACATTTTCGGCACACGGACAATACAGTACAGTGGCTCAGAGCAATGGAATCGGTTGGATTACCCAAGGTCAGTGCATTTGAGTTTAAACTGTGTCCTTTACCAATAAATGTATAAAGAATCTTCCAGCTTGTAAACTTCTATTGTGACATTTTCGGCACACATTTACTGAGTATAGACTATTTGAATGTTGACGTAATTGTTAAGGTGATAAGGTGACTTCTCCATGCATGGATTCACAGATGCCTAACTTTTCTATATTCCTGTCCGCCTTACCCGCTCCTCCTCCACCTGAGGCATGTCAGAAATCATCTACAACCATAAAATAATTTTTAATTCTCCACTTCAACAAATTCATTCCTTGTTTCATCAGAGTGGCTTCCGCAGGAATATGGCCAATGATCCAACAAGCCTGCTTTCACCCTTGATGCCAGGATCTTCATTGCTCAACACCGCGTCACCTCCCTCCCCCTTAGCAATACCCACTAAAACACATTCAGTTTCATTAGTTACTTTAAATATTCTACATGCAATCCTTCCGGATCCAGAACTTGACTTCCATAAGTGCTATCAACCTGTCCATCACCTATTTGTATGTTGCAGCATTTTTCTTAGATTCTCTTTTATATTGCTGGTGATTCTCATCTTGTCAGCATTGGCGTTATTGACTAGATTATTTGCCTTTTCAAACTTCTCTTGCCCTTTTTTTTACATGACTATAATGTGTCCCTTGGTTCTCATTCAAAATATCAGATATCCGTTGCAGCTCATCATCAGTGTGTGGTGGCTGCAGATATAATTGTGGAATTGATGGATCTTGTTTTGGCCACAACCCAGTGTTACAAAGCATGTGATTGTTATTTGGCAGGGTATCCCAACTTGGCACACCAGTTCGTGGGGGTATGTTGTTTTGTTTTGGTATGAGGTGACGAAGGAAACCCAGTGAGAATAAATAGCCCGGTCGTTGGGTAACAATTATTAAAGACTATTTACTAAAGTGAAGACAAATACACACAAACAGGACTACTCTTCTCTCGTGCAATTACGACGTTGAATTATGAAACACACACAGCTTAGATAGAATGTACCGCATGTTACATAATATATCTAAGATATCTGAACTCGGAAAGACTTCTCCTGTTCCCCAAACAACACCTTAATTGATTACCAGCTATAGTTACCACACAATACAGGTAAGATGCTCAATCTGGGAACAGTCCTTTTCCCGGTCCAGCGAAGATATTTTTAAACTGCTGCTATGAAGGTTTTCTGTACTGTCTTGGTTCTAAGACTTGTTTGCTATAAACTGGCCTTCAGGCTTGGTGACTGGAAACTGGCCTGTCCACTTTCTGAGACTGCTAGATGGTAACTGCCTCCTTTCCTTCTCTGGGATCGGTCAATTAGACCTTTGTTGTTCTTTGATTATACCTTCTGTGTATTGAGCTGTTTGCCCCTATCAACCTCCTTTTTAAAAATAAATTTTGCGTACCCAATTTTTTTTTCAATTAAGGGGCAATTTAGCGTGGCCAATCCACCTAACCTGCCCATCTTTGGGTTGTGGAGGTGAAACCCACGTAGACAAGGGGAGAATGTGCAAACTACTCACGGACAGTGACCCGGGGCCGGGATTCAAACCCGGGTCCACAGCGCTGCAGTCCCAGTGTTAACCACTGTGCCACATGCCACCCCCTATCAACCTCCTTGACTATACATTAACACACTAACATATGTATATCTCGGGGACCTTCTCAATCGTCTCTAATCTATTTCTCCTCCATAAACTATTCACACTTGTTTATTATCTAAACTGTCTTTTCAAACTCGTTACCAGGAGAGAAGCATATCAATTGAGGCCCTTTGCATACTGTCTTCCGCTGTCTGCAGGTGGATTCATGACAGCTGTACCTGCTTGTGGAGAGGTGGCCCAGAAGAAGTAATCCAGAAAAATGCTTATAAAGCAGATGGAAATAGTTTGTATCCTTGAGGCATCAGATCAGTGACCTGTATCTAAAGGAAATTCCAATGCTTGGAGCATTAAGTAAAAACAGGCAGGATGCAATTCATATCGACAGGCAGGTATATAGCATTGACCAAAGTCAGTCAAAACATATTATTTACTGCTGACTCCTCCGGATAAATCAAAATAAAGTTTCAGCATTTACAATGGAGATTTCAAACCTAGGCTAATAAAATCATCACTTTGAACTTCCAGCGTCAGCATAGTGTGTTCTATCATCACCCAACCAAAACAGGATGAAAAGCCAGCTCCTGAGAAGATGCACAGTTCTGGATGGCATGCCGCTTGTCTTTTCACATTTTTCTCAGCAATGACGAGAAGGCCATTATTATATCTGTCATTTGATCCTTACTTGTCTACAAAGGAGCACTTTAGTGCGAGACCTATAAAAGCTGGTGATTCTAAGGAATGCTCCCATGATCTACAAAAGAACTTTTGTGAAACAAGAACTTTTTCTTTCTTTTAATTAAAGAGAAGAATGCTCCCCCATGTCCGGATCCAACAAAGTATACAACACTACCACAGAACCGGAGGTTTTTAGCGCACTGATAATCCGAAGAGCTTCCTCATCAAAGAATATATCAAATACTATAATTTTCAGTTCTACTCTATTCACAATAATGCTTCAGTGTAACACAGTGCCCTGAATGAAAGTTATTAGTCTTAAAGTGGGATAGTAATTTTTGTCGTCAGGTGGGTGGAGGTGATCAGCAAAGAAGGAGAGAAGGGAATCACGTGCAGCACGGTAGCATAGTGGTAGCACTGTGGCTTCACAGCGCCAGGGTCTTGGGTTCGATTCCCGGCTGGGTCACTGTCTGTGCGAAGTCTGCATGGGTTTCCTCTGGGTGCTCCGGTTTCTTCCCACTAGTCCTGACAGACGCGCTGTTCTGTAATTTGGACATCTGAATTTTCCCTCTGTGTACCCGAACAGGCGCCGGAATGTGGCGACAAGGGGCTTTTCACAGTAACTTTGTTGCAATGTAAGCCTAATTGTGACAATAAAAATTATTATTATTATAAGTACTTTTCAAACTAAAGTGCTCTCATGTCTTAAATAAATTGCTTTGCATCCAAAGGTCCATATCTAATAAATACCAAGCATGCTTTTTCTCAGTAGTCACACACCAGTGACTGCAGTTCTGACTGAAACTCTCGGTATGATGTGTCACCGTCAAGTTTGCCCCGTTGCTGATTTCTCAGACCAAAGAAATATTTTGATTGAATTTTTGATGAAGGGAGGGTTGCTTTGGCTTCTCGTTTGGCATTGTTTCCTCCTTTAATTACCAGTGCTTTAACAAATACCATAAAATAACTTTGAAACTCAAGATTTGTTACATCTCCCAGATAATTTCTGACACGAAGTTCAAAGTGATGATTTTATTTGTCAGGTGTGCCACACAATTCTCAATTTTCAGAAAGTGTACCTGAAGGGACTGAGAAATAATTTAGAGGAAGGTTCTACTTTTAGCAAGCTCGATTGTAGAGTGAGGGCTGCATTGTTATCAATGCAAAATAACTCCTACTTGATAAGAAGCCCGGCAAAGAGAAATAATTTATTCCTACTTCACGAGAAACTGCTGGAGCTTTTCGTTGCATTTGCCCAGGCTGTTTCAACCTGAACTCAAGCACCGTGTGCATTCTCTCCAGCTAATTTTATTTAGAGTGAACTACAGAGCATTTATTATGATTGTTAACACACGCATTTATTATGGTTGTTAGCACCACATTCCAAATAGTTTGAGGCTTCATTCCGTTAGAAATTGTGCTTGTGCACTTTTATACAGAGGCACCTTGGCTTGCATTGTTGAATCTCTATTCTTGTATATCCATGTTGGCCTATTGCAAATGCAGTATACTCTGGATGAACTTGACAGCCTACATACAGTAGTATATAGCATGCTTGATCCTTCATTCATCTCAAATTCTTCAGCTATGTTTTATCGATGGCTTGTAAGAATTTTTACAATTCTGCTGAACTAAATTATTAAATAATGTGGTGGCTAATTTTGGTGAATGTGTTCTTGGAGCATTTGCTAAAGTGGTTGGGGACGATTTAATCTAAAATGGCAGGAGGATGGGAACCTATGCAAGGAGTCGGGGTGGGGGAACACGGATAAGAGCAAAAAACAGAATGGGGAATGAAAAAAGTGATGGGCAGAGAAATCGAGGGCCAGAATCAAATAGGGCTACAGTGAAAAATAATGGGAATGGGACAAGGAATGTTAAAAGACAAGGCCATAATGTGCAGTGCATTTTCAATGAAGTGGATAAATTAATAGCACAAATAGATGTAAACTACTTTGGGGGCAGCACGGTAGCATGGTGGTTAGCATAAATGCTTCACAGCTCCAGGGTCCCAGGTTCGATTCCCGGCTGGGTCACTGTCTGTGTGGAGTCTGCACGTCCTCCCCGTGTGTGCGTGGGTTTCCTCCGGGTGCTCCGGTTTCCTCCCACAGTTCAAAGATGTGTGCGTTAGGTGGATTGGCCATGCTAAATTGCCCGTAGTGTCCTATAAAGTAAGGTTAAGGGGGGGGGGGGGGGTTGTTGGGTTACGGGTATAGGGTGGATACGTGGGTTTGAGTAGGGTGATCATTGCTTGGCACAACATCGAGGGCCGAAGGGCCTGTTCTGTGCTGTACTGTTCTATGTTCTATGTTCTATATAGTCGTGGTTATGGAAACATGGCTGCAGGGGAACCAGGGATGCGAATTAAACATACAGGTGTATTCAGTATTTAGGAATGACAGACAGGAAATCGCGTTGGCATTGTATTGCTGGTTCACACAATATTGAGGAAGGATATTCGATCCGACGATGTGGAATTTGTATGGTAGAAATGAGAAACGCCAAAGAGCAAAAATGTTTGTGGGGGTTGCATATGAACCCCCAAACTGTAGTGGTGATGTTGGAAATGGCGTTAACAGGAAATTAGAGATGCATGCGAGAAAGGAACATCTATAATTTTGGGTGACTTTAATCTGCATATAGATTTGGCAAATCAAATTAGTAACAATACCACAAGAGGAGGAGGTTCTGGAGTGTATATGGGATGGTTTTCTGGACCATTATGTTGAGGAGCCAACTGGAGAGCAGGCCATCCTAGACTGAGTATTGTGTACTGAGAAAGGAATAATTGGAAATCTAGTTGTGTGAGATGAGCGACAATAATATGATAGAATTCTTCATCAAGATAGAGAGTAACAAGTACAGCACGGTAGCGCAGTGCTTAGCACTGCTGCCTCACGAGGTCCCAGTTTCAATCCCGGCTCTGGGTCACTGTCCGTGTGGAGTTTGTCCATTCTCCCTGTGTTTGCGTAGGTTTCGCCCCTACAACCCAAAAGATGTGCAGGCTAGGCGGATTGGCCACACTAAATTGCCCCTTAATTGGAAAAAATGAATTGGGTACGCTTAAGTTTATTTAAAAAAAAGATAGAGTAACATAGTTCATTCTGAGACTAGGTTCCTGAATCTAAATAAAGGAAATATTATTGGATGAGATGCGAGTTGGCTCTGATGGAATGGGACATTACTTAAGGGATGACGGTAGATAGGCAATGACAAACATTCAAAGAGCACATGGGTGAGCTGCAACAATTGTTCATTCCTATCTGGAGCAAAATTAAAAGTAGAAAGATGGCCAAACCATGGTTTACAAGGGAAACTAGAGATGATATTAAATCCCAGAAAGAGGCAACAAATTGGCAAGAATAAAATAGCAGACGTGAGGATGGGGAGCAGTTTATAATTCAGCAAAGGAGGACACATGGGATTGATTAATAAGGGTAAAATAGTGTATGAGGGTAACCTTCTATGGAACATAAAACTGACTGAAAAGCTTCTATAGATAAGTGAAGAGAAAAAGATTGGTGAGGACAAATGTTAGATCTTTTATAATCAGAAACAGGGGAATTTAGAATGGGGAACAAAGAAATGGATAACCAACTAAATATGTACTTTGGTTCTGCCTTCACAAAGGAGGAGGCACATAACACACCAAAAATGTTCATAAGCACAAGGTTCAGTGAGAGGGAGGAAGTGAAAGAAATGGTGTTGGCTAAATTGAAGGCCAATAAATCCCCAGGGCCTGATGGTCTACATCCCAGAGTACTTAAGAAAGTGGCCCTAGAAATAGTGGATGCATTGGTGGTCATCTTTCAAGATTCTACAGACTCTGGAATGGTTCCTACAGATTGGAGGGCAGCTAGTGTTTAAGAAGGTAGGTAGTGAGAAAACAGGGAATTATAGACTAGTCGGCCTGACACCCATAGTGGGGGAAAATGCTAGAGTCCATTATAAAAGATTAAACAGCAGAGCACTTGGAAAGCAATGGCAGGATCGGACAGTCAGCATGGATTTCAGAAAGGGAAATCGTGCTTGACAAATCTACTGGAATTCTTCAAAGATGTAACTAGCAGAATTAATGAGGGGGAGCCAGTGGATATGGTTTGGACTTTTGGAATGCTTTCGACAAACGTCCCACGTAAGAGATTAGCATTTAAAATTAAAGTACATGGGATTGGTGGTAGTGTATTGAGATGGATGGAAAACTGGTTAGTAGATCGAGAGTAAAAAACAGGAATAAACGGTCTTTTTCTTTTTTTTAAAAAATAAATTTAGAGTACCCAATTCATTTTTCCAATTAAGGGGCAATTTAGCGTGGCCAATCCACCTACCCTGCACATTTTTGGGTTGTGTGGGTGAAACCCACGCAAACATGGGGAGAATGTGCAAACTCCACACGGACAGTGACCCAGAGCTGGGATTGAACCTGGGACCTCGGCGCCGTGAGGCCACAGTGCTAACCCACTGCGCCACCGTGCTGCCCAACGGTCTTTTTCTAAATGGAAGGCAGTGACTAGTGGGGTACTCTAGGATTAGGGCTAGGACCCCAGCTATTCACAACATATATTAATGATTTAAATGAGGCAACTAAATGTAATATCTCCAAATTTGTAAATGACACACAGCTGGATGGGAGATGAGTTGTGAGGAGGATGCAGAGATGTTTCAGTGTAATTTGGACAAGTTGAGTTATGTAGCGAAAACAGGAAGGCAGATTATTATCTGATTGAGAGAGGGAAATGTATACCAAGACCTGGGTGTCCTTATAAACTAGTCACTGAAAGTAAGCATGCAGGTGCAGCTGGCAGTAAAGAAGTCAAATGGTATATTGGCCTTCGTAGCAAGAGAACACAAGAATTGGAAGCAAGAGTAGGCCACCAGGCCCTTCCCGCTTGCCCCACTATGATCATGGCTGATCTATTCCGGCCTCAACTTCTTTTCTGTGCTATTTCCTAATAGCCCTCTATTTCATGATCTATCAAATATTTATCCACCTCTACTTTAAATACTTCTAAGGATCCAGCCTCCAATACCTTCCGGGGCAGAGAGTTCCAGAGATTCGCCAGCCTTTGCAAGAAGATATTTCTGCACATCTCCATTTTAAATGACCGGCGCTTTATCTTGTAGCTGTGACCCTTTGATTGAGACTCTTCCACTAGTGTAACCATCTACCTTGCCAAGCCCCTCAGGATCTTGTATGTTTGCCTCACTCAGACTATTTAGTCTCTCTTGATAGGACAACCCTCAACACAGGAATTAGCCTGGTGAAGCTCCTTTGGACTTCTTCCAGTGTTACTATATTACTATATCCTTTTTACGTAAGGGGACCAAAACTGTATGCAGTGTTCCAGGTGAAGCCTTACCAACACCCTGTACAATTGCAACAAAACCTCTCTATTTTTAAACTCCAATCCCTTTGCAATAAAGGCCTTAAATGCCGTTTGCCTTCTGAGCTAATTGTTGCACCTGCCTGCTAGCTTTTTGTGATCCATGCACTAGAACACCCAGATCCCTCTGAACTTCACTCACCTCATTTAGATAATCTGCCCTTTGATTCCTCCTACCGAAGTGCATGACCTCACTTCCCCACATTAAACTCAATTTGCCAAGTTTTCGCCCAGTCACCTAATCTATCTATGTCCTGTTGCAGAGTCGCAATATCCTCATCGCAACATTCTCTTCCTTCTATTTTCGTGTCATTGGCAAATTTGGAAACCTTATATTCTGTTCCTTCCTCCAGGTCATTAATGTAAATAGTGAACAATTGCAGGCCAAGTACTGATCCCTGTAGTACTGCACTAGTTACATCTTTCCACTCTGAAAAAGACCCATTTATTCCACCTGTTTTCTCTGTTTCAACCGGTTTTCAATCCGTGCTAATATACTTGCTCCAATTCCATGGACTCTTATCTTATGCATCAGCCTTTTATGCAGCACCTTGTCAAATGCCTTTTGGAAATCTAAACACTATGGGCGCAATACTACACCCCCACCCCCCCCGCCCCCCCCAAACGCTGGGTAGGAGAATCACGGGGGCGCCGGGCTGGTCCTGCCACGCCGCCCCGGCACCCGCACGCGATTCTCCCACCCTCCCCCCCCCCCCCCCCCCCCCCCAAGCGGCGCAGCGGGATTTACGGCAGGATGCTCGGAGAATCGCCGCTCACCGTTTGTAACGGGTGAGCAGTGATTCTCCGGCCTGAATGGGCCGAGCAGCCTGCCCAATACGACGTGTTCACGCCGGCGCCAACCACACCTGGTTGCTGCCGGCGTGAACAGCACGCGAACGCTGCGGGGGCGGGGGGGGGGGGGAGAGGATCGAGCACTGGGGGGCGCTCAAAAGGGGTCTGGCCTGCGATCAGTGCCCACCGATTGGCGGGCCGGCGTCTCTAAAGGACGCACTCCTTTCCTCCGCCGCCCGCAAGATCACTCCTCCATTTCTTGCGCTTTTACGCGGCGTCAAGGCCCAGAGCGCGTAGATTACGCGGCACCGCTCCTAGACCCCCGGGGGTGGGCGAAAAGGGGGCGAGGAGCAGCCTCTGACACCGGAGTGAAACACTCCGGTTTTCACTCCGGCGTCGGCACTTAGTCTCCCGTTGGGAGAATCCCGTCCTATATCTATAGGTTCCTCTCTATCTACTCTCCCTGTTACACCCTCATGAATTTGAGAAAATTTGTCGAGCATGATTTATCTTTCATGAAACCATGTTGACTAGGTATGATTATATTCGACTTTCCGACATGATTAGCTATTTCCAAGTGTAAAGATGTGCAGATTAGGTGAATTGGCCATGCTAATATTGTCCAAAAAGGTAAGGTGGGGTTACAGGGCTAGGAGTGGGGGGATAGGTAGGGTGCTCTATCGGAACAAGGGCCGGCGCAGACTCGATACATAGATACATAGAAGATAGGAGCAGGAGGAGGCCTTTTGGCCCTTCGAGCCTGCTCCGTCATTCATCACGATCATGGCTGATTATCCAACTCAATAGCCTAATCCTGCTTTCTCCCCATAGCCTTTGATCTAATTTTCCCCAAGTACTATATCCAGCCGCCTCTTGAATATATTCAAAGTTTTAGCATCAGCTATTTCCTGTGGTAATGAGTTCCACAGGCTCGCCACACTTTGGGTGAAGAAATGTCTCCTTATCTCTGTCCGAAATGGTTTCCCCTGAATCCTCAGACTGTGACCCCTGGTTCTGGACACACCCATCATTGGTAACATCTTCCCTGCATCTACTCTGTCTAGTCCTGTTATAATTTTATAAGTCTCTATGAGATCCCCCCTCATTCTTCTGAACTCCAGCGAGAACAATCCTAACCTAGTCAATCTCTGCTTGTATGACAGTTCCGCCATCCCTGGAATCAGCCGGGTGGCCTCTTTCTGCACTGCAGGGATTCAATTCCATTCTATTCTATTCTATTTCCATTTTGTATCGACTCCAGCGTCTTGCTAATAATAAGTATTAAACTAATTGGCCTATAGTTCCCTGCGTTCTGCCTTTCTCCCTTTTTTGAACAAGGGAGTTGCATTGGCTGTTTTACAATCTTCTGCTACTCCCCAGAATTTAGCGAGTTACAATTTAGCGGGTTCAATCCCGGCCCCGGGTCACTGTCTGTGTGGAGTTTGCACATTTTCCCCATGTCTGCGTGGGATTCACCCCACAACCCAAATATGTGCAGGGTAGGTGGATTGGCCACGTGAAATTGTCCCTTAATTGGGAAAAAAATTATTGGGTATTCTAAATTTATTTTTAAAAAATCATTTTAATAGCTGAATCCTCCCCACCAAGTATAGGGAGAGGTTGTTTCACCTCTGCAAGTCTGCATTAATACCATTAATCGGACTGGTGTAATTTAATTTATGAAGTGAGGCCCAGTTGTAGGCCCCCGGATCCCCAATAGCAAGGCGAAAAGATAACCTCCCCAGTTGGGCTCTCCTCCCAGGGTGGTTGACCCGGAAATATTTACTCTTGCTTAAGTTCACCTGTACCCAGAGAAGGAGCCAAAAGTGCAAAGCAACTTTAATATTTTGAATATGGAGTGTGCTGGGTCCGTAATATAGAGAAGTAAGTTGTCCACGTAAAGGGATACCAGATACTCCACAACTCCTCGATTAATCCCTCTTCACTTAGCTGAGGACCTCAGCGAGCGGCTCTATTGCCAGAGTGGGGCAGTAGGGCAGCACGGTAGCATTGTCGATAGCACAATTGCTTCACAGCTCCAGGGTCCCAGGTTCGATTCCGGCTTGGGTCGTTGTCTGTGCGGAGTCTGCACATCCTCCCCGTGTGTGCATGGGTTTCCTCCGGGTGCTCCGGTTTCCTCCCACAGTCCAAAGATGTGCAGGTTAGGTAGATTGGCCATGATAAATTGCCCTTAATGTCCAAAATTGCCCTTAGCTGGGTGGGGTTACTGGGTTATGGGGATAGGGTGGAGGTGTTGACCTTGGGTAGGGTGCTCTTTCCAAGAGCCGGTGCAGACTCGATGGGCCAAACGGCCTCCTTCTGCACTGTAAATTCTATGATAATCTATGAATGTACAGACCTGCGTCATGCCCCTATTCAAAGGAAAATTATCGGAGTTCAAGACGTCCGTATGAACACTGGTAGTGGAGGCCTTGTACACCAGACGAGTCCAATACATAAATTTGTGGCCAAAACCAAACATCTCAAGAATCTCAAATAAATCCTCCCACTTCACTCTATCAAATGTCTTTTCAGGATAAGGAGATACAATCACCTAGGGTTCGGGCACTGAGAAGGGGAAAAAGACAACACTTAATAAGTAATGTATGTTCTTCATGAAGCCATTTGATCCTCCGAGATTATATTTGGGAGGCAAGGCTCCAGCTGAACATAGAGCATAGAACATATAGTGCAGAAGGAGGTCATTCGGTTCAACGAGTCTGCACCGACCCACTTAAGCCCTCACTTCCACCCTATCCCCGTAACCCAATAACCTCTCCTAACCTTTTTGGACGCTAAGGGAAATTTATCATGGCCAATCCACCTAACTTGGATGTCTTTTGACTGTGGGAGGAAACCGGAGCACCCGGAGAAGACCCACGCAGACACGGGGAGAACGTGCAGACTCCACACAGACAATGGCCCAGCGGGGAATCGAACCTGGTACCCTGGCGCTGTGATACCACACTGCTATCCACTTGTGCTACCCAAAGCGTCAGCACCTTAGCAAGCAACTTAACGTCTGTGTTCAGAAGTGACATAGGATGGTACGAATCATACTCTGTTGGGTTTTTGTTCCTCTTAAGATGCAGAGAGGTAGAGGTCTGAGTGAGGGTTGAGGGCAGCGATCCCTGGCATAAGAAATCATTGAACATGCGCAGAATTAAAGACACAAGCTGCGGGCAGTAAGATGACGCAGTGGCCAGGACTGCTGCCTCACGGCGCCGAGATCCCAGGTTCGATCCCGGCTCTGGATCTGAAATCCCCAGAGCACGTTCATTTTAATAGCTGAGGGCGGCGCAGTGGTTAGCACTGCAGCCTACGGCGCTGAGGAACTGGGTTCAATCCCGGCCCCGGGTCAATGTCCATGTGGAGTTTGCACATTCTCCGTGTTTACTTGGGTCCCACCCCCACACCCAAAGATGTGCGGGGTAGGTGAATCGGCCACGCTAAATTGCCCCTTAATTGGAAAAAAATAATTGGATACTCTAAATTTAAAAAAATTAAAGACACAAGATGCTCCGAGAACTACTTATAGAATTCAAACGGAAAGCCATCCGGAATGGGGGCTTTGTCAGATTGCATCAATCCAATACATTTTGAAATTTCATTAGGGTGTCGGGGTAGACTGAATGGACTGAAGGGCCTCTCCTGCACTGTATATTTCTGTGTAATGGGGATTCCAACTCACCGCTCCTCTCCACCTCAATAGTTGGGATGGTAGGTCGTCCAGAAAGTCAGACATGACTGACCCATGCCACACAGCCCTGCTGGTGCAAGCGTGAGATCCCAAACGACCTGTATCTGGCTCCATCATTACAATTGCTGATAGTTTCATGGTCACTGTTACTGAGGTTAGCTTGATATTACACATTAGTAATTGAATTGAAATTCCACCAGCTACCGTGGTGAGATTTGGACCCATGTTCCCAGACCATTTGCCTAGGCCTCTGGATTACTAGTCTAGTGACCACTATGCTACCATCTTCTGCCTTCTTGGGCTATCTGAATACTGGCAGTGCTGCTGCTCCTGCTGGCGGTGCGCACAGTTGCTGGTTTCTGATTGGCCGACAGGTCTGTTAGCTGGGGTGTCCTCCAGGTGATAGATGGAAGTCCTGCCTCATTCATTTTTTTAATGCATTTTATTCAAACTTGTATTAAAGTAGGTTACAGCAAATAAACACCCCGGGAAACATTCTTCCCAACAATTAACTATACAGTTTGTACAAATTTTTCTCCTTTTTCACCACCCACTCCCCATCACCCCCACCCCCCCCCCCTCCCCCACCCCCCTGCGCCAAACTGCTCCTCAAACCCAGTCACAAACATCCCCCACCTTTTCTCAAACTCCCCTGCTGAGCCCCTTAACTCATACTTTATCTTCTCTAACCGCAGGAAGTCATACAGGTCACCCAACCATGCTGCTACCCCCGGTGGCGATGCCAACCGCCACTCCAGCAAAATTTGTCGCCGTACAATCAGAGAGGAGAAGGCCAAGACATCGGCCTTCCTCTCCTCCATGAGCTCCGGCTTCTCGGAAACCCCAAATATCGCCACCAAAGGGTCCGGATCCACTCCCTCCTCCACTATCCTGGCTAAGACTGCGAACACTCCCGCCCAGAATCTTCCCAATTTTTCACAATCCCAAAACATGTGTGCACCATTCGCTGGCCCCCATCCACACCTCTCACACTACCCCCTGAAAGAACCCACTCATTCCCGCCTGAGTCATATCCACCCTGTGCACCATCTTAAACTGTATCAGGCTCATCCTTGCACAAGAGGAGATCCCATTGACCCTTCGCAGTGCCTCACCCCATACTCCCCAATTGATCTCCATTCCCAACTCCGCTTCCCATTTCGCCGTGATCTTCACCACCGTTTGCCTCCCTGCTCGCCCAGTCACTTATATATATCCATAATTCGTTCCTCCCCTTCCACATCCGGAAGCAGCAGTCGCTCCAGCAGTGTGTATCCCGGCAATCTAGGGAATCCCTTGCAGACCTTTTGTGTAAAGTCCCTAAACTGTAGACACCTGAACTCACTACCCTTCGGCAGCTCTACCCTCTCCCTTAGCTCCATGATTCTCGCACAGCGGCGTTGGCTTAATTCTAATTAAGGGGTGGCAAGCTGGTTCGGTACAGAGGTGGGCTAGTCCCCAATGTTTATGCTTGGGCGCAGGCAAACCATGTGTAATTCAGCCCTAATTCTCTGGTATGACGGAGTTCACAGGTAGAAAGAGCAAGAACTAACTTTGTATTTGACTATAATTTGTGTTGTGTAAACACTTACAGATGGGACTGGGAAAGGTCCAGGCTGGTTGTCCATATCTGGTTTTCATAAGGTAGCTTTTAGTTCCCCCTTCCATACTGCATTAACTAAACCAGGAAGGCCTTGATGGGATAATATGAATAATACCTACCTGTGGGTCATTCAATCAGGAACTGAGGCTGTTGGAGGAAGCAATAAGCTGCTAATATCAATTCTAGGCAGTTCATTGTCTTACCGCCAGGCCCATGAGATGAAAGCAGAATCGTAAGTGTAAGGTTCAGAGCAGTGAAAATGAAGGAGTCAGGCTGTTGCACACCATGTGGGAAGAGGATTCTCCACGTCTATTGCTGGTGGATCAGCTGATAGATTGAAAAGCTCTTCTGGTTCGTGCTGTCACTGTACATGAGATTGAATTGGTCTGTATTCTTGCTTAATTTGTGACGGTAAGTCTAGTTAATCAATTAGGGAGCTTGAAGCCAGCTCGAGTGTCAGATCATATTCCAGGGTGGCTTGGAGAGAAACGAAGTTCACGGGGATTTACAATCTAGGATTGCGCGAGTCCCATTGGGTGTGAGGTGACGACGGGAGTTGTAAACCACCAGATCGAAGGTGGACACGTCCGCGGTATGGTTACGTGAAGTCCAGTGGGACCATGATCTAGGGAATAGCACATTAAAATGTCCTAAAATTACTGCACACAGTGAGTTGCGCTTTAGTCACAATTGTGCCAGTTTTCCTGTCATGCGACTGAGAATATCCTGTTGACTTTGTTTTGAGTGAATATCCCAAACTGGGTTCGTAACAGACCATGCAGATGTACCAGGAATTCAAAAAAGCTCGTCAAATCCCTCTGATCCTTTTTACCTCAATGTTGCAAATAAAATACTGTTTACACTTATCTGGTACCTTTAATGTGAAGTAATGGTGCTCAAAACAGTTGGTGGTTAATCTGTCAAAGCTGTATGACTGTTTCCTTAGTCTCCCCTTGAGTTTTGGAAAAAAAAAAATTCCAACCAATGTGCACATTAGTTATTCCTAATTCAATGCAATACAAATCTCTGTTTACTGTCCCAACAACGTAACTTCATCTCCATGTTCAGAGGATCGCTTCTGACTGCTCAGAACATGTAATTCACATTTTTTAAAAAGTGAGTTTTCCTAAAAATGCAGAATATCCCACTTTTGGGCAAGTAGCTCCAGTTCAATTTCAGTCCATAGGAAAATAAAACAGTCTTTTGACTTGTCCAACACCTCCACTTGATTTCCACAAAGTCCCAGAGCTCTATTAGTAACAAATAATTTCATTCCCCTCTAATTTGTTCCAAAGGACATTGAGGACCCTTTATATTGGATATTAGCAAAAGGGTCTCCACAGCAATATATGCCAGATGTTGGCAGAAAATACTAGAGACACATCTGTTTTCATTTCAGATTTTTCAAACATGCAGGTTTTTTGACTTTAATCTATGGAAATCTGTAGCACTACTCTATTTACAATCCGCTAACTCTGCCAAGGCCACAGCAATCAAACCTGAAACCTTCCTGGTCTGTATGATTTCAGTACTACATCACATGGGGCAGGGGGGGTTTGCCCATCTGTGGTGTTGAAATTCCTCGTTTCCCTGACTGATGCATGACTGAGGTAGATTTGTGACTTTAGTGGTCTTTTAAAGTGACATTTGATAATGCATTCCTTGGAGATAAGTTGCTTTTTATTTTTAGGTTAATTGTACTGCACCTGAAAAATGCATCACCTTGCACGTGTTCACATTGAATATGTTAGCTGCCTTCCATTTAACCTAGCTACCTAATCTGTATCCTTTTATAATCCTTTACAGCCTCCTTGGTATTTGTCATTTCTGTTGCTTGAAATATTTCCAGTCTCCTATGACGTATGCTTTTCAGACCAATTTTCTAATTTTTCAAGTCAAGCAGCATTAAAGGGTGGAAATGATGAGCCATTGTGGAGAAGGAAGAGAAAATGGCATTGAACGGGAGGGTTCAGAGGAATAAAGGTGGTAGTAGCAGGCTGGGAGAGGTGAGGGGCTCTGAAGATGGAATGTATTCAGGAGGGTGTTTATTATAGAGGGTAATTGACGCACAGGAGGGCAAGCTAGTGAGGTTTGAGGAGGGGGCTTGCGGTGGGAGTGTTGAAATTGGATTAGCCAGTTCTTGCGTAAGACAAGGAGACTTGGCTGGAATGTAAGGATAAAAGTCTACTTGGTTGGGGAGGAAACTTTGCCCACCGCAAAGTTGGAAGGAGGGGCTGGGGTGTATCAAGGTTTAGTGCTTTTGATGAGGAGTGTTGAGAGTCAGTATCTTGTTCAATGGGGTGCAGACGTGTGTGTGTGTGTATGCGGGCGCAAGAATGTTTTTTTCTGAAACAGGCAATCGGCTCCTTTATTCTCTAATAGTCTTCCAACACTTAAATGTCTGAATCGCCCATGAAAGAATGATTAATTGGGAAAGATACCAGAGGTTTGATGCACTGATCGAACTTTACTCCTCTATCAATGTGTGCCTTGGGAACATAGAAGGGGAGCTACCAAATCAAAAACTACTCAGTTGGGAGATCCTGATGTTTAAGCCCCGCTCTCTTAACTTTTAATATCTAGAGATTTTATTAAAAACAGAAACAAATTCTGAAGTAAAATTTTAAATTGTAAACAATTACACAGTGTGATTAGTGCATCTGTAGAATTTTAGAAGTTTATTTAAAGCTGCCATATATTACCTGTTTTTAAAAAGAAAATGACTGAAATTTCAGATCATTTATTTGAGACCATTCATCATTGTAAACCTAGCCAAACAGTTTGCTTATTCAATAGTTTGTTACGTTTGACGTTCACCAGGATTTCGCACTCACCCATTTATTAATATGCTGCTTTTGTGATATTGAGCTGGGGTGCGATTTGTCACGTTTCCTTGGTAATGTGGCATATGGCCATTGTTTCTTGTGTACCCACTCTTAGCTCTGAATTTGTTGAACTATTTTCATTGACCTCTAGAGGTTATATGGCTGAGTGGCCATCTGCAGGAGTTGGAGATAAAATCTCAACTGCAAACCTAAGTTTATCTGAATTATTCCAACTATGGGCAATATTGTAAATCTTTATTAATGTTTGGTGACATTGCCAAATACATTTTATTGTGGTTCGTGCTTTCAATAAAAGCTGTGCCCATGCAAGGAGAGCTCTCAAATACATATGACCCATATTATACTCCCCTTCAGCATCATTTGGTGGCGTTAATAGGGTATCCTTCTGCAGCTTAATTGTCTCTCCATTCTTTAAATGGCACAAGAAGTTGGGAACCGCTTGGGAAACACTTTCCAACAATTTTGGCTCTGGCACAAAATGCAAACCAGGTTGGTACAGTGGAATGGATTGCTTCAATTAGCATTCTGTTGGATCTGGTACCATTTTAAATTAAATAAAATGTGTTCAAAATGTTATTGTTAGCATTTTAATTAACTAAATGGATGATGCAGTGAGTTACAATTCAATTCTTTCACCATGGGGATTTGGATCTAGTGGACAAGTGAGACCCTTTTTGATGATTGTAAGTATCATCCATTAAGTGAATTTGAGTTGTTCCTCCGCTTTTTGAGGGTATGCATTCGCAGTATTAAACTTCCTTCACTTTGACAATGGGGGGTAATCCATGCTGCTGAGGCTGGCTGATGTGAAAAGTACAAGAATTTGCAATGGTGTGGTAATGGGTATTCATTTGAGATTAGGTTAGAGGGGAAAGGAAGTCTGGTGGGAGTATGCTTTGTTTTTGACATTGCAAATTAAAACGCATAATGAAGTGTTCATACTTTTTAAAAAAAACAATATTTGTTTGTAATTTTGATGTCTGACCCTTTCAGAGAGGTCAATGCCAGCTGTCCTTGAAAAATCATGCTTTTGGCAAAATATGCTGCACACCAGTCCATAGCGGGTGGTCCTGAGGTTGTGTGCCCCTGGATTATCCCCCCCCTCACAGTGATGGGCAATCACTAGTGAGTGGGCCACATGAGTGGCCCTTCTTCATCTCAAGTGGGACGCAAGTTTGAAATCAGGCATGTTCACTAACCATGACCCTATGAATAAGATTAAATGTACGAATCCTTGTCAGCATCAATGGGGCTGAGATGGAGATGGTTAACAGCTTCAAATTCCTAGGGGTGCACATCTCCAAAAATCTATCCTGGTCCACCTACGTCGACGCTACCACCAAGAAAGCACAACAGCTTCCTCACGAAACTAAGGAAATTCAGCATGTCCACATTAACTCTTACCAACTTTTACAGATGCACCATAGAAACATCCTATCTGGCTGTATCACAGCCTGGTATGGCAACTGCTCGGCCCAAGACCGCAAGAAACTTTAGAGAGTTCATCACACGAACCTGCCTCCCATCAATTTACTCCATCTACACTTCCCACTGCCTGAGGAAAGCAGGCAGCATAATCAAAGACCCCTCCCACCTGGCTTACTCACTCTTTCAACTTCTTCCATCGAACAGGGGACAAAAAACTCTGAGAACATGCACAAACAGATTCAAAAACAGCTTCTTCCCCCGCTGTTACCAGACTCCTAAATGACCCTCTTATGGACTGAACTGATTAATACTACACTCCTTTATGCTTCACCTGATGCCAATGTCTACATATTTACATTGTGTACCGTGTGTTACCCTATTATGTATTTTCTTTTTATTTTCTTTTCTTTTCATGTATTTAATGATCTAAGCTGCTCGCAAAAAAATAGTTTTCACTGTACATCGGTACACGTATACAATAAACAAATTCAATCTAAATACATTTAATATACGCCAAATATTTCATAACGAGTCAATGCTCTCTCGGTCAATGTTGTGTACAATCAGCACGCACATCATTCCACTTGTCTTGCTTTACGTGTGGATCACTTCAGTCAGACTGGTAAGAAACAAAACCACATTGATGGAAATCAGTGGAATGTGGCAACCCTGCATGTGGGCACAGAAAGCCCCGTGTGCCTCATTCAGAACCCAGATGGGCTACAGCTTTTAAAGCAGACCAAAGCAGGCCAGCAGCACGGTTCAATTCCCGTACCAACCTCCCCAAACAGGCGCCGGAATATGGCAACTAGGAGCTTTTCACAGTAACTTCATTTGAAGCCTACTTGTGACAATAAGCGATTTTCATTTCATTTTATTTCATTTTGTCTGGGCCCCAGGCCATAGGTTGCCCAACAGTGCCCAGCAGGCCTGAAACCACCACTGTAATAAATGGAGCCATAGGCTGCAGTCTCACACTCCCACTATTGTTGTAAATGGAGCAGACCAATACCTATACTTCCATCATGTGCATTTTAGATAGGTGTAGAATTTTGTTCTGCTTCACCCGCTGTCTTATTGTTATCCACATTCATTTTGTTGCAGCTTATTGAAATGACAAAACTATTAAACAGAAGTCATAGTCATGATGTGTAACTTTTTAACAGTGGCAGAAACAATCTGCGGTGCATGGTATGAACTTTGAATGGGAGAGATAGACAGTAGGCATTATGGTAAATGCCGATTTCATTTTGTCTCGAGGAAAGCGAGCAGCAAATGTTGGTTAAAGGAAGTATGACATTACACAGGTGAATGTTTTCATGGCATTTAATTTTAACAAATGGCTTGTTGCTAAAGGATCATCTTCTTTGTTCTTTTAGATCTTTTATCCTGAGACAACAGATGTTTATGATCGAAAAAATATGCCTCGGGTGATCTACTGCATACATGCACTAAGGTAACCTGAAAAGTAATGGGAGACTGAGCATCTGCCCATGACTGCTTAGAGTTAGAGCATTGCATTGGGTAAAACATTGTTTGTAACCAATATAAACCTCCTATTGGACAATACAGAGGCCTAAAGCTAATGCCAAATGATGCAAACTGCAGTCTCCATACGTAAAGTTATGATTAAGCGTTATCTAAAGAAAGAGAGTGAATAATTGACTAATTTGTGTTGAAACACAACACAAATGAGGGAATGGGAATGAAAGCAGTATGGGGCTGGTTTAGCACAGTGGGCTAAACAGCTGGCTTGTAATGCAGAACAAGGCCAGCAGCGCAAGTTCAATTCCCGTACCGGCCTCCCCAAACAGGCGCCGGAATGTCGCGACTAGGGGCTTTTCGCAGTAACTTCATTGAAGTCTACTTGTGACAATAAGTGAAAAATAAAAATAAAGTCAGCGCTGGAAGTTCTTCTGATTTGACAATCTGAAGCTAACCTGAAAATTGCCTCATGTTCCTTATCGTCCTATTGCTTTTATTAATGTACATTTTGATTATATTGTTTCAAATGTAAACTCTTAATTTTGGATTGGAGCCCCTCTGTGAGAAACATTTTAACAAATGAAATCTGACTATCCAGTCATACTTGGCTTTCACTGCTGGAATGTAATGTAATGTAGCAATTCCTGAGTTTGTTTGCACACATTAAAGGGAGTTATCTGCCATGCGACTGTGACATTTAGATCCTTTCTGTTCACAGCCCTCAAGATTGGATTTGAGCCTGAGAGACATCTCAGTAATAAAATAATTTTGCACTGCCCTGTTAATAAAAGTATGCATGGTAGAGTATCTGTTTTTATTCCGTGGTGGTCAATATTAGCCACTTCCTGATTCAGTTGAGGTTTCCTTCCTATTGGTCACTTTTCGTTTGTCATTTGTCATGCTGTAACATGAGAACTGAGAGCAGCAAACTCTTTAAAATTATCCCTGGTCTGGGTTCCTTATTATGCTCCATTACAACCCCTGATGCTTTCAAGATTTACAGCAAAACCAGAATTTAGTTTGTAATCGCAGGGTACATATCGCTGGATGAAAACTGATAATTATCATGGTTACATTTTCGCTGCAATTGTTTTCAGTTCCACAATTTGTCCATTTTCTTTAATGCTGGCTACAGTTGATTTCCCTTATTGGTTACTCACTAATAATTGAGTACCTGGTAGTGCGAAGCAAACGGTTGTGTTGATACATGGCCATTTGTAATTGTAAGAGAGAGTTTTTAAATAATTGTAAGAGAGAGTTTTTAAATAATTGTAAGAGAGAGTTTAAACATAAAACCACTTTGAAAGAAAATTGTTGAAAGGCATTTCCTTTGAGTACATGTATATTACCCTATATTTTACTTCGCAACTGAATTGAAGAGCAACCAATCAGCATTTTTCTTCCCAATTCCCTCCATCAACCATCCTGAGGTTTCTCTGAGTAATATTGCTAATTAATGCTGAATCATCAGGGTAGTTTCGGGTTGACTGATTTGGTTATCCACAAGGGTGGCATGGTTGCACAGTGGTTAGCACAGTTGCTTCACAGTGCCAGGGCCCCAGGTTCCATTCCTGCTCGAGTCACTGTCTGTGCGGAGTCTGCACATTCTCCCCATGATAGCGTGGTTTCCTCTGAGTGCTCCGGTTTCCTCCCACAAGTCCCGAAAGACATGCTTGTTAGCTCAATTGGACATTCTGAATTCTCCCTCTGTGTACCCAAACAGGTGCCGGAATGTGGCGACTAGGGGCTTTTTGCAGTAACCTAATTGTAGTGTTAATGTAAGCCTTAATGTGACTTTTCACAGTAACTTCACTGCAGCCTACTTGTGACAATAATAAAAGATTAATAGATTATTATTAAAGCTGATTGGACACAACACATGCTCGAATCACATAGGACTATTAGAACCACTGCCTGCATAAACTTTCAACCTGTCACACGGGGTTAGATTTAAACTTTGATCACACTGATAAACGGCCAATGTCTGAAACCCTACAATGCCCTAATTGTGTAAATAATTTTTTAGCTGATAATTTAAATAGTGATGTATTAAATGTACGATGAGAGCGCACCTAGCAGTGACGAAGAGAGATCAGGCCATGAAAATGTTTGTTTTTTCAGCTATATTAAGGCAGGCTCTGGATACCACACAGCCAGTTTTGGTGACTGTGGGGTGGGACATTAAAAAATTTTGTGAGACTAAAGTTTGAGGACATTTGCCCCCCCCCCCATATTCTGCTTTCAGATGCCACTGGGGGCGTACTTTGCTGTTACGTTGACTTTTATGATTTGCAATTAATGCACACAAATATTTTGAAATAATGCAATGTTTTTCTCCTAAGATAGAGACCTGGCATTAAAATAAGCATGAATTTTTAAAAACTTATTGTAGGTTATTCCAAGGCTTCAAGAATAATTGGCATTTGAACAGATATTCTCTGGCTATGTTTTAGCATATTAATTAAATTTTAGCTAAGTTAATTGAAAATACATTTTTATCAGAACCTCGTTGTGTAACAATGAGTCGAGGAATAAGCAGACTTGATGGGAAAGTATCTGGTCTAATTATTGGTGCAACAGTCTGCAAAAGCACTAAAATGGTCATTCTTGTGCTCTGATTTTATTCAGTTTGTTGCAACCAGGGGTGGTGCTACTCAAGGGAGTCTGTGGAATCCGGGGAGCAGGATTCTCCGCTGGCAGGATGCTCCATTTTGCTGGCAGCCCGGGGGTTTCCCGATGGCGTGAGGCTGCCCCACAATGGGAAAACACATTGACCGGCCAGCGTAACGGAACATCCCGCCGGCGGATTGAGGCAGGAATGTGGTGCAGCGGGGCGGAGCATGCTGCAGAATATCTTTTGGTTGTGCAGGCTACATCCCATAGCAGCAATGCCATCTTGTTTATATTCCTAAATGGTTGCTGATGGCAAGAACAGGGATGTACTTCTGAGGCTGTAGAAGACTCTGGTCAGACCCCATTTGGAGTATTGTGAGCAGTTTTGGGCCATGTATCTAAGGAAGGATGTTGTGGCCTTGGGACGGGTCCAGAGGAGTTTCACATGAATGGTCCCATAATGAGGAGCTTGTCATATGAGGAGCAGTTGAAGACTCTGGGTCTGTATTCGTTGGAGTTTAGAAGGATAAAGAGGGATCTTATTGAAACTTTCAGAATACTGAAAGTCCTCGATAGAGTGGACGTAGAGAGGCAGTTTCCACTGGTAGGAAAATTTAGAACCCGAGGACACAGCTGAAGGGACGATCCTTTAAAACTGAGATGAGGAGGAATTTCTTCAGCCAGAGAGTGGTGGATCTATGGAATTCTTTGCCGCAGAAGGCTGTGGAGGCCAAATCACTGAGTGTCTTTACGATGGAGATAGATAAGTTCTAGATTAATAAGGGGAACAGGGGTTATGGGGATGAGAAACATGTTAGCCATGATTGAATGGTAGAGCAGACTCGAGGGGCCGAATGGCCTAATTCTGCTCCTATGTCTTAAGGCAAATCTATCTTTGACCAGAAGTGGCGATTTAGATTTAATCACTACCCACAATGTTAGGTTCTTTATGTTCTTTATCTGGAGCAGTTAAGATACTTTGTGTCTGTGTGCAAATTATGAAGACCGTAGATAATTGAAGTTGACATAGACATAGAACATGCAGTGTAGAAGGAGGCCATTCGGCCTATCGAGTCTGCACTGACCCACTTAAGTCCTCACTTCCACCCTATCCCCGTAACCCAATAACCCCTCCTAACCCTTTTGGACACCAAGGGCAATTTAGCATGTCCAATCCACCTAACCGGCACGTCTTTTGACTGTGGGAAGAAACCGGAGCACCCGGAGGAAACTCACCCAGTCACGGGGAGAACGTGCAGGCTCCGCACAGACAGTGACCCAGCAGGGAATTGAACAAGCGACCCTGTCTAGCACTGTGGCTTCACAGTGCTAGCCACTGTGCTACCGTGCTACCAAGTAATTGTGCACCAACATGTCAACTCTGTATGTTCTTTAAAAAAAACTGTATTTGAGCGCATAGAAATCTAATATTTCATACCATTTAGAGAAAAAAAACAGGCCGTTTGGCCCAGTAGGTCTCTGGGGCTTATACTCCAATTAAGTCTACTCCCACTCTTTTCATCACCCCATTAATGTATCAATAACTCTTCTATTCCTTCCCGCTTCATGGGCTGATCCAACTTCTCATTAAATGCTATTTGTCTCAGCTACCTACTGCTTGTGCTTGTGGTAGTGGGTTCCATATTCTAACCACTTTCTCCTGTAAAAGTTCCTCCTGAATTCCTTTTTGGATTTATTGCTATCTTATACTGATGCTCCCTGGTTCTGGCCTACTTACAAGTGGACATATCTTCTCTGTGTCGAGCCTATCAAAACTCTTCATAATCTCCATGAGCTGATAGGCCACACTACCAGAAGGATGAGGAGGCATTGGAGATGGTGCAGAGGAGGTTTACCAGGATGTTACCTGGTCTGGAGGATGTTAGCTATGTGGAGATGCTGAATAGACTCGGACTGTTTTCATTAGAAAGACGGAGGTTGAGGGGTGACCTGATGAGAGGTCTACAAGATTGTAAGGGGCATAGATAAAGTGGATGGGCAGGCACTCTTTCCCAGGGTGGAGGGGTCAATCACCAGGGGGCATAGTTTTTAAGGTCCGTGGGGCAAAATGTAGAGGAAATGTGCGAGGAAGGTTTTTTACACAGAGGGTGGTGAGTGCCTGGAACGCGTTACCAGGGGAGGTTGAGGAAGCAGATACATTAATGGCATTCAAAAGGCATCTTGACAAATACATAGATAAGATGGGTACAGAGGGATACGGCACAAGGAAGTGCTAAGGGTTTTGGCAAAGGTTGGTATCGTGACCGGTACAGGCTTGGAGGGCCGAAGGGCCTGTTCATTTATGTTTTGTTCTTTGTTCTCTTGCGAACCCCAGCCTATTTGACCGTTCCTGTTGGTATATCCTTTCAGGTTTGATATAACTCCATTTTTTTTTTTACATCTTCTCCAGTGCCTTTGTATCCTTTACATAACATAGAGATCAGACTATGCACAGTACTCTGGAGTGTGGTTTTAGACAAATCTAATTTAACAACAAAACTGAAAGCCCTGGGATGAAAAGGGAAATGACAACATTAATGCAAAATTGGGTAAGGAATAGAAAACAGAGTGTGGTGAATGGCTGTTTTTCAGATTGTGTTCTCCAGGGTTGAGTACTGGGACTGCTATTGCTTTTGATGTACATTAATGACTTAGACCTGGGTATAAGCACAACATTAAAATTTGCAGATGACATGAAACTTGGAAGCTTAGTGACAATTGAGGATGACTGGGATCTTTCAGTCCCAACAATGTGGTTCAGAAAACATACTTGTGGTATTAAGATCAATCAGCCGTTTTCATGAAATTAAGTTGTATGTCAGCATAGATTTCTTGCGTGCACCTAAAATGATTTTCCCTGCTAAGTTCAACCTAAATTGGTTTGTGTTGCTAGATTTGAGGTTGACATGGTTTTTGACTTTGGATGTAACCTTGAATAATGTGCAGATGAGATGTTGTTGGGGCTTTGCACGGAGGCGGGTGAGTGGCCTAGGGATGAGAATGTTATTTGAAGGGAAAGGACAAGCCAGCGAAGGAGGATCAAAAATTCTCTCCTGATAACTGAGCTGGGATGTTGGAGAAGGCTCTCCAACTGACACTCCACGGCAGGCTGATGCACTTTATGAAATCCCAAGTGTGCAGCTGCTATTTCCCCTTCATTCATTTTGGTAACTAATGGATAGCAAATAACAGGCTGTATTCCTGCCATTTCCCAAGATTTCTGTCTACAAGTATGAGTTTGCTGAATCGCCACTACTGTGAACTATGACCAGGAATAAAACATTGCTTGACCCAAGCACAAGAGGAATATATTACATCTCCATTAGTCGGCCCTAAAAAAAACAGATTGCTCAACAAACAACAAACATCAACTAAGATGTTACTGAGTTACATTTAGCATTGTTAGGAATGGTGGAACCAACATTGTTAATATGGCTACATCTGTGGCACTTCCCCTCCTGTCAGGAGGTTCTAAGTTTAACCCCCCATTGCAGGATTTGGGCTGACATCTCTATGCAGTACTGATTGACTTTGGAGCAGCTGTTAAACTGAGGCCCTGTCTGCCCTCAATTTTGGTTCTGTAATACTACTTGAAGGTGAGCAGGAAATTCCAATATTGTAGCTAATATTCCTCAATTAATGCCACCAAAAACACGAGGGCTTTTGTACCATAGCTGTTTGCTGAAAATGTTTACCTAGATAAAAACAGTTACTGCACTTTGGAGGACAAAAAAATAAACTAATTGAGCAAAGTATTTTGAGACATTCTGATCCAGCAAGGAGTGATATAACCTATTCAGCCATATGAGTAATTAGGCATTTCAAAGGCTGCCAGGAGCCATTGAGATTAAAGGTTTATTTCTGAGAGACTTTCTTTATATTACAAAGTTTCTTTATTGCATTGCTACTGAGAATGAGCCTTTTCAGGAACTCTTGATTTGAGAAGCTGTTTCAGGGCTCGAGCCCAGCTGTGCATGACTCTGTTGGAACTGTTAGAGGTCAGGGTGTCATGTGGTAATTATTGTTGCTTCGTCAACGGAAACTCTGTTAATCAAAATCCGTAAAATAACTCCTCTGACTATACCCAGAGTTAGATATGTGAAATGTTCATTCCTAATGTTAGGTGGTTGGGGTGGACGCTGCACTTCTTCTGAAATAGGTATATGATGCCATCTTGTGGTAGCAGCCACGTTGTAACCATTTTGCTGTTTTTTTTAAAAGGAAAAGCTTGCATCCTCTCCGTCTCTCTCAAATCACTTCACTATAACTGGATTACTTTTGAAACCTAGTCAGAGTGAATACTTGCAGGCATTTACAGCAGCCAGTTTGCATGTAGAAGGGCCACACAAGCAGCAAATAAATAAATGTCCTGTGGGGCTTGACCAAGACACTGAGAGAACAGTAGCAGGGGATCTTTTATATCTAACTGAGAATAGAAAACAATCTTGGTTTAATGTCTGCTACATGATCTACTGTGTCCAGCACATTTAATGTGTGATGCAACATGGGCCATGGGTGACTGGCTTGTGAGGAGCTTACACGTTCTCCCCGTGTCTGCGAGGGCTTCCTCCGGGTGCTCCAGTTTCTTCCCACAGTCCAAAGATGTGCAGGTGAGGGGATTGGCCATGGTAAATTGCCGCTTTGTGTTCAGCGATGTGCAGGTTAGGTGGGGTTAAGGGGGTAGGGCAGGGGTGCGGGCCTATGGAGGGTGCTCTTTCAGAGGGTTGGTGCAGACTCGAAGGGCTGAAGGGCCTCCTTCTGCACTGTGGGAATTCTATATTCTATCCTAAATGAGTGACAGTCAGTTGACACGTAAATGAGCTGTTTGAGTCACACCTGCAATTTACATTCCAACTTGGATAAATTTTAGGCAAACCTTATTCAATAAGAATTGTGCATTAATTACATATATTTTGTCAAAATAATGTCAGTTGTTCCGAGCCAGCCCGGTTAGGTTTCCTATAATTGAAGAACCGATTATCTTTCAGCCATCAGGTGCATATATTGTGAAGTAGACGACTGTGTTGAACTGACCCACCCCTGTTCTGAGCAGTGTTTGCTATGGGTGGAGGTCTACGCATTGGCAATAATGAATATTTTGCTAAGGTAACAAGGCATATGTTAAAACCTTTGGACAGTTAAGAACAGTAAACATCATTCTGAACTCATTCACTTTGTTTTTCACATTTTCTCTGTGAGATGACACAGACACTATTTTCACTGTAAAGTGAACTCCTGCTTTACAATAGGTGCAAAAAAGGGAAGTGACTCCCCCTGATGTTGCTTGACTGTCTTCTGGAGACCTGCATCACTGTTAAAAGACCCCACCCCACCCCACATTTTTGCTCTCCTGTGGAATTAACCCAACTAGGTTACTGTTCTGCTGTGACGGGCATCCTCCAATGGTTATCATTCATGTGTGATCTCGATAGTGTCCCATCAGCAGACCATTCAAACTCTGGACACATGACGCATGCCAGATGATTTCACACTCGTGCATGGTTGAAATGGTAGATAGCACTCGCTCTGCAACTCTGGTAATTTCTCTCTCTCCCCCCCCCCCCCCCCCCCCCAATCAATGCAGAAATGTTGAGGCTGATTGTAATGCCCCTCCCACGAAAGGAAACAAAAAAACAACTATTTTAATAGTTAGATATTTTGTGACCCTGTCAGAAAAAAGGACCTGAGTTTCAACTGCACATTCCAAGCACAGGACTTTCACAGGTGCAATTTAATATAGGTCAGATGGTACATCTGCAAATTATTAAACACCAATCAAAACTTGCTTCTATCAATCAGCCACAAGCTTTCTCTTTCTCCTCCCCCCTCCGCAACCACTCTGCAGTTCCCAATCTTCACATCTCTTCATGCGGACAGCATCTCCTCGTGAGATGTTGTCAAAGACCAGATTATAATGTTGGCGGAATTGATTTACCTTGAGGCATTCTGGGTGACGTAAACTGCTAAATTATTGCACACTGCAGTCATTGAGTATCCAAAATTCTGTAAAGTTTAGTGTTAGATGTTTACAAAATACTGTAGATGCTGCAAATCTCAAACAATAAACAAAGTGCTGGAAAAACCCTGCATCTGCAGAGAGAGAAACAGAGCTAGCATCTCAAGTCAAATATGGCTCTTCATACGTTTGAAGAATCATATGGACCCAAAACATTGGCCTGTTAACAGAGGTGGCAACTTCTGACAGATTGCCCCTCTCGACAGACTTACCCATGTTGATATTCCAAAGCCCCTGTTTCACCCAGTGTTCCTCGCTTGTGAAACTGGAGCAACAAAGCGCGCCCCCAGTTGCATCGGCAAGGAGAATCTGAGGCACAGAAAGGAGGGTACACCCCCTTTTTACGGAATTATAGGTAGGGGGTCGGACCTGGGGGGGGGGGGGGGGGCGGCAGGGGCAGTGGTTGTTCCAGGAAGGAGGGGGGCAGAAGTCAAAATGAAGGGGGGGGGGGGGGGGGTCAGGGGTCGGACAAAGAGGTAGCTGAGGGGTGGCAGGAGGTGGGGCTGGAGGGGGAGGGGAGTGTCGAAGCAGAATGAAGAGGGGGCTGTACTCTGGTCAGACAAGGGGGGGGGGGTGTCATGTGTGTGCGGGATGCCCTGTGAGAAGCTAGGTCTGGGTTTTTTAAATAGTTACACTCTAATTAGTAGTGGTTTTCCTTCTAACACTTTTCAGAGTAACTTCTAACACTTTCAGAGTAAATATCAGGGTAAAACTGGCAGAACCATCTGAAGTTAACGATTTCTGTCAGGTATTTCCCGGCCCAGTGCAATTGTCCAGCAGAAGTTCGGCAATTCTGGGAACTGCCGGGTAAACGTACATGGAACATCCTTATGGGATCCCTAGCGCATCATTGGTGTACCCTCTGAATGCGACGCTCGGGAACCAGGAAGTTATGATAACTCGGTTTCTCTCTCCACAAATGCTGTCGGTCCCACTGAGCTTTTCCAGCATCTTACCTTTTTTTAGTTGATGTAAGTGTCATTGATTCAAGAGGCATTTGGAAGGCTGAGAAAAAAGATGCAATGTTTTTCTGGTGATCAAATAACATGAATAGTGGATGTTGGCATCTTTGTGTCATTCAGTCATTGGAAACATCAGGCCAGAGGGGTAAAATGGATATTTGTACTTGACCACAGGTCCGTATACAGAATCTGATGGGAAACAATTGTCTCCATATTATAAATGTTAACTAACAGCACAGCAAATGTTCCTGCAGCACATGGTCTGCAACAATTCAAGAAGGCAGCTTACCGCCACCTTCTCATGGGCAATTAGGCATGGGCAAATAGATGCTGGCCTAGCTAGCGACAACCACATTTCCTGAATGTATAAAGAACCTGTTGGAAGAGGTGCCGTGTAGTTTTAAAAAAGAATTGACTAGACATGGGTATAGTTACAGTGTCACGACTTAGCTACATGCACTTATTTTAGAACATGTCATGCATACAATTCAGGAAAGTTTACTTCATGTGTATATTTTCCTAACCAATATCATCATTCAGTCACTAAGAATTGAAAACACTCAGCAATGTCTAAAAAAAAGACTTGCACACTCTGCTTTTCCATTTAGCATTTTACTAACAGAGTGAAAATGTGCATGCATACTCTGTGCATTTAAGGCCAACAATGATGTCCATTGCTCATGCTTATTTACAAATTACAAATCTAATTCTTATCACCTGGATTTACAATTTGTCATATGTGGCTAGACAGTGGCTAAGATATTGGATGACACTGCTGTAAAAGATATGGATGAGATTGAAACTGAGGGTGAACATGAAGTAGTTATGAATTAAATTACTCCTCCAGTTATTCACGAGGGAAATGTAAGGAACATATTCTCACAATCCGAGGTAATCCAAGTAGGGTGGACAATTTACATAGAAAAACACCCTGACCTATATACGAAATCCAGGTACGACATATGGAAAGCCATCAGGGATGCCAAAAGACAATACTGGACCAAACTGGAGTCCCAGGCCAATGAGACAAACCCACAATGTTTACGGCAGGGCTTGCACGAGATCATAGGCTACGGCTGGAGCATCCCTCCCTGATGAACTGAACAGGTTCTATGCTAGCTTTGAACAGTCTGCCAATACATCAGTGCCACCCGCCCCAACAGCCTTGGGCACACCCGTACCCACTATTACAGCCTCAGAAGTTAGAGCTGCCTTCGTGAAAGTAAACCCACAGAAAGCGACGGGCCCCAGCGGATTTCCTGGGCGAGCACTCACACCCTGCGCTGACCAGTTGGCGAGTGTATTTGCAGATATATTCAACACCTCACTTCTCCACTCCGAGGTCCCCACCAGCTTCAAGAAGACCACCGTAATACCAGTACCAAAGAAGGACAAGGTAACACGCCTCAACGACTACCGACCGGTGGCCCAGACGTCTGTTATCATAGAATGCTTTGAGCAGCTCGTCATGGGATGGATCAACGCCAGCCTCCCAGACGGTCTCGATCCATTCCTGTTCGCCTATCACCGCAACTGATCCACAGCAGATGCTGTCACACTGGCCCTACAATTAACCCTCGAACACCTCGACAATAAGGACACCTACATCAGACTGCTGTTCACAAACTACAGTTCTGCCTTCAACACCATTAACCCGCCGAGACTGATAACCAAACTCTGCAATCTTGGACTTGACCCCTCCCTGTGCAGTTGGATCCTTTATTTCCTCACCAACAGACCACAATCTGTCAGGATAGGTAACAGAACCTCATCCACAATAGCCGTCAACACCGGAGCCCTGCAACGATGTGCTCAGTCCTCAACTGTACTCCCTATACACACACGACTGTGTGGCACGATTTAACTCCAATTCGATCTATAAGTTTGCGGATGATACGACTGTAGTGGATTGTATCTCAAACAACGACGAATCAGACTACAGAAGGGAGATGGGTCACTTGGTTGCATGGTGTACCGAAAACAACCTCTCTCTAAATGTTGGAAAGACCAAGGAACTGATCATTGACTTCAGGAAACGTAGCACGAAACACACCCTGGTCTACATCAATGGCTCCAACGTGGAGATGGTCAATAGCTTTAAGTTCCTGGTGGTCACCATCACCAACAGTCTGTCCTGGTCCACTCACGTTGATGCAACAGTCAAGAAAGCCCAACAACGTCTCTACTTTCTTCGGAAGCTAAAGAAATTTGGCATGTCTGCATCGACACTCACAAACTTCTACAGATGTGCGATAGAGAGCATCCTATCCGGCTGCATCACAGCTTGGTATGCCAACTGCTCGATCCAAGATCGCAAGAAACTGCAGAGTGTGGTGAACTCAGCCCAATGCATCACACAAGCCTGCCACCCTCTCATTGATTCTGTCCACACCTTCTGCTGCCTCAGGAAGTCAGACAGCATTGTCAGAGATTCTTCCCACCCAGGCTTTGCCCCCTTTCAGACCCTTCCATCAGGTAGAAGACACAGAAGTCTGAAGGCCCGCACATCCAGACATAGGAACAGCTTCTTCCCCACAGTTACAAGACTCCTCAACAACTCTCCCTTGGACTAATCTGTTCCCTGTAAGAACACTTCAAGACACCCTATGCTGCTCTTGCTCCTGTATTGCTTGTTTGGCCCTTGTTCCAAACTGTAACCAATATTAGTTGATGTACCATTTGTCAATGTACTCTATCAATTATTCTTATTGTCTACTATGTACGTACTGTGTATCTTCCCTTGGCCGCAGAAAAATACTTTTCACTGTACAATAAATGACAAATATCAATCAATCAATCAAAAACCATGAGGTGCTTCATAACATCAGCATGCCCAATCAGCCAAAATTGATTAAAAAAAATCAAAGATAATGATACTGGAAGATATGATTGAAAACTTGGTCAAGGAGGAATGTTTTGAAGAGCTGAGCGCCAAAATGGCGGAAGGCTCTAAGTGGTGGGGCAAAGAAATTGGGGTGGGTCGGGGGGCTCAGGTGCATTAGAGACCAAAATCAGAAGTGTACAAAGTTACTGAAAGGTTGTAAGTTGAGAAGAAATTTTGCAGGCTGGATGTAAATGAGAATTCAAAATGGGAACATATTGGGGAAACATAGAACGAATAAAGTATAAAAGCAAAATACTGTAGACGCAGGAAATATGAAATGAAATAAAAACAAAGTTCTGGAAAAACGCAGCAGGTCTGACAGCACCTGTTAAGGGAGCAAAAGTTAACATTTTGAATCCAGTATGACTCTCGTTTGGATCTAATGTGGCACCAGGGCAGCTCGGTGAGTATGAAATGAAATAAAAATGAAATGAAAATCGCTTATTGTCACAAGTAGGCTTCAATGAAGTTACTGTGAAAAGCCCCTAGTCGCCACATTCCGGCGCCTGTCCGGGGAGGCTGGTACGGGAATCGAACCGTGCTGCTGGCCTGCTTGGTCTGCTTTAAAAGCCAGCGATTTAGCCTGGTGAGCTAAACCAGCCCCATGAGCAATATCTGAGCAGGGCTTGACATGATTAGACGGTGGGCAGCAGTGTTTTTGGATATGAAGTTTGTGGAGGACAAATGGTGTGAGGCCAGCCAGTAGAAGATTGGATAGCAGAGTCTGGAGGTAACAAAGGCGTGGATAGCCGTTTGGCAGTAGATGGGTAGAGGCAGACAGGAGATGATATGGAGGTGGAAGTGCAGTGAGGTTGAGGTTGGTTAACTTCAGTCTCAGATGATGGCTGGAAGGAGGATGGAATCGATGGCAAGGTGGTGACTGAAGACGATGACTTCATACTATCTAATATTTATTCAGATTAAATTGTTACCCTCCCAGGAATAGATGTGGGTGAAACAAGTTTACAACAGAGAGGCAGTGGAGGGGTTGAGAGGTGGAAAGTAAAGCTCTGTGTTCTCAGCGTGCGAGTAAAACCGTATGTCAAATCTTTGGATGATATTACTGAGGGGTCGAATATGAACAAGGAACAGGAGTGGCCAAGGAGCGATCCTTTGCATACCAGATGTAATAATGCCAGGTTTGGGAAGAGCACCTGTTGTATGGATGCTCTGGTTACTTTTAGATAGCAGCGCGTCAAACTAAGTCCAGGCATTCTGTTTCGGTTGAACAATAGTGGAGGGACATTGGAGGAAAATGGTGTGTCCACTGCAGAGGTCAGGAAGGTTGAGGACAGATAGTGCACCATGGTCATGATCACATACAAGGTCTTTAACGGTATGTCACTTCTGTGGTAAGATTGAATGCTTGTTTAGAGAGAGTCAGTGGGAAATATGAGCATGGTTTGGAGGCAACAATCCATTTAAGGACTGGAACATGAGAGATGTGGTAGTTTTCAAGAATAGTGCTGTTGACGATGGATTCTTTGAGGATGGGAGTGATGGCTTTGAAAAGGAAGGGGGCAGTATCTGAGGAGCAGGAAACATTTTAGTTACCATGTTGTCAGGAAGGGAAGTTGGATGGTTAGCAGTTTATGTGAAATAGAATTGAGAAAGCATTGGTTGGTCTCCTGGACAAGATATACTTGGGCATGGAGAGAGATGGGAAAGAAGCTAAAGGCATCAGGCAAGGGATTTCTGTGGAGGGGGAGGGGAGGAAGGAGATAAATATGGCAGATGCAGTCAAATAGATCACCTCAATCTTGGTGTTCTAAAAATCTGGGTTGGATGAATGGGAGACAGCCTTAAGGATAAGCTTTGTACTGATGAGATGGATTAGCTTTGTATTTCAGGATACGTTTCATTCTTCCATGGGATGTAGGTGTTGCTGGCAATTATAGATAGAATTAACAATCAGAATTTACAGTGCAGAAGGAGGCCATTTGGCCCATCAAGTCTGCACCGGCTCTTGGAAAGAGCACTCTACCCAAGGTCCACACCTCCACCCTATCCCCATAACCCAGTAACCCCACCCAACACTAAGGGCAATTTTGGACACTAAGGGCAATTTAGCATGGCCAGTCCACCTAACCTGCACATCTTTGGACTGTGGGAGGCAACCAGAGCACATGGAGGAAACCCATGCACACGCGGGGAGAATTTGCAGACTCCGCACAGTGAACCAACCTGGGACCCTGGAGCTGTGAAGCAATTGAGATAACCACAATGCTACCGTGTCTTCCTTGAGAAGATGGTGGTGAGCTGCTTTTTTGAACTGCTGCAGTACACCCAATTTACTGTTAGGAAGGGAGTTCTAGGATTTGTATCCCATGACAGTGAAGAAATGGCAATATAGTTCCAAGGCAGAATGATGTGGGGCTTGGAAGGGAACTTGCAGGTTGGTGGTACTTCCACGTGTCTTCTGGCTCTGCCCTTCTATGTGGTAGAGGTTGCGGGTTTGTGAGGTGCTGTTGAAAGAGCCTTGGTGAGTTTCTGCAGTGCATCTTCTCGATGGTACACACTGTGGCCCTGTGCATCGGTGGTGGAGGAAGTAATGGTTTAAGGTGGTGGATGACGTGTCAATAAAGCAGCCTAAATCAGTATGATATGGGCGTAAGTCATGCTCCACTTTGGAAAGTTTTAACATAAAACAGGCTGGATGATGTTGAGCTTCTTGAGTGTTGTTGGAGCTGCACTCATCCAGGCCAGGGGGAGAGTATTCCATCACACTCCTGACTTGTGTCTTGTAGATGATGGATTGGCTTTGGAGAGTCAGGAGGTGAGTTACTCATCTCAGAATCCCTTGCCTCTGACCTCTTATTGTCGTCACAGCATTTATGTGGCTCGTCCAGTTCCATTTCTGGTCCATGACAACACAGCGTGATGTTATAGTGGGGGATTTAATGATGGTAATGCCATTGAATGTCAAGAGGAGATGGTTGGATTCTCTCTTGGTTGGCAGTGGTCCTTTCTAGGGTTGCCAACTGCCATTAAATATATCCATGGAGGTTTAATCATTGGTTATTGGTGTGAGTACAGCTTGAGGGCATTGTTGACGACACCCTCCATTACGTTATTGTTCATTAAGAGGAGGCTTGCTCTATGGTTGGTTTGCATGCAGGGCAGCAATATAACAAACACAAAATAAAGAGACTAAAAGAACTGTTAGTTTAGAAAATGTTTTTGTAACTCATCTATCCTTACTACTGCACTTTTGTCATTTTGGAGGCTGTGATTTTTATAAGTTACAGGGTTAATGTAGAGTTAAGATCAGAAAGATAAAAGCTAAAAACCATACACTAGAATAATGGCTGCAGTGTGTTCATGCATCGGTGCACTGCAGTAGAATCAGACTTATTACAACACTAGTATTTAAACAGTGTCTTGTGTTAAAATATCTGAACTCAAAAACAGTGAATTACTGTTTAAAATACAATGACATATAGTCAGACGTGGTAGCAATGTTCCATAAACAGCGATTAGATTAACGATCAGCCTCTTTTTCTTTTCAGGGTAATGATTGAAGAAGAGGAGTTGATGATGACTTTGTTATATTTGTGGGTTATTATAGTTGTGTGCAATGTCTCTTTAAGAACCAAGTCACATCACTTACGTTATGTCATCGGCTACGTTGCGGGTTTTTGGGGGAGTCTTGTGCCAAACCTTGCACCTATTCAATAAACCTCTTGTCAGTCTTGTATCAAACACATGTGGATCTGCAATCCTATTTATTTTGTACTATTTGTCTAAACAAAAATAAAACTGGCGATGAGGTCGGAATCAGAAGAACGGAAAAAGGTTTCATTTTTCAGAAATCATGAGTGGAGCAGCTTCAACAAATCAATCGATCAACTGATTAACAGAATGTCAGAAATTGCTGACATCGGAACCATGGGGGGGGGGGGGGGAGGGGGGGGGGGTGGGGGGGGGGGGGGGGGGGGAGGGGGGGGGGTGAGGGGGGGGGGGGGGGGAGGAAGAATTCCAATACTGAGAAACATGGTGGGAAATTTTGGTGCAGGGGCTTATTTGATGAAGATTCCGAGAACTGGAAGTCCTATTCAGAGAGATTCCATTGTCTTTTTCAAGCCAACAAAATTTCGCAAGAGATTTACGGGCAATCGGAAGCAAAACTTATAATTTGCTAAGAAGTGACCAGAGATCCCCGGAGATGAAGACATATCAAGAAACGGTGAAAATATTAGAAGATCATTATTTACCAAAGCCCTTGATTATTGTGGAGATTATTGTACTGCCAAAATTAAATGGGCAACCTATTAAAATGGAGGTCGATATGGGGGCTGCCATCTCCCAATTCCTGAGACCATTTATGAATTGAAGCTTAACCACCTGCCTTTAAAACTGGTAGAGATGATCTATACTGAAGAGAGTACCACTGAGTATCACAGCCAAGGTTGAGCCACGTGGACAAACTGCAGAGTTACCTCTCCATGTGGTGCAAGGAGGTTTTCCAGCTATCTTTAGCCACTCTTGGCTGGAAAATATTAAATTAAATTGAACTAAAGCACTGTCAGCAACTTATTTGATTCAAAGTCAAACTTATCATAATGGAAAAATACAGCAGTGTTTTTGAAGACACAGTGGGGTCCGTGAAAGATGTACACGTGTCCCTGAAGATTAAGGAAAATAGTCAGCTAAAATGTGCCAAGGTGGGAGCTGTACCCTATGCAAAACGTCCAAGGTTGATGTGGAACTACTGGGATTTGTGGAAACAGGAGTCTTGGAACACGTCACTACTAGTGACTGGACAGCCCCTATTGTACCTGTCATGAAGCAGGATGGTATAATTTGCAACTTTGGAGATTTTAAGATTATGTCACAACACCCTGGGATAGTGCATGGTCAATTCCAGCTCAACTTGACTCGGAGTGACAACACAGCTAAAATTCAACTTTATTTAAAATACTCAAGGTCCTTGGCTGAGCCCAATAAACTGCAGTCACCAGATTATTAACTTTAACACAAGTAACATTATGTGCATTACTGTAATTAAACAAACAGAAAATGTAACAGACTAATACACCTTTCTCAACCCCTCTTCCTAACTACCCCCACTCACTCTCTCTCTCTCTCTCTCTCTCTCTCTCGCTCCCGCTCATATTTTTTTTCCCTTTCACTTCCAAGGTCTAAACACTTCTGCCCAGTTCTCTCAGCATCACACGAGAACCAATGACTGACCATTGTCAGACAGAACACTGTCCCTGGCCAACCAACCGTTGCCAGCCCAACCAATCAATCTGACTCCTTTCAAACCTGATTCCTAAAATTCACTCCGTGCCGTGGAGTCTGACTTCTTCCAAAAAACAAAACCTAGGAACACAATGTCCTGGTAAGCGGGCTGCTTCAACTTTGAGTCTTCTGCTTAAAGGCATATTCCAATTATGGTCCACGGACCAAAATAATAAAATCTCATAAAAGAATTGGGAATAAAGGAAATAAACAGTAAGCACTCTTACAATTGACACAAAATAAAGAGACTAAAAGAACTGTTAGTTTAGAAAATGTTTTTGTAACTCATCTATCCTTACTACTGCGCTTTTGTCATTTTGGCGGCTGTGATTTTTATAAGTTACAGGGTCAATGTAGAGTTAAGATCAGAAAGATAAAAGCTAAAAACCATACACTAGAATAATGGCTGCAGTGTGTTCATGCATCGGTGCACTGCAGTAGAATCAGACTTATTACAACACTAGCATTTAAACAGTGTCTTGTGTTAAAATATCTGAACTCAAAAACAGTGAATTACTGTTTAAAATACAATGACATATAGTCAGACGTGGTAGCAATGTTCCATAAACAGCGATGAGATTAACGATCAGCCTCTTTTTCTTTTCAGGGTAATGATTGAAGAAGAGGAGTTGATGATGACTTTGTTATATTTGTGGGTTATTATAGTTGTGTGCAATGTCTCTTTAAGAACCAAGTCACATCACTTACGTTATGTCATCGGCTACGTTGCGGGTTTTTGGGGGAGTCTTGTGCCAAACCTTGCACCTTTTCAATAAACTTCTTGTCAGTCTTGTATCAAACACATGTGGATCTGGATCGCAGAACGATCTGTAAATTTATGTGGCAGCTGAATCTGAACACCTCACCACCATCACTCGCAAAGGCCTATTGGAATAACATTAGTACCAACTTTATTTCAAAGCTCAATGGACCAGATCCTTAGTGGTTTAACATGGTGTGTACAGTGTTACCAAGATGATATAATGCCTGTGATGCTTCACCGTATGCTGTTGGAGCAGTGGTGTCACATGTACTACTTTCAGGGGAAGAAAGACCAATAGTATTTGCATCTCGTGCATTAACAAGTGCAAAGTCTAACTACACTTCTTGGCGATGAGGCATTGAGTATCCTATTTGGTGTATGGAAATGCCACCAATATCTTTATGGTCATCAGTTCAGATTGCTGATGGGCCACAGGCCCTTAATGGCTATTTTTGGGCCACACAAAGGCATCCCTTTGGCTGCAAGTAAGCTCCAATGATGGTCGTTTATCCTATTGGCACATTTTGCACAAATCAAATACCATCAATCTGAAATCCATGCGGATGTATTATCACGCTTGGCTTCAACTGGCCAACTGATATTTTTTACCGTTCAAAGATTGACAGCATTCCAGTAACTGCAGCTCAAGTCCAAAGACATGCCAGAAATGATCCTATGATGGAAGGTACAAGAAATCGTATTAAAGGGGAGGATAGCTAGAAAACATACTGAATTAAAATCGTGCATTTCTATGAAACCCAAACTAGCATCACAGGGCAGGCCTGTTGTGTGGGCTGAGAGTAATTATTCCACCAAATTTACAACAAAATGTTTTTGAGCAGTTCCACGAAGGACACCCAGGCATAATGCGAATGAAGGAATAAGCACAAAGTTACTTCTGATGCTAGGAATTGATACCCAACTAGAAGAAAAAGCAGAATTCTTCCAGTCATGTGTGGGGGAAAGGAATACACCACTGTTGTCCCCATTACATCTATGGTAAATGCCTTGGCAACATCTGCACATTGACTTTACTGGTCCAGTCGAGGGGCATATCTTCATGGTTGTAGATGGACACTCAAAAGTGGCCTCAATGAGATCTTTGTGTGATTCGGAAATCTAGAACAGACCGCGAGTGACAATGGGCCACAGTTTACAGCACAGGAGTTTGAAGATTGCTTCAAGATATTTTGCGTTTGGCATCTAAAGTTAGCACTTTACCACCTATCAATGAATGGTTTTGCTGAAAATTTTGTCCAGTCCTTGAAACACGTACCAAAGTGTTCAAAAGACAAGGTTCACTTCAGCGCCGTGTGAACATATTTTTAGAAACATACTGAAATACGATACATGCGATTATGCAAAATTCACCAGCTTTGCTATTGATGTAAAGAAAGCTGAGGGACTACCTATTTGATTTACTCTTGCTAGAGGTGACCTCTCTAGCAAGACTGTTGGTGTGAAACCAACAGTCACAGATCTTGAGATGCGAAAGTAACTTGAGGAAGCACTCATTTCAATAAGGCAAATCAGTGTTAGCACGCAGCTACAACACAAATGACCGTATTTGCGGCATTAGGTCAGACTGGGCCAATATCCTGCATGGCCCAAATGACAGATGCAGGTGTGCGGAGATGCCACGTGGATCAATTATTGTCAACACGCATTTGTGCGCCAGTGCTAAAACGACCTCAAGATGTAATGGCCTCCATTCCATCTGACTATGCAACTGCTTGTTCACCTACAGAAGAACATATTGCATCAGAGGTACCTGCTACGACTTTCAGTGGTGCCCTCGAGGAAGCAGGTCGGAGGTCGGATTGCTCCCGCCCGTGATGGGCAAACGGACCTTTTTTAACAGACTTTTCCGGACCTGGCGACCTGAATCGGTGGAGGAGACGATAGGGAAGAGGCTCTCCCCCCCCCCCCCCCCCCCCCCCCCCCCGGGTATGGACAGCTGGACCAGAAGTGGTCGAGTGGAGCGGCAAGGGTCGAAGCAGGAGCAGCGGGGACCCCAGACCGGGCGGTGAAGCATGGCGGACGGCAGGAACCAGGGAGTGGAGGCTCACTGGCCAAGGAAGCAACAGATAGAGTTCTTCAGGAATTGCTTCGCCAAACTGAGGAGGGACACGCTGGACCCGAAGAGAGCGGTAATGGACCGAATGGTCGAGACACAGGCGAGGGGGTGGGGGTGGAGGGGGTTAGAGCCACGTTAGTATAGTTGAACACGTGTGGCATGGGCAAACAGAGCTGACAGGGAGCATGTCATATTAACATGTTTATTCTTTCCCACTGTTCGTTTTCACTATGTTAAGGTTCTTTGCATAGGGCCTTTTTTCTCTCTGTAAATGTTACAAATTTGTTTTAAATAAAAAGTTTCAAACAAAAGTAGTACCTGCTACCAGTCTTCCCTTGGAAGGATGTAACTAGTTGAGTTGATGAAGGTGGCCAGTGGATTGATTGATTTATTGTCACATGTACTGAAGTACAGTGAAAAGTATTTTTTTTGCAGCCAAGGGAACGTACACAGTACGTACATAAGAGACAAAAGAATAATCAACAGAGTACAATGACAAATAGCACATTGACAAATAGTGATTGGTTTCAGTACGGAACAAGGACCAAACAAAGCAAATACACGAGCAAGAGCAGCTTAGGGCATCGTGAATAGTGTTCTTACAGGGAACAGATCAGTCCGAGGGAGAGTCGTCGAGGAGTCCAGTAGTGTGGGGAAGAAGCTGTTCCTATATCTGGATGTGCGGGTCTTCAGACTTCTGTATCTTCTGCCTGATGGAAGGGTCTGAAAGAGGGCAAAGGGTGGGAGGGGTCTCTTTTTTTATTTGGACTTTCAGGGGCTTTCGATAAAGTCTCACATAAGAGATTAGCGTGTAAAATTTAAAGTGCGTGGCATTAGGGCTAGTGTATTGAGATGGATAGAAAACTGAATGCCGGACATAAACTTTCGGCCCATCGAGCCTGCACTAACCCTCTGAAAGAGCAGCCTACCTAGGTCCACTCCCTCGCCCTATCCCTGTAACCCCACCTAACCACATCTTTGGACACTGGGGCAATTTAGCGTGGCCAATGCACCTAACTTGCATACCTTTTGGACTGTGGGAGGAAACCGGAGCACCCAGAGGAAACCCAGACACACACTGGGAGAATGTACAAACTTCACGCACACAGTCATCCAAGGCTGGAATTGAACTTGGGTGTCTAAAGCTGTGAGGCAGCAGTGCTAAACACTGTGCCGCCATGAGACCCCAGTATATATGACTGATTTAGATGAGGGAGGGTAATTGGGCTGTTGAAGAAGTTTGGGTCCTTCTTGGGGTACAAACCTAACGTGACCAAGAATGAGGTCTTCCTGGTGAATTCCCTGGGTCGGGGTGCAGACCTGGGAACCTTGCCATTTAAGCTGTCAAAACAAAATCCAGGTATCTGTGAACCCTGTGGTTCACAGGGGTCATATGACTAGAGCGTGTAAGAGTGGGTTCTTCCCAGATGTGGAGGATAAGTGTGAGAGGTGCTCTTGGGCCTGGTGAAGCAAGTGCATATGCCTTCTGGTTGGGTCCTAGGCATCGGTGTTAGAGACTCTGCCGATGATCATGGGGGTGAGATTGGAGCTGTGCCCTTTGGTGCCAATTTTTAGTCTATCAGAGTTGCCAGAGGTGCTGGAGGGGAAGGGGGAACAATACCATGGACCTCCGCCTCTCTGATTGGGACGGATATTACTTAGAACAGAGAGAACATAGAACAGTACAGGCCCTACAGCCCACGATGTGTGCCAACCATTTATCCTAATCGAAGATCAACAGAACCTACACCATTTACAATTTACTGCTGTCCAAGTGCTTGTCTAAGAGTCGCTTAAATGTCCCTAATGACTCTGACTCCACCACCTCTGCTGGCAGTGCATTCCACACATCCACCACTCTCTGTGTAAAGAACCTACCTCTGACATCTCTCCTATACCTTCCTCCAATCACCTTAAAATTATGTCCCCTCATGACAGCCATTTCCACCATGGGGAAAAGAGTCTGGCTATCCACTCTATCCATGCCTCTCATCACCTTATACACCTCTATCAAGTCACCTCTCTGTCTTCTTCGCTCCAGTGAGAAAAGCCCTAGCTCCCTCAACCTTTCTTCATAAGACATGCCCTCCAGTACAGGCAGCATCCTGGTAAATCTCCTCTGTACTCTCTCCAAAGCATCCACATCCTTCCTATAATGAGGCATCCAGAACTGGACACAATAGTCCAAGTAAGGTCTAAGTAGGGTTTTATAAAGCTGCAGCAAAACCTCGTGGCTCTTAAACTCAATCTTCCTGTTAATGAAAGTCAACCCACCTTAACACCATCTTAACAAACCTATCAACCTGGGTGGCAACTTTGAGGGATCTATGTATGTGGACCCCAAGATCCCTCTGATCGTCCGCACTGCCAAGAATCCTGCCTTTAACCCTGTATTCAGCATTCAAATTCAACCTTCCAAAATGAATCACTTCACATTTATCAAGGTTGAACTCCAACTGCCACTTCTCAGCCCAGCTCTGCATCCTGTGAATGTCCTGTTCTAACCTGTAACAACCCTCAACACTATCTACAACTCCCCGCAACCTTTGTGTCATCGGCAAACTTACTAACCCACCCTTCCACTTCCTCATCCAACTCATTTATAAAAACCACAAAGAGCAGAGACCCAGAACAGATCCCTGCGGAGCACCACTGGTCACCGACCTCCAGGTGGAATACTTTCCATCCACTACCACTCGCTGTCTTCTTTCGGCCAGCCAATTCTGTATCCAGACAGCCAAATTTCTCTGTATCCCATGCCCCCTAACTTTCTGAATGAGCTTACCATGGGGAACCTTATCAAATGCCTCACTGAAATCCATATACACCACATCCATTGCCCGACCTTCATCAATGTGTCTCGTCACATCCTCAAAGAAAGACTTGTGAGGCATGACCTGCCCCTCACAAAGCCATAGAACAGAGAACATAGAACAGTACAGCACAGAACAGGCCCTTCGGCCCTCGATGTTGTGCCGAGCAATGATCACCCTACTCAAACCCACGTATCCACCCTATACCCGCAACCCAACAACCCCTCCCTTAACCTTATTTTTTAGGACACTACGGGCAATTTATCATGGCCAATCCACCTAACCCGCACATCTTTGGACTGTGGGAGGAAACCGGAGCACCCGGAGGAAACCCACGCACACACGGGGAGGACGTGCAGACTCCGCACAGATAGTGACCCAGCCGGGAACCGAACCTGGGACCCTGGAGCTGTGAAGCATTTATGCTAACCACCATGCTACCGTGCTGCCATGCTGACTGTCTTTAATCAAACTATGTTTTTCTAAATAATCATAAATCCTATCTCTCAGAATCCTTTCCAATATTTTGCTCACCACAGAAGTAATGGGTCTGTAATTCCCAGGGATTTCCTTCTTCCCTTTCTTGAACAGGGGAACAACATTTGCCTCCCTCTAATCATCCGGTACTACTCCAGTGGAGAGTGAGGATGCAAAGATCATCGCCAATAGCACAGCAATCTCCTCGCTTCCCATAGTAACCTTGGGTATATTCCGTCAGACCCAGAGGACTTATCTATCCTGATGCTTTTCAAAATTTCCAGCACATCCTCCTTCTTAATATCAACCGGTTTGAGTCTATTAACCTGGTTCACACTGTTCTCATGGGCAACAAGCTTCTCTCTCTGGTGAATACTGAAGCAAGATATTCATTTAGGTCCTCCCCTACTTCCTCAGACTATAGGCACAAGTTCCCTCCACTATCCCTGATGGGCCCTACTCTCACTCTGATCATCCTCTTATTTCTCACATAAGTGTAGAACGCCTTGGGGTTTTCCCTAATCCTTCCCCCCAGGGCTTTTTCATGCCCCCTTCTAGCTCTCCTCAGTCCATTTTTGAGTTCCTTCCTGGCTACCCTGTATCCCTCCAGAGCCGTGCCAGATCCTTGCTTCCTCAACCTTGCGTAAGCTTCCTTCTTCCTCTTGACTAGAAACTCCACATGCTTGTCATCCAAGGCTCCTTCACCTTACCATTCCTTCCTTGTCTCATTGGGACAAAACTATCCAGCACTCGCAGAAAGTGCTCCTTAAACAACCCCCACATTACAGTTGTGCATTTCCCCAAGAACAATTGTTCCCACTTTATGCTCCTCAGTTCCTGTCTAATGGCAGTATAATTTCCCCTCCCCCAATTAAATACCTTCTTATACTGTCTGTTCCTATCCCTCTCCATGACTATGGTAAAAGTCAAGGAGTTGTGGTCACAGTCACCAAAATGCTCTCCCACCGAAAAATTAAACCTGGCCTGGTTCATTGCCGAGCACCAAGTCCACCATGGCCTCCCCGCTAGTCGGCCTATCTACATATTGGAGTCAGGATTCCTTCCTGTACACCTGACAAAATCTGCTCCATCCAAACCATTTGCACTAAGAAGGTTCCAGTCAATATTAGGGAAGTTGAAGTCACCATGACAACAACTCTGTTACTTCTCCACTTTTCCAACATCTGCCGCCCAATCTGTTCCTCTATCTCTCTGCTGCTATTGGGGGTCGATAGAAATCTTCCAATAAAGTCACTGCTCCTTTCTTGTTTCGAACTTCCACCCATACTGACTCAGTAGACAAACCCTCCTCAACTATCTCCTTTTCTGCAGCTGTGATGCTCTCCCTAATTAACAGTGCTACTCCCCCTCTTTTACCTCCCTCCCTATTCTTCTGAAAACATCTAAACCCCGGAACATCTAACAACCATTCCTGCCCCTGTGAAATCCATGTCTCCGTAATGGCCACAACATCATAGTTCCAAGTACTGATCCATGCTTTAAGTTCATCGCCCTTATTCCTGACACTCCTTGCATTGAAACGGATGCACTTTAACCCATTCCACTGAGTGCAACTTTGCCCTACCAACTGTCTATCCTTCCTCACAGACTTGCTGCATACTATTTCTGCCTGTTTAACAGCTACCCTATCCTCTGATCCATAGCTCTGGTTCCCACCCCCCTGCCAAACTAGTTTAAACCTCCCAAAGAGCTCTAGCAAACCTCCCACCCAGGATATCGGTGCCCCTCCAGTTTAGGTGCAATCCGCCCTTCATGTACAGGTCCCACCTTCTCTAGAAGATATCCCAATGATCCACATATCTGAAGCCTTCCCTCCTGCACCAGCCCTGTAGCCACGTGTTCAGCTGCACTCGCTCTCTGTTCCTTGCCTCACTTGCACGTGGCACCGGTAGCAATCCTGAGATCACTACTCTGCTTGTCCTGCTCTTTAGCTTCCAACCTAACTCCCTGAAATCACTTTTTAGATCCTCATCCCTTTTTCTTAGCTATGTCGTTGGTGCCTATGTGTACCATGACTTCTGGTTGCTCACCCTCCCTCTTAAGAATCCAGTAGACTCGATCCGAGACATCCCTGGCCCTGGCACCGAGGAGGCAACATATCTTCCGGGAGTCTCGTTTGCGACCACAGTGTCTCCTATCCATTCCCCTAACCATTGAGTCTCCTATCACTGCTTTTCTATTCTCCCCCTTCCCTTCTGAACCACAGAGCCAGGCTAACCACGCTAATTTGTAATTGCTAACCAGCCACTTTGTCATTTTAACTGCTATTTTGTATATGTGTCTCTTTTGAAAAGATTAATCAATGTACAAAAGTGAAAATTATATGGGGAGGCAGTGAACGGAAAGAAAGCAGACCTGAAGAAAAAAGAGACACCAATACGGAAAGGAGGGGAATATGAATAAAAATCTGATATAAAAATGGTCTTCTCCACAATTCCCACATTTCATTGAAAATGTACCATGTATATTTTGTTGTGCTTCCGGTTATTTATGATTTATGTATATCAGTGGTTTTCTAGAACCTTATTGGATTTGACTCTAGCAACTGTAGAGACATTTTCAGGTATTCTCCCAGAATTTTCCTCTTGGGTTCACCTCCAGGAGAGTTTTGTTGGTGGGTGAGATTGCCCCATTGACTGATATGTTGAGCGTAATTAAGTTGTTGTAGGATGTTGATTATTATTTGGTAGGTCTTTGTGAAGTCTTTGTTGTCTTGTGGGTTAACTGCATGTATTCATTAATAACAAGAAGTTATGTGGATTCAAGGTAGGAGCTGTCTCCACAGCTCTATCCAACTCTAGAGTGACTCCCAAGTGTGGGTCATGTGTTCTCTTGCATCATTGTGGGTGATACTGTACTTGTTAACCCTGTATGTGCCATGCCCTTATATTACAGATCTCATGCTCCTTTGTCCATTTGTATAAACCATGAAGGAGGACAAATTCAGATGTCAGGAAATAATAGCTTTCCACTGTAACCAAAGCATTGTCGGACAGGAAATTTGCACTAGCGAGTAAACTTGATGGTGACCTATTCATCAGGAGTTATTGGTACCACAGTATTATAAGTATGCCTTAAATATAGACTTTGGACATATGCAACAGTCTGAATTAACAACTAGTGAATTACCCTGAAAATCCGATCAATGAACTGGGCTGTATGTTGTCCTGATGGGATCGGATGTGGTAATAGTAGCCAAACAGGTAGCAAATTTGGATCCTGGAGAGAACCTTTTTTTAAGTAAAAAGATCTCTCCTTTGTGATTTCCAATTTTTAAATTGATATAAACAGTTCAGGGATGTGATCACTTCAGACTAGCAGACTCCTTCCCTAATAGCACACTTGAGTGTACCTGGCTAGATAGACTGCAGTGGTTTCATGTCCATTCCTGCAATCAGAAAATGAGAATAGGTATAAAAAGTTAGTTGTTCGCATGTGTTTTGTTGTCAACATGTGTTGTCGCATTTTTCATGTGTTTGATTTTATTGCAGTTTGTACCTGTTCAAACTCGGAATAGCACCACAAATCCAAGACTTGCTGGGAAAGGTGGATTTTACAGGTAGATGTCTTTATCTGCCATTTTTTATTTCAGAAAAAGTTACTATGCAAAGATCCCAGTTCAGGAAATGTCTTTGGTGATCTCATTCTGCAGTGCATAGAATTTGTTGGACCGGATAATTTTGCATAATGAACATGTAACATTATCTTTTCTCTTACAGAGGAGGAAATAAGTAACATGCGTAAGGAATTAGAGAAGTATGGTATTCAGATGCCTGCGTTCAGTAAAATTGGTGGAATTCTGGCAAATGAACTTTCTGTTGATGAAGCTGCTTGTGAGTATGTTTATTACAGACTGTTGAGAGTTTAAGTAGATGATTTAAAAACAATATGCACTAAGTATGTCAAATCTTGTACCTGAGGAATTGTCCCAGGTGCTGAAACATTATCTAAATATTGGTGCTTCTTTCTGCAAATTGTAATAAAATGCCAAATGGTATCGGAAAAGTCAGCTCATTCAAATAGATTTAAGATCGCTATAAAGGTTTACGCCTTATAATGGCCGTCGCTTTTTTATTGCTATGTTTGATTTGAAACACTAGTTTTGTTTGCAAGTATATTAATGCCGCATTATAACATTTTTGTGTTGAATTCAGTTTCTTTTATTTCCCTATCCAGTGCATGCTGCGGTAATCGCAATAAATGAAGCAATATCTCGAAGGGTTGCAGAGGAAACCATAAAGACTCTATTGAATCCAAATGCCGTTTTAGCTAATATCGAGGACCATTCAGCTCAGGATTACCAAGATAAATTATTTCAGGCCAAGGAAACAAAGCAAGAGAGTGCCGAAAGCAAGGTAGGATATCCTGTTCAATTATTGTTGTACACGTATAAAACTGAGAATTCTAGCTTCTTGAGGTCAGTGGTTGACAATAGTTGAAATTAACTTTCCACTGGGCGGTTATTGGTGTGCTGTTTCTGAGCGCTTCGTCTATTTTTCCTATCTTTTTGATAACGGTAATTGCAGAATTCACTTTCCTTAAAAATAAAATTCATCAACTATTCTAAGACTAAAAATTCACAAACTGGATTGGATTGGATTGGATTTGTTTATTGTCACGTGTACCGAGGTACAGTGAAAAGTATTTATTTTTAAGGAAAGTGAACTGTTTATTCAGGGTACATAATTGCTTCATGAATTTTTGTGCACTGTGGTTTGGATTACTGGGATGTGTCCTGTTACACACAACTTGACTGTGAGGTCCTTGTGCAGTACTGCAAATCAGAAAATTCTGAGATACTGGAGGTGGGGGAGGTCATTTAACTCATGCCCATCTTTAGATGTTAACCTTCCCCAGTTCCTGGGTGGCATGGTAGCACATTGGTTAGCACTGTTGTGTCACAGCGCCAGGGTCCCAGTTTCCACTCCCGATTGGGTCACTATCTGCGGGGTCTGCACATTCTCCCCGTGTCTGCGTGGGTTTCCTCTGGGTGCTCCGGTTTCCTCCACATGTCCCAAAAGACGTGCTGTTAGGTAGTTTGGGCATTCTACATTCTCCCTGTGTAGCCGAACAGGGGATTTTCAAAGTAACTTCATTGCCGTGTAAATGTAAGCCTACTTGTGACAATAATAAAAATTATTGTTATTACCATGTTTTTCATCCGTTTTTCTCCTCTCGAGTCACATAATTTCACTCTTATTTTTGTCTCAGGGACAACCTCCTCAAGCTAAATTCCTTCAAAAATAAACTACAAGTGTCATGGGGGTTTGAGGAAGTTACCTAATTTGTGTGTCCATTTTCTGGATGGAACTTGTAGGAATCCAGAAACAGGCTACTTCAAGTGGCTCCTAGGTATCCAGGAAAAGGGATGATGGGAAGCACTTGCTCAATAGAATACCTAAAATACTTGACAATTATTTCTGTGAGTTCCACAGTCAAGAATTTGTATTATGTTTAGTTGTTTAAAAAAAAATGTATGTTCAAACAAAAAGCTAGAAGGAAATTGAGGGCCCAACCCTAAGTCACAGTGATTTGAGAATACTTAATATACTGGCGTGATTTTGGGTGAATTGGTTATTGTCCTTTCCAACCTGAAATAAAGGATGCTAGATACCCTAAATTACATGTTGTTATTAACTCGAATTATTAGCGAATTTTGCTGAGCAAGGTTTGGACACCTGTCTAAATCAGAATGTTAGATCTGCCAAAGTGCCTTGCAGAAGTTTTTTTCTTTTAATTTGCATTTCTGAAACAGGGTTGAGAGATGCTTTGCTTTGGCTGTGCCCTTCCTTGCATTTTAATCTTCTATTTAGAAATTGCCATGAACAAAGTTCATTTTGTTTTCTGGTTCTAGAGCAATTCTATTAAAGCAGAAGAGAGGGATATGTATGAGGAACTTCTGACCCGTAGGGAGATTCAAGACAACGTCGATACAGTCAATGGTGAGTTGATACTTTTTTTCCTGATCTTATGTCGTATTTACCTGAACATTTACATATATATATATATATATATATAGCAGCAGCGTGTACCAGCTACAAGATGCACTGCAGGAACTTACCAAAGCTCCTTAGGCGGCACCTTCCAAACCCACTATCACTACCCTGTCTAGCAGGACAAGAATAACAGGCAAATGGGAACACCACCATTTGGCTCCCTTCCAAATCACCAACCTGATTTGGAAATACATCACTGTTCCTTCTCTGTCTCTGAGCCAAAATCCTGGAACTCCCTCCCTAACACCACATGGACTGAAACAGTTCAAAAATGTAGCTCACTACCACCTTCTCCAGGGCACTTATGGATGGGCAATAAATGTTAGTCTAGCCAGTGAAACTCACATATCCTGAATGAAAAATTAATACATGTACAGTGGGTTTTTTTCAGGTAGCATGATCATGATACATTTAAGGAGAAGCTAGGTAAGTATATGAGGGAGACTAGATTAAAGGATTAAATCGAGTGAGTTAGATGAGGAAGGATGGGAAGAGGCTCAAATGGAGGTAAACGCCAGAATCGCTTGTTTGGGTGCTGTGTTTTCTATATAATGTTATGTAATCCATATGCTATCAAAAGAATATTGCTCCTTTATGGTGAATTGAGTACCTCCAACTCTTAAACACAAGCTTCAATGAGCATCACCTGTTCTCAATTCACTCTGAAGCAAGACCCAGTTAACTCTTAAAAGGGCCTGCATTTCTAATAGTGTCATCTTGACCCACTACATCCCATCTGGTAACTTCTCTTTACCAGTTTGACATAACTGCATGACTTGCTAGGCCATTTCAGAGGGCAGTTAAGAGTCAACATTGCTGTGGGCGTGGAGTCACATGTACGGCACGGCGGATTTCTGTCTCTAAAGGAAATTAGCAAGCCAGCTGACAATTGTGATAAGTTTCATTGTCTCACTATTGCTGAAATTAGCTTTTAATTTCAGATTTATTCATTAATAGGATCCCCCCCTGCCCCCATGTCCCGAGAGCAATTAGCTTGGGCCTCTGGAGTACTAGCCTAGAGACATTACTGCTCTGAGTCACCATTTCCCCGAATTGCTGATGAAAATTATGTTGCTGCAAGAAAGACCCTAATTGAAACCTTGACCCCCGTGTGTAAATGAGTCTTCGGTTTCACGCCACAATCAATATTGGTTTACTTTTTAAATAGTGATATTTCACAAAGGAAAACACTTATTAGACAAAAATACAGATAATTGTGACCCAGTTTGTTTTGTCGTTTTGCACGATCAGAATTAAGTGCAGTTGCTACTCTCCTGCTAATTGACTCTCAATGTGTTTCTTGTAAAATTTGCAGAATTAGCAGTATTTTGTAGGCTTGAATCACTAAAATCATTACGCGACAATATCAAAATAAAATGGAATGCGTTGAGCAAATCTAATCCAGCAAATAAACTTTCATTGGCCTTATTTCCTAGGCTTGCTGTTCAGCATCTTCACTATGTTAGTGGCAAACTGACCTGAGGTTCATTATCCAAGCTATTATTTTGCTGGACTGCATGTAATTCTGTTTCACCAGCACTCGGTAACCTTTCGCCTTTATCTGGAATAGACTGAATTTTTAAAATTCAACATGATCCTTCTACCCTTCCCCAAGTAACTCAAAAGAAATCCAACTGTAAAAATGTTGTGCTATTTAACTAATTGCTTCAAATATCTTCTTCCCTAGTAAATAAAGCTCTACAGAAGGTGAATGAAGCCCTAGAGAAACGTGATCAGGACAATTTACTGGCTGGTCTGCAGATCCCTGCACTGAGACTTGTGGGAGTGCAGCAGGAGAATTCACCATGGTATCTAACACGTCTGTCTGCTCATAAAGAACAGAAAGTGCAGGTAGAAATTTTGTTTTTTCAAGTAAAAGCTATTGATTTGCCATTGAGGTATATTACCGTGCTGTTTTGTTTTCTGTTCAGAAGAATTATTCATACATTAATTTTATTTTGGCTAGTATTGCCCATCAAGGCCACTATTGATGCCATGTAGCTTGGGCATTAAAAACATGTTGAAAATGATGCTCTTGTACATTCAAAGCTTATGTATATTTTCTTATTTTTCCCAGGAAGATCATTTTTCTGGTATGCTTAGCAAGGATGATCTTCAAGCAGGGGTCAGCCTTTCCAATGAACAGGCGGGAGCCCATAAACTTAGTAAGTTTTATTTGTTTTAGACCTGTGCTGAGCTACAATTTTCTTTTATTGATGGGTTGATCTGTTGAGTAGTAAAATATTCCATGCTGCATCCAAGTTACCATTGCTGATGATTGGTGAGGGTGGAATGTAATCTTGCCCCACATGCTGGCAAGAGTGACCATGCACTTGGTTATCTTTTCCTTGTCTCTTTTGTGTGGCTTCATGAGATTGATTTGCATTCTCATCACAGCATAATGCTGCTGTACCAGATCCTGCAGTTAATTGGATTGGATTTTGTTTGAATTTATGCAGAGCTGGAAGCTATTGAAAAGATAAATGCTGCTATCCGAGATGGTGACGCTCTCCAGACTATGAAAACATTAATGGTACCAGAAGCTCAGCTGCCCACAACGTACTCGCACATGGCTGACTTGTACCAGGTAGAACTGTTCAACCTGCAGAAACAGAATCCTGAGGTAAATGTTCAGCGTGCTTAAAAAAAACCTGCAAGAGGTGATGAATATATTCATTCAAATATTTCTCTACCCTCCATAGACGATGGGAATATGAAAGCTCTAACTTGTGTGCTTTGCTTTTTATTATCACAAATGATATCTGTGATTTTTGGTAACGCTTTCAACCCTGTACAGGAAATCACTAAAAAGAAGCAAGGCAATTAAAATAACTTGGCTGTACAGGTGACATCTGGCATTAATACAAGTCTCTGTGATGATTCCTAAAAATCATGAAAGAAGAAACACTTGGAGACAAGACTTTGCTCAACTCAGTAATCTACTGCTGCCTTTAATACCTCACCTTTTTTGGTGGCTGGTTTAGCTCAGTTGGCTGGACAGTGGGTTTGTGATACAGAGCGACGCCAACAGCGCAGGTTCAATTCCCCTACCGGCTGAGGTTATTAATGAAAGGCCCCACCTTCTCAACCTTGTCCCTCGCCTGAGGTGTGGTGATCCTCAGGTTAAATCACCACCAAGATCTCCCCCTCAAAGGGGAAAGCAGTCTATGGTCATCTGGGGCTATGACAACTTTACTTTACTTCACCTTTGTATGGACTCTTTGCCCCCAACAACATGTATGTGAGGCCAGGCTGGGCTTTCCCCCTAAATCTTTTTTTCCCCTGTTAGGTATAAAGTCTGAGGGAACTGTTCCAATGCAGAATTGTTTATGGATTTTGTGTGGTCCCTCACATTTTCTTTTGTTTAGTTCGGCACCTCGCTGAAGGATTGCAATTTAGCCCAAAACCTCATTGCACAAGGAATCTGAGTTTGTGCTTCATAACTCTACGGAACTGCATATTTATCCTCTAGTGTGAAGTAGCACCATGCAATCGCCCTACTCACCACACAATACTCCGAGACTTTGTCACAAAATTGAATTTAACAAAACCAAGTTGAGGAATGATTTTTGCTTCACTACTTGTGGAGTTCATGTTGGCCTAAGAAGACCAGTATAGTGAGAGTTGGTAACCATTGCACCAAGTATAAGACCATAAGATATAGAAGCAGAATTAGGCCACTCGGCCCATTGAGTGTGCACCGCCATTCAATCATGGCTGATATTTTTGTCACCCCCATTCTCCTGTTTTCTCCCCATAACCCCTGATCCCCTTATTAATCAAGAACCTATCTCTGCCTTAAAGACACTGTGATTTGGCCTCCACAGCCTCTGCGACCGAGTTCCACAGATTCACCACCCTCTGGCTGAAGAAATACATGTGGTATGAACTGAATTAACTGGACCACGTTATTTAGATGGTGGCAATCTTAGGAGGCTGAAAAGACCACCCAATCAGCACATTTGATTGAACACGTTTGCAACAGATCAGCCTTTTTCTTGCACTCGTGTTGACATCCACCACGGTTGAGAATGAGAATTCTGAGGGACTTTTCACCTATTAGTTAGCTGGTTCCCCACTTTCATTGTCCATGGATGAGGTAGGACCAGAGGACTTTGCTGTGATAGAAGACCATAAGACATAGGAGCAGAATTAGAGCATTCAGCCCATTGAGTCTGCTCTGTCATTCAATCATGGCTGATATGTTTCTCATCCCCATTCTCCTGCCTTCTCCCCATAACTCCTGATCCCCTTATTAATCAAACACCTATCTATCACTGTCTTAAAGACACTCGGTGATTTGTCCTCCACAGCCTTCTGTGTTAAAGAGTTCCACAGATTCACCACCCTCTGGGTGAAGGAATTCCTCCTCATCTCTGTTTTAAAGGATCGCCCCTTGAGTCCGAGATTGTGTCCTCTGGTTCTAGTTTTTCCTATCAGTGAAAACATCCTCTCCCCATCCACTCTATCTAGACCTCTAAGTATCCTGTAAATTTCAATAAGATCTCCTCTCATCCTTCCAAACTGCAACGAGTACAGACCCAGAGTCCTCAACTGCTACTCATAAGAACAAAGAACAAAGAAAAGTACAGCACAGGAACATGCCTTTCGGCCCTCCAAGCCTGCCATTCTGCCCGTCTAAACTAAAATTTTCTACACTTCCAGGGTCTGTATCCCTCTATTCCCATTCTATTCATGTATTTGTCAAGATGCCCTTAAACGTCACTATCGTCCCTGCTTCCACCACCTTCTCTGGCAGCGAGTTCCAGGCACTCACTACCCTCTATGTAAAATGACATATGACAAGCTCTTCATAGAATCATAGAATTTACAGTGCAGAAGTAGGCCATTCGGCCCATTGAGTCTGCACCAGCCCTTGGAAAGAGCTACTTAAGCCCATGCCTCTCCATACCTATTCCCGTAACCCAGTAACCCCACCTAACCTTTTGGACACTAGGGGGAAAATTAGCATGGCCAATCCACATAACCTGCACATCTTTGGACTGTGGGAGGAAACCGGAGCACCCAGAGGAAACCCACGCAGACACGGGGAGAAAGTGCAATCTCAACACAGACAGTCACCCGAGGCCAGATTTGGACCTGCGTCCCTGGGGCTGTGAGGCAGCCGTGCTAACCATTGTGCCACCATGGGTCCCATTCCAGGAATCATCGGAACCTCCTCTGGACCTTTTCCAATACTAGCACATCCTTCCTTAGATACGAGGCCCAAAACTGCTCACAATACTCCAAATGGGGTCTGACCAGAGCCTTATACAGCCTCAGAAGTACATTCCTGCTCTTGTATTCTAGCCCTCTCCTTAGCCTTCAATGCTAACATTGCATTTGCCTTCCTAACTGCCAACTGAACCTGCACATTAACCTTGCAAGAGTCTTGAACAAGGACTCCCAAGTCCCTTTGTGCTTCTGATTTTCTAAGCATTTCCCCATTTAGAAAATAGTCTATGCGTCCATTCCTCCTACTAAAATGCATAACCTCACAATTATCTGCTTTATATTCAATCTGCCACTTCTTTGCCCATTCTCCTAGCCTGTTCTTCTGCAACCCCCCTGCTTCCTCAATACCACCTGTTCATCTGCAAGCTTAGCAACAGTGCCTTCAGTTCGTTCTTCCAGATTGTTAATGTATATAGTGAAAAGTTGTGGTCCCAGCACAGACCCCTGAGGCTCACCACTAGTCATCGGCTGCCATCCTGAAAAAGACCCCTTTATCCCCACTCTCTGCCTTCTGCCAGTTAGCCAATCCTCTATCCATGCCAGGATCTTACCATTAACACTATGGGCTCTTAACTTATTTAACAGTCTCCTATACAGCACCTTGTCAAACACCACCTGGAAATCTAAATAGATCACATGCACTGGTGCTCCTTTGTCTTATTTCCTTGAAAGAAGTCTAACAGATTTGTCAGACATGAGCTCCCCTTGACAAAGCCGTGTTGATTCATTTTATCATATGCTCCGCAATCTCATCTTTAACAGTGGACTTTAAAATCTTACCAATGACCAAAGTCAGGCTAACCGGCCTATAATTTCCCGTCTTCTGTCCCCCTCCCTTCATAAACAGCGGTGATACATTAGCCATTTTCTAGTCCTCTGGGAGCCTCACTGCCTCCAGTGATTCCTGAAAGATCACCACCAGTGCCTCCACAATCTCCGCAGCTATCTACTTTAAAACCCTGGGGTGTAGTCCATCAGGTCCAGATGATTTATCCACCTTCAGTCCTTTCAGTTTCCCCAGAACCTTCTCCTTAGTGATGGCCACTATAGTCGCCTCTGCCCCCTGATTCTCCTGGAGTTCTGGTATCCCACTGGTGTATTTCACCGTGAAGACTGATGCAAAGTAACTGTTCAGTTCCTCTGCCACTTCTTTGTTTCCTATTGCCACTTCTCCAGCCTTATTTTCCAGTGGTCCAATATCTATTCTTGCCTCTCTCTTACCTTTTATGTATTGAAAAAAAACTCTTGCTATCTTTATATTGCTATCTAGCTTACACTCTTATTTGATCTTCTCCCCTTTTATTGCTTTTGTCATCTGCTCACTATTAAAGGTTTCCCAGTCCTCTGGCTCCCGCTAATCCTCGCCACCTTGTATGCTTTTTCTTTTGCTTTTATGCTGTCCTTGACTTCCCTCGCTTTCCTTTCGCATGTTTCCTCCTCTTTGGGATGAATTTCTGTTGTGCCTCCTGAATAATCCCCCAAAACACCTGCCATTGCTGTTTCACTATCGTCCCTGCTAGGTTCCCCTTCCAACTCTGGCCACCTCCCCCCTTATGTCTTTGAAGTTACCCTTATTAATTGTAGTACCATTACATCTGATTCCAGCTTCTCCCTCTCAAACTGCAGTGTAAATTCTATCATCTTGAGGCCACTGCTCCCTAAACGTTCCTTCATATTACATTTCCTAATCAAGTTTGCCTCATTACACACCATCAAATCCATAATTCTCTGTTGCTTAGTGTGCTCTGTCACAAGCTACTCCAAAAAGGCATCTTTTAGACATTCCAAAAATTCCTTTTCTTGGGATCCACTAAAAACCTGATTTTCCCAGTTCACCTGTATATTGAAATCCCCCATGATTATTGTATTATTGCCTTTTTTACATGCCTTTCCTATCTTCTAATTTATTTTATGCCCCACAACCTGCCTACTGCTCAGGGGCCTGTGCATAACTCCCATCAGGTCTTTTTCCTTTGTGATTCCTCAACTCTACCCACACAGATTCTATGCCTTCTGATCCTATATCGCTTCTTGCTATCGATTTAATTTTGTTCCTCAGTAACAATACAACCCCTTCCCCCTCTGCACCTCTGCCTGTCCTTTCGATAGGACCCTTTTTCTTGGATATTTAGATCCCAACCCTGATCCCATGCAGCCATGTCTCTGTGATGCCCACAACATCGTACCCGGCAATTTCAATGTGCGCAACAAGCTCATTTACCTTGTTCTGTAAACTGCGCGCATTTAGGTATAACACCCTCAGTCCTGCATTGACCACCTCCCTTTTCACACTTGTCACCTTTTTTGTTCTGCCTGAAGTGATTTCATTTGCTCTCCACATTCAAAGGTTTGCTATACCTCGTACCTTCAACCAAAACCTGTGCAATTTGTGTGGTCAACCCAGCTCTCCCTTCTCTCTATTTACATCTTAATGACTTTTTTTCATGTGCGATATCAATGATGTTCAGTCACATTAAGTTTATGAACATCTGATGTAATACTGGTTGAGTAGTTAGACGTAGGGTAGCAACTTGCTAAGTTAGGAGCAATTGTGTTTTAATTAAGGGGCAATTTAGCATGGCCAATCCACCTAACCTGCATATCTTTGGGTTGTGGGGGTGAGACCCACGTAGACACGGAGAATGGGCAAACTCCACACGGGCAGTGACCCGAGGCAAGGATCAAACCTGCGTCCTCGGCGACATGAGGTAGCAGTACTAACCTCTGCACAACCGCACCGCCCCTAAGTTAGGAGTAGGTAACAGAAGAGGTACACCCAACATGTATATTAATTTAGTTTCAAATAAGATAACACAAACTATAATTCTTAGAGAAATTCACCACCAAAGAAAAACATGACTTTGCTTTTATAAGCCATTTTTCTGCTCATCAACTAACAGGGGAAGCTGACTCATGAAGAACTTGCGATTGCGGTGGAGATGTTGTCAGCAGTGGCTGCACTGAATGAAGCATTGACAATGAATGATGTCCAGGCTGTGTTACGGCACCTCACCAGCTCCTCTATTGGAGTTAGTAACCTGCACGATGAAAACACACAGCGGTATGTTATTGAGTTCTCGCTCTCTGATTGCAATTTGCAAACCAACACAAAAAATGTTTGAATGGGAAAATGAATGGCATACATATTAATAAATGGTACTGAATAATTATGAATTTCTCAGCTAACACTGAAACAAATCATAGTGGAAAATGACTAAAGTATTCTTCTAATGACTAAAGTATTCTTCTAATGACTAAAGTATTTTTCTAATGACTAAAGTATTCTTCTATAACAGCCAATGCGATGGGATGTTATTATATAATAAAGTTACCAGGCATATAACTATGGTATATATTTCATTGTTGAAAAGCGAGGATCCAGTTCAGTAATTTCTCTGCTAACTTGCAGGTTAAGTATCCAGATGCTGGAACTGGTATTTAAATGTCAGCATGTCATGCTCATGATTAATGGATGAGCAACACACCTCGATCATGGTTATAATCTATGAGAAATAAATAATTTGCTGAAATAAGGTTCATTGTCGCATTTGACGGGCAGGTTGGACCTAGAGTATATTTTAATTTGAAAGCATTGTTTTAGAAGCACCAACGTGTGGAGAATCAATGATAAACTTTAGAACATTAAGTACTGCAGTGGTTTAGCTCACCAGGCTGAATCGCTGGCTTTTAAAGCAGACCAAGCAGGCCAGCAACACGGTTCGATTCCCGTACCAGCCTCCCCGGACAGGCGCCGGAATGTGGCAACTAGGGGCTTTTCACAGTAACTTCATTGAAGCCTACTCGTGACAATAAGCGATTTTCGTTTTCTATGGGGCTGTTTAGCACACTGGGCTAAATCGCTGGCCTTGAAAGCAGACCAAGCAGGCCAGCAGCACGGTTCGATTCCCGTAACAGCCTCCCCGAACAGGCGCCGGAATGTGGGCTTTTCACAGTAACTTCATTGAAGTCTACTCATGACAATAAGCGATTTTCATTTCATTTCATTACAGAAGGATGTGCAGATCCTTAAGTTTGTGTTGGCTCTTTGCCAGTGCAATCCAAAATCACCTCATTGTCAAACATGTCTCTTGGCACCAAATATTATCAATCTCAAACAAAGAAAATAGTTCATGCTTCAGCACTTGTTGCAAAATTATCCATGCTCTTTGTGTAAAGAAATTTCCCTGAACCTCTCTCCTTGCTCTCTGGCAATTTTAAATTGATTACCTGACATAACTAACTTCCTATCCAGAGAAAATAGCATTTCCGTATTATCTGTAGTGAAGCCCTTCAATGGGGCCCTAGTGAAAAGAAGCAACCTCTCCAATCAGATCTCCTAGCTATACTTTTTCATCATGCTGAGATATTCCCTATGAGTTTAGTCTGCTTGGATTCCATAATGATATTCCCAAAACTGCATTGTGTCAATTGGGCAATATCTCTTCAATCCTATTTCTAAAATCCAGGATGTTGTTCCGTATTTTTTTACGACTTAATCCAGTTCTACTTGCTCGTTCACGAAATGTTGTACTTTGCCTGTATGCCACCTGTTCACTATTTGCATTGACTGTCAAGGCATTGATGTAGTGGTATTGTCGCTGGACTAGTCATCCAGAGAATCAAGGGTAATCCTTTGGTAACCAGGTTCAGATCCCACCACGGCAGAGTGAAATTTGAATTCAATAAAACTCTGGAATTAAATGTCTAATGATGACCATGAAACCATTGTCGATTTTGTGTGTGTGTGTGTGTCAATTACACTTCTAATTTATGCTTTCTAATCTTACCTCTTGCTCTTATGGATTTCAAACACTAATCAGGTTACGCTTCAAGTCACCCTTTTCCTCATCCGAAATATGGTCTGTAAGTCACATGACTGTAAAATACTATTGCAATATATTTGATGGACATAAACCTGAAACATGATGTCTCACAATTTTCAGTTGGTTCCTTCATTCGAAAGTTGACCACTTTCCTCCTGAATTTTCTGACACCAGCTGTTTCCACTATTAGTCAGAAGTTTATCTCCCTATTTACAGTTATCAGTTCATCTTTTATTTTTCAAGTTTGCACCCTAGCACAATAAATGGGGCAAAAGTAGCTAATGGTGATAATAAACTCCTTCAATTAATGTAGTGTCTTTAAGATTGAAAATTTTCAAAATGCTTTATTGTTAGGGATGAGGTAGGAGATGGATTGGGTTGGTATTGGCAGGATTGATGTGTTAAGGAAAGAACAAAACAATCAATTAAGGAAATAACTAGAGAATCATGGAGGAAAAGATTTAATCTAAAAGTGCAAAGAGGAGAGGAGCAGTAGGGGTTTCTAGACAAGGGGCCATGGTGAATAACGGTTCTTTTTCTTTATCCTTACATGGGATGCGGACACAGCTGGCAAGACCAGCATTTGATCTCCATCCCTAACTGCCCTTGGACTGTGGGGTTTGCTAGGCCATTTCAAAGGGCAGTTAAGTGTCAGTCATATTGCTGTGGGTCTGAAGTCACATGTAAGACCAGACCAGGCAAAGATGGCAGATTTGATTGAGTTTAATCCAGACAAGTGTGAGGTAATGCACCTTGGAAGGTCCAATGCATGTAGGAATTAGGGTAAATGGTAGAACTCTTGCAAGTATTGACAGAGAGATCTGGGCGTGCATGTCCACCCGATCACTGAAAGTGGCAACACATGTGGTTAATGTGGTCAAGAAGGCATATGGCATGTTGGCCTTCATCTGTTGGGGCATTGAATATAAAAATTGGCAAGTCATTTTGCAGCCGTACAGGACCTCGGGCTCATTTGGAATATTGTGTACAATCCTGGTAGCCACACGACGAGAAGGATGTGGATGCTTTGGAAAGGGTAGGATGTTGCCTGGTATGGAGGACATTAGCTATGAGGATAAACTCGGTCTATTCTCACTGGAACGACGATGGTTGAGAGGCGACCTGATAGAGGTCTACAAGATTATGAGTGGCATGGACAGAGTGGATAGTCGGATGCTCTTTCCTAGGGTTGGAGAGTCAAGTACTAGGGGACATAGTTTTAAAGCGTGGGGAAAAGTTTAGAACAGATGTGTGAGGCAAGTCTTTTTATACAGAGGGTGGTAAATATATGGGGCGCGCTACCTGGGGAGGTGGTGGGAGCAGGTATGATAATGGCATTTAAGGGGCATCTAGACAAATATATGAATAGGGTGGGAATGGGTGAATACGGACTCCGTAAGTGCGGACGGTTTTAGTTAGGCAGGTACCATGGTTGGCATGGACTTGGAGGTCCTGTTCCTGTGCTGTATTGTTCTTTGTTCTTTAGTTGTAGGTTTGGGGCTCACAAACTGTTAATATAATAATCTTATGTTCATCCTCTCCCTTACTTTTTTTAAACAAATAAAAAAATAAACAAAGCTGCTTAATATATCTTCTCCAGTCTTCGGCTCCCTATTCAAATGGGTCAAGTTTCCCAATCATGGACTTTTTTCACTCAATTTTATGATGCAATCAATGCTTTCCGATTTGTGTTTTGAAGGCCAAAATGGACAAGTCCATCTTCCACTCCACTGGCGAGATATTTGCCCACTCGTTTAACCTATCTATGGGCGTGCTTTACCGGCCTCGTCATGCCCAACTCGGGATGCGACGAGACAGTTTAATCTCGTGAGAGGCCTCTCGCGGAATTTACGACACTCGTTATGCTTCCCGAGATCTAATTAGATCTCGCGAGATGATGATGTCGGGACCCAGATTTGCATAATCAAGAGAGTAATTTGCCTCCCTTGAATCCATCTATGCCGGAGTTACCTAAGGCGTGGGACCCTAACAGCCTCATCTTGGAGACCCCGACATAGTGCCATTCAAGACTGATCTCCACAAACGTGAACCACAGCAGGGTGGCACCCTGGCACTCTTGATGATACCTCTGCACTGTGGCCCTGGCATCCTGGCAGTGCTGCCCAAGTAGCACTGCCAGGGCTGGCAATGCCCCCATGGCATCTTGCCCATGCCGGGAATCAGACCCGGTGGTGATCTGCCCTTATCAGATGGGGTGCAGGGGGCTTGAGGACTCCCTAATTTGTAAATTGAGGAGTTCGGGGGGGGGGGTTCTGGAGGCCACCGTGGGGGTCCATACATCGGGCCCTGGTCTCTTCCTTCATGGGCGGGCTGAGCAGAAAATGAGTCTTAAGTGTGGACTCGGCGGGGTGTTCCTTGACGGGGCCCAAAAAAGAAGCAGAGTCCCGTTTAATAGTGGGATCGTTCTCGACGCTGCTTCTCAGTATGGTGAATGTAGAGCTCAGTGTAAGTTCCTTATTTTTCAGTTTGTATTTTAAGCCCTTGTGACTGTCAATGGAGAATTATTTAAAACTATGAGCTAATAAACGCATGACTGATTTCGCATGCAGAACTTACGATGCTGTTAATTCCATTAAACATTCTTCCTGCTGGCTATTTATATTATTCTGTATATATCCTGTATCTACCCTTTTGAATATGGTGCACTGCCATTAACACAATGATTGTTTGTTGTATATTATGTGCTCCTGTTTATTCCCTGATCTTGCCTGCTGTTGTTAGCTGCTTCACAATGGGCGATAGCCAACATTAAATGTGTTATCCAAATCTCTCTCTCTCCAATCCCACATTGTGTACCTTGTGTTGCCCTATTATGTACTTCTTTTATTTTATTTTATTTTATTTTCATGTATTTAATGATCTGTTGAGCTGCTCGCAAAAAAATACTTTTCACGATACCTCGGTACATGTGGCAATAAACAAATCCAAATCCAAAAACCTTTAAAGATGCACTAAAACAAAGGCAATCTTCCATATTCAATCAGATGAGTGCACGTTCACAGGCCTTTCTCCACTCCCACCCTAAATTTGCTTTTCACTAATTGAAATTTTGTATCGCTTCTTATTGTCATGGATTAATTTGAAGTAATAGTCCAAATTTACTTGAGATAGATTTTTTTTTAATCCACAAGAGTGTATCTGATTTCCCAGGAGTTAACAGGTAGGAGACGGGTGTAGTTGTAATATGGTCAACTGAAGGAGTTTACTCTTATTAACTTGGATAGTTTGACATCTCAGGCTGGAGTACACAGAGAGAAACAAGGACATGGCATGCAAGCCACATACTGTGGCTGCAAAAGCAAGCTAGAGGCTAGGAATCCTGCGACGGGTAACTCGCCTCCTAATTTTCCAAATTCTGTCTGCCATCACAAATCACAGGTCAGGAGTGTGATGGGATACTCTCCAGTTGCCTGGATGAGTGCACCTCCAACAACACTGGAAGCTTGACACCATTCAGGACAAAGCTGCCCACTTGTTTGGCATCCATTCACAAACATTCAATCTCTCCACCACTGACACCTAGTGGCATCAATGTGTACCATCTACAATATGCACTGCAGGAACTCTTCAAGGCTTCTTAGACAGCATCTTCCAAACCCATGACCACAACCATCTAGATCTAGAAAGACGAGAGCAGCAGATACATGGGAGCACCACCACCTGGAAGTTCCCCTCCAAGCCACTCACCATCCTAATTTGGGAATATATTGCTGTTTATTCACTCTTTCTGATCGGGGAGGAAGTGAGTACTGGTATTATCACTGGACTAATAATCCAGAGACCCAGGGTAATGCTCTGAGGACCCAGGTTTAAATCCCACCAGAGCATTTGGTGGAATTTGAATTCAATAAAAATCTGGAATTAAAAGTCTAATGACGACCATGCAACCACTGTGGTTAAAACCCATCTGGTTCACTAATGTCCATTAGGGAAATAAATCTGTCATCCTTACCTGGTCTGGCCTCCATGTGACTCCAGGCTCTCTGTGATGTGGTTGACTCTTAAGTGCCATCAAGGCTGGGCAACAAATGCTGGCCCAGCCAGCAATGCCCACATCCCGTGAACTAATAAAGAAAAAAAGAAATCCTAGAACTCCTTCCCTCACAGCACTGTGAGTGCATCTACACCACATGGAAAGCAGCGCTTCAAGAAGATAGCTCACTACTACTTTCTTGAGGGCAATTGGGAATGGGCAATGAATGCTGGCCTAGCCAGTGATATCCAGGAGCCCATGAATTAATTTTTTAAAAGCTATGAACGCAGTTTTGAGTCCTGTATATGTGTGCTCATCTTTATGTAGTTAGTGAATCCATGAATGTTTTCACGAGTGATTTTTATTTTGTCTTCGCCGAGACTTGAAGATATGTAAAATGAGTTCCCAAGTGCTGGTACTATCGGACTTTTCAGATCCTTAAGTTCTTTTTCTCTCAGGTATGCGGCCATGCTGGCACTAATGAAGACAGAAGCTACAGACCAAGGACTGCAGTATTTAAGCTGGAATGACATTCAGAGCTGCATTGAAGAAGTCAATTTGCAGGTTAAGGAAGAAAATGAAAGTGAGTTTTGCGTTCTAAAATTGTGACTCTTGGCATAAATGTAGTAAACTACCAATTTTCTCCAAGCGCTAAATTTAATTAATTTAAGTGTCTCCACTATGCAGAGGAACTGATTGCGTGGACTGGCTCTCAATTACTGATAATCTGGCTGCTCAAAAGATGATCGGAGCAGGCGTGTGCACAGTGACCTCTGTGCCGATAGCACACTTATTTATTTGTGTTCTGCATTCATTGTAGTTTAAGCAAAAAAGCGGCCCACATTAAGCAGATGCAGTGAAATCTCAGTATAGCAAATTGTGATACAAATTATATTTTTAATATTAAAATGAAAAATGTATTTTTCCACTATGATCACAAACAATTTCTATGTCTGTCATTGAACACTAATTTACGCAGTAGTTTGAACTGATCTGTTAACCTTAAATAAAATTAATATTGTATTTCCTTAACTTTTCAGCTGAAAAACCATCACCCTGACTAGTATGTTTTTTTTACACTCATGAAGTTGCAGATACTCAGCTCTTCACTGGAAGACTACTTGTTGCACAATTGCGACAAGGTTATCAATTAGTAATCTGTACGCTGGTTTCCATAGATACCAGCCTATATATATATATATATATGTGAGTGAATGGTTTCCGCTCATAATCACGTAACTCTAAATAATTTGCAATCATATGACCCTAGTTTGTAATTCTAAGAGCTACACTGGGAGGGTGTTTACAAATATTAAATTTATAGCATTAAGAGTATTTTGCACAATGCCTTTTAATGCCAGTGTTCCCTGCTTTATGAATATATTTTCATTCCATTATCAGTATGTTACTGAGGGTTACTTGATTTTAAGGTTGCTAATTTTCTACCCTTTGACCTCCTGGGAGCATAGTTCTGAGGCCGTTGCGGGTGTACTCCCCATCCCCTCCCCGGTCCCGTTTTTTTGTGAAACCTGAATAAGGTTGTTGGTGGTCTATTTGACAATGAGGTGTGAACTGCAACTGGACATCATCCTTTGTACACAGTCCATGCCTATTTTATTAGCAGGTGTTGCCAAAGGTGATCGGGAACAGGCATACTGGCTCCTTTACCTCTCTGCAAATTGGAAACATTATATTGCAGTGCTGGCTGTTTTTGCCACACTGACTGAGGTTGGTTAACTAGTATAGTCTCCTATGGTTTCGTATGCTGCCTTCACTATCCAGGGAGTTATATTTATAGTTTTATTTATGAAAATTCTAATTGTACTTTGGAAGTGAAATTTTTCAAGGAGCTAACAAAACTGTACCTACGGCAGGTAATTGCGGTAATCTGCAGGTAAGTATAACCAGTGGAGTTTGAACTTGTAAATATTGTCAGCAGAGACACCTATCAAAACATAACATGGCAATTTATCACTGTTGTGATCAGTTTATTTGTTGTAAGTTCATGTTTGCCTTAATTTCCTGCTACAGAAGTCATTGCAGCTGGTCTCATCAATGATATAATAGATAAGGAAGATCCCAGTAAAACACTGGAAGCATTATTGATGCCGACTGCTAAACTACAGGGAGTGAAGCCTTCAATAGCCCGCCATTATCAAGATGTTCTGTGGAACACTAAGCAACAGAAGTGCAAGGTGAGGTTCATAAAATGTCTGCTTATTTTGTTAATATTTGCTTGCCTGTCAAATCCATTCATTGTAATTCTGAAACTAATTAAAATCTTACTTCTGAGATCAATCGTGGGCACTTAATCCAAAGTTTTGCATGGAACAATAATGAATGTTAATATGTCCAAAGAAAATGTTTTGATTTCCAGTGGGAAATTTCCGGTGCTCCCAAGGATCCATTTGGAATTCTTTGGTTCATTGCTACACTATCATAAAGGTGATGGCACGGTGGCGCAGTAGTTAGCACTGCAGTCTCACGGCGCTGAGGACCCGGGTTTGATCCCGGCCCTGGGTCACTGTCCGTGTGGAGTTTGCAAATTCTCCACCTGTCTGTGTGGGTTTCACCCCACAACCCAAAGATGTGCAGGTTAGGTGGATTGGCCATGCTAAATTGCCTCTTAATTGAAAAAAAAATAATTGGGTACTCTAAATTTATTAAAAAATAAATAAAGGTGATGAACTAGCTCAATCTTCATATTAGTTGGGCATACAAAGAACAATACAGCACAGGAACAGGCCCTCGGGCCCTTCAAGCCTGCGCCGATCACGCAGCCCATCTAGACCAACCGCCTGTATCCTTCTATACCCCGTCTGTTCATGTGCCTATCCAGATAAGTCATGTGGCTATCCAGATAAGGTAGGGTATAGATGAATACAGAATAGTGTTGTATTCATTAAATGTTGAGGAGATTAAAATTGAAACTTAGCTAATCTCTGTTGAGACATTGGGATAAACGGCGATTGTTCTGAACACGTCTGTTTATTTGAGCCATGAGTGAGGCACAAATCTACAAAGTGGAAATTATTGCACAATTATTATGCCTATGTAAACTCACCAATACGTAAATCTAGCCACTGGGTTTGCAGTCTTTGATCTGAATAATTTTTTTGGTAACAAAGTTTTATTTCCAAAATACATCTTTCAAAATAATGTTGTTAAATTTATCAACTGGATTGCCTTTTGTGTCTGTAAAGTCTCAGGCAAGCCAGCACTCAGATGCAATGTCTGCAGAAAAGTTTGGTTTTATCCAGGTTGCTATACACTTTCCCCCTACTCCCTGAAGGGTCTCCCGCCCCCGCCCCCGCCCCCACCTGGGCCGGAGTATTTATATCTCGGAATCCATAATGCCCTGTCAGTAACTTTTCTGATATAAACTGGGTCGCCAGCAGCGAATTATCTCATGGGCCTGGCTCGCTGCACCCCAGTCCGTTCCTGCTGGTCACGGACATATCCTCTGTGTCTTGCAAAATGAGGCTCAAGTGCATGCGCAAGCGACAACCCATCAAAACCTCCAGGGGCGTCACCCCAGTGGTAGCGTGTGGGCCTACAGAAGAACAGTAAATTGGCGAGGCAAGTTTCTGGTGAGCCCATGGTCTGTTTTCTTATCGCACATGTGAATGTCTGTACAAGTTCTGCCAACAATTTCAAAAATGGGTGATCAGGCGTGGTGCGGACATGATGGACTCCATTTTGCTATACAAAATGTCCGCACACTCCGAACTAGTGAACGCGGTGCCCATTGTCTGACTAAAGGACCTTTGGGAGTCAGTGAAAGCTAAAGGCCTGCTGAAGTTGTTCAATGGTGACACGCAATGTAGTCGCCATCCATCCATTCAGAATGTGCTTCTACTATCAGTAGGTACATTGCCCTCTGGAAAGGCCCCATGAAATTCTGATGGAGGAGGGACCACAGCCAGCCTGGCCATTCCCATGGGTGAAATGGAGCTGCCCCGGGGCGAGCTTTTGGTGCTCCTGGCACCGGGTAACAGTGTTTCGCTAACGTCTCAACCTCCGCGTCGATGCCGAGCCACCACAAGTAGTCCCGGGCCTACATTTTCATTTTGGAGACAGCTGGATGTCCACTGTGGAGGTCCTGCAAAACTGCCCCCTAGCCGTGTTTGGGGATGATCACCCGGGAGCCTCACAGGGAGATGCTGTTCACCACGCTGAGCTTCACCATTTTCAAGGTAAAAGCCCTCCGCTCCCCAGGAGAACAGCATGATATGGCGGACCCTGACCAGCAGTGGGTCGGTCTATGTCCAAGCCTTTACTTGGGCCGCTGTTGCTGGTAATGAGTCCATAAAATGCATGGTTGTGACTACCTCGTCGATAGTGCTGGTGGGCAGTGGGAGGCAGCTGAGGGCATCCATATGGGGAATCTTCGCCCCTGCACGATGTTCCAAAATATACTCGTAAGCTGCCAGAAGGAGTGCCCAACACTGAATGCGGGCGGACGCCACCGGGGGAATTGCCTTGTTCTCTTTCAATAACCCGTCAAATTACTTTCAATTACTTCGTCGAATGCTGCGGCAGGTCCAAATCCACCTTTGGCCCTTCTTTAACAGCAGGTGTAGCGGGGCCAAAACCGTCACCAAATTCAGGATGAACTTCCCCGTAATAGTTGACCAGACCCAAAAATCAACAAAGCTCTATGGGGGCCTTTAATACAGATGCCTGCCAGATGGCCTGAACTTTGTCATCTACTGGCTGTAGTCCTTGCCTGTCAACCCTGTAGCCCAAATAGATCACTTCCATTGGATGGAACGTGGACTTCTTGCCCTGCAGGCAGACCGCGGCCGCATCAAACCTATGCAGCACAACCTCCAGGTTTCCAGATGCTCTTGGCCGGATGAACGGGCCTCTTCCAGCCCGTCGTTGATGAAATGCGTCTGAGTTCTGAGGCAACATCGGGGTGGCAGGTGGGTGAGGTGTCCTGCTGGCGTCTGTCCTGTCTCCTCCCTCTGGCGCCAACATGTTCATTCCCCTCGTCGGGAATCTCTGGTGTATGGAGTGCACGGCATCTGTTGGCGGGGAATTGGTACCATCAGTCCTGGTCCCCTGGAATCCGCCCCCAATGGCGGGAGTCCGAAATTTCCTCCCTGGAGTGAGGCGTTCCATGCCCTGCTGGGCATCCGAGGTTCTGGATGGAAATCCCTCGGAGTTCCTGGACACCGCAATCTGCATCCTCCTGGGACAACGCCTTCCCAGTTGCTTTTTTCAGGCTCTGATCAGTTACACTCGATAAACTTTCTTGGGTTGCCTCATCTCTGATTCCGCAAACCAACTGGTCTTGGAGCACCTATGATAATGCAGGCCCAAACATGAAATGGTTGCCGAGCAGCATAACATGCTCTGCGAACTGGCTGTTGCCAGGTGAGTCGGGAAAAGTTAAAGTTTTGATAATGCTACAAGTCTCCACACAGCAATCTGTAAGGAGGGTCACCATCTGACTGTCGTCCCTGATTATGTTGTTGAGATTTTTAAATATAGTTCATTCGTTCCATGTACTGGGTCCAATCCCAGACTCGGCGTTGAGCGCCTCAAGCTTGCCGATTAGTGGCATATCTGCCGTCTGAGTGGAGGCATCCTGAGGCCTAATCAAGGCGACCTGGTCCAGAGGAAATGGTTCCTCCTGCAGCTCCACTTGACCCTCGTCGCCAGTGTAAAGTCTCAGACAAACGACCACTCGGAAGTGGTGCTTGTGGAACAATTTGGTTTTATTCGGGTTACTGTACGTTCCTCCTACTTAGTAACTGGGCAGGGGTATTTATATCCCAGCAATCCTAGGGAAAGGGGCGTTAGCCCTGCCTCTCATCTGGGTAGATCGTATTCAGGTGAGGCCACAAAGGGTCTGACGCAGATCTCTGGGCCTCCTGTAGTCTTTTAGCCTTTCCATTATAAATTTTACTTGAAGGAATCAGACTCTCCCAAATGTCTGGTTTTGGGTTTGATAATTTGGCCTAATTTCTCAGCACGCATTATAACTATTCAGTCAGCTATACTGATGGGTTATTTTCTTGAGATTTGCTTTTTGCTCGGTAAAAACAGAGCTTCTTTCTGTGAGTGTTGTTTCAATTATGAGGTTTATCAGACAATTGTTAGACTGGTAGCCTCGAAAGTCTCAGGGAGGTGTTGAGAATTTCTGGTTGTCAACAGTTATGCTTTAAACTATCCATTTAATTCCTGGATAGAATCAATTTGGGGTCTAAAGAATTTGCATTTGTATCTGGACGTAAGGTTCAGGCGATTCATGATGTCATGGAAATGGGCTTTGAAAGGTGAAGTGTTTTAAAGATACCAGAGACTCAAACGCAGACGTTCTGTTAGAATCTGGGAGAGAGAGCAATTAGAGGCCAAAGGTCTCTATGATTCACCATGCAGGAATGTAAGTGGAAGTTTGCGCTCTAATGAAAAGATCAAAGAGTTCAAACAAGACGGGAAGATTTGCCTAGCTTGTGTTAGAAGAAGAATTTTCTGAGACGAAAAACACTGAAAGATAGTTATGAGATTTAAAGTTAGCAGCCTAAGAAAGGAAAGCAACAGAAGTAAATCCTCAGAGCTAATAATCACTTTGGACTGGATCTGGAAGAATTTATTGTCTGTTGAAAGGGCAGTGTAAAGTATACCTGCGAACTGAGCTATTTTGGTTATTTTAGACATAATAGAGGAAAGTTCTGTTCTGTAGTTTAAGGTATAAGTTGCCAACTGCAGTAGTGCTTTTAGTCTGTTACAGTAAAGGTTTCAAAATGTGAAACCTTATTATGTAATTCTTTCAGCTGTTAACTGGAAGTTTAATTTTTTAAATATGTTTTTGGTTTCTATGGGATTCGGAATAGTGTATATATAAAAATGGATGTTCTGATTGTGCATCCGTTAAAAATGTGTTCTCTAAGTGCTAAAAATTGTATTAAGTTTGGGAGGGGCAACACAGTGAAATCAGAGAGAATGTTTTTCAGTTTGACAATATGGTACACTTTTAAAGGACATTCAGGAAGAGATGTGGAGATGCACATACACAAGACCTTTCATGGTACCAGGGCAGGTTAAGAAGGCTATTAAAATACTTGGGATACTTGGCTTTATAGACAGATGCATGGAGGCCAAAAGCAAGGAAATTATGCCAAACCTGTTTATAAACATTGGTTATGCTCCAACTGAAGCAGTGGTTAGCACAGTGCTTCCACATCTCTTCCTGAATGTCCCGAGTTCGATTCCCAGCTTGGGCCACTGTCTGTACGGTGTCTGCACGTTCTCCCTGTGTCTGCGTGGGGTTCCTCCAGGTGCTCCGGTTTCCTCCCACAGCCTAAAGATGTGCAGGTTAGGTGGATTGGCCATGCTAAATTGCCCTTGGGTTAGTTGGGTTACGGGGATCGGGGGAGATGTGGGCTTAAGTGGGTGCTCTTTCCAAGAGCCGGTGCAGACTCGATGGGCCGAATGCCTCCTGCTGCACTGTAAATTCTATGAAGTATCTGTACTTCATAATTCTGTATTTCACACTTTGGGAAGCATGTCAGGCTTTTAGAACTGGTGCAAAGGAGGTTAACTGGAATTATACCACTGGTGAAAATCTTCAGTTTGTGGAGACTAGAGAAACTGGGATTGTTCCCCCTGGAGCTGAGAAGGTTATAGGTTTTGATTGTGTACATTAGAAGAAACGTCCCAGAGGCAGAAGGGTCAGAAGCAAGAAAATGGCAATTTCATGCAATTGCAAATGAATGAGAGGTGACATGGGAGTGGAAGGAGATTTTTACATGGTTAATGATGTGGGGTTAATGATCTGGAATGCACTGTCTGAAATGGGATGTAAGTGGATTAAATGTTATTCTTTCAAAGGAACTTGGAGAAGGCAGTGAATAACAAGGCAGAGCTGTGTGGAAAGAGTAGGGAGCGGGGCTTGTTGGATGGCTCTTTTAAAGAGGCGGTACAGCCATAATGGGCCAAATGACTTTCTATTCTGTATCCGTGAATGATGATTCCATTTTTCAATTAAAGGAAATCACCAGTTGAATTCTGAAAACAAACTAATTTATTCCTTAGTGTGGGAAGCTTAAAAAAAGTCAGCATTTATCACTTGCAACTTCATATTTGCTTCTGAGCTAAGAACTGGCATGGACTAGCTGGATATAACCTATTGTAAACATATACTTCAGCAAATAAAGGAGACGTTTCCTTCAAGAGTCAAGCCCTTGTTCCATATGTAAAAATATATTGGTCCAGAATTTACTGCAGTGGGAATGGTGAAGTTGTTTGCACACTCGATTTTCACTAGGTAATGTTGATCGGACTCTGCCTCCCATTGTTAAATTTGGAAATTACTGTCAAAGATTCCCTGCTCGTGCAATGTTGCGGTCTTCAAAAATGAGATCAACATAAAAATAATTGTTAAGGTATGCACTTAAACAAATTACCCGCTAGTTTCACTGTAAAAACCAATGGCGTAACTTAAACATTGTTCCAAAGAAGTAACTGAGTTTTTAGTGGTGTAATATGTCATAATTATTGCCAAATAACCTCTCTGGCCCTGGAAAAATAGGTTTACAACTCTGGAGCCGCATTCCCTCAGACGAAAACTAAAAGGTTGCAGATTTTTAAAAAATCACAACTAACATCTATGTTTTTTTTAAATTGTTTTCCAATTTAAATTTCTACCACATTCCTGTGTATGTGTCCCAATCGTTATTTCACTTCCTGTAAAATGATTTTAAATGCATATTTCCAGTTTTGCTGTCTGTGAGGATTCTTCACTATGATTGGTTGTTCAGTTTTCCTGCATCCTCTTGGATGTCAGAGATCACCTTGTAGAAATGCCAACTTCAAACTGATCTTGGAAAAGAGGAAGCCTGCGCTGTAGAGCCTTTGAAAGTTTTGTGAATATCTTTTTTCAAAGTGAAGAGCAAGTGCTACTTCTTTGTCTCTACCTGCATTATTGGGGACCTTGATGTGGAGATGCCGGCATTGGACTGGGGTGAGCACAGTAAGAAGTCTAACAACACCAGGTTAAAAGTCCAACAGGTTTGTTTCAAATCACTAGCTTTCGGAGCACTGCTCCGTCCTGATTTCACCTGAGGAAGGCGCAGTGCTCCGAAAGCTACTGATTTGAAACAAACCTGTTGGACTTTAACCTGGTGCTGTAAGACTTCCTACTGTGCAGTATTGGGGCCATTATTCTATGCTGCCGTCCTCCAATTCCTCTTTAGACTTCTTAAAAGCAATTGATTGGGTCATGTTGTCATTCTAATAGGCTGAGACAACTGCATTGTAATTTCCAAGCACTCAGATCTTGTTGGAATTTGCACTGTGGAAAGTACTGTTATTAATTTAAGTACCAGTAGAGGTCATAATGTACCCAGTGACACTTTCTAACATGCAATGTAACCATTGTTATATAGGCATTAGCCCTTTTCATGCCATAATTACAGTTTCCTGCCGCCTCCTCAGTAATCCCACATAGCACCAATTTAAATCTGAAGAAAGATTGAGATGTGACAGGTGGAGTTGACTGTATTCTTGCCTTTGAGCCAGAAACTATACTTCTGAACCCCATTCTTCCACCTCAACTGGATTTTAAACATATTCTAGGCTGATACTGTGTTACCACCTATAATGTGAGAGCCTAGCCCTGAATTTGCACCACCTTGTGTGGCGTGATTGAGATGTGTGAGCAGAGTACACAGCAGCTCGTGATTGCTTTTGGAATTAGTTTGCACGCTTGCAAATTAATTGGCCATTGCCGAGGCCACCATGCCAAGTAAGCATGATGGCCCACCCCGGCCGTCAGTCCAATCAGCGAGTGAGCTGCAGGGAGGTGGCATCTCGCTGACTGGGTGCCCTTGAAAAGGTGTCATTAGGTTTAGAGGATGTGCGAACAAGCAGACACACCTTCAGCGTGTAAGCCTTTGGTCGCCTAAGGAAGAGTGTGTTTGAAGACCAGGACCTCTGATGTGGCACCTCCCTATATGGCTGAGATCTGAACTGGCAAGAAACTTGATGCCATCCTGGACAAAACAGCTTGCCTGATTGCTACTCCACCAACAACAAACAGTGGCAGCCGTGTGTATCATCTACAAGTTGTACTGCAGGAATTCCCGCAGGTTGCCGAGGTGAGTTCGGCAGCACCTTCCAAACTCATGACCACTACCATCTAGCAGGACAACTACCATCCAGCAGGGCAAGAGCAACAGATACCTGAGAACCACATCACATGAAAATGAAAATTGCTTATTGTCACGAGTAGGCTTCAATGAAGTTACTGTGAAAAGCCCCTAGTCGCCACATTCCGGCACCTGTCCGGGGAGGCTGGTACGGGAAGCTGGTACATGGAGGTACCTCTCCAAGTCACTCATCACCCTGACTTGTAGCTGGGTCAAAAATCCTGGAATTTCCTCTCTAACAGCATAGTGGGTGTACCTACATCTCGGGGACTGCAATGGTTCAAGAATGCAACTCGCCCACCAACTTCTGAAGGGTAACTAGGGATGGGTAAAAAATGCTGGCCCAGCCAGTCACACCCACATCCTGTAAATGAAGTTTAAAAAAAAATACAGCAGGCACCTCAAAACACTGGAACAGGAACGTGAGTATTACCTCCACAAGATCCTACAAATCTATCAACAGGGGAAGTGCACCAATGTCAGCATTTTCACTCAGGCCAACATCCCTGGCACGGAAGCATTGACCAATCTCCACTGGGCGGGTCACATCGTCTACATGCCTGACATGAGACTCCCAAAACAAGTGTTCTACTCTGAGATTTGGCATGGCAGCCCCAGGAAAGCAGAGGGAATCCTCAATGGACACCCTTGAAAAAGTGCAATATCCCTACTGACCATCCGGGAATCCCTGGCCCAAGACTGCCCGAAGTGGAGGAGAAGCATCAGGGAAGGAGCTGACAACCTCGAATTTCATTGCCGGAAACAAGCCAAGCTGAAGCCAAGTGTCGACAGAAAAAGGAACGTGTGACAACCCAGGCACCCACCCACCTGCTCCTTGAACCGCACCCTGTGACAGCAGCTGCAGGTTGTGCATTGGATACCTCAGTCACCTGAGAACTCCATTGTAGTGTGGATGCAAGTCATCCTCGTCTCCGAGGAACTGTTACTAATACATCCCCAGGACCCTGTAAATAAAGCAAATACTGAAATGTTTCTCATATTTTTGCAATAGTGAATAATGTTCCCCTCAATGCTGTGAGGCAACTTGCACAAGTTACACATAGGTTTAAAGTGCAAAGCAACTTAAAGGGGCTGTGCATTCAACAAAAATAATTTTGAGGGAATATTGATAGTGGGTGCAGCCTTTTTCTTTTTTCCCCCTTTTGTTAAATGGAACTCTTCCAGGTATGGTTCCTCTATTTGTTGAAAGTAATAATTTTATGCGTAACACTGAAAATGCAGGCTAGTAGATTGTGATGGTCACCATAATCAAATCAGTTCCTGTCTTCATCCAATGCTCAAATCAAATCGGGATCACTGGCTAGCAGACGGAAGACTTATTTTGAACTTATTTGAAACACACTTTCTCATTGCTGGGTACAGGGGGATCAGCTATAGCCTTGGAATGCACCTATGATTGTTTCCATAGAATTAGATGTGAAATTGTAAGCAGCGTTTATAGGGAAGGAGGTGGTATAGATATAATGTCAGTGAATTATTAATCCAGAGACTCTGGCTAATGCTCTGGGGACCAGATCCCGCCTTGGCAGCTGGTGGGATTAATAAATCTGGAATTAAAAGCTAGTTTAATGGGGACCACAAAACCATTGTTGATTGTGGGAAAAACACATTTGGTTTACTAATAGAACATAGAACAGTACAGCACAGAACAGGCCCTTCGGCCCTCGATGTTGTGCCGAACAATGATCACCCTACTCAAACCCACGTATCCACCCTATACCCGCAACCCAACAACCTCTCCCTTAACCTTATTTTTTAGGACACTACGGGCAATTTATCATGGCCAATCCACCTAACCCGCACATCTTTGGACTGTGGGAGGAAACCGGAGCACCCGGAGGAAACCCACGCACACACGGGGAGGACGTGCAGACTCCGCACAGACAGTGACCCAACCGGGAGTCGAACCTTGGACCCTGGAGCTGTGAAGCATTTATGCTAACCACCATGCTACCGTGCTGCCCAATGTCCTTTAGGGAAGTAAAACTGCTGCCTTGTAATTGTCAGTTGTTTCAAACTACCATGGAGCCCAAAAAAAGAAATGAAACCAGTCAGATCACCCGGTATCGACCGAGACACAGGAAACAACACTGGCACGCCCAACCCGAAAGACCTTGCCCAGTCTTCCTTACTAACATCTGGGAGCATGTGCCAAAATTGGGAGGGCTGTCTCACAGACAAGTTGAGTAACAGCCTGACATAGTCATACTCAAGGAATTGTACCTTACAGATAATGTCCCAGACACCACCATCGTCATCCCTGGGTATGTCCTGTCCCACCAGCAAGAGAGATTCAGGCAGGGGTGGTAACACAATGGTATACAGTCAGGAGGGCGTTGCAGTGGGAGCTCTCAACACCAATTCCGGACCCCGTGAAGTCTCATGGCACCAGGTCAGACATGGGCAAGGAAGCCTCCTGCTGATGACCACTTCTACAACACCCTCTCTCCCTATAAACATCCCCCCCCCCCCCCCCCCCCCGCAAACACTTCTGTTGATCAGTACTCCTCCATGCTTGATAGAATCACTTGAATCACAGTTTACTTGACCTTTACAGTGCAGATGGAAGCCAGTTGGCCCATTGCATCTGCACCGACCCTCTGAAAGAGCACCCTAATTAGACATAATCTCTCCCCCTCCCAACTCTCATCCTATCCCCGTAACCCCTCCTAACTTTTGGACACCAAGCGACAATTTAGCATGACCAATCCACCCACATCGTTGGACTGTGGGAGAAAACAGGAGCATGCGGAGAAAACCCACGCAGACACTGGGAAAAAGTGCAAACTCCATACACAGTCACCTGAGGTCGGAATTGAACCCATGTCCCTGGCACAGTGAGGCACCAGTGGTAACCACTGTGCCACCATGCTACCCAATGGAACACCAATTGGAGTGAGAGTGGCAAAGACTCAGAATGTACTCCTGAGTGGTGCCTCAATATCCGTCACAAAGAGTAGCTCAGTAACACCAGTGCAGACTGAGCTGATTGAGTCCTAAAGGACATGGCTGACAGACTGAGTTTTTGCCAGGCGGTGAGGGAACCAACAAGAGGAAAAAACACACTTCAACTCATCTCACCAATCCACCTGTCACAGATGCATCGTTGCATGGACACAGTCCTGGCTTGGAACTATATTGCGGTTTGTTTACTGTCACTGGGTCAAACCTTGGAATTCTCACCCTAACAGCACAGAGTAATTCCCGTCAGGTGTTTGGGCAAGATCCAGACCAATATTCACCCACACCTAGTCATTTTTTGGAGCTTGACCTTCTAATTGGAAAATCCCACACTTTGAACAAAGACGTCAACTAGACTGGCTTCTCTGAGATTGGGGCACCTTTTTAAAAGGGTTCCAAATCTCAACGTGAAGTTATGGGTCCCCTCCTCCACCCCATGGACATTGCGTCGCACCTCCCCCTCCCCCTCCAGACGTGGGCAGGGCTGCAACTCTTGACCCTGGAGGGGCTACGTACACACCCCTCCCCCAATACCACCCGGACATGGCCCCCACCCATCCATCCTCATAGGCATCGTGACATCGCCCCCCTCCCACCCGTCTTTCATGGGCATGGACCCCCTCAGGACAGCCTGGCACTGCCCTACCTTGTCCCTGGTCTCCTGGAGACCATCACGTCTGGTCTCCGTTTTTGGAGGGCAGTACTAATTTGCACTAGTGTGAGGCCTGACCAGTGCAGGAGGTGAGTACCGGGGGCCAGGACACTGTGATCTCCAGGCTGTGCATATTTAAATGAGCATAATGGATCATTTTAATATGTTAATCTGGATCGCATCCATAGAATCATAGAATTTACAGTGCAGAAGGAGGCCATTTGGCCCATCGAGTCTACACCGGGCCGTGGAAAGCACCCTATCTAAACCCACACCTCCACTCTATCCCACCTTCACCCTATCCCCACAACCCCACCTAACCTTTTTTGGACACTAAGGGCAATTTAGCATAGCCAATCCACCTAACCTGCATATCTTTGGACTGTGGGAGGAAACCGGAGCCCCCGGAGGAAACCCACGCACACACTGGGAGAAGGTTCAGACTCCACACAGACAGTGACCCAAGCCGGGAATCGAACCTGGGACCCTGGAGCTGTGAAGCAACTGTGATAACCACTGTGTTACCTTGCTGCCCATTGAGGACAAGTTCCAGATCGCCATGTCTGGTGCATCGCATGTACCGCGAAAACCGTTTATGACCTCTCCTGCTATGCACCCAGTGTAATCAGGTTGGTGCCAAGCACAACGCAGTGGGAAAATGATGCCCTCAATGTTAAAGAAAGCAGCTCACTGTGCTCAGTGATGCACAGTTGCATGAATAAATATAAAAATAAATGTTGGAATACTGGAGTGTATAAGATATATGAAAAGGGAATTTCGATGATGCCTTGAAAAAGCATATTAAAAAAAAAAAATTTGTTTTATAAATTTGGTTTACCCAATTCATTTTTTTCCAATTAAGGGGCAATTTAACATGGCCAATCCACCTGGCCTGCACATCTTTGGGTTGTGGGGGCGAAACCCACGGAGAACGTGCAAACTCCACACTCAGAGCCGGGATTGAACCTGGGACCTCGGCACCTTGAGGCAGCAGGGCTAACCCACTGCGCCACCGTGCTACTCCCTGAAAAAGCATATCATGAGGGATCAGACAGAAGTACCAAAAGGCTGATTTCTGTATTGTAAACTGTGCGACTCAGATTGACCCAGCATTAGGAAAGATTCAAATTTAGAAGCTTCCTGCTCTGTTCTGCTTGGGAAGTATGCCATCTGCTGTAGCTATCTGCTGAGGCAACAGCTGGAACTCAACATTTTAAACCGTGAATGTAGAATATAGATGCATCCACTCATACGTAATGAGGAGCAAACTTTTGCTCAGGGACCTGCTGCTGTCCTACCTCCATATATTCCTGGACTGAAGACTGTAATCATTACCTTAAATAGTAATATATGTAGTGCAGAAATGGATGGAAGTAACTGTTTATACACAAAAACAGAGCAGTAGGATACGGAGGATACAAATTATGTTTTGCATAATCGTCTTCAAAATTATGAATCATATTTGTTCTTGAGCGCAAAGGAAAATAATCAACACTATAACAGCAATTTTAACATAGCCGATCCATTGCTGGCTGTAACTGTGTGATGTGCTGGTTGCAAGAAGTTAGCGGCATGAAGTAATAACGAGAGACATAAAACCACACTTTAGTGCAAAATGTCAGGCAGCAAAACATTGCCGTTCTGCATTTCTATCAACAATACACCAAGGCAATTATTGTTTTTGAGGTCTACAAAATTATGAGAGGTATGGACAGGGTGGATAGCAACAAGCTTTTCCCAAGAGTGGGGGTGTCAGTTACAAGGGGTCACGATCTCAAGGTGAGAGGGGGAAAGTTTAAGGGAGATGTGCGTGGAAAGTTTTTTACGCAGAGGGTGGTGGGTGCCTGGAACACTTTACCAGCGGAGGTGGTAGAGGCGGGCACGATTACACATTTAAGAGGCATCTAGACAGGTATATGAACGGGCGGGAACAGAGGGAAGTAGACCTTGGAAAATAGGAGACAGGTTTAGATAAAGGATCTGGATCGGCGCAGGCTGGGAGGGCCAAAGGGCCTGTTCCTGTGCTGTAATTTTCTTTGTTCTTTGTTCTTTGTTCAACTTTAAAACAAAAATAGATTTTCTTCAAAAACACAATGGGCAAAGTCAAAGGATTGCTCAGACAGTAAGGTAGATATGCATTGCAAAGTTTTAGCATGGTAAATGTTAGGGAAGCAGATAACAATGGCCAGATAATGGTTACTACAACAAACAAGGAGAAATACAGTTTATGTTAAAAGTGTTATATGTAATAAAACTTCCCAAGGTCTTTCAAAGGAGCATTGCAAAGCAAATTAGACACCAAGCCACATTGTCATTGCTGTTTATTCCCATATTTACCCTTTTATTTTTGCCGTTGCATTTTTGATCCATGGATGATTTATGGACATGTGTCTTTAAGGTAGCCTGTGGCTTTAATTCAAGTAGAAGAAAGCAGTGGCCTGTGTCTTTTTAAAAAAAAAAAAAAAAAATTTTAGAGTTTCCAATTAGGGGCAATTTAGCATGGCCAATCCACCTACCCTGCACATCTTTGGGTTGTGGGGATGAAACCCACGCAAATACAGGGAGAATGTGCAAACTCCACACAGACAATGACCCAGAGCCAGGATCGAACCTGGGATCTTGGCGCCGTGGCACCGTGAGGCAGCAGTGCTAACCACTGTGCCACCATAACTGCCCTGTGTCTTTAATTCAGTCAGAAGCCTGTGCTGATTTGGACTGGAATTATAGACTGACTAGCACCAATGACTGAGATTGGCTGGATCTCGGTTTGATTGCTTTGGCTGATGGTCGATGAATTGGCCCAAGAAGGCTGTGTTCTGCCCGGGAACAGGTGGTGATTGAATCTGAACCCCCTGGAATGCTTTCAGAATCTAGGGGTTTCCAGATTGACTCCTGGCAGCTTAGAGAGAAGATTCTCTCTCTTCTCTGTGTTTTTCCCCAGAAAGGCTGTGTTTCTGAACTGGCAGAGCCTGGATGAATGTATGTGCAGGCAGAGTCCAGAACCAATCGCTTCTCTCTCCTAAAAGGCAAATGCAGAACCGACCATAGAGGCATGAATACAAACTGAAAGCAAAGTTTGAGGAAACAAAGTCTCTGCCTCTCCAGGAAAGTTGTGAGCATGATGCTTTTAAAACTGCAGTAAAACCAATATGGGCTACAACACAAATAGTGTAACCTACAAGTTTACTGTGAAGAAAGCATGCCCGGAACCATCATCTGAAGCAAAGACTCTTTTCTCTTTCACTTGTGTGTTTGTCCTATTCCACCCTCTATGCTTGTCTGTCTGGTGTGTCAATGTAGAGAGTGGGGAGGCAACTTAAAGTAGAGTTCGGTACTTATTAATATTTAAACAACTATATCTGCTGCATATTTCATCATTTTCCTTGTAATGAATAAACAGTAATTGTGTTTTAAATTACAAACCTGGTGACTGTATTGAGCAGCCAAGGGCCAAAGAATTTGGGCATATTTTATAAGAGGCGTTGGTTAATTCACTTGTGTTGTGACTCCGGGACAGGTGGGGCTGATATTGGCTGCACACTTGCCCAGGGTGCCGTAACAAAATAAGGTGATTTTCGGGCAACTGACCAAATACTCAGCCAAAGTGATAGGTTTTGAGGAGCACCTGCAAGAAGGAAAGAGAGGAAAAGGGCCAAAGAGGTTTAGTGAGGGAATTCCAGGATATCCTGGCCTAAGTAGCTGAAAACTGGTCAAGCAGTTAAATCAGGGATGCTGAAGGTGGCAGAATTGGATGAGCACAGATGTCTCGGGAGGATTATGAGGTTGGAGGGGATTAGAGATAGGGAGAGGTGACGGCGCTGGTGGAGGTCAGAGATAGGGAGCGATGATGAGGCTGGAGGAGATGAGAGATGGGGAGAGGTAATGAAATGAAAATCGCTTATTGTCACGAGTAGGCTTCAAATGAAGTTACTGTGAAAATCCCCTAGTCGCCACATTCCGGCGCCTGTTCGGGGAGGCTGGTACGGGAATTGAACCGTGCTGCTGGCTTGCCTTGGTCTGCTTTCAAAGCCAGCGATTGAGATGGAGAGGTGAACGATGAAAAGATTTGAAAATAATGATATGAATTTTAAATCAAGGGGAGCCAATGTGGATCAGCGAGTACTGGGGTAAATGGAACTTGGTGCGAATAAGGACACGGGCAGTAGAATGACCTCACGTTCACAGATGGTAGAACATTGGAGACCAGTCAGACATCCATTGGAATAGATAAAGTTGGAGGAAACAAAAGACCGTTTCCGCTGCAGAGGGGCTGAGGCAGGGTAGGCAGGTGACGCTAGCAGTGGAAATGGGGGACAGTCCGAATGATGGTGCAACTTTGTGGCCGGAAACCCGTTTTGGGGTCAAATGTGACACTGCTTTTACGAACAGTCTAGTTTGGTCTGAGATAATTAGCAGGTGAATAGGGATGGAATTGGTAGCTCGGGATTGGTATTGGAGGAGGGACTGAAGACAGTGGCCTCAGTCTTCTCAATATCCAACTGAAGAAAGTTCCTACAGTTCCAATACTGGATCTCAGATAAGTCATCTGGTAATTTAGCAACAAAGTCGAGAGTTGTAGTCACCCACACTTTAGTGAAAACGAATGCTACGCTTTTATATGTTGCTATGGGGAAGCAAGTAGATGATAGATAGGAGAGGGCCAAGCATGTAGATGCTTGGGGGGAGGGTGAATGGGGGCACCATGAGCAAAGGTGAAAGTGGTAAAAGAAACTATAGCACGAGGTAATATGGTTACAATTAGCTAGATAAAAATTGAATCGGGCAAGTGCAACACAGCTAGGTGGCAGTAGAGAGGCGTTGGAGGAGGATGGTGTGGTCTCTGTGCCAAAGACGATAGACCGGTCAAAGGAAGGTTTACCTTCCCCTAAGAACATTGTAGTAACTATATGGCATATGTTTACCCCGAATATTCAATACTATTGAAATAGTGGTGTGTATTGAAAGTTAAGTTGCTATGAAGAGAAAATATGATGGCTAGGTTTAATGGAGAGATGTTTGTATAATGTTTATGTCACTGAACTAGCAGAGACCCAGCCTAAGTCTGGGATGGTGTTCGAACCAAATCCCACTCTGGCAGCTGGTGGAATTTGAATTCAATGAAGAACTCTGGAATTGAAAGCTAGTCTCCGTGTTGGAGACTATGAAACCATCAATTGTTATAAAATCCCATGTGGTTCACTTCTCTATAAGGAAGGAAATCTGCCTGGCCTGGCCTACATGTGACTCTTGACCCACAGAAATGTGGTTGACTCTTAACTGTCTTCTAAAATGGCCGATCAAGCCACTCGTCTGCAGATGGGCAACCTTGCCTACGACACCCACATCCCATTAACCATTTGACTTGTAGTTTTACCATTAGCTGCAGTTCCTAAAGTTACATTTCTGACCATTTCTTTACTCTCTGCCCTGTTACTTATTTTTGGAATTATATTGAGTTCCCCTGAGGCCTTCCCTTCCTCCCCTATTTGCTAGTTTAAAGTCCCTATTTGTCCTTCAGTTCAGATGGAGACTGTCCTAACAGTACAGATCCCTCCTGTCCCAATACTAATGCCTGTGCCCTATGAAATTGGACCCCTCTTTCCTGCACCACTCCTTTAGCCAAGTGTTTGCTTCCCTAATTTTCTCATCCCTATGTCAATTTGCAGGTGGCTCGGTTAATAATCCAGAGATTGTAACCCTTGAGGACCCGTACTTGAAATTCGTTCCTAGTTCTGATATTCCCCGAACAGGTCCTCTTTGCTAGTCTTGCCTATGTTGTTTGTCCCAACGTGGACCACGACAAGTGGATCCCACTCAAATATCCTTTCAAGCCGGTTGGAGATGTCCCTCAACCTGGCACTGAGCAAGCAACGTACCATGCGGGACTTGGTCATGCTTACAAAGGATGCTATCAGTTCCCCTAACAATAGAATCCCCTACAACTACCACTTGTCTTTTTGCTACCCCTGCTTGAATGACCTCCTGTACCATGGTTCAGTGGTCAGCTAGCTCATCCTTCCAACAATCCTTTTCTTCATCCACACAAGGAGCAAGTACCTCATATCTGTTGGACAAGGTCAAGAGCTGAGACTCCATTTCTGAATTCTGGATCACTCTGCCTGCCTCATCTGGCAGTCGCACCATGCTGTCCCTGGCCACCAGCTGAATTTGTCGTACTTAATCTGTGGGATGTGACTCCCTCCTGAAACAAAGTGTTCAGGTAGCTTTTCCCTCTCCTGGGTGTGCTGCAGTGTCTGAAGCTAAGACTCCCAACGAAAATTCCTTGAGCAACAAATACTTGCTGCAGATGTGGTCACTGCAGCTCACAATGGGACCTGCCAGCCTCAATTCCACTTTCCTGCCCGTTCTCCATAACCCTTAAACCCATTACTAATTAAATATCTGTCAGGGGGCAGCACGGTGGCGCAGTGGTCAGCACAGCTGCCTCATGACGCCAAGCTCCCAGTTTCGATCCCGGATCTGGGTCACTGTCCGTGTGGAGTTTCCACGTTCTCCCCGTGTTTGTGTGGGTTTCGCCCCTGTAACCCAAAAATGTGCCGGGTAGGTGGATTGGCCATTCTAAATTGCCCTTTAATTGGAAAAAATTAATTGGTACTCTAAATTTTTTATTTTTTAAAAAATAATCTGTCCTATATTTTACTCTGTCCTGGCACTCTGGGGTAATGAATTCCACAGATTCATGATCTTTGAGAGAAGTAATTTCCTAAAACTATGACCTCTTGTTCTCGATTGCCCCACAAGAATTGGCATCTGCTCTACGTCTACTTTGTCAATACTTTTTACCATCTTGTATACCTCAATTAGATGGCGCCTCATTCTTCTAAACTCGAGAGAGTACAGGCATAAACTGCTCAATCTTTCTCCATAACACAAACCCCTCGTGTCTGGAATCAATCCAATGAACCTGCTCTGAACTGCCTCTAATGCAACTACATCCCTCCTCAAATAAGGGGACCAAACTGTACACTGTACTCCCAGGTGCTGTCTGCCTTGTACAGTTGCAGAAACACTTCCCTACTTTTATACTCTATTCCTTTAGCTATAAAGAGCTATAAAAACCAAAATTCCTTCCTTATTACCTGCTGAATCTGCATACGAGTTTACTGCGATTCATGCACGAGGCCACCCAGATCCCTCTGCACTGAAGCACTTTGAAGTTACTCTCCATGTAGGTAATAAGTGGCATTTTCATTTTTCCTGCCACATTGTGCTGGCTTTGTCAGATTACACTACTCCTGCTTCACCAATTGATCTTGGCTGCAAGTGCCAGATCTCACTTAAAGCTGTGGCTTCATTTCAGGAGTGGACTCTGCCTGTGATTGGGAGAGGAATCTGTGATCTGGGAAAGTTGTTGAGCTCAGGAATTTTTATCTTAAATGCACAATGGAGTCCTCACTGGCAGTGAGTGACAACTCTGATAAAGTAGAATTCACAAAAAGTCTTCAGCCAAGAGCAGTAGCAAAGAAAGTCTCATGGAGCAAAGCCATAGTGTTGTCACCTTCCCCCCCCCCCCCCCCCAAACCTATATTTTAAACAGTACTGAGGGAAGTCATACAGATAACAAATATTAATATTGCATGTTGTGCGTTAATATTTCAAAACATTTCAGATGCTCACCAAACCCAGAAGTACTACATGCTATATTTATATTATCCCACTGTCCTTAACTTTAAAATATTCTTTTTTTTCTTGTCAGTCATTGTGGAAATTTTAATTTGCATAAAGCTTATAATTTAGATCTGAAAAGTTCTATCATGACATTTCCACGCATTTGTATTGGTTTTTTCTCAATGATCTGGTTATTTTTGGAGAATAACATTCTGATCTTTACCTGCATTTTTCAACTGAAGGTGTCTCTGGATGACTCGGCAGTGTTGGGGTTGGATGAGATACAGGAATCGATCACTTCAGCAAATGATGACACTGACCAAGCTCATTGCTGTAAGTAAAGGATAATTGTTTGGCTAGATTGAGCACAATTTGAAACAAAAATATTCTAATTTTGTTTGTAATTTCACCAAAAACGTAATCTGACATCCGGCTGCCATGTTCAACACCTAACCCATCTCTCTTCTGGGACATCTCTCTCAAGAGGAGTTTGCTTGATTGATGGGAAATGAAGGGGAGAATCTCTGGGTAGGGAGCAAAATTTAACAGAATGGTATCTCTGACAGGGACACAAAAGCTGGGCATTGATCAAGGTTTAAATAGGTGCTGGGGTAGAACAATGTATTGTGTTAGATTCTTAGTTTTGGTGACTATGTTCTTCCGCTGGAGTGAACCATGCTAGCGCGAGAAACGGCACCCAGAAGCGATTCACTCTACCCAACCATCACTAGGGATTCCATTCTGAATCCCGCTATCAGGCTGGAAGTTTGAGCTCCCCCTGGGTGCCTGACTGGTGGCACATTCTGGTTAACTTAATAAAGTGTGACCCAGAATGGTACAGTGAAGTGCAAACTAAATGGGGAAGCACTCGGGAAACGTATATGAACAAAGGAATTTTGGAATATTGTGCATTTAAAGGTAGGTGATGTGCATAAAAAAACAACCAAAAGTTTAATGGAACACTGCTTCTTGACTGTTCTAATTAAGGGATGCACAAAATAGGAAGCATTAATACAGTTACAAAAAAAGCTAATTTAAACTCCATTTGGATAATTCTGTGCATTTTTGGACACCCAACGGGATGGAAATGCTTCTCTTGGAGAACATCCAATAATTTTTCACCAGGGTGATGCAAGCGATGATGCAGCTAAACAATGATGAAAGACTAGATAAATATACATCACAAAGGCCAAATAGTTGCATCTTGGAAATCTCAAATCAACCAGAAACTGCCTGAAGTACTCAACTGGTCTGGAAGAGAAACAAAGTTATAGTTTGAGGTTTTTTAAAATTCTAATTCTATTTACGGGATGTGAGCATCGTTGGTTAGGCCAGCATTTATTGCCCATCCCTAGTTGCCCTTCAGAAGGCGGCGATGAGCAGTCTTCTTGAACTGCTGCAGCCCCTGAGGTTTGGGTACACCCACGGTGCTGTTAGGGAGGGAGTTATGACTATGGTAGGCTGTTGCTTGGCTCGTCTGTGAGACAGCGCTCCCAACTTTGGCACAAAATCCCAGATGTTAATAAGGAGGACTTTGCAGGGTCAACAGGGCTGGATTTGCCAGTATCGTTTCCGGTGTCTGAGTCTATGCCGGTTTCATTACTTTTTCGTGTTTTTGTAGCAGTTGAATACAACTGGTGGCTTGAGTCAACCACATTGGCATGAGTCTGGAGTCACTTGTAGACCTACCAAGTAAGGATGGCAGATTTCCAGATTTTATGACTATCGACTTTTAATTCCAGATACCATTTGTCAATGTATTCTGTCCATTATTATTTTTTTGTCTACTATGTACGTACTGTGTACGTTCCCTTGACCGCAGAAAAATACTTTTCACCGTACTTCGGGACATGTGACAAATCAAATCAATCAATATTTATTGAGTTTAAATTCCACCACCTGCAGTGGTGGAATCTTTACCATGGTGGAATTTGAACCCGGATCCCTGGATTACTAGTCCAGCAACAATACCTCGACGCCACCGCCTCCCCATTGATAGTCTTTCATTAAAACTACATTTATATTTCTTGAAATAAGGGGTTTAACCAATGAACTGATTTGAGGTGATAATTAATTCATGTGATTGAAAGGATAGATTCAAATATTTCTTTGTGTACTGGAAGAATCCAAAGTAAAATGGACTTGATGTCTGACCTCAAGATGAAGAAATGAAACGCTCAGAAATTGTGAAAATGTGCAGCATTGTTCCCCAGAAAAGCCCACACTCTGAAGTCATTTAAATAGTTAGATATTTACGTGCAAAACAAGGTGGCAATTTTTCCAAAAGCGAGCATCAAGCGATGTCTAACCTTAATTGGCCCTGTTCTTGCATGTTTGGATTTTAACATAAAGGCACGGCAAGTTAATCTGGGACCTAAATGAACAGGGAAAGTAACTCTACATCAAACATATTAACCAATCAGATTGAAGAATTCTGAAATTAGCAAAGGAAAATAAATATAAATTTGAGTGCACGAATTCGGTGTCAAATCCAGGACAGAAAGAGAATTTGAGAGAGAAGAATATTAGACTAAGAAACAGGATTTGTTTTTGAAATACAACACTTTTTAAAATCTGCAACAGTTAAAACCTGACTGATGATTTGCTACACTTGTAATAATGATTTTTCAGAGGTGGAGAGCCTGACGGTAGTGACGGGAATGGAGAAGGCTTTCCTTTGTGGCAAGTTTAGTGTATACCCAGCAAATGTTGTGGCATTTAATGTATTGTAATAGTGCAACAGACTGTGAGAGCTTATTTTCATAAAGCTAGTGGTGGAGTGGCAGAACTTTGATCGCAACCTTTGGATATGAGAGTTTAATTGTGCATCTGTCCCTTACCTGTTACTGTTATTATTTGCACGTAAATATCAGCTAGCACCATTAACCTCACTGTTATTTAGGGAGAAAATATTGGCCATTGGTATTAAGCAATATGAAGAAAAGGCAGAATAAGAAGAAAAGAGTTTTCTAGACTAAGAATAGCAAAAAATGCGCAATTAGCCTACTGATCTAGTCCTGATCAATGAATAGATGAGTAATCAATTAAGATTGTTACAGATCTATTTATTGGCCCAGATTTGCAGGTCAGTGGCAAAGCAATTGCACTTGTTGCTGCCATCCAAGATAGCTGCCTAGAAAGATCTAGCGATCTCTATATTTTCCCTTTCCAAAAGTTAGTTTGAATCTGCAGGAAGTCGAGAGGATCTCCCAAGTGTCCAGCAGCAGTGATGTCATCAAGTAGGCAAGCAGCCAATCACATTGAAGTATTCTCTCAGACAACAAAACAGGAAATGAAATAAATGATGGGGACATACCAGTGAGGTGTAGATAGAAGCTGAAATATCAAATCTTTTAAAATATGAACTTCTTTTATCAGCCAAGAAATCTAAAAATTTCACAAATATAAAATCAGTTTTCCTGGGCCAGTAAGGCTGTCCAGAAATACTTCAGAATTTAGTATGTTGTTTTACAAACCCAGTTATATTTCATTCAAGAGGGTATTGGCCCATACGTTCCTGGTCCCCCAGTGTTGTATTTAGGGAGTGCCCCAATGATGTGCTGGGGAATCCCTCTAAAAAGGCCCTTTGTAGTGGTTTGCCCTACATGGTGGTTATGGTGGTTAGCATAAATGCTTCACAGCTCCAGGGTCCCAGGTTCGATTCCTGGCTGGGTCACTGTCTGTGTGGAGTCTGCACGTCCTCCCCCTGTGTGCGTGGGTTTCCTCCGGGTGCTCCGGTTTCCTCCCACAGTCCAAAGATGTGCAGGTTAGGTGGATTGGCCATGCTAAATTGCCCGTAGTGTCCTAAAAAAAGTAAGGTTAATGGGGGGGGTTGTTGGGTTACGGGTATAGGGTGGATACGTGGGTTTGAGTAGGGTGATCATGGCTCGGCACAACATTGAGGGCCGAAGGGCCTGTTCTGTGCTGTACTGTTCTATGTTCTATAATTGCCCAGAAGTGCTAACCTCCTTTGGACAGTTGCGCTGGGCTGGGAACCATTTGACAGGAGCAATTTAAATTGCTAACTTTGGATGTTTCTGCCAGTTGTACCTTTTGAATTACTCTGAAAGAGTTAGAAGGAAATAAAAACTTCTAACTCCAGAGTAACTATTGGAAGACCCAGCCTTGCACGGGACACCCCACATATGCACGATCTCCCCCTTCCCCCTCCTCCTGGTCCGATACAACCCATTCTGACCCTCGAACACCTTCCCCTCCCGGTGCTGGACATTGCCATTGTGAGGGATTTACAGGCCAGAGTGTTTTCGCGGGATTTCACAGAAAGACAATTAGTGTGTAAGGGCATGTTCTTTTCAGTTAAATGATTTCTGCTTGAAATCAATATGAGGGATCTTCAGGGCAATATAGAATTGCCGGAAGCCTTTGTGTTTTCACGTTTTACTACACGAGTGCAGATGCTCACAGTTAATAACTAGGAGCAGGAAGAGGCAAATAAGTACCTCGAGCCTTCTTCGCCATTCAATACAATAATGACTGATCTCCTCTCGGCCTCAACTCCACCATCCTGCCTCTTCTCCCTTACCCTTCAACCCATTGCTACTTAAAAATCTGTCTATCTCCTCAGATTTGTTCAATATTCTGGCATCCACCGCACACTGGGGTAGTGAATCCCACGGATTCATGACCCTTTAAGAGAAATCAGTTCTCCTCATCTCTGTTTTCTTTAAATAAATTTAGAGTACCCAATTCATTTTTTCCAATTAAGGGGCAATTTAGCGTGGCCAATCCACTTATCTTGCACATCTTTGGGTTGCGGGGGCGAAACCCACGCAAACACGGGGAGAATGTGCAAACTCCACACGGATAGTGACCCAGAGCCAGGATTGAGCCTGGGACCTCAGCACCGTGTGGCCACAGTGCTAACCCACTGCGCCAGTGTGCTGCCACTCCTCATCTCTGTTTTAAATCTGCTATCCCTTAGTCTAAAACTATGACCGGCCCCCAAAAAAAGAATTAAATGCTATCTCCCCTTATTTTGAGAAGTAAAACATAACAAATACATTTATCTTTCCTTTATTTCTCTTTCAGTGGCTGTTGCACTATCTGAGGTTAACTCGGCAATTGACAAGGGTGACCCACAACTAACGCTGACTACTCTACAATCTTCCAACATAACCCCGAGCGGGGTTATACCAGAATGTGCTGAGACATATCAAGATGAACTCTCTGAAATAAAAAAGCAGAAGACTGGAGATGGTATGGAACTCGAGGGATATGTAACAGTTTTCTCTATCATTAGCTCTAATGTCCTTGTGCTAGGCCAAGAGGGGAATTAACTAAGTGGCACAGAAGTATCTTGATCTGGCCTTTGTGATGGGAGGTGCGTGCCCGGTTACCCTGTGGCAAAATGTTTGGTTTTCGTCTGGTGCCTGTGACTAATGGTTAGGTTAAGATTGAAAGTCTTATGAATGATTTATTCTTCATTTATGTTCCAAAATACGTTGATGTTTTATTCCAAAAACACAGATGGGCGGCACAGTGGTCAGCACTGCTGCCTCACAGCGCCAGGGATCCGGGTTCAATTCCGGCCTTGGGTGACCGTACGTGTGGAGTTTGTGCATTATCCCTGTTTTCCTCGGGGTGTTTCATTTTCCTCCCACAGTCCAAAGATGTGTGGGTTAGGTGAATTGGTCATGCTTAATTGCCCCTTAGTGCCCAGGATGTGCAGGTTAGGTTATGGTGTTAATGGGGGGTTGGACAGACATGGGTAGAATGCTCTTTCAAAGGGCCAGTGCACACTAGATGGACCAAATGGCCACTTTCACCAGCCTGGAAGAAAGAATTTAAATGCTGTCACTTATTAATAATCTGTTATTTTGCAGCACTAAAATTCAGGTACAGACCTGCTGGTGCAGTCTCACTCTGTCTTGCTGTTCTCTGCACTGCAGCAGTGAGACCAGCGCAATAAATTCTCTCTAAAATGAGAGTCAACGTAATATTTCAAGGATGATTCTGCGTTACAGCAAATATTGCTGATGTCACTCTTATTTATTTCTCATCACAAGCCTAAGCTATGTTTGATTGATGCAGCCATGGTGCTCCGCACGTCCTCTGATGCTTTGCAGTTTTCTATAATTGTGTATAATTATTTCTTCAAGGTGATGCACATGTGGCAGTCAAATCTTTACAGCACAAATCTGACATGCCATTTGTCAGCCCAAACCTGTTCATCCAGAACACTTTTCTGCTAGAATATATGTCGAATGTTGTCTTGATGGCAAAAGTTGTTGCTCTTGCTGTAGTGATCTGTGTATCTGATGGGACATGAAGGGTAACAACTGCATCATAGTGTTAGACAACCACTAGATGGCAGCACTAGATTCAGGTAGATAAACTGAACTCAGAGGGTCTTGGGTCTCTTCGAACCAGGAGTGTCAGAGAGATATAGTTTAATTGGCACATGTAGTTAAACATAGTTAATATTTCTGATTTGCTTTATCATCAGTTATAGTTCTGTAGAGTAACAAACTCATTGGTATTTATATTCGTTATTCATTAAATCTAATGTGCTATAAATTGAAGATCGGTAGTTTCATTGAAATCTAACAATCAAACCATTCTGGAAGTAAAGCAAAGAGTAACGACATATTACGATCACATAATCTAACACTTGCCTAATTTCTTTCATTCAATTCATGTATCCATGTCTTGGTGAAGGCTTTTTAAAGTTTGGAGTGAAGTGATTAGATTCCAAATCTGAACAATGCATTAGTGATCAGAGGATTAAAGAACTGATGTTGTGTGGTGGCACTGTTGCATTTTTGTTGATGTACTTGAGCAACTTTCCAAATACATGTGAATCCCATCTTTGCAAAATGGATTGGGACCGAGTTCATCCCATAAAGAAGGATCTTCCTTAAAACCGATATTGTGTAGTTCAGCCTTAGAATTATTGTAAAATAATCAGAGAACAGTGATAAGGTCAAACAATAAGATGGATTTATTTCATAGTACAGGACCACACACAAAAACAAAGAGGAATCGTCAAACGATTAACAAAAATAATTCCACAAGGGAGCGCAACGGCCTAATCGACTGGGAAAAAAAACCCAACATAGGCAAGCCTGTCACAATTATTCATAAAACAATACATACAGCATCTGCACATCATTTCTAGACACATTACACATTGTAAAACAATGGTGGAGGGGTCAGTCACTAGGGGGTGTAGGTTTAAGGTCAATGAGGCAAAGTTTAGAGCAGATGTGTGAGGCAGGTTTTTTATGCAGAGGGTGGTGAGTGCTTGGAACATGTTGCCAAGGGAGGTGGTGGAAGCAGATACATTAACAGTGTCCAAAAGCATCTCAACAATACATGGATCGGATGGATATCGAGGGATACTGCACTAGGAAGTGCTGACGGTTTTGGCCAAGGGTGGTATCATGACTGGTACAGGCTTGGAGAGCAGAAGGGCCTCTTCCTGTGCTGTTTTGTTCTTTGTATTATATTTGTACATTATTGCTTTGGTATTGTCAAATGACAATATGAGCAGTTTGTGCAGAGTTACTTCATTGATTTACATTTGTCATCACAAATTTTACATTCTAATTGGCACATTGACATAACTTCCAGCTGGGAATAATTCTCCCGCGATTCTCAGAACTGAATTAGAGTTTTCACAGCATCTGGAGCATTGGTAAATGATTGACGAGGCAGTTCTTCAGTTTCACACTCATCTCCTGAGTCTTCTGTCACCTTTTGTAGGGTTAAGAGTGGACATGACTATGTCTTCGTCAGTCACATGCATGACTGGCATTGTCATCGACACTAATCCATTCTTCAGTGCTTCATCAGAGACATTCTTCATTAATGATGGTGTTGGAAGTCCCGGGAGTTCATCGGGTGAGAGAGGCCGATGTTTTGGCCTTTGCCTCCCTGATAGCCTGGAGATAGAATTTGTTTGGGTGGAGGGACCACCGAAATCGGGCGTGTGGGTGAGTGACTTGGTGAAATTCCAGAGGTTGGAAAAGATTGAGTTCGTCTTGAGAGGGTTGGTTGATGGGTTCACCCGAAGGTGGAAGCCGTTCACCAACTTCTTTAAGGAGGATTGAAGGGGTGGGGGGGGGACAAGGGGGTTAAAATGTGGAAGGCAGGATGGGTGAAGGGGAGGGGGGGTGGGTTAATTATTTATTATGTTGTACCAGTTTGTTTTTGCTCTTATTAAGGTTTATATAAATGCCTTAATAAAATCTATATTTTAAATCAATGAAGAGTTCTGCGCTAGCTCTTTGATTGCCTGTTTGTTTTTCTTAATGCCAAAACCACATATTCTGCTGGTTGCCTTCAAACATAACCACCAGCCACAGTTTCCTGCAGCACTCCTGAATTATTTCTGGGGAAACACGAACCCGCACAGTAGCAAAATCAAACACCATCTTTGATGGTGTACGATTTGCAGAAGACATTGATACCAAAAGTCTTTGCCTCCATCATTGATCAGATGCTCCATAAAATTGCTCCGATTCAAGTTCTTCACCGTGCTTATAACTCTTGGATCCGTTGGTTGTAACGTTCGGTGGGAGATGTTTCCATTGATCGGATTCCAGAAACAGGATGTGCTCTACAATTTTCCAAAAGCCACATGGTTTTCCAATCTTCAGGTAAGCCAATCGTACAGAAGGGCTTTTTTATTTGGCAAACCTCATAATGACCAAAGCAGTCTTGGCAAATTTCCTGAGTCATCCAAGCATTTTTGCTGTGTTTATACGTCACTGGTAAATGCTTAATTTTTAAATGTGCGAGGTTGAGCGCACTTTTCGATGCCTAGATGTTTGGACTTGAATCCTGCGGCATTTCCACACAGCATTACAGTGATGCGTTCCTTGGCTACTTTAAATCTTGATGCCTGCTTTCCATCTCCTTCGGCTCACGCAGTTTGAGGCAGCAATGCCAGAAAGAGGCCAGTCTCTGCTTCATTGAATATTTGTTCGGCAGTCAAGTTGTGTGGCTGAACAATTTGTCAAAAAGCTTCAGCATACTGTTTATCACTTCCTTCATCAGCCAAACAATTCTCTCCAGTTATCGCAAGCTTCCGTGTCTATCCTTGAATCTATTGAGACACACAATGAAGAATTCACAAGGAGCCATAATTCCCATCTGCTCAGAAAACTTCCTCGCCTGCTTCATTATCTGAGTTTCAGAGAGTGCTTTGGCTTCACTGCGTTGTAGTTTGAACCACTCAAACACTACATTGTCTAAATCTGGGTTTGTTGCTTGCCTTGCGTATTTTGACTTGGTTTCACTGTAGAACCTCATTATTTGCTTCTTAGCCTTTAAATTGTACCAAGTGGTGGATCCGATGCCATATTCTCAGTCGGGTTTGCTTGCTGCTTCACCTGCACCCACATACAAATTGCAAGAAAGTACACAGAACATGGAACATACAGTGCAGAAGGAGGCCATTCGGCCCATCGAGTCTGCACCAACCCACTTAAGCCCTCATTTCCACCTTATCCCTGTAACCTAATGACCCCTCCTAACCTTTTTTGGACAATAAGGGCAATTTATCATGGCCAATCCACCTAACCTGCACATCTTTGGACTGTGGGAGAAAACCGGAGCACCCGGAGGAAACCTACGCAGACACGGGGAGAACGTGCAGACTCCGCACAGACAGTGACCCAAGCCGGGAATCGAACCTGGGACCCTGGCGCTGTGAAGCAACAGTGACATCCACTTGTGCTACCATGGTTGCCCAAAGTGGAAATATCAAGTGAAACAACAATTCATAGTAGGCTCTTGTGAGATTGTAAAATTTAGGGAGTGTTTTATGTAGGTCATGGGAAATAAAAATGTTGATTGTTAAACAGGGAATTGTGTGTTCAATTGATATCATGTAGTTGAGGGGAGCAACCAGTGCCACAGAGAAAATGCTGGAAAATCTCAGCAGGTCTAGCAGCAACTGTAGGGAGAGAAAAGAGCTAACGTTTCAAGTCCAGATGACCCTGTGTCAAAGATTTTATTTTTTTTTAAACGCATTTTAATCAACATTGTATCAAAGTAGGTCAGCAAATAAACACCCTGGTAAACATTCTTCCCAACAATCAACTATACAGTTTGTACAGATTTTCCACCTTTTTCACCCCCCCCCCCCCTCCCCATCACCCACACCACCCACCCCCCCTGCGATGAACAGCTCCCCAATCACAAACATCCCCCACCTTTTCTCAAACTCCCCTGCTGAGCCCCTTAACTCATACTTTATCTTCTCTAACCGCAGGAAGTCATACAGGTCACCTAACTGTGCTGCTACCCCCGGTGGCGATGCCAACCGCCACTCCAGCAAAATTCGTCGCCGTGCAATCAGAGAGGCGAAGGCCAAGACATCGGCCTTCCTCCTCTCCATGAGCTCCGCCTTCTCGGAAACCCCAAATATGTCCACCAAAGGGTCCGGGTCCACTCCCTCCTCCACTGTCCTGGCTAAGACTGCGAACACTCCCGCCCAGAATCTTCCCAATTTTTCACAACTCTAAAACACGTGCCCATGATTCGCTGGCCCCCGCCCATACCTCTCACACTCATCTGCTACCCCCTGAAAGAACCCACTCATTCTCGCCCGAGTCAAATGCACCCTGTGCACCACCTTAAACTATATCAGGCTCATCCTTGCACAATAGGAGGTCCCGTTTACCCTTCACAGTGCCTCACCCCATACTCCCCAATTGATCTCCATTCCCAACTCCACTTCCCATTTCTCCTTGATCTTCACCACCCGCTTGCCTCTCTGCTCCCCCAGCCACTTATATATCCCAATTCTTCCCTCCCCTTCCACATCCGGAAGCAGCAGTCGCTCCAGCAGGGTGTATCCCGACAATCTAGGGAATCCCTTCCAGACCTTTCGTGCAAAGTCCCTAACCTGTAGATACATGAACTCACTACCCCTCGGCAGCTCTACCCTCTCCCTTAGCTCCTCCAGACTGGTGAACCCTTCCTCCAAATACAAATCCCTCACCTTGACCAGCCCCACTTCCCTCCATCTCCTGTATACACTATCCATCCCCCCCGGCTCAAACCCATGATTCTCGCACAGCGGTGTTAGCACCGACATCCCTCCCACCATAAAATGCCTCCTCAGCTGAATCCATATCTTCACCATGGACTGCACCACTGGGCTCCCTGAATACCTACTCAGAGCCATTGGCAATGCTGCCGTCACATAGCCCTCAAACTAGACCCCTTACAAGATTCCTCCTCCAACCTAAACCCACTCTACCCCTTCTCCTTCCCACCACCGCCGCACCTTGTCCACATTCGCCGCCCAATAATGAAGCAAGTTTGGCAACGCCAACCCCTCTACTGCCTCTGCCTCTGTAGCAGGGTCCTCCCCACCCTCGGCACCTTCCCCTCCCATACAAAGTCAGAGATGATTGTGTCCACTTTCCGAAAAAAGGCCTTTGGTATAAAGCTAGGGAGAGCCTGAAAGATAAACAAGAACCTTGGCAGAATATTCATTTTCACACAACCTCAGCAGAATATTTATTTTTACTTTGTCAAAGCTTTTAACCAGTGCCACAGCATGCATAACCAATTTTTTCAGACGCACCATATAAAGCATCCTATCTGGCTGTATCATAGCTTGGTATGCCAACTACTCGACCCAACACAATAAGAACCTACAGAGTCGTGAACATGGCCTAGTCCAACATGCAAACCCGCCTCCCATCCATTGTCTCTGTCTACACCTGCAATTGCCTAGGGAATGTGGCTAGCATAATCAAAGGCCCCTTCCACCCAGGCTATTCTCTTCCAACTTCTTCCATCTGGCAGGAGATACAAAAGTCTGAGAACACGCACCAACAGATTCAAAAACAGTTTCTTCCCTCCTATTACCAGCCTCCTGAATGGCCCTCTTATGGGCTGAACTGATCTCTCTATGCATCTTCTCTACTGTTGTTAGGGTGAAGAAGACGGAGCATACTGCTATGCCTATATATTTACATTGTGTGTTATCATCCAAAGTTTTTTTCATGTATGGAACGATCTGCCTGTACCGTACACAGAACAAAACTTTTCACTGTTCACGTGCCAATAAATCTAAATCTGACTTTCAGTTTACAACCCAATCTCTTCCATTCCGTAAAACCGGCATTTCTGGTAAAATGGTACAACGCAAATTTGGGATTTACCTGTGGTTGGGTAGCTACCAATGCACTAGAACAACTTGACTAGGGGAGTGGTCAGCTCTAGTTCACAGTTCTTCAGCTGTGCAATCGGGATTTTTACAGAGCCCATAATCTTCGTGCTAGTCAGTGCACTCAGCTACTTCACATTTTGTGGTGTGAACTGAATTAACTGAACCACATCATTTAGATGGCAGCAATCTTAGGAGGCCAATCAGCACATTTGATTGAACACGCTTGCAACAGATCAGCCTTTTTATTGCACTTGTGTTGACGTCCACCACAGTTGAGAATGAAAATTCGAAGGGACTTCTTTCCCCTATTAGTTAGCTAGTTCCCCACTTGCATTGTCCTTGGATGAGGTAGGAGCAGAGAACTTTGCTGTGACATAAGACCTTGAGACATGGGAGCAGAATTAAACCTTTTGGCCCAACGAGTCTGCTCTGCCATTCAATCATGACTGATGTATTTCTAATCTCCATTCTCCTGCCTTCTCCCCATAACCCCTGATCCCCTTATTAATCAAGAACCTATATCTGTTTTAAAGACACTCAGTGATTTGGCCTCACAGCCTTCTGCGACAAAGAGTTCCACAGATTCACCACCCTCTGGCTGAAGAAATTCCTCCTCATCTCAGTTTTAAAGGATTGTCCCTTCAGTCTGAGGCTGTGACTTCAGGTTCTAGTTTTTCCTACTAGTGGAAACATCTTCTCCACATCCATTCTATCTAGGCCTCTCAGTATAAGTTTCAGTATGATCCCACCCTCATCCTTCTGAATTTCAACAAGTACAGAGCCAAAGTTCTCAACCATTCCTCATATGGCAAGCTTTTCATTCTGGGGATCATTCTTGTGAACCTCCTCTGGACCCTTCAATACGTGGCCCACAACTGTTCACAATACTGCAAATGGGGTCTAACCAGAGCCTTATTAAGCCCCAGAAGAACATCACTGCTCTTGTATTCTAGCCCCCTCGACATGAATGCTCACATTGCATTTGCCTTCCTAACTGACCACTGAATCTGCATGTTAACCATAAGATAATTGTAGAATCATAGAATTTACAGTGCAGAAGGAGGCCATTCGGCCCATCGAGTCTGCACCGGCCCTTGGAAAGAGCACCACACCCAAGCCCACACCTCCACCCTATCTTGAACTAGGACTCGCAAGTCCTTTTGTGCTTCTGACACCTTTTCCCATTTAGAAAATAGTCTATGCCTCCATCTCCCGACCAAAGTGCATAACCTCATACTTTTCCACATTGTAGTCCATCTGCCACTTCTTTGCCCACTCTCCTAGCCTGCACAAGTGCCCCCCTGCTTCCTCAATATTACCTGTCCCTCTGCATATCCTTGTATCATCTGCAAACTTAGCAACAGTTCCTTCTTCCAGATCATTAATGTATATTGTGAAAATGTGTGGTCCTAACACCGACCCTTGAGGCGCAATCACTAGTCACCGGCTGCCATCCTGAGAAAGACCCCTTTATCCCCACTCTCTGTCTTCTGCCAATCAACCAATCTTTTAGTCTAGCCAGTATCCTACCCTTAACACCATGGGCTCTCAACTTATTTAACAGTCTCCTATATGGCACCTTGTCAAAGGCCTTCTGGAAATCTAAATATATCATGTCCACTGGTTCTCCTTTGTCTAACATCCTCATTACCTTCTCGAAGAACACTTAACAGATGTATTTATTTTTATTCACTTACGGGATGTGGTGTCGCTGGTTCGGACAGCATTTATTGCCCATCCCTATTTTGCCTTCAGAAGGACATGACCTCGCCTTGATGAAACCGTGTTGACTCGGTTCTATTTTATCATGTGCTTCCAAGCACTCCGCAATCTCATCTTTAATAATATGTTGGTAGAAGGACCTCTTAGCTATCCATAGATTGTTCCTCTGGGGTTTAGCCTGACCGGTCGGAGCCTGTACATTAGTTTCATAGCATGATATCTCATTCCAAGGCTGCAAAGCTGCTGTGACTGACTAGTGTCTTGTTTTGTGAATGCAGCTGTTTGGTGTACTCTCTCCAACACAAAGCCAGATTTGTGTTGCTAGGTATGTTGGTGGCATAAAGTATATTTAATGTTAGGATGCCAGTGAATTGACCAGATGGAAAAGCCAGATAAGTGAGAAGAAGATGAATGGGAATAAACTTTGATTCTTAAGGGAAAATCAGAAACTTCCCTCCGCTTATCTCATGCATTTTGTTCAATTCTTGAGACCACTGTTTTCTTAAATCCAAACCAGTAAAGCTAAAACAAAAAATATGACTTGCAGTAGAAAATTAATTTTCTCAAAACCTATCCACATAACATTCGAATGTTCAATTTATAGATTGCGTTCAAGCGTTGATTTGAATGGAGTCCAATGAACAAAAGGAATTGTAGTCGTAAGCAACTAATATTGTAACATTAGTGTGCATTATCTACTTCATTCGGTTTGAGATCAGATTCCCACAGGGCTACAGTTCACAACTCCACCCCTAATAGTAAAGCACAGTGATGAATATTAACATTAAATTGCATACGCTTTGTATTTATTGTGTAGAACCAAATGGAAGTGTGTGGGTCATGCACAAGATAAAGGGAAAATATGAATACTACTACAATTTGGAAACTACTGAGGGCACATGGGACAAACCAGAACATTTTGTACAGAACAACACTCAGCTCAGTAAAGAGGAAATTCAGGTATTGTCAGCAACTTGTGAAAATTGGTACTTTCATAAGCGTATTGTATCTGCTTAAGTAATTCACCTCTTGGTATGAATGTTTATGGGTAAGGTCACTGATTTGCCTTTTTCATGAGAATGGACCAAATCTGATCTCCAGCCACTGGTGAAATGTCATTAGAATTTAATTTCATTTGTTTCAATAACCAATGGTCTATGCAGTAATGTCCAATGTAATCAACAAAATGCTGGTAAAAGCCCTGGAGTTCCATGAATTAAGCAAAATTTTAACCATTGGCTTAATGTAAAGCAATGATTTGTTTATGGATGCATTTAGTCGTAATCAGCAGTCATTTCAATTTTGCACCTTTAATTGCCTCTCCCCTGGTGATTTGCTAATGATGTCTCTCATTCTAACAAATATAAATTCAGCACAACTGAGATCCTGCAAATAAAGTATCTCTATCAATTGTAAGCATCAAAGCTGAAAGTGAAAATGTGAAAACCTGTAATAATGGTTTATTGTTGGGTAAATTGGACATCCTGAATTGTCCCTCCGTGTACCCGAGCAGGCGCCGTAGTGTGGCGACCAGGGGATTTTCACAGTAACTTAATTGCCGTGTTAGTGTAAGCCTATTTGTGACACTAATAAAGATTATTATTATTGCGACTCTGTCACAATGTTTGAGGTTTTGATGTGAAGGTCTTTTACCTTTTTTAAAACCTGTATCAATTATCTGGGTGGCGTACAACGTTACAGTCAAGTACAGCCAGTGAACTGGAAAAACAGCTAAGGTAGTAATCAAAAACAAAATGCAAAATATTGCAGATGCTGGAAATCCAAATTTAAAAACAGAGAATGCTGGAAACACCCAGCAAGTGATGAGCATCTTTAGAGAAAGAAAGGTGAGGTTCACATTTCAAGTTTGTGCAGTTGTCAGACCCACAGATCTGAAATGTTAACTTGATATCCTCTCTTCGCAGATACTGCCAGACATCCTGAGTGTTTCAACTTAATGAGGCTGGGTGTGTGGCATGCTCCAGTGTTCTTGTAAAGCAGTATATATCTAATGTATTATGAGCAGTGCTGCACAAATTTGGTTTTGTGGAATGAAGAATGCATGTTTGCGTCATCACATTTCTAGGTTTATTTTTATCTATTCCTTATTTTGATATTGACACGCATGAAAGTAATGTTTATTTGTTTTAAAACATTTTAATATGTTTATGTAAGCATCCAGTCATGTCATTTTGGATCGAATTGCTCAAATCCACTGGGGGGGGGGGGGGAAACATTCTGTAAGAGTTGCATTATGCTCAGCTTTGTTTAGACAGAGTGATTTGTGAAACTGACAGCTCAATAACTCTCTAATTACCATGCTTACAAGTGAAGTCTTTAAGGAACAGACTTGCAGGATGTTCCTCCCGTGGCAGAACAGAGAATCCGTCATGTGGATCACCATGTGGACTGCGAGGTCCAGGTTCCTCCATCAATATCAAATTGTCATTTGTTTTATCAAGGTTGATCCTGTTGGTTCTGGTTGCTTAAACACCTCCTACCTGTGCTTGACCTTTTTTGGTATGGTTTTCAGTCAATTCTAAATCATTAAAAAATTTCAAAGTTGGCGGGAAATAAGCATCCAGTCCTAATTTCAGATTTTGAATAAGGTGTGATCAACAATCCAGTACTCAACCCTCACTTTGGGGAGTGTTTATTCACCAGTCTCCTCCTGATGCACTAAAGTTGATGAATTCCAGAGGCGAGGCTCCATCTCAAACCTGGGGCATGTTGGAATGCACATGTGTCACACGTCATCTGCCTTTACAATTTACCATCAAACAGAAAGGTTTTATGAAAATTTGAATAGGATATATTGGCTTCAAAATTTCAGCTAAGCTAAACAGGAACATTTTATCAACAAGCTGCTAACAATTACTGCACAATTTGTCATTTATTTCTATGCAGGAGCATTTGTCTTGATTATCAGTTTATTATCTTTTTGTTGTTGACAATGTCAAGATAACATGTGAGCAGAAATGTTTGTATTCTCCTTAATTGCATTTCAAACAAATCATTGCTCCCAAAATACATCCAGTGAAGTAAATGGATGGTAGGTTAAGATGCCAAGGCTGACCATGCTGTTTTTGGTAGAAATTTATCATTCAGTGCAGAGGAGTCCTAACATTATGGCCTCTTTTTAAAACTATAGAGCCTTGTGGATCATATGCAAGTACAAAACGAGGTAACACAGCTTTGAAACATTGTTTCCATAGAATCCTGACAGTGCAGAAGGAGGCCATTCGGCCCATTGAGTCTGAACCGACCATCTGAATGAGCACTAGGGGGAAGTTTTATCATAGCCAATCCACCTAACCTGCACATTTTTGTGGCAGGAAAGTGGAGCACCTGGAGGAAACCCATCCGGAAACGGGGAAAATGTGCAAACTCCACAGTCACCCAAGGCTGGAATTGAACTGGCGCTGTGTGGCAGCAGAGCTAACTACTGTACAACCGTTTCATTCATGTGATTCCTCATGCAGAGTGCTCATGTTTTGTGTGACTTCATATAGTACGCAAAAGCATTTACCAGCTGGCCCGTCGTGCCATAAATTAAGTACAGGATCGTTACGACACTGAAGTAGGCCATTGGGCCCATTGAGGCCATGCTGACTCTCTGCAGAGCAGTCCAACCAGTCCCATTTCCTGTTCTATTCCAGTAGCCTGCAAGTTTATTTCCCTCAAGTATCCATCCAGTTTATTTTTAACATATTGATTGTCTCCGTTGCCCTTGTAGGTAGAGTTCCAGGCCTTTTACTGCTCGCTGCATAAAAATCTTCTTCTTCACAGCCCCCTTGCAACTCTTAAATCTGTGTCCCAGGAAAGCATTTGCAGGATTAACACATACAAAATCAATTTTCACACACACACACACCCCCCAAGCAAATAGTAACTAACTGAATTTACCGCACTGTTCTAAGAGGGGGAAATGTTCAGCTTTACAGGCTGAATAATGAGGTCTCTCAAAACACAGATGAAAATTGAACACTTCTGATCCAATGTATTAAACTTTACCTAATAACAGGTACAATTACCTCTTTAGTACAAAAGGTACCTTCCATTCTTTCCCATGAAACAGACTACCCACCCCATCTCCTGCCTACATTATACATCTCCAAGTGCAGTGCCTTGCATCCCATTTAACATAGCCACGTGCTTTCCATCGTGAGGTCAAGACCCAGACCATTATGTTGCACGTTCAACCTTGGCTTCTTCCACATTCTGCTCTTCAGATAGTAGTGAGTAGTGAAGAATGCAAGAGGTTGAGGGTGGGTGCCAAATATTTTTTTCAATCTGCTCAACCTGTGCAAAATAACAACATGAAGATTAATTTGGAAGTTTCTTGAGCTTGCATTCATAGACGCACATCATATTCAATGATTGATATAACCTGTGGTTTTAGCATCCAGGTGTTGTTCACTTGCTACTCACAGGATGATGCCTATTAATTATTTTCTTCAGGATATTACTGGCCGTTTAACTGGTGATTACCACCGCAAGCAGCTCTGGTTAGCCAATGAGAATCGGATCATTTGTCTGCAGGCAAGGGCAAGAGGATACCTTGTAAGAAAAGCTTACAAAGAACGAGTGAACTACCTCCACAAACAGGAACCTTCTGCCATCAGGCTACAGGTGTGCTAGGAAATTTTAAGAATCAAGTCTTTAAGGATGGATATATTGAAATAAATGATTGTGGCATGGTACCATTCACACATGCTGAATTTTTAGTTTTGGGCAGATCCTTCTTTTGCTGAAGAATTACCTAGGTTACTTTGACAATAAGATTGCTAACTTGTAAGCAAATAGTTAAGGTGTAAAATTTTAAAGATAAATCCCTTCATTAGATATTTTCAATATGGGGACTTCCGGTGATAACATGTAGGAGGAGGACACATGTTGGGTAACTTCTGCTAGAGCCCTAGAGGTTCTGCTAGAGCCCTAGAGGTTCTGCTAGAGCCCTGGGCTTTTGGTTCTTTCCACCTGTTGTTTGGGGAAAAATCTCCATAAAATTTGTCCCAGGTGAGACTTAGTTAGCAAAGAGCTTACGAAGGAATTCTGGGAAGAAAGATTCGAATGCCAGTCCGCCTGCATGCTTCCAGCACAGCGAAATGTGCATTGGCAGGGATGATGGTGGAGGCAAGCTCGCTGGCTAGTGCCGCCTTTATAACAATAGAGACACTGGCAGAGGTGATGGTGGCACAATTTAAACTTTTCGAGAGACATTGGAGGGCGATGCTGGAATTGCTCCAGCAGTCGGTGGAAGCTCTGCTGGCCCCGATCAGGGAATCACTTGGGAGAATATTGTAGGTGATGTAGAAACTAGGTGAGGGGATGGAGGAGGCACTGTCGAGGCACAGTGACCAGCTCGCCTCATTGGAAGTTGAACTGGCCGAGGTGGAGGACAGAAATAAGGCTCCGTGAGCCAAGGTGGAGGACCTTGAGAATAGATTGCGGCAGCAGAATTTGAGGATCGTGGTGCTGCCAAAGGACTGAAGGGCCCGAGGCCGACAGAGATTATTGCGACGATGCTGATGGAGGAAGCTGATGACGTAACCCCATGGAGTTGGATAGGGCCAATCGGTCGCTTTAGCCAAAACCGTGGGCGAATGAGCCACCAAGGGTGGTGATAGTCTGCTTCCACAGCTATAAGTCAAAGGAATGAGACTTACCTGATGAAGGAGCTGCGCTCCGAAACCTAGTGACTCCAAACAAATCTGTTAGACTTTAACCTGGTGTTGTAAGACTTCTTACTGTGCCCACCCCAGTCCAACGCCAGCATCTCCACATTAATTTAGGTACTTGGGGGTGAAGGTGGCTCAGGATTGGGGGCGGATCTGGAAGTTTAATTTACATATTTTGTAAGTGGGGTTAAGGGGGATTTACGGAGCTGGGACAGCATCCCTCTGTCTCTGCTGAGCGAGTGCAATCAGTGGAGATGAATATTTTGCCATGGTTTTTGTTTTTATTCTAGTGCCTGCCGATGTTTTACTAAATATGCTTTTTGTGGGATGGAAGGTTTAGTCTCAACGTTTATATCAGTGGATAAGGTGGTGAGGATTCAGAAAACGATCCGACAGAGAAACTGGCAGTCTGGGGGTTTGCCGCTGCCAAACCTGATGTCCTGTTACTGGCCAGCGAATGTGGCAAAGGTGTTGGGCTGGTGCGGGGATCAAGAGGCAGTCTGGGTGAAGATGGAGGCTAGGTCGTGTAAGGGAACTGGGCTATGGGCGTTAGTGAAGGCTCCACTGCTGTTAGCTCCAGGATAATTTTTAGGGAATCCGGTGGTGGTGGCCACATTGAAAAAATGTAGACAACTGCGGCAGCATTTTAAGGCGGGAGGAGTATCAAAGATTACTCTGATTAGGGACAATCACATGTCTGAACCAGCAAGAATGGATGCCAGGTTTGGGGGCTGGGAGGCGATGGGGTTGGCAATAATGGGAGATTTAATCCCAGAGGGGTGGTTTGAGAGTCTGGAGGAGTTAGTGGAGGAGAATGGTTTAGCGTACTTGGACGTGATCAGACACTTGCAGCTTGGGAATATTGCTAGGTTAATTTTTCCGACCTTCCCGGTGTTGCAGTCATAGTCGTTGGTGGAGAGGATATTGTCATTGGCAGAGGGGGAAGAGAGAATTATTTCAGAATTGTGGGAGGATTTTGGGGGAGGACATAGTGATGCTGGAGGGAATTCAGGCCAGGTAGGAGGAAGAACAAGGGGGTGAGGCGGAGGACGGGGTGTGATGTGAAGCCCTGCGGAGGGTGAATGCCACCTCATCGTGTGCAAGGATCAGGCTCATACAATTTAAGGTGGTGCATCGGGCGCATTTAACAAGGGCTAGGATGAGTCGGGTGTTTGATGGGGTAGAGGATAGATGTGAGCGGATGTTCTCCGTCGGGTCGGAGAATCGGCGGAACTGCGACGCCCCGACGCCGGCGCGCGATTCTCCGAGGTGCGGAGAATTTGCGCAGGCGCGGTGCTGGCAGCGGGCCCCTGGAATCGGCGGGGCCGCCGATTCCCCGCCCCGAATGGGCCAAGCGGCCGCGCCGATATGACAGAGTCCCGCTGGCGCCGTGTACCCCTGGTGGCTGCCGGCGGGAACTCTGTGCAAACGGTTGGTGGCGGCCTGTGGGGGAGGGGGCCTCCGATGGGGTGGGGCCCGCCAATCGGTGGGCTGGCCTCTTTTCTCTCTCCTCCCTCCCCAACCCGGCCTACTTTCTGACGCAGCTGGCCCCTGAACACCAGCGCCATGTTGAGTCGGGGCCAGCACGCTAAAGTTGTCCACCGCACATGCGCAGGTCGGCCGCAGCGTAAACCACTCCACCACCGTGCTGGCCCCCTGTCGGGGCCAGAATCGGGCATACCCGGGCCCCGTTCGCGCCATCATGAAATGCGATGGCGTTCAGACGGCACAAACACTTGGGCTCCATATTGGAGAATCGTCTGGGGTCTGGGCATGTCCTAAGCTAGCAAACCTCTGGGGTTCCTTCTTCAGCACCATATCGACGATCTTGCAAAGGTGCCTGGTCCCCTGAAGCCATTTTCGGGGTTTCAGACCTGCCAGAGCTGCTGACAGGTGCGGAGGCAAACGTCGCCTCTCTGACTGCTCGCAGGCGGGTTCTGTCGGAGTGGAGGTCAACTTCCCCATCGAGTGCCTCGACGTGGCTGGGGAACCTGATGGAGTTTGTGTACCTTGAAAAAATTAAGTACACGTTGAGAGGGTCGATTGGGAGGTTTTACACAAGATGCTAGTCATTTGTCAAGTATTTCAAAGAACTGGTCACTGTCAAAAGTTAGATGGGATTGGGGGGAGAGGGGCGATTGTTTATCAGGTATAGAACATAGAACAGTACAGCACAGAATAGGCCCTTCGGCCCTCGATGTTGTGCCGAGCAATGATCACCCTACTCAAACCCACGTATCCACCCTATACCCGTAACCCAACAACCCCCCCTTAACCTTACTTTTTAGGACACTACGGGCAATTTAGCATGGCCAATCCACCTAACCCGCACATCTTTGGACTGTGGGAGGAAATGTATTTATGTGTTTATGCATTCAAAAAATGTTCAATTAAAATATTTTCAAAATAAAAAGATACTAGTGTTACTATCACTAGTGTGTATCTATTGTATTAAAATTATGCTTTTTATTTTATGGATACATCTTTTTCTGTTATACCAGAACTTATTTTCTGTTTTGGTTGTTTGAAAATCTGCTAGTCTCGTGCAATCCATTAGGAATGTTTTGGGGGAAATGACTGAATGGTTGGAGAAACTGATTGAATCAGCTCAATGCTTTGTTTTTTTTTTCTAGTCTTCTTGGAAAGGATATAAACAGAGGAAGGCGTACACGAACAGGCTAATGGTGCTGCAAAATAGTGCTGCAGCTATTATCAAGGTAACTTCATTCCGGGTAAAGTTTTATGTTTTGTTCACAATATGTGACAGCATTAAATTCTAAGACATTTTTATTTGTTATAAACCTGCAAATCATGGAAGCCACCCTGTAACTGATAAGAGGAGCAGACAGCAGTTTTATTGCTAATGTTCGGACTCTTTTTTAAAAAAAAAGTATTTAATACCCATGTACGGTTTCTATAGATCCAGTCTTTTGTGAAGATGTGGAGGGCAAGAAAAGCATATCGTGCAAGGCGTCAGTACTTCAAAGATCATGTGAGTTACACTTTTGATAGCTGAATATTAAATGGCTGCCCGTTCCAACAAGTCACTTGCTTTCTCAAGAAAGCTCACAAGCCTGAGGTGTGCCTGGGGAACCAATTTTGGGGAACAGTGTTCTTTCACCCTAGTTTTGATTGTCTCTTAAGTTACAAAATGAAAACCTGAACTTGACTGCCTTCATTTCTTGGTAGTCTCCTGTGCAATCTAAGGCTTGGATCATTAAGACACTTTGGTGACAGTGTTGTTGGTTGAACAGTGCACTGTGCTGCAAAGATGTACTGAACAAGATTTGTGGTGAGCACCCTCGACAGTGGGAGTATTTGTATAGAGGGGAAACAAATCCGATTTAGGCGTCTTGCACATTTTCTAGCACCCAGTTATGAAATAGAACTGGAATTAGAAGAGGCTTTGCCGAGTTGCATCTGATTTATTTTAATAAAATTGCAGTGTTCTAAATTTATATATCAGATACGATAAGAATGAAGTTTAGTTTCATTAGGGTGGTTCTGTTTGTTAGAGCTGTATGTACCAATCCACTTAATGGGGAGAATGTCACACCCATGATTGGTCATATGACATTCCTAATTTTGGTGGATTTTTTCAGAGGTGGATTTCAGGGACTGAATTTTCACTTTGGGGATGAGAACAGAGATTAGGACTGTTTCTGGGTCCCAAACACACCCCTGTGGAGGAAGAGGTCACTAATAAGACATGGGGCAGAATTAGGCCATTCGGCCCATCAAGTCTGCTCCGCCATTCAATCGTGGTGGATATGCTTTTAGGATTTTTACAGAGGTGCCCCTTTAATTGGCATGGTGTCATTTTCCTTGTCCAATTAAGGGTGACCAGTAGGGCCTCAAAGCTGAAGAGCTGATCGGAGGTCTTCCAGCTTGAAGCGAGCGACAGCTGCAGTAAAGAACAAGGAAAATTAAATAAAAAGCAGCCAGACCACTCGTGTGGTGGAGAGCTGGGGGCTTCCTCTATAAGGCGGCCTTTGGGCCTGCAGGCAGGCAGGAAGGAAAATCCCAGCTGGCTTGCTTTCAGTGATCCTAAGGCTCTTAATGAGCTCTCTATTCAGCCTCTTGGGGCTGGATAGCCCTACCGAGCACCAAACCCAACTCGACCAAAATAGCTGGTGCCAAGAACGGGATTTGGGTGCTCTCACTCTGATGCTGACATTTCAGATCGCGTCCGCCTCCGTCACCAACTTGGCAGACCATACAAATTCTGCCCCGAGCGGAGGCAGGTTCTGCCTCCTCAGAGAACAGGAAATTCTTATTTCCTTGAAGATAGTTACAAAGTGAAATTAAATATCCTGAAGCAAGAACAGTGGGTTGAAAGGGAAATTTAAAACTATTCAAATTAATTTTAATAATTTTATTCTTCCCTTTATTTAGTTTAACTTCTTACGGTTCACAACATCAACTTTATTTAATCAGAAACTTTAATTGATACATTTAGCGAATATGAATCTGAAGAAGTTGTATTTTTGAGATCTTTAATTGAAAAGTGTGTACTTTGCAAATAAACTATTTATCCACTTTTCTCAGACAAAGCAAATAATTAAAATCCAGGCGTTCCTCAGAGCAAATAAAGCTAAAGATGACTACAAAACATTAAGTGAGTATTTAAATATTTCACGCATTGTGGTTGAGATTCTCTTGCGATTGAGGGTGAAATATGTTCATCCTAACCGTGGCTGTGAATTGTTTTACTGTCTTCTCTTGCACTTTGCAGGCCACATATTAGTTCTTGATTGAGATTGGGTGTTTACCCACACTTGTGCTAATCCTCTGCCAATGCTACTTGATTTCCGCTGGCAGGATAATCTGCTTCTGTCCTATTCATTTCGAGCTGGAGAGAGCAGCAGGGGTGCAGTGTGCATTAGCTACAACTAATCCGATTCCCTGATGTTTTGAGATTGGGATTCCACTCCGCTGAACTAACAGTGACCCCGAGTCTATTATGACGGTGCCGACTGCACTTCAATCTCATTGCTATAGAGAAAACTGAATTCTTATGATGAGGCATTAATCGATAGCAATAATTCTGAGCTGCAGTTCTTCATTTCAGTCAGGAAATGGGCATTTGTGTTCTTGCTTCTTGCTGCTTTATAAAAATTATCTGTGTCGTTAGGAAGTCTGGTTTTCTGAGCTGACCTGAGTGAACAATGGTGACTGAGTGCGTTTAGTGTTGGCGAGTCCACTACTGTTGCAGGCAGGGCATTCCACGCCCTTACTACTCTCTGAGTAAAGAACCTACCTCTGACATCTGTCCTATATCTATCTCCCCTCAATTTAAAGCTATGCCCCCTTGTGCTAGCCATCACCATCCGAGGAAAAAGGCGCTCATTGTCCACCCTATCTAATCCTCTGATCATCTTGTATGCCTCAATTAAGTCACCTCTTAACCTTCTTCTCTCTAACGAAAACAGCCTCAAGTCCCTCAGCACACCGGGGTGGGGGGATAGGTGGGCAGAAGGCCCCCCTCAAACCCACAAGGCCGGCAGCAGAAGACATAAAGGGAAGGGGGGGGAGGGGAGAATAGGAGCTAGGGGACAGAACACCCTAAATGAAAGAAGGGGATGCCAAAGAGGGGGCAGGGAGAAAGGAAAAGGGGGAGTTGATAATAGGTATATAAGAATTACACGTGCTGTAAATATTAAACGTAAAGTGTTATTGTGTATAAATTGAAAATGCCAATTAAAATATTCCAAAAAACAAGAAATAAGAATGGTTGGACTCGATAGTTGTTATGAACAGCTCATTAACAGGCCTTGTAAACAACTCTGGGCAAAAATAACTGATAACAGACAAATAGGAATGTTGCAGCCCCTGCAAGTTTGCTTGAAAGCTGTTCCTTGGGAGTTGTGGAACTGATCATGGACTACAGCACAGGTTGGATGCAATGAAGGAAGATGGATGTAAAGACCTTCTTGATCAAGGGCAGAAGGTTGTAGAAGTTCATGGAAGGTGCATATTGGATAGGCTTTTACTACTGTCTGCAATTGAGGTAGGAATGGGGGCTCAGAAGGTAGTAACGGAGGATCCTCAGCTCCTGCAATTATCCATCAGATTCCAGTTTAAACAATTGGACATTTATATCAAAAATAATTTTTACAGCACAACTAAGTTCTGCCAGTAAAATACTCAGATCACCCCTGGAAAGGCCTAGAAAGATAAGATTATTGAAGGAAGGTGGTGGAAAGAAAGGTCGAACCATGCTAACACTTTTAGGTAGTTTGAGAACTTGTGAAGACAGGAGGCACCCAAGAAAGATCTGTTCATGTATGCCACCATCCTGCCCGGTTAGGGAGTAAGAGCACAGAGTGGAGATGACGAGCAATGACTGCTAACTTGGGAATTTAGTGCAGAGCAGGAAAGAGGTGTTGCACTTTTTTCAGCCCCCAGTAACTGGTGAAAGTTTAACGGTAGTAATTAAGGGGCAGCACGTTAGCACAATGGTTAGCACTGTTACTTCACAGCTCCAGGGTACCAGGTTCGATTCTCGGCTTGGGTCACTGTCTGTGCGGAGTCTGCACGTTCTGCCCGTGTCTGCGTGGGTTTCCTCCGGGTGCTCCGGTTTCTTCCCACAAGTCCTGAAAGGGTGAATTGCACATTCTGCATTCTTCCTCTGTGTACCCAAACAGGCGCCGGATTGTGGCAACTAGGGACTTTTCACAGTAACTTCATTGCAGTATTAATGTAAGCCTACTTGTGATAATAAAGATTATTATTATTAGCAGTTAAATGACTGGTGGTGAGTTTTAAGAGGTTATCTCTCTAAATGGAGGCAATAGTTTAAACTGATACTGGCAAGATATAAGTATTACATCAACTTTATAGCTTAAGTAGTTAAACTACTGAATATAATTACAGTTGGAAAAAAACTCTTGTGATATTTCTAAGCTTGAAACCTAATTCATTAAATAAAAAAACAATTAAGATAGGGCGGATGATGTCTCGCAGCTGTTACACGGGGGAGCTGGGGGTCATCAGTGTGATCCATAGCAACCTAATCTACGGTGACTGCAGCTCAAAGTATTTTGCCTCCAGATTTCGGGCACTACGATGAATCAGGGAGTGGGAAAGTTACATGGAAGCTCTCTCATTCCCTTAGGCTAGGTACTGGTTGTTTGGTCTGTGGGCCAGCTGCATGTGACTGCAATTGAGGTAGGAATGGGGTCTCAGAAGGTAGTAACAGAGGATCCTCAGCTCCTGCAATTATCCATCAGATTCAAGGTTCTTCCAGCCTGTTTAAGCAAGAGAAGGGACTGCAAGGGAGGATGAGCAAACTAACCAAAGTAGTTGATCATGGCCTCCCTTCATCTGCGAGCACGAATACTGAAAGCTGTGTTACCTGACCCATTGTCAGGAGAATGGACGTCTCCTCGAGCCTGGAGGATCCAGATGATGAGGTTCGCATGGGTACCTACTACATAGGTAAGACTTTGAAATAGAGTATGAACATCTAGGAACTAAATTAAAAACTAGAGCAACAAAGGTGATCTTCTGTGCCATGAATAAATTGGCATTTGGTAACTAAGATCAGAGAGTTGAATGAATGGTTCAGAGATTGGTGTGGGAGAAATGGGTTTCAATTCCTGGCACTAGTACTGAGAAAAGAGGGAGTTGTACCGTTGGGTCGGCTTTCATCTGAACCACACTGGGACTCTCACTAATGAAATGATTATCCACCTAAGAAACTCCGTGTTACTGGTCCTGGGTTCTGTAGATTCTTCCATGGCTGATGACCCCGATCCTAGAGCTGCATCTTTGACCGCACACTTGGCAGGTGTCTCCGGGAGGTGGGGTCTGTCCTTGGACTCTAGATCACTGGTAGTCCTTTCTCTGGCTCTTTTTCTGTGCCCCCCTCTTGCCTTCGGGTGTCCTTGAAGAATTCTGTCCCTTTAATCAGGAGCAAGGGTCTCCTTGGTTTCGGATGATCATGGCCTTGATACTCGTGCTCTTGGCTCCTTCAAGGACACGGATGTTAGTACGCCTGTCCTCCAAACTGACACAGAGAATCCATCTCAGACAGCATTGATGGTACCTCTCCAGGGCCTTGAGGTGGCATCAGGCGGTAGTCCAAGTTTTTGAGCCGCATCAAAGAATTGGATGGATGACCGCTTGTACACTATGATCTTGCTGTCAGCACGGATGTCATGGTCATCAAAAACTATTGTACCTGGGTGTCCAACGGAGGTTCTCACTGATTGGATACAATGTTGGATCTCTGCATTGATATCAGCCTTCGATGAGAGGTAGTTCCCCAATTGATAGGGTTTCTCCGTTGATCGTGATGGAGAGAGAGAGAAAGGTGCTTACCCTGGGGTGCGTTGGTAAAACATTTGAGTCTTCTTAAGGTTAAGGCAAAGACAGATTCTTTGGTATGCTTCCGCGAAGGTGTCAAGCATGGGCAGCACGGTAGCATTGTTCATCGATTCCGGCTTGGGTCACTGTCTGTGCAGAGTCTGCACATCCTCCCCGTGTGTGCGTGGGTTTCCTCTGGGTGCTCCGGTTTCCTCCCACAGTCCAAAGATGTGCAGGTTAGGTGGATTGGCCATGATAAATTGCCCTTAGTGTCCAAAATTGCCCTTAGTGTTGGGTGGGGTTACTGGATTATGGGGATAGGGTGGAGGTATTGATCTTGGGTAGAGTGCTCTTTCCAAGAGCCGGTGCAGACTCGATGGGCCGAATGGCCTCCTCCTGCACTGTAAATTCTATGATAATCTATGATGGTGAGGAGATTCTCTTCTGAGAGAGTGGAGATGGTGATGTCATCCACATACTGAAGTTCCACAAACGATGTTAGTGTCATTTCTTCTTGGCTTTCAACCAGTTGAGGTTGAAAGATAGACAATGTCCACTCCAGTGGGAATCTTGTTCTTGACAAAGTGATAGATGGTGGCGATGAAAGTGGAGAAAAGAGCGAAGGCGATGATATATCCCTGCTCGTCTCCAGTTTTGACCTCAAAGGTTTCTATATTCCGTCAGTGAGGACTGTCACCGACATTTCGTCATGGAGGAGTCGGAGGATGTTGATGAATTTCTCTGGACAGCCGGCCTTTGACAGGGTCTTCCATAGCACTACCCAATTGACTGAGTCAAAAATCTTGGGCAGATCAATGAAGGCCATGTAGAATGGTTAATGTTGCTCCTTGCAATTCTTTTGTGTTCCCGAGCAGTGAAAATCGTGTCCGTTCCACGATTTTGTCGGAAGCCACGCTGGCTTTCCGGAAGGATTTCCTCAGAAGGCGGCGAGCGATGATTCGGGTGATGTTCCTCCTGGCGATGGAGAGTAGGGAGATTCCTTGGACATTCTCACAGTCAGCTTTGACTCCTTTCTTGAAGATGGTGGTTCTGAAGGCATCCCTGCGGTCTGCAGGAATTTCTTCTCTATCCCAGATTTTCAGCAACAGTTGATGGAGAGGACGGGTGATCTCTTCTCCAAGTTTGAAAATCTCCGCTGGGATCCCATCTACTCCTGCGGCTTTTCCATTCTTCACATGTTTAATGGCAGCTTTGACTTTGTCCATGCTCGGTGGGAGTCCAAGATCATCATTGTTGCAGGGCTTCCTCAAACTTGCCCTCATCTATGGTAAAACTAGAACTAGTGTCCTGGTGAATTGTATAACTAAGATTATGGAGAAGGCTTAAAGCTAAGGGGAAAGCACAACACATTATGGCTTTTCAAGCAGGCCAGCAGCACGGTTCAATTCCCGTAACAGCCTCCCCGGACAGGCGCCAGAATGTGGCAACTAGGGGCTTTTCACAGTAACTTCATTGAAGCCTACTCGTGACAATAAGCGATTTTCTTTTCATTTCATTTCATTTTATCTTTATGGAATATTTTATATGTATTTGTATTATATAATTTCTCCCATTTTGTGGGCCTACTGTAATTCCAGGGCTGCCTCCTTCTATTGCCCTACCCCTCTCTGTTTGGCATCATCACTACATCTGATCAATTTGCATTGAGATTCTGAACCCAAGTCTAATAATGTGAATTACAAACAGTAGTGGTCTCAAAACTGTGACTTAGCTAGTATCAATTTTCTAACCTTCAGGAACTTGCTCATCCATAACCCAGCTTTGCTTTGAACACCCGCCAGCTTGAACTAAATTAGAAAACTTTTATGTTGAAAGTTATTAAATGTCTTTTGAGAGCCTAGATGCACATCATAGAGTTTTCCATTATTAATTGAGGGTATCAATTCCTTAAAGAAATTAAGGAGGTTGGTTAGGCAGAATCTTCCAGCTGTTTACTTAGCTATGTACCGATAATCAAACGATTATCAATTGCAGAATGGTGGCACAGTGGTTAGCACTGCTGCCTCATAGTTCCAGGGATGCGGGTTCAATTCCAGCCTTGGGTGACTGTCTGTGTGGAGTTTGCACTTTCTCCCCGTGTCTGCATGGGTTTCCTCATGGGTGCTCCGGTTTCCTCCCGCAGTCCAAAGATGTGCAGGTTAGGTGGGGTTACGGGGATAGAGCAGGTAGACCTAGGTAGAATGTTCTTTCAGAGGGTCGGTGCAGAATCGATGGGCCGAATGGCCTGCTTCTGCATTATAATGGTTTTATGGTACTTGCAATTAATTCAATTGAATTGAATGAGCCTTCTATGTCTCTTTTGATAAGTTATTGATTTAAAATGAATTATGATCCACATTTTGAGAGATTAAGGGAAGAAAAACTTTCTTACTTTACTAGAACATGTGTTTGTTGTAAACATCTTTTGTGATATTCAGCGTCAATCAAAAATGTTAGTTGCATACTTTTTGTCTTGGAGCTGGCTATGTCAACAAGTGCCAAGGTCTTAAAAATAAGTCAGTACAAATATTTTCAAATTAATTAGCTTAAATCGAGCCATTCTTTTAGACAAGTACATTTGATCAAAAGTACAAAATGACTTCAAAAGTACTGGAACGAAGATGGGGGAGGGTCGGAATAAGTGCCTCACACGTGTTTTTCTTTATTGCTGTCTGGAATCACTTTTGATGCCTTAAAATTATGCTGACTAATAAATAATAGGACCTAGACATCATCCGAGATTGAGCTGATGAGTAGTAAGTAACATTCACATCTCACGAGTACCAGGCAATGACCATCAGCGACTAGGATCTGCAATGCACTGCCTGGAAGTGTGGTGGAGGCAGGTTCAATCGAGACATTCAAAGGGGCATTCGGTGATTAATTAAAGAAGGTTCAATCGAGGCATTCAAAGAGAAATTAGGTGATTAATTAATTAGAAACAATGAGCAGGGTTACCAGAAAGGGCAGGAGAATGGAGTCAAAATGCTGGTTCTGAGAGTGGTGCAGGCCCACTGGACCGAATGGTCTCCTCCTGGGCTGGTTTAGCTCACTTGGCTAAATCGCTGGCTTTTAAAGCAGACCAAGGCAGGCCAGCAGCACGGTTCAATTCCTGTACCAGCCTCCCCAAACAGGCGCCGGAATGTGGCGACTAGGGGCTTTTCACAGTAACTTCATTTTTTTAGGGGCTGTTTAGCTCACAGGGCTAATCGCTGGCTTTGACAGCAGACCAAGGCAAGCCAGCAGCACGGTTCGATTCCCGTAACAGCCTCCCCGAACAGGCGCCGGAATGTGGCGACTAGGGGCTTTTCACAGTAACTTCATTTGAAGCCTACTCGTGACAATAAGCGATTTTCATTTTCATTTCCTGCACCTTAATAATTCTGTGATAGAGAAACTAATCATCTCACTTTAATCAATGGTATTACAATTGTCAACCTCCTCACCATCAACATACCAGGGTTTACCATCGACCAACCGAACAAACATTAATGCTATGGCTACAAATGCAAGCCAAAGGCTGGATGTTCTGTAGCAAGTGACTCGCCTTCTGACTCTCCAAGACAACTGGACAAAATTGCCTATTCTTTCTTTGTGGGATTAAATTTCAAGAACTCCTTAGAACATAGAACAGTACAGCACAGAACAGGCCCTTCGGCCCTCAATGTTGTGCCGAGCCATGATCACCCTACTCAAACCCACGTATCCACCCTATACCCGTAACCCAACAACCCCCCCTAACCTTACTTTTATTAGGACACTACGGGCAATTTAGCATGTCCAATCCACCTAACCCGCACATCTTTGGACTGTGGGAGGAAACCGGAGCACCCGGAGGAAACCCGCGCACACAGTGGGAGGACGTGCAGACTCCACACAGACAGTGACCCAGCCGGGAATTGAACCTGGGACCCTGGAGCTGTGAAGCATTTATGCTAACCACCATGCTACCCTGCTGCCCCTCCTTACTGAACAACATTGTGGAAATGCTTTCACCACACAGACTGCAATTCAGCAAGAAGCTCATCACTTTCTCAAGCAATTTGGAGATAAATGCTAAGAATGAATATGGGACATAAGGCACGTTTAGCTACTGACAAGAACTATGGACATGGAGGTGGTAGTGTAGTGGTAATGTCACTGGACTAGAAATCTACACTATTGGCCCAGTATAATGCTCATGAGACAGTGGCTCAAATCCCACCAGGACAGCTGTTGGAATTTAAATTCACATCTGGATTTAAAGGCTAGTCTCCGTGATTAACACCCATCTGATTCATTAATGTTCTTCAAGGAAGGAAATCCGAGATCCTTCTCTGGTCTGGCCTATATGTTACCTCAGATTCTCAGCAATATGGTTGGCTCTTAATGAACTCAGTTGTATCAAAACTCTTGTGTGAAACTTGGCAGACTGCCTAGCATCAACCTAGGCCTTCACTGCAGAAAGTCCTGGAACTCCCTCCTTAACCGCAATTTGGCTGCTGAATAAGCTGCAAGAAGGCAGCTCACCAATACCTTCTCTGGTGTAATTAGGAATCGTCAATGGATCCTGGCCTAGCTAGTGGTGCCTACATCCTGTAAAAAATAAACTTAAACAAGTTTGTTATTTGGGGTTTTTTTGGAAATTTTATTCTGTTTAAGTTACTTAAATCCAGATGTTTTTCTTGTATTCGGTGGAAACTGCAGCTACTTTGGACGTAACCAGACAGCCTCTCTCTATAGATACTGCCAGACGTGCTGAGATTTTCCAGCATTTTCTCTTTCGTTTCAGATTCCAGCATCTGCAGTAATTTGCTTTTAGCCTCTATCTTAGTTTCAGAAGAAACTTGTGGTTCAAGAAATCCATTTTAATCTATGCTTCCAAAACAACACCCTCATCCTGCCCAATCCTACATTGTTGCATTATGTTGTTTCTTAGATATTTGCAGGGCATTTGGCTCAGGACATCTATTCTGTCGGTTGATCACTGTCTGTGAATCCATCTTCGAGTAGCAGTCCAAGTTTTACTAGTTAGAACCTGTGTTCCTTGGCTTATTTCCATAATAGAATATCTATAGAATTTAAAGCACCATTCCAATTAACACTTTTCACACTATTAGCTATTTTAAGTTACTCTAGCTCTGCGAAGCCATTGTTCTATAGACTGGCAACACTCTGCTTACTTACGTATATATAGATATATCATATCCTGTGTAAATAACAGCAAAATATACTCTGTGCAAAAATCCAATAAAAAACATTTTTTTTAAACGTGTGCTGTTCTAACTTAGTTAGATATGTTGATCAAGTGTCGACTATGACTCCTTTCTCTCTTTCATCTTGATCCATAGCTATTGGATTCATGATTGTGGAGACAGTTTAAGTGAAAGGAGAAGGATCACTACACCAAACCTGAAGTAGTGTTTCATTACGTCCAAGGTGATCAGCAAGATGACTATTGGGTGGCATGGTAGCTCAGTGGCTAGCACTGTTGCTTCGTAGCACCAGGGAATTAAGGTTTGATTCTTGGCTTGGGTCACTGAGCCGAGTCTGCGAGGGTTTGCTCCCAGTGTTGTGGTTTCCTCCCACAAGTCCCGAAAGATGTGCTTGTTGGGTGAATTGGGCATTCTGAATTCTCCCTCCATGCACCTGAACAGGTGCCATACTGTGGCAACTAGGGGATTTTCACAATAACTTCATTGCAGTGTTAATGTAAGCCTACCTGTGACACTAATAAAGATTATTAGGATGATTATTAACAACATTTTATTACTGGTAGGTTAGGGAGTTCTCAGAGATACAAACTGGCCAATAGTTAATTGGCAGATCTTGGTTCCATCAGACCTCACCGAGGATTGTTCACAACAGTTTAATACCATCTTCTACACGTGTTATGAATTTATTCAACTAAATTTCTGTTTTAAAGCAATTTTTAAAAGTCAATTGGTCTGCACTTTATCTTATGATTGGCAGTACACCTGAAGGTGCCAAAGTACAAGTGCTTCCACGTGTAGCTAGGTTGTATAAAATCGATAGATTATCTTCCCTTAAGGATAAACTGGTTGGGGGTTTATGACAATCTAAAAGCTTTATGATAATTTTACTGATATCTGCATTTACTTCCAAATCATTTTAAACTGAACTTAAATTCACCAATTGACAGAGCGGGATTTGTCTTCGCCCTGCCTCGATTCCTAGTCTTGTTTTCAGGAGTACTAGTCTAGTAATGTAACCAGTGTACCTCTGAGCCCTTGCAAGCAAGCAGTATATTTACAGATATTTTCAAAGTGTCATAAAGCTTTCAGTGCATTGACTTGCTGTGGTTACAGCATTTCTCATTATAGTTATGGTGTGAGCTGCATAATAACCATTCAGGTTTTTATGCTCAAATGCTTGAATTACATGCTTTGCCAGTGATATGATGCTGAGCTTGGTTGGCCAAAGTAATTTGGTTCCACCTATATTAATTGCTCTGAACCAGGTCAGTGCTGAAGCTTTCAGTCAGTTCCCAGGTGTGGTCCCACCGCGGACCACTTGTGATCTGCGAGACTATTGCAGGTGGGGAAAGAAAAATACAATTACGTCTACCTCGTATGTATCATAACCGATTGTTGCATTTTATTTGCAATGTCATTTGCTTCACAAAAATCCTTGTGTAATATAATCCGCAATGTATTTGTGAGTGTGCATCATAAATTATTAGAAACAGCTGCATTTTTAATACCTGTTTATAGATAAGTTTGACTCCATCAGCCGTAGGCTTTGTAAATAATGTTTAAAGCGGCTTACATATGTTGTGGTCGGCAAAAAAGAAAAGGTTGGGAACTGCTGAGCTAGATCATTGGGGATCCCAGCTAGAGAGTGTTTTATATAAAGGTGAGGACAGCAACAGAGGTCGGGGAAAATGAACTAATTTGTTTACAATTGCTCCACTACACAAGTATATTCTTCTGTGTTTGTTTTTCTTCTTTAGTCAGTGCAGGGGAACCCCCATTGAACGTTGTGCGTAAATTTGTTCACCTGCTGGATCACAGTTGCCTGGACTTTGAAGAGGAGCTGGAAGTTACAAGAATCAGGGAGGAAGTTGTCACCAAAATCCGATCCAATCAGCAGCTAGAAAAGGATCTGAACCTGATGGACATTAAGATTGGGCTTCTAGTGAAAAACAGGATATCGCTACAGGCATGTCTCCCTTATTGGATTCTTCCAAAATCAATCCTTTCACTTACTCTGATCCTTTCTCCTACCCCCGCCCCCCCCCCTGCCTTGCTCACCCTCACTGTTTCAACCCACTCAATCAGATTGTTGCCCCATCTTCTCTACAACTCACCTCTGTTCCTCCCCCTCCATCCAACTCCCACTTTACAGAACTGTTCACACTGTAGCAGTCTGAAACATTGGTGCTTTAATCACTTCTGTATAATTTATTTAATTTTTAATTTTCTGAGGCACCAGATGCCTCCAGAAGCAAGTGTTTGCATTTGTGTCCCAGGTCCAATCATTTTCAGCTGTGTCCTCAATGACCATCCTTCCATCATAAGGTCAGAAGTGGGGATGTTTGTGAATGACTGCACAATGTTCAGCACCATTCGTGACTCCTCAGCCCATGTCCAAATACAGCAAGACCAGGACAATATCCATATCCAGGCTTGGGCTGACAAGTGGAAAGTTACATTCACACCACACAAGTGCCAGGCAATAACCATCTCCTACAAGAGAGGATCTAACTATCCCCCCTTGACATTCAATGCCATTTCCATTGTTGAATCCCCCACAATCAACATCTTAGGGGTTACCATTGATCAGAAACTGAACTGGACTAGCCATATTAATACTGTGCATAACAGGGCAGGTCAAAGGCTAGGAATTTACAGTAAGTAACTCACCACCTGAATCCTCCCAAAGCCTGTCCACAAGTCAGGACTAATGGAATACTCTCCACATGCCTGAATGAGTACAGCTCCAATAATACTGAAGAGGCTCGTCGCCATCCAGAACACAGCAGTCCACTTGATTGCTTCTCCTCCCACAAACATTCAAACCCTCAACCACCGATGAACTGTGGCAGCTTATGTACTATCTATAAGGTGCACTGCAGTAATTCGCCAAGGCTCATTAAACAGCAACTTCCAAACCCACGACCACTACCATCTAAAAGGACGAGAGCAGATACCTGAGAACCCCACCACCCGGAGGTTCCCCTCCAAGTCGCTCACCACCCCTTGGAAATATATCGCCATTCCTTTACTGTCGCTGGGGCAATATCCTGGAACTCCCTCCCTAACAGCACTGTGGGTGTATCTACACCTCAAGCGTTGCATCAGTTCAAGAAGGCAACTCGCCACCACCTTCTGAAGGGCAACTAGGGATGGGTAATAGATGCTGGCCTAACCAGCTATGCCCACATCCCGTAAATGAATCTTTAAAAAAAAATGGGATGAGATGACGAGAAATATTACTTCCACAGAATGGTCAGCTGTTTACCAGAAGCTGTGTGCCATGATTGGAGTTGAGACCCATTTGAGAAATCAAATCATGTACCTGATATTTTTCCCATTCTCCCAACAGGATGTGATTTCACACAGCAAGAAAATGGATAAGAAGAACAAAGGTCAGGCTGTGGAAGTAATTTCAGGTGACAAGCAAGGGTTAAAATCGCTCAGCAAAGAAAATAGGAAAAAACTGGAAGCATACCAACATCTTTTCTACTTGCTTCAGGTAGAAACTTCTAGAAAGTGTTTTTGAAGCCTCATGATTTTTTATTTCCTGTAATGTGTGTGTTGTGAATATTGTTTTTTTAAATAGATTTTGTAACCCTGTTACAGCTTGCTGAGCCTTAAATGAGCTAGTTCATCACAATTATCACTTGTAGCTAACACCGGGATGTGACCAGTTATCTCAGGAATGTGGGACACAGCTTATTTTTGGTTGCTTGGCTGAGTGAGTTTACCTGTCAGTGCCATGCAGTTGGGTGGAAGGGTAAAGGAAAGGCTCAAACATCTACATGCTGTTGATCCCTGACAGCAGTTACCAGGTGTAAACTGCGGAGCTGTGGAATCAGTCACACCAAATAAAATATGCATACATCAATGTGTTTGATTCTTAAATGCTCTCAGTGATGGGCAAGAAATGCTGGCCCAGTTGGCGACGCCCACAACCCATGAACGAATAAAACAAATCACACAGCACAATGGATTTTAATACTGCTCCCATTCTATATGGCAGCCGTACTATTCCTCCATAATACTACTTGGGGCACGGCAACACAGTGGTTAGCACTGTTGCTTCAAAACGCCAGTGACCCAGGTTCGATACCCGGCTTGGGTCACTGTCTGTGCGGAGTCTGCACGTTCTCCCTGTATCTGCGTGGGTTTCCTCCGGGTGCTCCGGTTTCCTCCCACAAATCCCGAAAGTCGTGCTGTTAGGTGAATTGGGCATTCTGAATTCTCCCTGTGTGTACTCAAACAGGCGCTGGAGAGTGACAACTGGGGGATTTTCACAGTAACTTCATTCCAGTGTTAATGTAAGCCTACTTTGTGACACTAATAAATATTATTATTACATAATGTATTTAGCCATCTGGTCAAATTTGTGGATTTCTCAGTGGTTTCCATGAAAAGAACTAGAATTTAAATTCGGCTCTTGGTTTCTATCATAACCCAACGACTTATGGGGTAGGAATAATTATCTTTTCAGTGTCCCTTGTGGAGTACGAGCTCCCTCATTAAGCGGGAAGGGGTAAGCTCTATCCATATTGTGTATAAGGTTGGCCAGTTCGGCACCAACCATTAAGACCCAGTTACAATCTACCGGGAGCTGTGTATTATAGCCTTGTAAATAAACCTATATTTCTTTGATGCAACTCAGTGTGGACTCTCCGTGACTTGATAAAAGTTTCCATTTTATTTTTTGGCGCCTCCCTCATGTTTGAACTGTATTCTTTTAGCTGGTGCCACCAAATAGTTTGGAAGATCTATCAGCCAAGTTGAAGGTATACTAAATGTGGTTATGGAGTCTACAAATTGAGGTTGCCTGAAAGAGTACTGCACAGAGGCAAGAGGAGAGTAAAAGTACTTCTCATCAAGTTGAAACCTCATCATTTCACCTGGTTTATTATCACCTGATTGCAAAAATGTCGTCTTTGAGTCTCCGCTTGGTTGGGCTGTGCATTGGCATTTGTACATGAAAGCAATTGGCAAATAGCACCATTCAGTGTCTGGCTTGGGGGTGACAGCAACAGATTGGAAATAGGTTATTGTCTTGCCCTCAGTGTGAGTTTGTGTTTATGACCAAGAGAAAAATTCAGAAGAGTATGTCGTAATATACCTTTTTTTTGAGATTTAGAATGGTATTATGGAATATAAATTGTACATCCGCTAACCTGATGAGACAATGTTTCTGTTTTCTTCCCCAGACAAATCCAACCTATTTGGCCAAATTGATCTTCCAGATGCCTCAAAACAAATCAACTAAATTTATGGATACTGTCATCTTCTCCCTGTACAACTATGCGTCAAATCAGAGAGAAGAATGCCTACTATTAAAACTCTTTAAAACTGCCTTGGAGGAGGAAATCAAGTAGGTGGCTAGTGAATTTTTCCTCTTTCTAGCTCTGTTGAAAGCAGTAATTTGTGTTTGTGTGTGGTTCCACAGATATTGGCAGCCCTATTGTCCTATACAAACTAGATGTTGGCTTGCAAGCATATAGGCGGTGTTGGCAAAATAACTTTCAATTATCAGTGGTTCCTGGAGAGCAATCAGGAAGCCCTGCTTACTCTCCACCTTCCCCCGCCCCAGTTTTGTTTCTCCTTGGCTCCCCCTTCCCTACAGTGCAAAACAATGAGCTCATTTATAAAGTTCCACCGCTATCCCAGCAGAAGTTATCTAACACTGCACAGGCCTGGATTGAACAGGCCCTAGTATTGTCCCTCCAACATCTCATCCAATGCATTTAGCCCTTGATCCATTTGAGTGGACAAAACTCAATGTCAGTGTGCAAGGCAGGCAGTCGCAAGGTACTCGGGTAGCACTCATCCCCTGGAAGACCCCCTACGAGTGCCGTTGCGTCTGGTCCCTGTTTGTGGAGACTAGCACTGAACGCCGCTCACCCGAGATCGCCAAGGTGAGGAGATTAGATCCCATCGCCTTGGCTAGATCGTGGGAGTTCATATTAGAGTGAGACTAGCTGTCTTACTCTAATATACAGATTGCCAAAAATTGATTCACATCACAACATCTCGCAAGATCACGTTAGATCTCGCAAAGTGTGACAAGCCGGGTAGATCCCAGAAAGGGATCAGCTGGCATCTACAGGCTGCGTTGTGCCATGCTGCTGCCTTTCAGAGGGGTACGCAGCCAGTAGATCACGCCCACTATACTCATAATGACACCGGAGCAGAATTGAGTCCCATCGAATGAGAAGGAAAGGCTTTATAAAAATGTCTGCTTCCAGCAGCTTGAAATATTAACAAAAAGTGACTGAAGACACCAGCAGTGGAGCTTTGCTCAATCAATCATTTAATAAAACTCTGATACCCAATTGAAACATCGTTGAATATAATATGGAGTTTTATACAAAATGAATGCTGAGATGTTCCTTCTAGCTACCAGTGCATAGCACAATACACTAACAGAAAATAAGATGTGCATCAGCAACAGTTATGTCTCATGGTTAATCAGTAGAATACACTTTAAATTAAATAAAGAAGGGAGATGGTTACCTATTGGTGTCTCATGAGTATTCAAACATATGAATGTGTTTGAGGAGTCCATGTGTCTAATATATTGCAAAATATGAATATTTAATTGCTGCAGTTAGCCTACTTAATTAAAGGCAAACTGAAATAGCTCAGCATCACTCAACACTAATTACATAGCATTTGCAATTTTAATCATCTTTGATGAATATATGACTAAATATTGGGAAATGCAATTAAACTTTTATCATTTAAAAATCAAAATGCAGAAACATGTTTTCAGCACTGTGTGGTGAAAGCTTATCTTGTAGTTTTTCTTTGGAGATGAGGTGAATTACAGCTCCTTAATGTTAATCTTTTAAAAAATCTTGCATTTACTATATACAGATCTAAAGTGGACCAGGTTCAAGATATTGTAACTGGAAACCCCACAGTCATTAAGATGGTGGTCACCTTTAACCGTGGCACCCGTGGGCAGAATGCGCTCAGACAGCTGCTTTCTCCTGTAGTGAAAGAGATTATGGAGGATAAAACACTCGCTATAAACACCAACCCAGTGGAAGTGTACAAGGCGTGGGTGAATCAGATGGAGATGCAAACTGGTGAAGCCAGGTTGGTCATATTGTTAGCAAATTAATAATCAGTAAGTGTGCATGTTCACCTTTTTAATTTAGCATTGTGTTTTAATCTAACAATTTTTACAGCACAGGAAGAGGTTATGTGGCCCTCACACTTATGTTAACTCTCTGTAGGAGGTACTCATTTGTTGCACTCTCTACCTTTTCTCTATCTCCTTATTTTTAAACAAATAATTGCAATGTTACTATGGATTCTACTTCCATCACTGCTTCAGCATGTCAGTTCAAGCCCCAGCAGCCTTTCCCTTCATTTAATGATGCTTTTAGATTCACAGCCTCTAATTACTGACCCACCAGTAGAAATTATGCCTCTCTCGGGCCTCACGGTAGCATGGTGGTTAGTATCAATGCTTCACAGCTCCAGGGTCCCAGGTTCGATTCCCGGCTGGCTCACTGTCTGTGTGGAGTCTGCACGTCCTCCCCGTGTGTGCGTGGGTTTCCTCCGGGTGCTCCGGTTTCCTCCCACAGTCCAAAGATGTGCGGGTTAGGTGGATTGGCCATGCTAAATTGCCCGTAGTGTAAGGTTAATGGGGGGATTGTTGGGTTACGGGTATGTGGGTTTAAGTAGGGTGATCATTGCTCGGCACAACATCGAGGGCCGAAGGGCCTGTTCTGTGCTGTACTGTTCTATGTTCTATGTTCTCCCCATTACTTCATTTAAACCTCTCCATTTAAACAACTGTTAAATGATCTAGCTTTATTCTAATAGCCCCAGTTTCAGTAGAGTATTATAACTAACAAGCCTGTCAACCCTAGTAATTTTAGGGCCGAAGGGCCTGTTCTGTGCTGTACTGTTCTATGTTCTATGATTCAATCGGGAGAAGTGGCTTTTTGAAATAAAATCCATGGCATACTTGAGGAATTTCTCCGTTCCAATACTCAGCAGGAGAGTGAAAGCTCAACTACATCACCTTCCCACACTCCTTTGTTCCCATTATAACCCATTTTACTATTACGTCCCATTCAATTATCTGGCCAAAATGCTGAAAAGCTAATCCAGCTCGCAAGTGAAAGCTCACCTGACTTTTATCTAAAAATGATCTATCCTCTGATTGGGAGAGTTTGATCAAATATTTATTCAGCTAACATTATGCTGAGATCAATGTTATTTGAATTTAAGCCGCATTAGCTATAATACTGAGAGCAGTGATACAGGTACTTCGGTGTTAGCAAACAAGTTTCTAGTCTGTCCAGTTGAGCTCTCCACACTGTTCAATGTGAGTGACTGACCGTAAAAGGGACCTGCTAAATTCCCAGAATTGGCCCGTTTCGTAAGGGCAACATTTCAAAGAAACATGTGCCAGAAACTAGGAGAAAACATAATAAATTATAATGCTTCTCATTGGCTTACTATTTGTGGATTCTCTTTAATCCTATCTTGGCTACACATGTGAAGTGATGCCAGCAACACATGTTTAATTCCCGTACCACCTGAGGTTATTCATGAAGGCCCTGCCCTTTCTCCTTGCTGCTCACCTGAGGTGTGGTGCCCTCAGGTTTAAATCATCACCAGTCAGTTCTCTCTCGAAGGGGAGAGCAGTCGATGGTCTTTTGGGACTATGGTGACTTTTATTCCACACGTGTTAATAAGATGGTTTGCAGCAGAAATTTTGATCTAGAGATTCAGATTTCAATATGTTTTGAGGTACATAACATGCCAAACAGGAGGAACTATTGAAGAATAACTAAATTAGAAGTGGATTAATGGCTATTGCAATGTACTTGCAAAAATGTACGGTTCAATGTGTACATGAGATCAAACTTAAAAGTTATGAAGTGTTTGGTTATTACTGTGTAGGTAATGAAAGGCAGAAAATATACAGAATATAGAAAATCCTCAAAAAAGCAGATTAGAATGGTATGTGACAGCACAGAAGGAGAGCAAATTATTTTTCGAAATTGAAGACTAAGTATAATTTCATGAAACAATAAGCTATTTATTTGAGGTTGATAAGCTGCCAAGGTGGGTATTGTGGGTTATTACAAAGGCAGGCAACGCATAAGTTTTTTTTTAAAAAGGCCCACACATCAACAAAATAATCAAATTTCTGTCCACCAAAGATCAGGAGTTGGATTCTCCGATTTGGAGGCCATGTCCGGAAGAAGTGTGTAGTTCTACGATGAAAATATCGGTGAGGCCCCAGCACCGACGCTCCGACCAGTGAGGGGCTAGCAGGCGCACCATGTAAAACACACTGACTTTACGAAATAAACAGACAGAGAATTGCTGGGTCAATGGCCGCGCATGAGCGTGGCGCCGACCTGCAGCGGTCGCGCCGTACAACATGGCACCAACCACACGCGAACCCGACCTGCCAGATAGTACCCCCAGGCCACCCCCACCAGTCCCCCCAGCCCTCGCTGAAGCCCCACTGGCCAGCGGCACAGCTTCCCCCCCCCCCCCCCCGCCCCCCCGACTGTGGCGGCACTGACCGCAGCTGCCATGCCAGGTTCACGAAAACTGAGAGCACAGGTGCCCCGCGCTGTCGTGAACTCGGCCTATCGCGGGCAGAGCATCGGGGGAGGGCCTTCAGGTTATGTCCTGAGTCTGTCCCAATGGCGTGCGGCCCACCCACTCCCCGTGTTTTGGAGGGGGCAGAGCATCTGAAAACAGGCACCGCCCCCAATTCGGTCGTAAAAAGTGATTCTCCACCCAATCACACGATTACGAAGTCGCCGATCGGAGGATCTCGCCCCACGTGTACCATACGCTGTGGACACAGTGCCTTGTCCTCTTTACTTGGAATGCAAAAAAAGAGTCTTTCCTCTCTTCAAATAATTTGTTTTCCTTCATTCTTCTTCACTGTTCTAAACCAACTTTCTCCCCCTTATACCCTGTCCTAGCTGGGAACAGTTACCTATCCACCAGTTATCTGTATTACATAGCACCTACATGTAGTCTTTTTTCGAAACACGGCAGTAACGTGCTTGACCCTTTTCTTTATTAATTTTTGTCAGACCAAGATAACTATCTAGTTTTTCTTTTTAGAAAATTGTGGGTTTTTAAAAAATGTGTGCCCCATCTGTGTTTTCAGTTAATTCCTAGAATAAACAACCGATTAAAGAAACATTCTCAGGCCATTTAAGCTGCCTTCTTTAAAAAAAATAACTGGGTGGGGAATGAAGAACCATGGGCAGGATTATCTGGATCAAGTCACTGATGTTGGGATCAAATGTGGGTCCTGACCTTCACCATGTCAGGATCTGTAACCCAACAGCAATTTCTGCCGGGTAGGGCAATTAATGGCCACAGGGTGCACTCGTTCAATTATGGACGGCAAGTGGACACTCAAAGCAGAAGAACCAATATGAAACCCTCTCGCGTGAAAGGAGTTCCAGCCTGCCACTGCAGGGAGAGGTACTTCATCTAAAGTTGAAATGGCTACAGCTGCTGGCTCACCATTGTAGAGGGAACCCCCTCAACAGGGTAGCTGCAGCTACAGCAAAACTGCATGATGGTAGCTGCAGGGGACCCCTCACAGCAATTCCTGCGACGCTGGACCCATTGGCCTGCCGCCAGATGGCTGCCTCCAGATATCTTCCCTGGTCCAAACATCTGGATGGGTGGTGGGGTTGACTGGAATATGACCTTAATTGGTCTTTTTTAAAATTTAGAGTACCCAATTCATTTTTTCCAATTAAGGGGCAATTTAGCGTGGCCAGTCTACCTAGCCTGCAGATCTTTGGGTTGTGGGGGCGAAACCCACACAAACACGGGGAGAATGTGCAAACTCCACACACTGACCCAGAGCCGGGATCGAACTTAGGACCTCGGCGCTGTGAGGCAGCAGGGCTAATCCACTGCGCCACCGTGCTGCCCCCTTAATTGGTCTTATAATTGACTTACACCTACTGATCCCGCCAATCTGACCTCCAGGAAAACAGCCAGGAGTTGGGCCCATAGTGGGGAACCAGTGCAATGACAGGCATTGGGAAATTCCATACCAGCCTGCCCACCCCATGATGGGATCAAAATCTTGTCACATGTGATTCAAGAATCTTTGTTCCATTTCACTCCCATCTCTTTCGTCTATTTCTCAAACGTATGATGGGTGGATAACATCATTCAAGTAATGGAGAATTCCATGCACAAATCTGAGAAATTCTGTTTCTCTTCATTTATACTTTTTTTTTCACTGGAGATTCTGTACAAAACCGGATGCCATGGAATGCATGTCTAAGATTATTGAATTACTTTGTGTTTGTAGTAAACTGCCATATGATGTAACAATAGAACAGGCCTTGTCGCATGAAGAAGTGAGGACAAAACTGGAAACCTGCATGCACAACCTGCAAGCCGTCACTGATAAGGTTCTCATGTCGATTAGCACATCCTTGGATACCATTCCGTAAGTATCATTGCATCATAGAACGTTACAGGCCACGATGAGGCCATTCAGCCCACTCTGCCTATGCATGCTCTTCGAACAAGTTATCCAAATAGACCCACTCTCCATCCTTATATACTTCAGATGGAGTCCAAATCGGAAAAATATATAAAAACAAATATGAGAAATGGAAGCAATTTAAATTAATTTCAAGCTTATCAAAATTCTTAAGAGACTTCATTCAATAATTTATTCTTGTATTTTGTAGCTGTCCACTATGATTATATGTTTGCCCATAAATATTAATTTGGCTTTTTTGTATGTTGCAACTATCATTAGATTTCAAACAAATTTTTACACCATTTCCATTTATTAGGCATTGGTTTTGTTTCGAGCATATTGGCCAACATTTTATGCTCCTGCTGAGGTTGACGGGCGGAGGACAGTTCAGCGGGGAAGGCCGGGAACTTGGACGCGCAGAAGGGGTGTATGGGGATGCTGCCCCTTCTGACTGGGGGCACACTCCCCTTAAAGCCAGGCGACCCCCATACCTTCCTTTATATCCCCTCCCGCCATCCCACCCTGGCCTAGCCTCGGAGATCCTGACCTCATGACCCCCGAAATATTCCCTACCTTGTCACCCTGGGTGCCATTTACCTGCTCTCTGGATCCCAGTTACAGACAGTTCCCAGCAGTGCCTTCCCCGGCCACTGCCGCACTATGCCTGGAGGAACTGGAGAGCTGCCAGCCAATCTGATTGACCCACAGTTCTCCAAGGCAGGACCTTCTCCTGAGTGAGGGTGGAGGTCTCTCCTTGTGCCCATCCCCGCTCATTCGAGTGTAATATAGCATTAGGACTGCTGGAGTCGGGGGGGGGGGGGGGGGGGCAGTGGAACGTCTGATTCATATAATTGCCAAATTTGTACTATGCAAATGAAAAGTCATGAGAACTTTTTCATTGTTTTTGTGACATTAGCTGTTTTTTAAATTAATGTTTTACACAGAGACCTTCCTCGATCTCTGTAGACGGGAGTAATATTTCTTTCTGGACAGAATCTGCTACAGAAAAAGTTTCCAAAGAGTCCAAACAAAATATTTATTTTGAATTTAGCGATTTTGGGGTATTGACTCCATTATTTAGCTTACAATGGGCATCATCAATTTTCAATGTGACATCCCATGGTACAAGTGCAGCCAGCAGCATATTGGGCTCTGTGTCATGGCCCAGGCAGTCACCTGAAATCAATGCAGGCATTGTTAAAATACATTAATTGAGATCCCATTCATGAATCAGGATGTCCGAAAATGAGGTGCACTTGCAACTTCTTCTCCATCTGCCATTATCAACAAAGTGAATGGGCTAGGGTCTGGCAGATGGAATACAATGTTGACAAATGTGAGGTTATCCATTTTGGTAGGAATAACAGCAAACAGGATTATTATTTAAACAATAAAATATTAAAGCATGCCGCTGTTCAGAGAGACTTGGGTGTGCTAGTGCATGAGTCACAGAAGGTTGGTTTACAAGTGCAACAGGTGATTAAGAAGGCAAATGGAATTTTGTCCTTCATTGCTAGAGGGATGGAGTTTAAGACTAGGGAGGTTATGTTGCAATTGTATAAGGTGTTAGTGCGGCCACACCTGGAGTATTGTGTTCAGTTTTGGTCTCCTTACTTGAGAAAGGACATACTGGCGCTGGAGGGTGTGCAGAGGAGATTCACTAGGTTAATCCCAGAGCTGAAGGGGTTGGATTACGAGGAGAGGTTGAGTAGACTGGGACTGTACTCGTTGGAATTTAGAAGGGTGAGGGGGGATCTTGTAGAAACATTTAAAATTATGAAGGGAATAGATAGGATAGATGCGGGCAGGTTGTTTCCACTGGCGGGTGACAGCAGAACTAGGGGACATAGCCTCAAAATAAGGGGAAGTAGATTTAGGACTGAGTTTAGGAGGAACTTCTTCACCCAAAGGGTTGTGAATCTATGGAATTCCTTGCCCAGTGAAGCAGTTGAGGCTCCTTCATTACATGTTTTTAGGGCAAAGATAGATAGTTTTTTGAAGAATAAAGGGATTAAGGGTTATGGTGTTCGGGCCGGAAAGTGGAGCTGAGTCCACAAAAGATCAGCCATAATCTAATTGAATGGCGGAGCAGGCTCGAGGGGCCAGATGGCCTACTCCTGCTCCTAGTTTTTATGTTCTTATTCAAATGGTAACCTCAGTTTCCTGCAATCAAAATACACTTCTCCTTTAAGAGATGCCAGCTGCCTTTATATGGTGTCGGCAATGCACAATATTGTCAACCCCCATTATATGAGTTGCTCGCGAATGGTCCCCATTTATTTAAATTTAATTAATCAGGGAAGGGCCAGGGACCATAGTTCTACCCACATGTTTGGGCATGCACTCCAAGCATGGCAACTATCCTGTATCCAAAATTAAACTAATTTTTATCTCCTCTATGGAATTAAGTTGTGATTTCAGTTGATTGCCTCCTGCCAGCCAATGCATCTTTTGATTCTGAATCCAGTGATGATAGTTGTTATGGAATCTTTGCGCTGTAAATCCCCAAAGTTAGTTTGCTCCAGCCCCAGAGGGGCTGGTTTAGCTCACCAGGCTAAATCGCTGGCTTTTAAAGCAGGCCAGCAGCACGGTTCGATTCCCGTACCAGCCTCCCTGGACAGGCGCCGGAATGTGGCGACTAGGTGCTTTTCACAGTAACTTCATTGAAGCCTACTCGTGACAATAAGCGATTTTCATTTTTCATTATGACACTGCCAATCAGTGTGTATCAAATACATATCTTGTTTTCTTAATTAAAAGTAAATATCAGAGTGATACATTTGATTTTCTGCTGGATTTTATTTTTGTTGGATTGTTGTGCATTTGAGTTGAAGCAGCCAAAGAATGGGAAATAGAACATAGAACAGTACAGCACAGAACAGGCCCTTCGGCCCTCAATGTTATGCCGAGCCATGATCACCCTACTCAAACCCACGTATCCACCCTATACCCTTAACCCAACAACCCCCCCCCCCCTTAACCTTACTTTTATTAGGACACTACGGGCAATTTAGCATGGCCAATCCACCTAACCCGCACATCTTTGGACTGTGGGGGGAAACCGGAGCACCCGGAGGAAACCCACGCACACAGGGGGAGGACGTGCAGACTCCACACAGACAGTGACCCAGCTGGGAATCGAACCTGGGACCCTGGAGCTGTGAAGCATTTATGCTAACCACCATGCTACCCTGCTGCCCCTAATGTATGAGATGACTTGAGATCTTTTGTTCAGGATTTCTTTTCCATTGCATAAGAAAGGTTGATCATGTCCCTTCCAGCAGTAGCAACAAGCACTCGGAATTTGGGTTATATACTGATCTTGCTGCTGATCTGATTTCCTCTATTGCCCCATTCTCATCCTCCTAACAAATGTAATAAACTAGAGCAATACACCTTATCAAAATAGCTTTCTGGAATATTGTGGATAAATGTAGACCTAATTTTAAAATAATATTCCAATATATAATTCTGGTTTATCTGTCCGCCACTTTTTAATAGTAACAATGGGAGATGCTGGGTGGATATGAAATGAAAATCGCTTATTGTCACAAGTAGGCTTCAAATAAAGTTATTGTGAAAAGCCACATTCCGGCGCCTATTCGGGGAGACTGGTACGGGAATTGAACCGTGCCGCTGGCCTGCCTTTGTCTGCTTTAAAAGCCAGCTCTTTAGCCCTGTGCTAAACCAGCCCCAGATAGAGTGATAGCTTTGTAACAGCAGTGATTAAAGTGCAGTGGTCTCTGGGTGTTGACTTTGTCATCCAGTATTTGCGCAAGTATTTATAAATAATATGAGTTAATCAGAAGCAAACCGGAATTTATTTGTTAAGGCCGATCAGGCTTAGCGTTTTGAAGAAGTGACCAACTGCATAAGTAAATGTGTGTCATGTATTTGAGATTTTCAGAATAGATTCAATGGTCTGTCTAAGAAGCTCGTTGAGAAAAATTTAGTCACTTGGATAGAAAATTGGTTGACTGACAAAAGAGTGAATTAGAGTAAGTGAGTGTTGCTGAGTTAAGAGAAGGGGCGGAAACAGTTTATACCACAAGAAGCAGTACTGGGTTCTTTTATTCCCTATATATGAAGAAGATATTTACTTGTGTTCAGGGAGAAAATCTTGAAATTACCTGACACTGTAACCGTAGATGGTATGTGTTAGCTGAATGGGTAAATTCAATTTATTTCTGATGTACAAGTCAATGTATCTTGGGAGAAATAAAGAAGTGGAATAGGAGAAAATCCAAAATGGAAAGACTTTGAAGCTGTGAATGAAAAAGTGAACCTATCCCATCAATACATAATATCCTCAAAGCACAAGTTTTTAAAAATAATTTACAGGATTTTGTTAGGTCAACATTTATTGCCCATTCCTAATTTCCCTTGAAAAGGTGGTGGTGAGCTATCTTCATGAATCACTGCAGTCCATGGGGACCTATTGAGGAATCCTCAATTCTGAATTTCATAAATAAAGACATAGGTTGCAATGCAAAAGGAAGAGATCAAGATAATGGGCCTAGATTAGCAAACAGATGCAAAGACCTGATGTTAAATAAACAGCGGAAAGATTTGGTGGTGGGGGAAATGAAGGCAAGTGGTTCATCCCCCACCACCTCAGAAACAAAGCCAGAGTGGAGCTAACATGCTCCAAGCTGCCTCACACCAAAGCCAAAAAGCGTGTGGACTGTCTGAACAAGGTAAAAGTGGGACTTCCCATCCATCACTGGGGAGGAAGGCCCACCTTCTACAACTGATGACCAGTAGCCTCAGTGGGGATTGCAGTGATTAAGAAGAAGGTGGCCTGTGGATGCCTGGAGCAGGTAAATCCCGGCGTCTTGGTCAGGGATGATTTGGGCAGGTCAAGAAGAGTGATGTGGGGGAGGGGTGGGTTTAAGGCTACAGGTGGGTAAGAAGGGAGGGGGATTCAATCTTGGGGTGGGAGGGGGCTATTTGGCAAAGGCAGCCCCTGAAGATCGAACCTCCCCTCTTTCCACCTTTTGAGGAGCTTTGTTTAAAAAAAAAAATGGGCTGCATTCTTCTGTCCATGCCAAACATTCTATGGTGTGGGCAATGAATCGGGGTCGATTGACTTGCTAACAAGCCTAACTGACCCTTGGTTACTTATTTAAATATGGTGGGTAGGCTGCTGATTTTGACATCTGTCCAATTTTGGCGTCTGTCCATCCCCCATATTTTGAGGGTGAGCTTGGGGGTGGGCACCTAGTCTGTTTTATGACCCTGCCTCCCCACCCAAACGATGCTCGGTGGGGGCACATAAAATACCACCCCCGTTTTCTCTCTAGGGCAGTATCCCGGAGCTTTTCGTCAGCAAAATATGTTGTTGTTCTTGTTCACAATACTTGGGACGGGCCATTCATACTTGTGTTGGTTAAGGTTAAAATCAAGTTTACTTTGATTCTGAGTAACAAGTGTTCTCCCAAATGGATAATCTGCGAGGGATTGCCATGCTATTCACATTGTAATTATACAGGAAATTGTTCAGCCATTTATTTCATAAAGTTAGTCACATTTTGTAAAAGTTAATTGGTTTGCTTCATGGTTACAACCTTTGTTGAGCAAATATATTTCACCTTCCTGTAGAGGGCAGAATTTTTATTAGCTCAATGAAATGAATGACTCCTGTAAATTGTATCTCAAACTCATTTTTATTTGCTTCATGTTGGAAAAGACCATTTTATTTGATCATTTTATTTGAAAATCTGTTATACCAGTTTTAATATTTCGCCATCTCATTGTCCTAACCCATTTGTCTGTGTGTAGTTATGGAATGAGGTACATAGCCAAAGTTCTGAAGAACTCGCTTCATGAGAAATTTCCAGATTCCACTGAAGATGAACTGCTAAAGGTAGATCAATACCAGTCTATATCTTAGCTGGCTGTGACAGAAGTAACATGTTTAACAATGTGCTCCAATTACAAATATTGTACAAACTGTCATATTTGATAGCTTTTAACGTAATGCTATGAAAAGTGAATGTATGATTAGTTTTTTCTTGCGTAGATGAACACGAGCAATAGTTCTGCAGGGAAGGGCCAATTATAGATAGGTAATTATAGAGAGGTAAGGGTATTATTCAGAGGAATAATGCATGCCAGCACTATACAAATATGTACTATCATGTGATTCAAGTAACCTTGATGGCATGTTTATGGTTCAGTGCTCTAAAACTGGTTTCTTGCACAGTACCATGGGCTGCATTCTGAACGTTCAAGTTACAAATCAATATGCAACCAGCTCTGGGAGTTTAATTGCACCTAGGACTGAACAACTCAATTCTATAGGTGGCTAAATTTGAAGAGAGCCAGGGTTTCAAAGTCATATTTGTAGTTTGAGATGTTGCAGTTTGGTTACATGGATAAACCATGTATTGTACAACTGGAGTATTTAAAGAATGGATTTAATGCCCTGAAATGATTTATATGGCTTATAATGGCGAATCCTCTCTGCTTTACATGCAGTTGTGGCTTGGGTCAAAAATATGTTTCAAATGCATTAACGCTCAGCTTATTTTATCAGCTTTTGTGACAAATAATTTTCTGACGAGGCACCTGTACAGGCCCACTTTTGTCTACATGACTAATCCAATATGTAGAAGTGCTGCAAAATGCTACTCTGCACGGAGGACGTGATGGTATATTGGTACTGTCACTGGACAGGTAATCCAGAGACCGGGGTAATGCTCTGGGGACCTGGGTTTGAATCCCCCCCCCAGGGTGGTGTAATTTGAATTCAATAAAGAAAATCTGGAATTAAAAGTCTAATGGTGACCATGAAACCATTGTTGATTGTTCCAAAAACTAATCTGGTTCACCAATGTCCTTTAGGGAAGAAAATCTGACCTACTTGTGACTCCAGATCACAGCATTGTGGTTGACTGTTAATTGCCTTCAGTTCAAGGGCAATTAGGGATGGGCAATAATTGCTGGTCCGACCAGCGAATCAAAAAAAAATGTGGGATTCTGAAAGTAAAGTAGCATGTTGGGGATTTTACTGGCAACACATTGGAAATATACCTGGGAATTCCCAGTATTTTTTTGATTAGTTTACAGGATGTGGGCATTGCTGGTTAGGCCAGTATTTATTGCCCATTCCTGGTTGCCCTTCAGAAGGTGATGGTGAGGTGCCTTCTTGAACCGCTGCAGTCCTTGGGATGTAGGTATATCCACTGTGCTGTTATGGAGGCAATTCCAGGATTTTTCCCCAGTGACAATGAAGGAACGGCAAAATATTTCCAGGTCAGGGTGGTGAGTGACTTGGAGGGGAACCTCCAGGTGGTGGGGTTCCCAGGTATCTGCTGTTCTTGTCCTTCTAGATCGTAGTGGTTGTGGGTTTGGGAGATGCTGTCGAAGGAACCTTGGTGAGTTACTGCCGTGCATCTTGTAAATGGTACACATGGCTGCCACTGTTCATCGGTAGTGGAGGGTTTGAATGTTTGTTGAAGGAGGAGCATTCAAGTGGGCTGCTTTGTCCTGGATGGTGTCGAGCTTCATGAGTGTTGGAGCTGCACTCATCCATGCAAGTGGAGAGTATTCCATTACACTCCTGACTTGTGCCTTGTAGATGGTGGACAGGTTTTGGGGGGTCAGGAGGTGAGTTATTACCATAGGATTCCTAGCCTGTGACCTGCACTGGTAGCCATGGTATTAATGGGACTAGTCCAGTTCAGTTTCTGATCAATGGTATCTGCCAGGATGTTGATCGTGTTCTGTGGACCATCTGAATTTATCATGATGATAATTCTAGGGAGGGAGTGATGATGCTACGTTTGTTCCAGAAAGGGGCCTAGCTATTTCTTGCTTCTTTTGTAATTATCGCAAAAAATAAGAATGATTTAAATATTAATTGCTGTTTGTAGATCGTAGGCAACCTTCTTTACTATCGATACATGAACCCAGCTATTGTTGCACCTGATGGATTTGACATCATTGACATGACTGCCGGTGGTCAGCTCCATCCTGATCAACGGCGGAACTTGGGCTCGGTGGCAAAGGTGCTACAACACGCTGCTTCAAACAAGCTGTTCGAAGGAGAGAATGCGCAGTTGTCATCTATGAACACTTATTTATCACAGACTTACCAGAAATTCAGGTAAATTGCAATTTATAGAACCTGAAAGTAAAATCTTGATTTGAAAAGAAATTGTGGTTCTACAAAGTAGAAAAGAATTGTCTTGAGGAATGTTTTTTTCTAATAGAATATATCTTATTGCTAATACACTTGGGAGTTACCGGTTTAAGATGTTCTGGAACGCTGGTGTAAAAATGTTGTGACTTGCAATAAGTGATAAGTTGATATGTTTGCCCATTCAGTAATTGTAAAAAAACAAAATGGTGCAGGGTTTACTAATTGGAGATCAGTTGCTACTTGCCTTGCTTTCACTGTTAAATGCTAATATATTTCATTGCTCATACAAAAAACAAGCAAGGACATCGCTGCAGAAAAACGGATAGCCAGTCTCGGGCTCCAATGCAAGAGGGTTGAGGATATTAGTTTCAAGGGTGTTCAAATTAAGTATTTTACCTCCTGTTATATTGACAGTTAGAAACTCAAACTCAAGATGTCCGCCCATTTCTTGCCTCTTAATAGTCACTGCTACTATTGAGATAAAGTGAATTGGATTGGATTGGATTTGTTTATTGTCACGTGTACCGAGGTACAGTGAAAAGTATTTTCCTGCAAGCAGCTCAACAGATCATTCAGTACATGAAAGAAAAGGGAATTAAACAAAATTCAAGAAAATACATGAGAATACATAATAGGGCAACACAAGATATACAATGTAACTACATAAGCATTAGCATCGGTTGAAGCATACAGGGTGTAGTGTTAATGAGGTCAATCAATAAGAGGGTCATTTAGGAGTCTGGTGACAGTGGGGAAGAAGCTGTTTTTGAGTCTGTCCGTTCGTGTTCTCAGACTTCTGAATCTCCTGCCCGATGGAAGAAGTTGGAAAAGTGAGTAAGCCGGGTGGGAGGGATCCTTGATTATGCTGTCCGCTTTCCCCCGGCAGCGGGAGGTGTAGATGGAATCAATGGATGGGAGGCAGGTTCGTGTGATGGACTGGGCGGTATTCACGACTCTCTGAAGTTCCTTGCGGTCCTGGGCCGAGAAGTTGCCATACCATACTCAAGTTGCAGTGAGGTGGGGGCAGAGGAGACAACATTTTTGCCTACTCTGGTTCCCCAGTACTTCACCACCACCTTCGTGTTTAGTTTTAATTCCGTAGTTTCAGACTATTTAGCTGAGAGAGCGAACGGTGCATATTGAGCTGTACCTGTCCTCAGCTGGCGTGAACAATTTCACATGACAGCAAGGGGCCATTTGAACAGCGATTAGCATCTGGATTCATAGCTCTGTTCTGCGACCCTCAACCTGGGAATACTGAAGTAATTTGTGAAGGCCTTCCTGCCTTGCGTTGGATTAGAGAAACTAATTGTGTAAGGTCCAAGGGATCATCCTCACAATGCGGTTCAGGGTGACTCATTGCATTTGCCTTCTGAATAATTAAAGAAAGAAAATAAATGCCGCTTGGCTTGCTGTGATAAAAGTCGCGTTCAAATGGTAATCATGTTGACTCGTCAGTCATTTACAATTGAGTAAATGCTTGGAGCTCTGTCCTTTCCAGTATTGCAGTAATGTACAAAATGCTGTGAATATACAACTAACTCCTTTCTCTTGTGGATGTAGGGAAACAAATCAGAATGGTTTTAAGCTGTTTCTGACTGTTTTACTTGACCCCCCTCCCCCCTATTTATAGATGGCATTATAATGCAACTTAGCATTCCGTTGACCATTGCAGATTTTGCAACCCTGTTTGAAATTATCTGGAAATTATACCAAGTGGTTCAAATAATCCAAGGTAACACGGATTGTTTTGTGTCCAGTGAATCTAATTGGGAAATTATTGTCCAAGTCAGTAAGCCCTTTATATTTGACTGGACTTGAATATTGAGTTACAGAGAAACAACAACCTGTTATAATTTAACCTGATATAAGTTATTCAAACACACAAGAAGTACTGTTCCATGCCTCCACGATGCTGAAGTTAGTTTTGTTTTTAAACAAGTGAACTTAATGTAGACAATGCACTCAAGCCTTTTCACAGGCACAAGGGAACATCCAGCGAAAAAAGAGTTTAGTTTGGGAATCCAGAAGCTGTGAGAAATAAGTGGGTTTGAAGAGAGGCGGAACGATGGAAGTTGTTTAGGAAAGGAATTCTAGAGTTGGGGCCTGGGCTGTTGAAGATAAATAGCCTTGGGTGTTAGAACTTCCAGAATCTCTTTATCAATTGTGATAAAACACTGTTCATTTCTATCTGGGTGAGGAAATGTTGACAAATGGCTGACAAAGCTGGAGTGCAAATCGGCATTGATCCAGATCATATGGTATATAAACAAGAAGGAGAAAAGAGCAAGTTAGAGGCCTTGAGCCTATTTTCTCAGCGAGCATGAAATAAAAAATTGAATGTGTTCTGTCAAACCATCTTTACACCTTGTTCAATTTAGCACTTTGAACTGTACTCCAACAGTTGAAGAAAAATTCCTCCCAGATCTCCAGACGTGTTTGGGGGGTCTCAATTATTAGCCTATGCCTACATTACTTCAAGTCAACCACTTGCTTTTCACAGCTGTCATTTCATGGTTCTAGCACCACAGAACCTTTATGGTCTCTGAATATTTGATTTTGTTCCTATTCATAGGCACCAGTCTCAATTCTAACCAGATGTTATTGAAAGAATGAATGAAGACCCTGCTAATTGCAATGTCACTGCTTGTGCATATATTTTACTTTTGGGGGAGAAGGCCTTCGGATCACTATTCTTGTGGCTATGCTTCTGTGTACCCTGTAATGCTATGCTAGTTGTCTAGAAGTACTCAGATTTTACTGTTTTTAAAAATACAGCTTTCTGTAATATAGTTGGTTGATATTACATTGTTTTTTTTCCAAAAGTAATTTATTCCGTATGTGATGACCCCCAAGTACCATGGGCAGTTTTGGGCAGAACATGGTTTTGTATTTGGCTCTTAAGAACCTTATCCATACTTGTAAGATTAATTTCTGCAGTTTGACTATGTGGACGAGTTGCTCAACTTCGGATGCTTGTGCATGTTGTCCCGAAGCCACCTTTACTTGGGAAAACTCTGACAAAACTAGTGAGAAAATAAAGTTGGAGCAACATATTCTTTTACAATTCTATCATTTCAAAAGACTCCAAATGTTTTGTAACACAAATATTGTTGTTTTAGATCTTGCTAGTTTAACCTTGGAGTAGAGTACTAACATTTCCTGTTTTCCTGAACTGGCAAAATCTTGACAAATCGAGATGTTGCCTGTATTCAAATCCGGTAATGGCCCTTAAATAACTTACAAACATTTTACTACACTTAAGTGCTGCAAGGCAAAGTTCAGTGTCTATGAAATTTGCAAGCTGGTGTTATTCGTAACCAATAAACACTAATCATGTGTTCAGCGAGGAATAAAATGGGAGTAAGTGCAGTAAAAACAGAAAATGTTGGAAATACAACAGGTCTGGCATCAACTGTGGAGAGAGAAACAGAGTTAATATTTTGAGTTGAATATGACCTCTCTGGAAACTTTCCTCAGGGCAGAGATGGACTGGAGAATTAAATGAAACTTTTTGGTCGGGATTCTCCGTTGGTGCTGCGCGCCCCCGCCGGCAGCGGGATTCTCCGTCCTGACAGCCGGTCAATGGGATTTCCCATTGTGGGCAGCCCCACTCCGTTGGGAAATCTCCAGCCGTGGGTGTGCTGCCGGCCCAACAGAGAATCCCGACAGTGGAGAATTCAGCCCTTTGTTTCCGTGTGGATGTATCATAATATCTGTCCAAGTGTCTTTGAAACCTCTTTATTCCAAAGTTTTGCAGTTTTGTAGGAACAGATCGTTCCAGTAACGCATCTTCCTGACGGTGCCCCTGCTAAGTTGGAAGCAATGGCCAGGTGCCATGCCATTGGTAGCCATATTTTGCAGCAAGTTATCTATCAACAAAAGCAAACTGAAAGGTCTGTTGGATTCAAAGCGTTAACTCTTGGCGTGATTTAATCACTACGTTGCGCCCGGCCTGGATCTGGGCACACCAGTTAAATAGCGGCAAAGGCCAAAATCTGGATTTGCGCCAGGCATGATTCAGTTTGCCAAATAACCGACCCGCTCCCAATGGTGAGTTCCAGATCTCGCCCAAATATGGCGAACATAATCATTAACCCTAATTTGCATTAGTTTCCATCTCATTAGTGAGATTGAAGTCGAATGTCACGGCCTCCCAGGAATTAACCAGCTTCCCAGCGAGAAATCACACGGGTATTGTTTAGTATTCCTTTTTAAAAACATGAATCTGGCACAATGGTTATCGAGGGGAACTGAGGATGTGGGTAGCCATTTCCATTTTTGGGCATGCTCAAGGGTGGTGCTGCCCAAGTGCTTGGGGGGGGGGGGGGGGGGGGGGGGGGTAGTTCTTTTCATCCATGAGGCCTTCAAGCCATCTTGAAATATTGTGGGCACCCATACCAGGGACGACTACAGCTGCAGCCTGTCTGAACTACCACAAATCTCCAGGACAAAGCGCTGCTCTTGGTTATATGCTGCTGGTCACTTTAACTCCCTTTGACTGTGGGCAGCCTCTAGCTTCACAGCTGAAGGCTATTGCTGATGAAGAATTGGCTTTGTTAGTTGTGAGGGCACTTCCCAGCTGCAGGTTGTGTTTGCTGCTTGCTCCTGCTCAGCTGCAAATACCTGGAGGCTATAGCTGAGAGTTTTGTTTGCTGCTGCCTTTTCTGCTTGCCTGCTGTCACTTCCCCTTGGACTTAGTGCTTTCTGGATGAAGAGAAGGAAAAAAGTAGTTGGTTGCCTTTTGGTCTCTTTTACCTGGTGTGGGGAGGGGAAGATTTTGGTGGGTCTACTACGGGGCTGAGGGATGCAGGAGGATTTGCTTAAACAATCAGTGGATGTTTTTAAAGGTCTGTTTTGTACATTGACTATGTATTCTGTTCTGGACTTGTGAGTCACTTGTTAATTCTCCATGTGTTTCTGTGGCCCGGTCCTCAGACATGGTGGTGATGGAAGATCAGACGCCGATACTGCAAGAGAGGATGGGTGACAGCTCGGCCCGACTGCACAGCCCGGAGTGTGGCTCTCTCTCTCTCTCTCTCTCTCTCTCGCTCTTGCTCGCATTCACTCTCTCTCTCTCTCTCTCTCACACACACACTCTCTATCACTCTCACACTCACTCACACTCACTCTCTTTCTCTCACACACACCCTCTCTCTCTCACACACACTCTCTCTTACACTCTCGCGCACGTTCTCTCGCGCATGCTCTCTCTCGCGCGCACTCGCACTCATTCTCTTTCTCACTCTCTCGCACTCTTTCACTCTCACTTATGCACAGACTCTCTCTCTCTCTCTCACACACTCTCTCTCTTCCACACACTCTCACACTCTCTCTCTCTCTCTCTCTTGAGGGCCAAACGCGGGCTTGAAAGCAAAGGAGGAGACCAGGAATTTACAGGACCCCGGTGTCCTTCATGGGGCAGTCAGACAACATGTGCCGTAGGTGACTCTGCCTCAACAGTACGACAGTGCGGCACATGTGACCTTCTTGCCAACTTTTCACCGCCTGGAGAAGGTGGGCACCCCGCCTCTCTGGCCGTGAAGGTCATGGCAGCCCTAAACTTCTACGCCACTGAATCTTTCCAGTGCTCAGCGGGTAACCTGTGTGGCAGCTGCAGTCAGCCACCCGTAAGTGCATCCTTGAGGTCACAGATGCACTCTATGCCAGGGCATCGTTAGTTTCTAACTGAACCATGTCCATCAGGGTAAGAGAGCTGTGGCCTACAGCGCAGAGGTTTTCAATGGCACCAAGCATGCCTTGATATCAGGGACTTCTGTTTATTAACAGGAAGGGTTCCACTCCCTTAATATCCAGATTGTCTGTGACCACATCATGAGGATCATCCACATGTGTGCACATTTTCCTGGGAGCATGAATGATAACTTCATCCTTGGCCAGTTTCAAATCCCTGCGATATTTGATGATCACTCCAGGTTGCAGGGATGGCTTGTTGGGGATAAGGGACAATTGCTGAGATCTTGGTTAATGACACCAATGTGGAAGCCTGAGGCCGATGCAATGGCACGTTACAATGAGGCTCACAGTGTCACTCGGTCTGTGATTGAGCGATACAGCGGGCTGCATAAGGTGCACTTCTGCCTCGACAGGTCCGGTGGGCCTTTGCAGTACAGTCCCCAGAGGGTCTCCTGCATCGTCCTAGTATGCTGTGCCCTACGTAACCTGTCACAGCGGGGTGCAGTCCTAGACAATGATGACCAGGACGAGTGGAACATCTCTGATTAGCAGGAAGTCCAGGAGGGGGTGCCGCGCCCCCCCCCCCCCCCCCCCCCCAAAAAAAAATCAAGAGCCTCGATGAAGGGAGGCAAACCACATTAAAACCAAGTCTTAGAGGTTGGCATGTCGCACAGTGGTTAGCACTGCTGCCTCGCAGCGCAGAGGACTCGGGTTCAAATCCCAGCCCTGGGTCACTGTCCGTGTGGAATTTGCATATTCTTCCTGTGTCTAGGTGGGGTTAACCTCCACAGCCCAAAGATGTGCAGTGAATTGGCCACGCTAAATTGACCCTTAATTGGAAAGAAAATAATTGGGTACTCTAAATTTATATATTTTTTTAAAAACAAGTCTTCAGGGTGCCTGCCTAGCCTGACAATGCAGCAGGGTAATGTTGACTCATCGTGAGGATAATGCTGATGCTCCTCAGCATTTCTTATGTTTGTCTTCTGCCAGCACATTTGACTCCCCAGTTCATGTGCAAGTGAGGTTCGGGCCTACATCTCTTTGTCCTGTCGCACTAGAATGAGATTAGGGGCGAGGGTCGAGGTTCAGTGATTAATGACTAATGTTGTGTTTGGTGTTCGATGTCCAGTATGGAATCTACCAAAGGACTTGTGACTTGTCAAAACTAGAATCTTTATCGAATCACACGTAAGATAGCGATCAATTACAGAGCACATTGTCATAGAGTTTCTTTGTACTTCCCTGGAACTACACCTAAGCATGAATGTCCTTATGTACATCTTGTAACCATCTCCCCCTTGTCACATGAGCTCAGTCTGGAGAACACGTGGTGGGTCTGTACCGCCACCTGCTGGTTGGAGGTCTCATCACCAGCCACCTGCAATATTGCTTACAGGCATATCATCGCGCTAGAGTCCTTCCAGGATGTATTTTACTCTGTTTGAGTGGGCCAACTGTGTCCCTTGCATCGAGAGCCTGTGACAAAAGCCATGTACAGATTAGGTGAAGACCTATCCCAGTGGGAGGAGGGTCAAAGAGAGTGAAGCCAAGAGGTTTTAATAAGGTGACAATTGCAGTTGTGACATTTTATTATGACCCCCAACCATTTGTGTATAACCTCATCCGTGCCTACTCTTCTCCTACTTACTCTTGCAAATCCTCCCACTACGTCTCGGTGTGTCCCCAGGATGGACATCAGAAGTGGAGTAGCCTGTGCCTTCCACGCTCTTGTCTGAGGTGCCAGATGCACTTGACAGGAGTCCCCTGGAGGGCCCTAGCCTACATTCGGATAGCACTGATGTGGCCGCATCATCTTGTTCTGACCGTTGCCTCCGAGATGTGCCAGTATCAGGAAGGGAGGGATTCAGAACGGCTGCTCACTCCCAGACTCTCCTGAATGGAAGGCCCCATGGGAGGTTCTCCAGTGGTTGTTCCTCCCTCCAGGTGCTCAAGGGCCCCTAGTTAACGCCATGGGATGGTGGGGCAACTGGAGTGAGCTCCAGAAACCTCAACGTCATCTGGCTCTGCCAGTCCTGCAGGCCTGCCATTGTCTGCATCATGGTGTCAAACCCCTCAGCCATGGTCCTTGGGGACTGAGCCATACTTTGGAGTTCTCCAGTCATGGCTCTGACATCTTGCCCAAAGCTTTCCACTGTGGAAGCCACCCTGGGTGCCACACAAGGCCGCAACATCTCTGCAACTAAGGTCTTTGGAACTCCTCTCTTTGGCCTTGCAATCCCAAGAATGTCGCTGACACCCCCTCCTGATATTCCTGGCTCAACCACAGCATCTCCAGCAGCTGACGGAAGAATGTGTACAAAGGAATGGCACCTAGTTGGGACACAGAGTCCTGGAAGCCAGCACACTTCCGACTGTCTAATCTCTGGAATGCTTCCACCCGATGTGCATCAGAAGCAGTGTGGTGATCACCAGATGGTGGCCCAGAAGCCTGTCCATTAAGTTCCCCTACCGCGGTACTTTTTTCTGCGATGGTGGATGATCGGTCATCTGTGTCCTCCTCAGAGATCACCTCCAAGGCAAGGGACATCGTTTTAGAATGTGGTCTGGTCAAGGGTTTGGACAACAAAAACTCACTTAAGACTGGTCATCTGAATGAAGGTGCAGTGGCTCCTCCCTTTTCAGGCGCAAGCTAACCTTGGTATCTATGCAGGCCCACTCCAGCTCATTCCCTGAAGGTTCCATGGCCCTCTCCTCGAAGGGAGTCGAGATCCTTAGTTTCAGTGCTCGCTCTCTCCCTCTCCCTCTTGTTATTCTTCTCGTTCTGTCTCTCTCCCCATCTCTCTCTCTCCCCTTTCTCTCTCTATCTCTCTCCCCTTTCTCTCTCCCTCACTCTCACTCCCACTCTCACTCCCACTGTCCCTCCCACTCTCACTCTCTCTCCCACTCTCACTCTCTCTCCCACTCTCACTCTCTCTCCCACTCTCACTCTCTCTCCCACTCTCACTCTCTCTCCCACTCTCACTCTCTCTCCCATTCTCACTCTCACTCCCACTGTCTCTCCCACTCTCACTCTCTCTCGCACTCACTCTCACTCACTCTCCCACTCTCTCACTCACTCTCCCACTCTCTCACTCACTCTCCCACTCTCTCACTCTCACTCTCTCTCTCTCTCTCACTCACTCTCCCACTCTCTCTCTCCCACTCTCTCACTCTGCCTTCTCATGCAGGGACATTGGCATGTGTGGGCACTGTGCTTAAGCAGGGATTAGGTTCTGATGAGTAATGCCAAGGGTGGGGGGGGGGGGGGGGGTTGAAGATGATGCTGGGAGGTTGGGTACCAAGAACCTGTAAGGTGGCATCATGTGGGTTCAACGTGACATTCCGTGGGTTAATTGAAATACGGAGTGGCTAGGGGAGTCGGGGGGCATTTACAGATTCCGTTTTTTCCCACATTGAACCCCCATCCGCTGGATCAGGCTGCTGACACTGACCAGTGCTTCTACAGTCTCCCAGGCGGGATGGGTGACCTTGGCGGTGGGGGGGCCTCCTGCCATCATGGATAAATTGTGGCAGGACTCTCCTCCATGGCATCAGCAATCAAGTGAGGGCCCCCTCTGAAAATCTGGGAGCTGGTTCTCTAGCTGTCATCCTCCTGGCTTCAATGAGATCAAGTGCTGTGGAGCCGTTTAAATGCAGCATCTCCTTAGATGGCCTCGGGGCAGGTAAATCAAACGCTTTGCGCCTTAGGCATGGCGTTTCTGACTGTCCGGGCTGGCAGGAGTCGCACTGATTATCGTGTCGGAAATGTCACTTTTCCATTTTTTGTGGAAGATTCTTCCCTGTAACGGTTTCAAGCCATGTACATGTTTCCCCTGAAATGGGCCATTTTGGTTTAATTCAGAGTGGGCGGTCACTTTGGCTGCTAGATTTCTTGTGCATGGTAACCATCAATGTCTTTGCCTCATAAGTCAAATAATAAAACTACTGGGGCAACGTTGTGGCTTTATTTTCAGTTGGCTGGACAGCTGTTTCATGATGGAGAGAGAGGCCAACAGCGTGGATTCACTTCCTGTACCGGCTGAGGTTATTCATGAAGGCCCTTCCTTCTCAACCTTGCCCCTCGCCTGAGGTGTGGTGATCCTCAGGTTAAATCGCCACCAGTCAGCTCTCAAAGAGGAGAGCAGCCTATTGTCATCTGGGACTATGGCAATTTTACTTTACTTTTACTGTTTTCATGGCAGAGCAAAGAAAGGAAACCATACATATGCTTACAAACTTTTTTTTTATAAATTTAGATTACCCAATTATTTTTTCTATTAAGGGGCAATTTAGCGTGGCCAATCCACCTACTCTGCACATTTTTGGGTTGTGGGGGCGAAACCCACGCAGACACGGGGAGAATGTGCAAACTCCACACGGACAGTGACCCAGAGCCGGGATCGAACCTGGGACCTCAGTGCCGTGAGGCGGTTGTGCTAACCACTAGGCCACCGTGCTGCCCTTGCTTACAAACTTTTAAGGAAAATAGAATAAATACTTTGATTCTTGATAATGTGGTGGAAACAGATTTATTAGACAATCTGAATAAAGTTCTGCTATTGGTGATGAACTTGGCAGGATTCCTTCCGAAAGCAGCTCTGAAAGCTGAGTAACAATATGAACCAGATTTGCTTGATTTTCTCTCCTAAAGTGGTGGAGGTGGAGTAGGTTGTGGTGGTCACAATGCAAGGCATGGAAAAAGTAGCAGCCTTTTATTTTCCAGCGATCTCTGACTCATTGGATCATTTAAAAGTTTTTTTTTGGATTATGGTTAGAGAACATTACTAGAACATTACGCGGGTGGTATTTTTTTAATAATAGGCAGCAGTGGGCTCACCAGATGTTGACCTCGTAAATGATGTGATTCCCATGTGGCCAGTTTTTCTTGGAAACTCTAACTTAAACATTGAACAGTTAATTTTGTACAGACTTAATTTTTTAATGACGTGGACCATGATTCCCGTTCAAACTCCAACAATAACATTTTCTCTCTTAGTACTCTAGGAATATAGGAAATAGTAGCTGGAGTAGGCCATTTGGCCCCTCAAGTCTGCTCTGTCATTCAGTTAGATCATCTAGAACAGTGCCATTTTCCTGTACTAGCACCGGATCCTTGTATCTTTCAATCTCTGTTTTCAGCATACTCAATGACCAGGCTTCTTGGGGTAGAGTATTCCAAAGATTTGTCACCCTCTGAGTGACAAAGTGTCCCTTTATCTCTGTCCTCTGGCTCTAGACCACCCACCCACCAATGCCCACCCCCAGCCAAGGGAAACATCCTTCGTGCATTGACCCCTCCAGCACTAGAAGAAGTTTGTATATTTCAAAGATACCATCTCTCATTCTAAAAGCTCTAGAAAATACAGGTCCAGACTCCTCAATCTCTTCTCATAGCCCAGTCCCATCATCCCAGAAACCAGTGTGATGAACAGCCACTCCCTCTGTGGCAAGCATATCCTTTCTTGGGCGAGGAGACCAAAACTGTATTCAATACTCCAGGTCCAATCTCACTAAAGTACTATACAGTTGCAAGACACCTTTACTCATATACTCAAATCCTCTTGAATAAAGACACCCGGGTCACTTTGGGCATCAACACTTCCCAATCTCTCACTACTTTAAAAAACAAAGTACTCTTTCTGTTTTCCTTTGCCAAGTGCATAACTTCACATTTGTTTGTATCTTCCATCTTCCATTTCTTGCCCACTCACGTAGCCTGTCTAAATCCCCTTGAAGCCTCTTTGCATCCTCCTCACAACTCTTATTTCCACCTAGTTTTGTGTCATCAGCAAACTTGGAAAGTTTCATCACCTTCCCTGCCTGTATGTTTAGTCTGAACCTGGCTGTGGGAAACCTTTGGCCCAGAGTTGAGCATCAATCCCCATATCTCATCTATCCCCTTACTGCTGACTTGTACGTCTGCAGCTGAGTTCTCCCCCAATTCCTGCTTCTTTGTGCTGCACCGGATCACACCTAGACTCAAAACATCTTCCATATCAACCTTCCATCATCCACCTTTCAATTTTCTAAACTGATCACACCAATCAATCCTAGTTTTCTCACTATTCTCATCTCCAAATTCCTTGCCCAACTGCACTTCTGATATTACCGCCATTATCCTTCCCATTCATGCAATATGTTTTGTACTTAGTCTTGACCCTTCTGTACATCCCTCTTTCTTACCCCCCCCCCCCCCCCCCAACGTCATTGGCAGAGCAATTCACTCCCTAAACTCCCCCCTTCATTTTTAAAGCCTTCTTAAAATGCAACTTTTTTGAGACATCTTTCAGTCTCTTTTTCTAGCTTTCTCATCTAAGTCTAGCATTCCTTCATTTCTTTGTATCTGGTTTTTCTCTTCCTTTCAACATCCCCACACCGCACCTTGGGCTCAAGAAAAACAGATATAAATCCAGTGGGGAATAGCGATTGGGAGGCCTCTCGATGCAGTCTGTTATTCACATAGTCATTGATGGCAGCATTTCAATGAAAAAAATTATCTTCCAGTGTCAGCAGAACTTGAGATTGCTAACATTCTTTGCGAAAGTTGTGATAATGTTCTGTCCCCTTTACTTAACTTTTTTGAATTATCAAATATTTTCAGTTGATGTCAATAAGTTGACATTAGCAATATGAAAAGTACACCAGTACGTTAGGAGCTGTTGTTATTTAAGCTATGTCAGGAAGGTGACACTGAACCACAGGGGTTTTCGGTCACTCTTAATTAGAGGATTAAAGGCAAAGTCTGTTCTATCCACAGTTCACAATAACTGAGTAGTTCTTATTGTATTTTGCTTGGCTGGTTGCTATCTATTAGATAAGCTATATTTAGAAGGCTTGATATGAGTTCTGAAGTACAGCTGTGGTGAATAAAGATAAATGGGAACGCTAACATTGTGGTAGATTTTGCAGTAGCCATTACGTAACATTTTAATCTAGAAACAAAAGATCATTCAAAATAAGAAAGGTGTATTGTGACTGAATCCTAATGTGACAGTCTGGCTCCTAACCAATTGTTTGTTTTTCCATCCCTTGCAGGAGTTTTTTCCAGTCAGCCTGTGATGTACCAGAGCCAGAAGAAAAATTTAATATTGATGAATACTCTGACATGGTGACACTAAGCAAACCGGTTATTTACATCTCCATTGAAGAAATTATAAACACTCATTCGGTATGTTAACAGTTTGCAACTGGAAAAGTCATTCCCAAGGCAATATTTCAATTTATTTTTTTAATGAAGATGGGATGGTGTATATATGGTCATCGGGAGAAAACAGCAGCTTGGAATTATTTAGTGCCATTAATGAAAAAAGAGGTTTGTTGAAAATTGAAAGCTGGGCCAAAGTGTTGGGTTTTTAAGGAGATGGAGAAGTTTTGGGAAGATTATTTTGGGGAAGGTTATCTAGACAACGTGGCTGAAGGTTTGACACCAATTATAATATGGAGAGATGTACAAATGGCTGGAGGAACAGAGTTTGGGAGGGGTTACGGTGCCGTCAACAATACAAAAGCAGGGTGGGATTGAAGCCATGAAGGGATTTTGAAAACATAGCTAAAATTTTCAAATTTGAGGGTGTGGGGAACCACCATGGTTGAGGGAGGACAGGGTTTGTACAGAGTGGGACTTGGTGAAGGTACGATTCAGGCAGCAGAAGTTTGGGTAGCTAAATGTTTACAGGGGAAGGAGGGTAGGAGGAAACCAGGAGGGCATTGGGACAATATAATTTGGAGATGACCAAGGCTGGGATGAGAGCTTCAGCAGCAAATGGGCTGAAATATGGTTCGAGGCAGGTGATTTTATAAAGTTGGAAGTCAGCACCTTTGTGCGAGAGACAATACTGGGTCTGAGGTTTTGCTTGGAAGAGAAAAAAAATTGTATGTTTGCTGTCTATCAGCCCCTTTTACTAGCTTCAATTAAATGTGTTGTAGCCGAAATATATTTGTCATTAATAGTTGAAATACTTTATTTTTATTGCTGTGAAGTGATAATACATTGAGTATATGTTGACTCACAGTAAGCCATGTTGTAAAATCTACTTACAGTCTGCAGTTTGGGGTATGCAGTTCCTCCTTCAGGCAGTAGCTCTGGGTCAGGATCTCCACGGGAAGCCCCAGTACCAACATCCCGACTGTACTTTGCTAGAAAGGGGTGTCCACAGGATCACTGGCCCCTGTCTTGAGTGACATTAACAGAGTCCTGATTGGCTGCTACCAAATCACTTACTTAGTCCTGAACAGTGATTGAGCAGGGGAACTTGTGCGAAGGAGTTGTGGCCATGCTGAAGGGGCAAGTGGGTGAGGGGTTTGTGAAAATGGAGCGTTACAAAGTAACAAATACAACAGTAGAGTTGTCTGGGTGAAGGAAATGCACAGTAAATGGCAGTTGAGTGAAAGCAACTTGCTCTAGGATTAAATGTAGATGCTTCTGGCCCTTGTTTGATCTAAGGAAAGGACTATCCAAGATTGGATTTGCTAAAAATCCCTTGTGTGGAGTGTGAGATCCTGTTCCTTTTAAAGAAATGTAAGGCTTTTAAAGAATCTGAAATGATTTTTTTAAAGTACTTTTGTGAGCTTTACCTCATAAGAATTTCCCTCCAGTTTTGCTGGGATTCCTTAAAGCCACTAATGAAATATCTCACCCCTCGAATCATCTATGTGTGGCTCAACTTGCGTTTGATTAACCGTGGTTTATCTGTATTGCTGGGGAAACCCTCTAGCTGCACATTCATCACCTCTGCAAACTTCAGCACTTCCCTTGATGTAATTTGTGCTGCATTCTTTCCCACCCATCCAAACCTTTGCCATCTGCATCATGTTCCAAACTGAACTCCAATGGCTCACTATCGCCAAGCCTAATGACCTGTGTTGTCTCCCTGCTCCCAGTCGAACGGAATTTAAATCCTTCTCTCCCAAGTTTCTCCAATGCCTTGCTTTGCATTCCAGCTGCAACCGCTGGCTTAACATTTCCACCCTTAGAGATTCTAGTCTCCTGTCCTTGCCTTTGCCTTCTCCAGTCCACTCCACCTTGGGGTTGGCAGAGCTTGGAGCAGCTCGCCCCTCTTCTTTGGAATTTCTGTCCAATACCTCTCCACCACTTTGTCTCCCTGACGTTTTAAAAGCCTTCTTAAAGTGCTTGTCATTGAACATGCTTTGAGATCTCTGCCCCCGATACTCCTGCAAAACCACAGCATCCATTGCTTTATTTCGTAATGCCAAGTGCTATTTTAGTGCTTGTTGTATTTTATCCCCATTACTTATCCTTTTCGCTGAACTAGCAATCTATTTCGCACTTTGCATCATTTCCCTTTCCTGCCTGTGGCAGGGGAGAAAAAACTGCCTTCCTGTGTTTACATTAGCTCATTCCTTTTGAACCATGTGCTAATTATCAGAAGACTTCCTATGAGTATGTGCAATGAGTCGAGCCTATATTTGATTGTTTTGTCTCCGAGGACTGCTCTGATATGATATATCTGCAATGCATTGAAACTGCTGTGCATTCAGCATATGTAATTTGCCTAGTTGGAATACAAATACACCTTCATTCAGATATAGAAAGCAAAGCTATTTTTCCCGATTGCCACATGATCTCCCGCAACTTGCATTGGTTTAGAATCCTCCTCTTCTTCCTCTTTGTAGTTCCATCTCTTCTGCACCAAGGCAATGCTGTAACTGATTAAACATTCAACATAATTAAATGTAGACTTTTATGAACTGTTACAGTGTCTTTAGATTTTAGAATGTTTAGTGGCACTTTTGCTCACTTCTGCGTTTAAGATGGCAGATGTGGATTGTGGGTTGTTTCCATGTTCAGTTTTTCAACTGAAATATTCATCTTTTTGTCCAGTTGACCCTCTGCAAGTAATTTCAACCTTCTTGCTGGTTGGCCCCGGTGTAGCAAATCTCAGACTTGAACGTTCCTCAGGGAGTTGAGCCTTGCTTGCAAATAACTAGTGCAGAATCAGTGATTGTAATCCCTGGCATCTTCTCTGCGTGACTCATTAACTTCTCTCCTGGCTTTCTGTTCTATGATAAGGAAAACATGGGCTCATTCATCACTGTGACAGAGGCCCAGAAGCCTTGACGTAAATGGCCAAAACTAGAGTGACAATCACAGTTGGATTGCCCCTCTGCTCTTTTTTGTTAATGCTGAAGTTAGCAGATTTCTCATCCGGCCTTCCAACTCGGGCCAGCTGAGAAAAGTCCAGCACAGCTGTTCAGGAATCCCCTCAGCCCAGTGCAGCATTCAAGGGGGGAAGTGAAGCCACACCCCTTTTAAGGGCACTAGCTACTGTGAAGCAGGTAAATTTAGAGACCCAAAGACGAGGTGGAGGTAATTGTGTAAGGCGAATAAGTAGGATGGGTATTATTTGAGGGTGGGATCAGATGGGTCAGGGGTATGATGCATCAGGCGGGGTAGAAAAGGGGGCAGAATGGGTCAGCGGGAGAAAAGAGGCAGATTGGAGAAGGTGGTGGACAGTAGGTCGGGTTGGTAGGGTGGGGGAACAGGAGGTAGAGTAGGTTAGGCGGGGCGAGCAGGGAGTCCAGTGGGTTGGGCAGGGGAAAGGGGTTTATGTGGGCTGGGCGGGGAGGGGGTAAATGGTGGGTCGAGTGGGCCTTGCGGGGGTAACGAGGGTGTTAAGTGGGCTGAGTGGGGGGAACGTTAGGTTTAGTGGGCTGGGTGGGA